>NC_090340.1:19160497-19781976 GCF_035084215.1 Heptranchias perlo | reverse complement strand
TAGAGAGAGGGAGAGGGGGGGGGGGAGAGAGAGAGAGAGGAGGGGGGGGAGAGAGAGAGAGGAGGGGGGGGGAGAGAGAGAGGGGAGGGGGGGAGAGAGAGAGAGGGGAGGGGGGGGAGAGAGAGAGGGGAGAGGGAGGGGGGGGAGAGAGAGAGGGAGGAGGGAGGGGGGGGGAGAGAGAGAGAGGAGGGAGGGGGGGGGGAGAGAGAGAGAGGAGGGAGGGGGGGGGAGAGAGAGAGAGGAGGGAGGGGGGGGGAGAGAGAGAGGAGGAGGGAGGGGGGGGGAGAGAGAGAGAGGAGGGAGGGGGGGGGGAGAGAGAGAGAGGAGGGAGGGGGGGGGAGAGAGAGAGAGGAGGGAGGGGGGGGAGAGAGAGAGGAGGGAGGGGGGGGAGAGAGAGAGAGGAGGGAGGGGGGGGGAGAGAGAGAGAGGAGGGAGGGGGGGGGGGAGAGAGAGAGAGGAGGGAGGGGGGGGGAGAGAGAGGAGGGAGGGGGGGGGAGAGAGAGAGAGAGAGGAGGGAGGGGGGGGGAGAGAGAGAGAGGAGGGAGGGGGGGAGAGAGAGAGAGAGAGGAGGGAGGGGGGAGAGAGAGAGAGAGAGGAGGGAGGGGGGGGAGAGAGAGAGAGAGAGGAGGGAGGGGGGGAGAGAGAGAGAGAGAGGAGGGAGGGGGGGAGAGAGAGAGAGAGAGGAGGGAGGGGGGGAGAGAGAGAGAGAGAGGAGGGAGGGGGGAGAGAGAGAGAGAGGAGGGAGGGGGGGGGGGGAGAGAGAGGAGGGAGGGGGGGGGGGAGAGAGAGGAGGGAGGGGGAGCTCCTCCGGGCCGGCGGCACAAGGTGGGCTGAAGTTTCACAACATGTCCGCAGACACCTCGGCTTCTCGCTTCACCTCCATCGACCACCAGCATTTGCGGGAGCCGCAGTACGTCGGTAGCGGAGGCTTCGGCATAGTTTACAAAGCGCGGCACCGGATCTGGGGGATTCCCGTTGCTGTAAAACGCATGAGAGTGGATCGAAGGTACGGAATGAGCCGCCACCAAGCTGTCCCACTCTGTAATAAGGGCGTGGACCGAATTTACTGTAAATCCGCAATTATAACGAAATATTTCCTATTTCAGTTTGTAAAAGACTGTGCTGGTGGAGTGAAGAGTTGCTGTCTGTAGTTTTAATTGGAATGTATATTCATACATCCTTGAAGGTGTGAATTCTCAATACTAAAAGGGAGCTGGATAACCACACTGGCCCTACGCGATTTCTGTGTATGTTTAAAGGGTTCTCTCACTTAAATGGGAGCGCGGAAGAATGTTTAGCCAACGTTGGATATGAAATCCCTCCTTTAATGAGCAATGGGACAATACCTGCTTTTCTCTCCAATCCATGGCCTGCTAACAAAATTGCAGGGAAAGAGCAACTTGCGAATGTCTCATTTGTGAGAAGGTGATTTTATTGTCGGGTCTCTAATTATGAAGATAAACAGGCATTTTCCCCATTTTTCATTAAAAAGAGGAATATCCCCCCCCCCCCCTTTGTTTGGAATGGGTGAAGAGCTGTACTTCATTTTCAACATTGGCATAGTGTGCAGGTGACTATTCTTGGCACAATTCTTGTCATTGTGTTATGTTCAAAGAAAGATTGCTGATCATCAGACAGTAACTTTTAAAGAAAACCTGCATTATAGTCTATCTTGTGAGGGTAGAGTTTAAACTTAAAAATAAACATTAAAGTTATTTCAAAAAATGTTAAAAGGGAATCAGTCAGCTGGAGTGACAGGGGGTGATAGTGAGCCTCTCACTTCTATCAATCAAATAGATACTGGAGATACACAGCAGTATTCAGGCCAGTATTTTCCACTGAACCAACATCATTTTAAAAGAAAAACCCAGATTATTCCATCATTTATCTAATTGTTGTTTGTGGGACTTTGCTGTGTGCAAATTGGCTGCAGTGATTTCCCTACGTAACAAAAGTGACTAGGCTTAAAAAATAATTCATTAGCTGTGAAGCACTTTGAGACATCCTGAGGATGTGAAAGGCTCTATATAAATACAAGAAATTGTTGGGTGTTTCACCGATTTTTAAAATTTTTGTTTATGTTTTAATGATCAAGAATTAATGCTTCAGAACTAGCTGCGCCTCTAGCCAAGCTGTTCCAGAACAGCTACAACACTGGCATCTACCCGACAAAGTGGAAAATTGCCCAGGTATGTCCTGTCCACAAAAAGCAGGACAAATCCAATCCGGCCAATTACCGCCCCATCATAGAATTTACAGCACAGAAACAGGCCATTCGGCCCAACAGGTCTATGCCTGTGTTTATGCTCCAGTCGAGCCTCCTCTCACCTTACGTCCAATCACCCTATCAACATATCCTTCTATTCCTTTCTCCCTCGTGTACTTATCTAGCTTCCCATTAAATGCACCTACGCTATTTGCCTCAACCATTGCATGTGGTAGCAAGTTCCACATTCTAACCACTCTGAGTAAAGAACTTTCTCCTGAATTCCTTCTTGGATTTATTCGTGACTATTTGATATTTATGATCCCTAGTTTTGGTCTCTCCCACAAGTTGAAACATTTTCTCTACACCTACCCTATCAAACTACTTTTCATCATATTAAAGATCTCTATCAAGTCATCCCTCAACCTTCCCTTTTCTAGAGAAAAGAGCCTCAGCCTGTTCAGTCTTTCCTGATAGTTATAACCTCTCTGTTCTGGTATCATATGTGCACCTTCTCCACTTCTTTTGTATCCTTTTTGTAACATGGAGACTAGAACTGGGCACAGTACTCCAAGTGTGATGTCATCGGGCCGCAGTCTGCATATGGCCCCACAGCTGTCTACTCTCAATCTACCGTCCTTACCCGGTCTGGCCTATATGTGACTCCAGACCCACAGCAATGTGGTTGATTCTTAACTGCCCTCTGAAATGGCCTAGCAAGCCATTCCATTGTACAATCTCACTTAAAAAAAAAAGTCATAATAATAAGAATAAAACCAGACAGACCACCCGGCATCAGACACGCCAAAGGCTCAGGCAAACTAAGCCTAGTTGACCCTGCAAAGTCCTCCTCACTAACATCTGGGGACTTGTGCCAAAATTGGGACAGATTATCAAGCAACAGCCTGACATAGCCATATTCACAGAATCATAACTTTCAGCCAACGTCCCAGACTCTTCCATCACCATCCCTGGATATGTCCTATCCCATCGGCAGGACAGATCCACCAGAGGTGGTGATACAGTGGTATACAGTCAGGAGGGAGTGGCCCTGGGAGTCCTTAACATTGACTCCGGACCCCATGAAATCTCATGGCATCAGGTCAAACATGAGCAAGGAAACCTCCTGTTGATAACCACCTAATCCCTCCCTCAGCTGATGAATCAGTCCTCCTCCATGTTGAGCACCACTTGGAGGAAGCACTGAGGGTACCAAGGGCTCAGAATGTACTGTGGGTGGGGGACTTCAATGTCCATCAGGAAGAGTGGCTCGATCGTACCACTACTGATCGAGTCCTGAAAGACATAGCTGGCACACTGGGCCTGTGGCAGGTGGTGAGAGAATCAGTACGAGGGAAAAACCCACTTGACCTCGTCCTCACCAATCTACCTGTCGCAGATGCATCTGTCCATGACAGTATTGGTAGGAGTGGACCTTGTGGAGACGAAGTCCCGTCTTCACACTGAGGACAACGTCCAACGTGTTGTATGGCACTACCACCGTGCTAAATGGGATAGAATCAGAACAGATCTAGCAGCTCAAAACTGGGCATCCATGAGGCGCTGTGGGCCATCAGCAGCAGCAGAATTGTATTCCACCATAATCTGTAACCTCATGGCCCAGCGTATTCCTCACTCTACCATTACCAACAAGCCAGGGGATCAACCCTGGTTCAATGAGGAGTGTAGAAGAGCATGCCAGGAGCAGCACCAGGCGTACCTAAAAATGAGATGCCAACCTGGTGAAGCTATAACACAGGACTACATGCATGCTAAACACCGGAAGCAGCACGCTACAGACAGCTAAGCGATCCCACAACTAACGGGATCAGATCAAAGCTCTGCAGTCCTGCCACATCCAGTCGTGAGTGGTGGTGGACAATTAAACAACTAACGGGAGGAGGAGGCTCTGTAAACATCCCCATCCTCAATGATGGCAGAGTCCAGGACGTGAGTGCAAAAGACAAGGCTGAAGCAATTGCAACCATCTTCAGCCAGATGTGCCAAGAGCATGATCCATCTCGACCTCTTCCTGAGATCCCCACCATCACAGAAACCAGTCTTCAGCCTATTTGATTCACTCCACGTGATATCAAGAAACGGCTGAGTGCACTGGATACAGCAAAGGCTATGGGCCCCGACAACATCCCGGCTGTTAGTGCTGAAGACTTGTGCTCCAGAACTAGCTGCGCCTCTAGCCAAGCTGTTCCAGTACACAACACTGGCATCTACCCGACAAAGTGGAAAATTGCCCAGGTATGTCCTGTCCACAAAAAGCAGGACAAATCCAATCCGGCCAATTACCGCCCCATCAGTCTACTCTCAATCATCAGCAAAGTGATGGAAGGTGTTGTTGAAAGTGCTATCAAGCGACACTTACTCACCAATAACCTGCTCGCTGATGCTCAGTTTGGGTTCTGCCAGGACCACGTGGCTCCAGACCTCATTACAGCCTTGGTCCAAACATGGACAAAAGAGCTGAATTCCAGAGGTGAGGTGAGAGTGACTGCCCTTGATATCAAGGCAGCATTTAACCGAGTGTGGCATCAAGGAGCCCGAGTAAAATTGAAGTCAATGGGAACCAGGGGGAAACTCTCCAGCGCTTAGAGTCATTGTATGACATAGCTGCAGGAGGTCCTCAGTGCAGTGTCCTAGGCCCAACTATGTTCAGCTGCTTCATCAATGACCTTCCCTCCGTCATAAGGTCATAAGTGAGGATGTTTGCTGATGATTGTACAGTGTTCAGTTCCATTTACAACAGCTCAGATAATGAAGCAGTCCGTGCCCGCATGCAGCAAGACCTGGACAACATTCAGGCTTGGGCTGATAAGTGGCAAGTAACATTCATGCCAGACAAGTGCCAGGCAATGACCATCTCCAACAAGAGAGAGTCTAACCACCTCTCCTTGACATTCAATGGCATTACCATTGCTGAATCCCCTACCATCAATAACCTGGGGGTCACCATTGACCAAAAACTTAATTGACCAGCCATATAAATATGGTGGCTACAAGAGCAGGTCAGAGGCTGGTTATTCTGCAGCGAGTGACTCACCTTCTGACTCCCCAAAGCCTTTCCACCATTTGCAAGGCACAAGTCAGGAGTCTGATGGAATACTCTCCACTTGCCTGGATGAGTGCAATTCCAACAACACTCAAGAAGCTCGACACCATCCAGGACAAAGCAGCCCACAAGTTTGGCACCCCATCCACCACCTTAAACATTCACTCCCTCCACCACTGGTGTACTGTGGCCGCAGTGTGTACCATCTACAAGATGCACTGCGGCAACTCGCCAAGGCTTCTTCGACAGCACCTCCCAAACTTGTGATCTCTACCACCTAGTAGGACAAGGGCAGCAGGCACATGGGAACGCACCACCTGGATGTTCCCCCTCTGAGTCACACACCATCCTGACTTGGAAATATATCGCTGTTCCTTCTTTGTCGCTGTCTCAAAGTCCTGGAACTCCCTACCTAACAGCACTGTGGGAGAACCTTCACCATAAGGACTGCAGCGGTTGAAGAAGGTGGCTCACCACCACCTTCTCAAGGGCAATTAGGGATGTGTAATAAATGCTGGCCTTGCCAATGACGCCCACATCCCATGAATGAATTTTTAAAAATACAGTAATGTATTGAGTCATATCTATACATTATCCTCGCAGATCTCTGCTCAGACACACCTTAACTTGTGCTCAGCCCTCAGTGCACTTTTGTAGGATTGTAGGAATTAACAAGGTAGGGCACTTAGAGGTACTTCAGCTGTTTAGGATGCGATGGTGATAAAGTGTATCACTGTGACATCTCTCTGTGATCTGCTTACTGTTACAGTGGCACGGATGAACTGTTAGAAGAGGCAAAGAAGATGAAAGAGGCACAATTTGAGTACATTGTACGGTTCTATGGAGTTACAGAATGGCCTTTGGAGAATGGAATCACACCGCTGGGCTTGGTAACTGAATTCATGGAGAATGGATCATTGGATAGGCTCCTTCGCCATTATAAAGTCCCTTGGTCTCTTCGACTGCGTTTTGCATATGAGATTGCTTTGGGAATGAACTTCTTACATAACCTCAAGCCAGCCCTCTTTCATCATGACTTGAAGACCGCCAATATTCTACTGAATAAGGACTATCGCATTAAGGTAAATTGAATATAATGTTAAGTTTGATGCCCTGTTCTTAATTATTATTAATATTGCCCTTTTGTTACCATTGCTAAGTGCAGTTGTGATCTCAGCAATAGTATCGCAAATAAGATACTGCCATGGCAGGGAGAGACACCTGTTTTGAAAGAGGTGGTTTCCCTCCATACCCAGCACCTGCAGTATAAAGGGGGGGAAAAACTGCAAATGGCAGAAATCTAAAATAAAACCAGAAAATGCTGGAAACACACAGCCGGTCAGTCAGCATCTATCAGGAGAAAAGACAGGTTAACGTTCAGGATGTATAACCTCTATCACAATCTGCAACATAAACCCAGGTATCGGAAGCACTATGCTGTTGGGGAAGAAGGTGAGCTGTTAGGCACCTGTACAGGCTTGTAAAATAGTAGTATTTCACTGGGCTGTGTACATGTTACCCAACCATTGAGGCGGGCAGAATAGCCAGAAATAAGGTCACAAATAGCAAGTTAAAACCAATCGCAGTTGCATAAGCTTGCACGGATGCTCTCTCGTACCGGCTGCCATGAAATGTGCCCGTGGTATTAATGGAACAATTTCCACAATGTCAAGACTCTGATGGCTTGGCTAATTCTACACTACCACCTGAGTGAAAAGGGACCTTCTTGCTCCGAGTTGTTTTCCAAACTGTATGTCTCATGTCTAGTCTTTCTTTCTTCCTTCCTAGATCTGTGATTTTGGCCTGGCAAAATGGCGGAAGTTCACCGGTCAATGCAGCTCTAAATGCAGCAAAAATGGGGGCACCCTTAGTTACATACCACCTGAATGCTTAGAAGACTTGAATGCCAGAAAAGATGTGAAGTTTGATGTGTACAGGTAAGCAAGAACAGTCATAAACTACAATAATGACAGAAGTTTGTCATGTGTTTCTGAAGTTCTTTTTCAACAGTTTTTTAGAGCTTGCTTTGAATAATGAACATCCAAGTGTTATTTAACCAACCTTAAAATACAAATGGCAGCATTAACAATCTAACATCTTTTCTTGATACCTGGCTTATTTTCTTTGCTGCCCTTCCTATTCTCTTCCACCCTCTTGAGACCCTGACTCTTGGTGGGGCCACCGCTCTGTTGCCAGACTGCTCGACTACGTGGGCAACACAGCCGACCCTGAACCTGCCCTCACTATGGCGTAGATTTTCAACTCATCGCCCGGGTGTAAAACTGGCATTGCGGATTGGGTGCTTGTTATAGAAACCGCCCAATTTTTATTTCCGTTTTAATGCCAGCATTACTCCTGGATGGCAAGTTGAAAATCTACCGCTCTGTGTCCACACACGCACACTTTCCTGCATGAATCACTGGGTAGTAATTAGAACTGGCTAATTCCCCCACCCTCCAACATCCTTAGCCCAGCAATATCATAAGAGATCTGCTAGTATATAGAAGTTTTGATGTATGTCTGTCATGCTTCAGGTGTCACATTTTGTCTTGCATGCAAATCAGTGTCTGATTTTTCAATAAGTATTTTTAAAAAAGAGAAAGAAAGCCAGTCATTTCCTGCTGGAGATTTTCTTGACCCCCATTCATTGACTTTGGCATCTCCCTGAGCAATTAACCTCAAGATAAATAATAATTAGTTCTTCAAGGGGCACACCAGACTATACACAACTACACCTTAACAGCCGAATAATATATAATGCGTTTTATGGTATAATGCTCCGGTCCTTATAAAACAGCGTATCCTTCAAGTAATACCATGGTGATGGACTAGTTTCTTGAAAAGTTGTTAAATTATGGTGTCTTGCGACTTGAATTAGTTTATAATGGAATGTGCGCAACAGATATCGAACATTTGGGATTGTTAGTGTTGCTGCATTGTAAACAGTAATGACATCCTAACATTGCCTGCACTCTCAGGTCAATGAGCAGGCAGCCCTGGGAATACAATAGATAGTGTTTATTGTGCAAAAGTGTTTGAGAAGTAGTTGAAAACTCCCTTCTGCAAAGACAATTTCGAGCAGGAGATAAAACAACAAAGATACAAGCCCCGATTTTAACCATGGGGTGAGAGGTGAGCTTGGGGCTGGCGGGATGAGCGACAGGCTCCCCCGACTCGTCGGCGCCATTTTAACTCACGAGTCTCATTAACATAGTTTAGGCCCAACTCCAGCCTGAACTCAGCAGGAATGACGTGGAGTCGGTGGGCGGGACCGGGGTGAGCGCGGCAGAAGGCGACCGCTGGGGACCCACACGAATGGTTCCTGGCAGTCAGGTCACAAGGAAACCTTTTAAAAAAAAAAGTTATCTTCTTGGTATTTTTCTGGGCCGGCTCCTCGTTGGTGCCACGTTTCCCTGGCAACTGCCGGTTAAATTCCCGTCGGGGTCTGAATGGTATCGTTGGACCCCGGCTTTTGAATATTTGAGGCCCCCGCCTGCCTGTTCCAGTACACAACCTTGTCATCTGCCCAGGGCGTGGGGTGTGGGGTGGGGTGTGGGGGGTTGGGTGGATGTGTGGTGGGGGGGGGGAGGGAGGGGTAAAATTGGGGCTACAGCCTGCAAAATGTTTTCAAATTGATGATGACTATACATTTACAGTTTATATGTGGCACAGTTGAGTATGTGCTGCAATAACAATGGCGTGGAAATTCACCTTTGGAGGTACCACAAAATAAGTAATATCGTGTCGGCCGCCAGTTATACGCTCCGCCTGATAGTCAGTTTGATTGACTATAACAGGCGGCCCATGTGAAACCCCCCCTTTTCTAGATGGATTTCTCGCCCAATGTATGCAAGTGCTGAAGAGGTAATGGGGATCAGGTGGGATTGTGGTATGGTGAGTGGAATTTTTGGGCACTTTGAAAGATTTCTTCATCTTGTTATGCCACAAATTCAAAGGGGTATGATTCACTTAGGGTGTACACTGCGGGCTTCACGTACAGGAGACAGTTGGTGGCGTGTAGATAATGTTTGGTTTTTAGCGGGATAGGATACAGACAGCAAAGATTTGGATAAGCTGAAGTTTCTGGAGGATGGGTGGCACAGTATCCCACCTCGCCCTCAATCTCTCTGCAGCTTTTGACATGGTCGATCATTCCATCATTCTCCAATGCCTCTCCTCTGTAGGCCAACTCAATGTGACTTCCCTCACTTGGTTCCACTCTTACCTATCCAATTGTAGCCAGAACATCTTCAGCAACAGTTTCTCTTTTCACACTGTTATCTTTGGAGTCCTCCAAGGATCTATCCTTGGCCCTCTCCTCTTCCTCATCTACATGCGTTCCCTTGGCGACATCATCTGAAAGACATGTACACTGGTACTCAGCTCTACCTCTCCGCCACCTCTCTCAACCCTTCCACTACCCCAGTGTTGTCAGACTGCTTGCCTGACATCCAGTTTTGGATGAGCTACACTTTCCTCCAGCCAAACGTTGGGAAGGCCAGTCCCGTTGTCTTCAGCCCCCACCACACCTTTCACTGATTCCATCCCCCTATCCAGACACTATCTCAAGCTGACCAATATTCATAACCTTAGCATCCTATTTGATTCTGAACTGAGCTTCCGACCCCATATCCTTTTCTTATCACAAAGAACGTCTACTTCCACCTCCCTAATATTGCCCATCTCCGCCCCTGCCTCAGCCCATCTGCTGCTTTGCCACCTCCACATTCGACTATTCCAAAGTTCCCCTGGCCGGCTACCCATCCTCCATAAACTTCAGCTTATCCAAATCTTTGCTGTCTGTATTCTATCCCGCACCAAGTCCCACTTACCCATCATCCCTGTCCCTGTTGACCTCCATGGCTCACAGTCCACCAACATCTCTAATTTAAGTTTCTCATCTTCATGTTTAAATCCCTTCATGGCCTCGCCCCTCCGGATCTCTGTAAGTTGCTGCAGTCCTATAAACCCCCTCTCCCCCCATATTCTATTTCTTTGACTCTGATCTCTTGTGCATCGCCTTCTCCTTTCGCCCCACTGTTGGTAGTTGTGCCTTCAGCTGTCTGTTGTATGCTCTGGAATTCCCTTCTAAACCCCTCCACCTCTCCCTCCTCTTTTAAGACCTACCCTAAAATTCACTTCTTTGTCCAAGTTTTTGTCACTCCTCATTTGGCTCGGGGTCCATTTTTTTTGATTACGCCTCTGTGAAGCACCTTGGTCTATTTTTCTACACTATATTAATGCAAGTTGTTGTTAATTCTGCTGGAAATAATTGATGCTATGAGTTTCAATTCAAGAACATTCAAACTTTCAATCACAGTGGATCACCTGGTTGCTTACTATTGAGCCCTTTATAAGCAATGCTAATGTGTCATGTAAATGATTTTCTATCAAATTCCAAATAAACAGCATCATCTTGTGGAAGCAAAGCCACATTACTCTGTGACAAAATAGATCCCAGTGGGTGATAACTCAGGGAGCCTGTATTAGGAGGAAAACCAAGTGATGCTCCTACTCCCCCCACCCCAGGATGTTTCTCCAGAGATGATGAGCACTACATTCGGCAGCTCCTTGCACTTTGACATGAAAGAAAGACTTGCATTTATTTCACAGCCTCAGGATGTCCCAAAGCGCTTTACAACCGATGAAATACTTTTTGAAGTGTAGTCACTGTTGTAATGTGGGAAACGTGGTGGCCAATTTGCGCACAGCAAGCTCCTACAAACAGCAATAAGATAAATGACCGGATAATCTGCTTTTTAAGTGATGTTGGTTGAGGGATAAATATCATAGAATCATAGAAAGGTTACAGCACGGAAGGAAGCCATTCAGCCCATCAAGTCCATGCTGGTTCTATGCAAGAGCAATCCAGCTAGTCACACTCCCCTGCCCTATCCCCGTAAGTACTTAATCAGTTCCCTCTTGAAGTCCACGATTGAATCTGCCTCCACCACCCACTCGGGCAGTGCATTCCAGATCCTAACCACTCGCTACATAAAAAAGTTTTTCCTCATGTTTGTTCTTTTGCCAATCACCTTAAATCTTTGTCCTCTGGTTTTTGACCCTTCCGCCAATGGGAACAGTTTCTCTCTATCTATTCTGTCTAAACCCTTCATGATTTTAAATACCTCTATCAAATCTGCTCTCAATCTTCTCTGTTCCAAGGAGAACAACCGCAGCTTCTCCAGTCTATCCACATAACTAAAATCCCTCATCCCCGGAATCATTCTAGTAAATCTCTTCTGCACTGTCCCTAAGGCCTTCACGTCTTTCTTAAAGTGCGGTGCCCAGAACTGGACACAATACTCCAGTTGTGATCGAACCAGCGTTTTATAAAGGTTCATCATGACTTCCATACTTTTGTACTCTATGCCTCTATTTATAAAACCCAGGATCCCATATGTTTTTTTAACTGCTTTCTCATCCTGACCTGCCACCTTCAATGATTTGTGCACATATGCCCCCAGATCTCTCTGTTCCTCTACCCCTTTTAGAATTGTGCCCTCTAGTTTATATTGCCTCTCCTCGTTCTTCCTACCGAAATGTATCACTTCGCATTTTTCTGCATTAAATTTCATCTGCTACGTGTCCGCCCATGCCACCAGCCTGTCTATATCCTCTTGAAGTCTATCATTATCCTCCTCACTGTTCACTACACTTCCAAGTTTTGTGCCATCTGCAAATTTGGAAATTGTGCCTTGTACACCCAAGTTTGTCTGGGACACCGGAAGAACTCGCCTGCTCTTCTTCAAAATAGTGTCCTGGGAACTTTTACATCCACTTGAGAGGGCAGATGGGGCCTGGGTTTAACCTTTATCCGAAAGATCTCACCTGGGCCTCCTGCATTTCCAGTCACAGGCATTTCCCAAACATTCAACAGTGTTGAAGTTCTGCCGAGGGACTGAACTTATTTGAACTCATTGTAGCCCCATCTTGGCTTCTCCGTGGTTAATGCTGCCACTTGGACTGTTCTTGATTCTACTCCCTTTGCATTTCTGTCTTTTCTACCCGCCCCTTTCTCCTTGCATCCCTGTTCTGGTAAAACTTAAGTTTAGTTTATTCCCCATACTTGCGTCCTTGGTTAATGTAATATTTGTATCATATTTAGTCTTTGCAGAGACTAATTTATCCAGGGGCTGTGTCCTTGCTGCTTGTCACTATTTCTGGTTATATTTCTTATGCCCCTAGTTTCACCTATCTGGATTTTCTGGTGGTTTAGATCTCAGCGCTGCTTCCTCGTTGGTGGATTTAGGATGTATCCACCAGTCTAGGAGCACCATTTAAGGACAGAATTTGCTAAACCACCACCAGCCAGTCCAAATTCAAACCAGTGAAACCAGCGACATCAGAAATATACCCAGAAATAACAATGGAGCAGAGTGCAGGGACCCAGAATGCAGGGAGATGGGTACAGAGTGTGGGTGGGGGTGGTGGGGAGGCCCAGAGTACAGGGGGGGGGGCAGGGGGGCCGGGGGGCCCAGTCACTGGGGCATTGCCAGCCACATATGACCCATGCCCTGTAATTTGGACAACCGGGGGGAATTTTCTGAGTTCATGTCACTGGCAGCAAGCTTTGACTGTGCATATCGGGGGGATTCCTGGGTGTACTGCCCACCCCTTCCTGACGTGAGTAGCTGCCAGGCTTGGCTGATAGTGTAAACTCAGGAAAATAGGCCTTGACAGCTCTAATCCCTCAACAAATGGATGATTGCCTATCTGGTGATTGCTTAGCCTTTAACCAGACCTCACGAGTTTAACACTGTAACACTGTTTGTTCCTGAAACCAATTATATTAAATAACATTTATGACCATTTTCTGTTTATAATCTTGCAGCTATGCGATTGTCATCTGGGAGATACTAACCTGCCGAACACCTTATGAAAGTAAGTGCATCAGTGTATGTGTTTCAATGGGTTAGGGTATGGGGAGGATCTATTCTTTTCGATCAATTATGTGGAGCATTTATCAGTCTTGATCTAGGGTAACGAGGTGCCCTGACTTATTAAAAGCCAAGAGAGAATCCTGCACAGGAGGATTTTATTTTATTACATATTTAATTACATTTTTTTCACTACACACATTCTGGTAGCTGTGATGTACTGGTTCCGTTTTCACACACTTCCCAGGTTCATCTATTGCTGTATATATATGTAGCTCTTACCCGGTCTAATCCATGCATATCCCTTCCCTGGGATGCACAGACCCCATCTGGTAACCGCTGTACTCATCTGGTAACCACTGCGCCTATCTGATAACTACTGTACTTATCTGGTAACTGGTCATTAATGGGTCTCTCTCTCTGTTATACTGCAATTGGCTCCACGTTGTGGCCAGGGCTCCTGTTGTGATTTAATCTGTCCGATCACCATTGCTGAGTGGATTCCATGACACTGACGATAATGGAGAAACTTCCCACGTCCAGTCTGAGATGAACAGTTGTTTTAAGAATCACATGCACAACTTTCATTTTTCTGGCCATACACCCTTGCAAATGGCCGGCGAAGGGTCATTCAGATCAAGTATGTGAAGGTTGCGTTACTGCCTTGCACAGTGGGCTGATTGTTCAACTTGGCCTTGGCCAGAATAAAATGGCGGCCAGAATAAAATGGCAGCCAGCACTGCTGATGGCATTCATTTCTATTTCCTGTTGGCAGACAAACTGCCTCTTGAGGTGCTTGTTTGCTCCTCCAACACCAGTAGCACTTTATGTTTCCATGGCAGCGCTGCCACTGAGTTCAGGCTGGGCATTGAAGGAAGTGCTGTGATGTGAAGCAGATACTATTCACCGCTGTAACCAGAAGCTGCATCGTTGTGTCCAGCCCACTCATCGCGAAGTAAATTGGAGAAATAGCTAAATTTTTTAAAATCCAAAATTGAAGAGCCAACCTTTTGTTGAGCAGCGGGCATAGAAGAGTTTGTGCATTTTTCTAAATGCGTCAAGAAATGTGTTATCCTGTTTAATGGTAGACAAACATTGCTTTCTCTTTGATTGGTTACTGGTCCCTAAATTGTACCCTGTGTTCAATATTTTTTCTCTTTCTCAGATGCTATAAATCCTGAGCATGTGAAACTGTGCGTAAAAGATGGTCAAAGGCCAGACCTTGCGACCATCCCTGCAGACAGACCAGACGTGCTCTTTTGTCTAATGAGAAAGTGTTGGCATGAGGATCCCCAAAAACGTCCAACCTTTTCAAGTATGTTTTAATGCTCACTGAAGTTATGCAACATTATAAGATCATGAGATATTTGGGGCAGTGATTACAGTAAATTTGTTAAGGGGTTTTCACTCCAACCTCCCGCCCCCCCCCAATCCCCACCCACCCTCTGGTGCACCTTTCATCTCATGTCTGCTATATTTAACTTACCCACAACCTTTGACCCCACTCCATGACCTTCGATATTTCATAAGTCAGTAGTTGCAGTCCAATTTCTTGTTTGAAAATATATATTCCTGGCCTTGTGTTTCTCCCAGCCCATGACTCATTCCATCACAGGCTCAAAATGGGGTTTGTAGACTTACCACCCCATTAATGCCAACGCTGCAGCCGCCATTGTGAAAGGCCAGAGGGCCCGCCTGTTTCAGGTGGCAGGACTCTCCATTATGCAAATTGGGATCCTATGACATAGTGAGGACTCTGATTGCAATTTTAAGGGACACATGGACAGAGTCTGCGGAGCCAGGTGGGAATGGTCTGGGAACGTGTGGCAGTAAGTCTGTAGGGCCAGGTGGGAATGGTCTGGGAATGTGTGGCAGTAAGTTTGTAGGGCCAGGTGGGAATGGTCTGGGAACGTGTGGCAGTAAGTCTGTAGGGCCAGGTGGGAATGGTCTGGGAATGTGTGGCAGTGAGTTTGTAGGGTCAGGTGGGAATGGTCTGGGAATGTGTGGCAGTGAGTTTGTAGGGCCAGGTGGGAATGGTCTGGGAACGTGTGGCAGTAAGTCTGTAGGGCCAGGTGGGAATGGTCTGGGAATGTGTGGCAGTGAGTTTGTAGGGCCAGGTGGGAATGGTCTGGGAATGTGTGGCAGTAAGTTTGTAGGGCCAGGTGGGAATGGTCTGGGAATGTGTGGCAGTAAGTTTGTAGGGCCAGGTGGGAATGGTCTGGGAATGTGTAGCAGTACGTTTGTAGGGCCAGGTGGGAATGGTCTGGGAATGTGTGGCAGTAAGCCTGCAGGACCAGGTCTGGGAATGTGTGGCAGTGAGTCTGTAGTTCAGGTGGGAATGGTCTGGGAATGTGTGGCAGTGAGTCTGTAGGGTCAGGTGGGAATGGTCTGGAAATGTGTGGCAGTAAGTTTGTAGGGCCAGGTGGGAATGGTCTGGGAATGTGTGGCAGTAAGTTTGTAGGGTCAGGTGGGAATGGTCTGGGAATGTGTGGCAATGAATCTGTAGGGCCAGGTGGGAATGGTCTGGGATGTGTGGCAGTAAGTCTGTAGGGCCAGGTGGGAATGGTCTGGGAATGTGTGGCAATGAATCTGTAAGGCCAGGTGGGAATGGTCTGGGATGTGTGGCAGTAAGTCTGTAGGGCCAGGTGGGAATGGTCTGGGAATGTGTGGCAGTACGCCTGCAGGACCAGGTGGGAATGGTCTGGGAATGTGTGGCAGTAAGTTTGTAGGGCCAGGTGGGAATGATCTGGGAATGTGTGGCAGTAAGTTTGTAGGGTCAGGTGGGAATGGTCTGGGAATGTGTGGCAGTAAGTCTGTATGGCCAGGTGGGAATGGTCTGGGAATGTGTGGCAGTAAGTCTGTAGGGTCAGGTGGGAATGTTCTGGGAATGTGTGGCAGTAAGTCTGTAGGGTCAAGTGGGAATGGTCTGGGAATGTGTGGCAGTAAGTCTGTAGGGCCAGGTGGTAATGGTCTGGGAATGTGTGGCAGTAAGTCTGTAGGGCCAGGTGGGAATGGTCTGGAAATGTGTGGCAGTAAGTCTGTAGGGTCAGGTGGGAATGGTCTGGGAATGTGTGGCAGTGAGTCTGTAGGGTCAGGTGGGAATGGTCTGGGAATGTTTGGCAGTAAGTTTGTAGGGTCAGGTGGGAATGGTCTGGGAATGTGTGGCAGTGAGTCTGTAGGTCAGGTGGGAATGGTCTGGGAATGTGTGGCAGTATGTTTGTAGGGCCAGGTGGGAATGGTCTGGGAATGTGTGGCAGTAAGTCTGTAGGGCCAGGTGGGAATGGTCTGGGAATGTGTGGCAGTGAGTTTGTAGGGTCAGGTGGGAATGGTCTGGGAATGTGTGGCAGTGAGTTTGTAGGGCCAGGTGGGAATGGTCTGGGAACGTGTGGCAGTAAGTCTGTAGGGCCAGGTGGGAATGGTCTGGGAATGTGTGGCAGTGAGTTTGTAGGGCCAGGTGGGAATGGTCTGGGAATGTGTGGCAGTAAGTTTGTAGGGCCAGGTGGGAATGGTCTGGGAATGTGTGGCAGTAAGTTTGTAGGGCCAGGTGGGAATGGTCTGGGAATGTGTAGCAGTACGTTTGTAGGGCCAGGTGGGAATGGTCTGGGAATGTGTGGCAGTGAGTTTGTAGGGCCAGGTGGGAATGGTCTGGGAACGTGTGGCAGTAAGTCTGTAGGGCCAGGTGGGAATGGTCTGGGAATGTGTGGCAGTGAGTTTGTAGGGCCAGGTGGGAATGGTCTGGGAATGTGTGGCAGTAAGTTTGTAGGGCCAGGTGGGAATGGTCTGGGAATGTGTGGCAGTAAGTTTGTAGGGCCAGGTGGGAATGGTCTGGGAATGTGTGGCAGTAAGTTTGTAGGGCCAGGTGGGAATGGTCTGGGAATGTGTGGCAGTAAGCCTGCAGGACCAGGTCTGGGAATGTGTGGCAGTGAGTCTGTAGGTCAGGTGGGAATGGTCTGGGAATGTGTGGCAGTGAGTCTGTAGGGTCAGGTGGGAATGGTCTGGAAATGTGTGGCAGTAAGTTTTTAGGGCCAGGTGGGAATGATCTGGGAATGTGTGGCAGTAAGTTTGTAGGGTCAGGTGGGAATGGTCTGGGAATGTGTGGCAGTAAGTCTGTATGGCCAGGTGGGAATGGTCTGGGAATGTGTGGCAGTAAGTCTGTAGGGTCAGGTGGGAATGTTCTGGGAATGTGTGGCAGTAAGTCTGTAGGGTCAAGTGGGAATGGTCTGGGAATGTGTGGCAGTAAGTCTGTAGGTCAGGTGGGAATGGTCTGGGAATGTGTGGCAGTATGTTTGTAGGGCCAGGTGGGAATGGTCTGGGAATGTGTGGCAGTACGTTTGTAGGGCCAGGTGGGAATGGTCTGGGAATGTGTGGCAGTGAGTTTGTAGGGCCAGGTGGGAATGGTCTGGGAATGTGTGGCAGTGAGTTTGTAGGGCCAGGTGGGAATGGTCTGGGAACGTGTGGCAGTAAGTCTGTAGGGCCAGGTGGGAATGGTCTGGGAATGTGTGGCAGTGAGTTTGTCGGGCCAGGTGGGAATGGTCTGGGAATGTGTGGCAGTAAGTTTGTAGGGTCAGGTGGGAATGGTCTGGGAATGTGTGGCAGTAAGTCTGTATGGCCAGGTGGGAATGGTCTGGGAATGTGTGGCAGTAAGTCTGTAGGGTCAGGTGGGAATGTTCTGGGAATGTGTGGCAGTGAGTTTGTAGGGCCAGGTGGGAATGGTCTGGGAATGTGTGGCAGTGAGTTTGTAGGGCCAGGTGGGAATGGTCTGGGAACGTGTGGCAGTAAGTCTGTAGGGCCAGGTGGGAATGGTCTGGGAATGTGTGGCAGTAAGTTTGTAGGGCCAGGTGGGAATGATCTGGGAATGTGTGGCAGTAAGTTTGTAGGGTCAGTTGGGAATGGTCTGGGAATGTGTGGCAGTGAGTCTGTATGGCCAGGTGGGAATGGTCTGGGAACGTGTGGCAGTAAGTCTGTAGGGCCAGGTGGGAATGGTCTGGGAATGTGTGGCAGTGAGTTTGTAGGGCCAGGTGGGAATGGTCTGGGAATGTGTGGCAGTAAGTTTGTAGGGCCAGGTGGGAATGGTCTGGGAATGTGTGGCAGTAAGTTTGTAGGGCCAGGTGGGAATGGTCTGGGAATGTGTGGCAGTAAGTTTGTAGGGCCAGGTGGGAATGGTCTGGGAATGTGTGGCAGTAAGCCTGCAGGACCAGGTCTGGGAATGTGTGGCAGTGAGTCTGTAGGTCAGGTGGGAATGGTCTGGGAATGTGTGGCAGTGAGTCTGTAGGGTCAGGTGGGAATGGTCTGGAAATGTGTGGCAGTAAGTTTGTAGGGCCAGGTGGGAATGATCTGGGAATGTGTGGCAGTAAGTTTGTAGGGTCAGGTGGGAATGGTCTGGGAATGTGTGGCAGTAAGTCTGTATGGCCAGGTGGGAATGATCTGGGAATGTGTGGCAGTAAGTTTGTAGGGTCAGGTGGGAATGTTCTGGGAATGTGTGGCAGTAAGTCTGTAGGGTCAAGTGGGAATGGTCTGGGAATGTGTGGCAGTAAGTCTGTAGGTCAGGTGGGAATGGTCTGGGAATGTGTGGCAGTATGTTTGTAGGGCCAGGTGGGAATGGTCTGGGAATGTGTGGCAGTAAGTTTGTAGGGCCAGGTGGGAATGGTCTGGGAATGTGTGGCAGTGAGTTTGTAGGGCCAGGTGGGAATGGTCTGGGAATGTGTGGCAGTGAGTTTGTAGCGCCAGGTGGGAATGGTCTGGGAACGTGTGGCAGTAAGTCTGTAGGGCCAGGTGGGAATGGTCTGGGAATGTGTGGCAGTGAGTTTGTCGGGCCAGGTGGGAATGGTCTGGGAATGTGTGGCAGTAAGTTTGTAGGGTCAGGTGGGAATGGTCTGGGAATGTGTGGCAGTAAGTCTGTATGGCCAGGTGGGAATGGTCTGGGAATGTGTGGCAGTAAGTCTGTAGGGTCAGGTGGGAATGTTCTGGGAATGTGTGGCAGTGAGTTTGTAGGGCCAGGTGGGAATGGTCTGGGAATGTGTGGCAGTGAGTTTGTAGGGCCAGGTGGGAATGGTCTGGGAACGTGTGGCAGTAAGTCTGTAGGGCCAGGTGGGAATGGTCTGGGAATGTGTGGCAGTAAGTTTGTAGGGCCAGGTGGGAATGATCTGGGAATGTGTGGCAGTAAGTTTGTAGGGTCAGTTGGGAATGGTCTGGGAATGTGTGGCAGTAAGTCTGTATGGCCAGGTGGGAATGGTCTGGGAATGTGTGGCAGTAAGTCTGTAGGGTCAGGTGGGAATGTTCTGGGAATGTGTGGCAGTAAGTCTGTAGGGTCAAGTGGGAATGGTCTGGGAATGTGTGGCAGTGAGTCTGTAGGTCAGGTGGGAATGGTCTGGGAATGTGTGGCAGTATGTTTGTAGGGCCAGGTGGGAATGGTCTGGGAATGTGTGGCAGTAAGTTTGTAGGGCCAGGTGGGAATGGTCTGGGAATGTGTGGCAGTGAGTTTGTAGGGCCAGGTGGGAATGGTCTGGGAATGTGTGGCAGTGAGTTTGTAGGGCCAGGTGGGAATGGTCTGGGAACGTGTGGCAGTAAGTCTGTAGGGCCAGGTGGGAATGGTCTGGGAATGTGTGGCAGTGAGTTTGTAGGGCCAGGTGGGAATGGTCTGGGAATGTGTGGCAGTAAGTTTGTAGGGCCAGGTGGGAATGGTCTGGGAATGTGTGGCAGTAAGTTTGTAGGGCCAGGTGGGAATGGTCTGGGAATGTGTGGCAGTAAGTTTGTAGGGCCAGGTGGGAATGGTCTGGGAATGTGTGGCAGTAAGCCTGCAGGACCAGGTCTGGGAATGTGTGGCAGTGAGTCTGTAGGTCAGGTGGGAATGGTCTGGGAATGTGTGGCAGTGAGTCTGTAGGGTCAGGTGGGAATGGTCTGGAAATGTGTGGCAGTAAGTTTGTAGGGCCAGGTGGGAATGGTCTGGGAACGTGTGGCAGTAAGTCTGTAGGGCCAGGTGGGAATGGTCTGGGAATGTGTAGCAGTAAGTTTGTAGGGCCAGGTGGGAATGGTCTGGGAATGTGTGGCAGTAAGTTTGTAGGGTCAGGTGGGAATGGTCTGGGAATGTGTGGCAATGAATCTGTAGGGCCAGGTGGGAATGGTCTGGGATGTGTGGCAGTAAGTCTGTAGGGCCAGGTGGGAATGGTCTGGGAATGTGTGGCAATGAATCTGTAGGGCCAGGTGGGAATGGTCTGGGATGTGTGGCAGTAAGTCTGTAGGGCCAGGTGGGAATGGTCTGGGAATGTGTGGCAGTACGCCTGCAGGACCAGGTGGGAATGGTCTGGGAATGTGTGGCAGTAAGTTTGTAGGGCCAGGTGGGAATGATCTGGGAATGTGTGGCAGTAAGTTTGTAGGGTCAGGTGGGAATGGTCTGGGAATGTGTGGCAGTAAGTCTGTATGGCCAGGTGGGAATGGTCTGGGAATGTGTGGCAGTAAGTCTGTAGGGCCAGGTGGGAATGGTCTGGGAATGTGTGGCAGTAAGTCTGTAGGGTCAGGTGGGAATGGTCTGGGAATGTGTGGCAGTGAGTCTGTAGGGTCAGGTGGGAATGGTCTGGGAATGTGTGGCAGTAAGTTTGTAGGGTCAGTTGGGAATGGTCTGGGAATGTGTGGCAGTGAGTCTGTAGGTCAGGTGGGAATGGTCTGGGAATGTGTGGCAGTAAGTTTGTAGGGTCAGGTGGGAATGGTCTGGGAATGTGTGGCAGTAAGTTTGTAGGGTCAGGTGGGAATGGTCTGGGAATGTGTGGCAGTGAGTCCAAAATTGAGAAATCTGTGAAGTAGGCCAGTTACTGAATAATCCTGTAAATTGAGAACATGTGGACATTTACAGTGTTCAATATCTTCTCTTTTGTTCACAGAATGTGTTCATGACCTGGAACCAGAACAGTCAAATGAACAAGAGCTCCGATTAGCAATCCAGAACCTGACATCGTTTACCATTCGGGTACAGTTTGCCATAGCACAGTGCTGGCCTTCTCTCTCTTGGGGATTCTGCGAAATAAGTGATTTGTTTCTTGTTGACTTGATTCTGTCTGCATTGCTAAATTTGTTTATTTCCTTCCTCTTCCTTTTTTCAGCCAACTTTCTCCTCTCGTGAAGGTATTGACTCTCTTGCTGAGGTACAGTTCTTCAGGCAATGGGCACTCTCCGGTACCTCGCTTAAGTGGCAATTCTTCATTTGTGAGCCTAGGCAGTGAATGTTGGTGCGCTATTCAACCATGGGGAGTATTGAGCTCAAACCTGATTCTGTCCTCACCCGATACCCATGCAAATGTCCAGCAGGGGTCAGGAGTTGGAACCCTGGCTTATTTTCCCTCCCTAGTTCTGAGGTTAAAGGTAGTGCCCCTATGCTGATGTCACTCACTCAATACACTATGGGAGAAATGACACTCTAGTGATGGGTGATTGTGTGACTCTTTCAATTCAGCACCTCAAATTGTTGTGTTAATGCTACCTGTGACACACCTGTAAGCACCTGTACTTCATCCTAGTGTTCTATCAAAAAGTACTGTCTCCAGACACAGCCTGAGAATGAGTGAGTCTGTAAGGGTGCTGCTGAATATTTTCACAATTCAAAATGGACACAGCACTAACATTTTACATGATACTGAAATCCTAATGATAACACTGTCCCAGAGATTAGCATATACATTATTTCATACCCATTATTTGTAAAATAAAATTGTCCAGGAAAACAGCACTTTTTAATATACAGTTGGTAAGCTGGTGTGTGTGTGTTTTATTTAATCATTACTGTGGGTGTTTATAAACTGCAGTCTGTGCCCAAAGTGAGTAAAACTCCTGGATTGCTCCATTATAAATGGTAGTTTTCAGGCTAACATATTCTGCTCCTTCATTGGGTACAAGAAATTGTAATGTTACAAGACAACTCTGGTGTTAATCCAATGTAGTATCCCGGGGGAGCGATGGGTGTTTTGGGAAGGATTGCTGGGATGATCTGGGAGGAGATTGCAGTAGTGTTGGGGCAGGATGGGGCTATAGAGCCCTCTTGCATGGTACTACAGTATTTACACGTCAAAAATGTAAAATTAAAAAGCATGACTGAAAGCAGAAAATCAAGGAATTGCGTGGTTGGTTGGTCATTACCTGAAAGTAAAAGATAGGTTAATGTTTCTGGTGGGACCTTAACAACAATAATGTCCAATGTTTCAGTGCCTTTTGCACTTAGATAATTTTGACTACACAGAGTTAAGTCCAGGAATTCACCTCCTGTGCAGGAGTAGCTACATGAAGCAGCTGGCTCTGGAGCGGGCAGATCACCTGACATGCTTTCCTCCATCTCAGGACAGCTCTGCCTCTTTGGATAGCAACTCCCACTTCATGCTCTGACACTTAGCCCAGGATCAGTTATTCTTTACTGTAAGACTGAGGTGAAAGGTCAAGGGCCATATAGGGCATCAAGGTGATGGGTCAAGGGCCATACAGGGCATTGAGATGATGGGCCATACAGGGCATCGAGGTGATGGGCCATATAGGGTATTGAGGTGAGGGGTCAAGGCCCATAGTGCAGGGCATTGAGGTGATGGGTCAAGGCCCATGGAGGCCCATAGCAGGGCATCAACAAGAGGTCAGAAGACAAGGTAAATCGAGAAGTTTTAAATTTCTGTAGATTGTAGAAGGGAGCAGACGCTAAGGGAGGTAAGGAGATCCACAGCTTTGAAGTCCTGGTAAGGAATGAGTTATAGTAGCAGACTGTGTAATCAGTCTTGATTTCAACATCACGAGGATGGAGAGAGAAGGAACGGTGTTTAGGATGACATTTTTGTAACTTAGAAGCAACGAGAGTGGAGAGTTGAGAGGAGCACCACTCACAGTTGCAGTTGTTCCTTTACTTTCTGATTTACTTACTTTTCTTTCCATGCAGGAGTCATCTTGTGTGGATGAAGATTGCGATCAGGGCTGGCCAGGATGTCGTGAGAGCAGCAGTGTCCTCTGTGGTAACTTTCATTAGGAGCTTCTTTGCCAGATTCTCACTACTATTCAGATTAAGGAACAATATTCTTGTTACAATACAGGGCATCCTATCAATCAATACACTTATCAGTGTGCAACCATCTCTGCCTTTGCACTCCAGCTTTAAAATTCACCATGGTTTATATAATTTTTTAATGTTATTCTTCAAAAGAAAGTTCCCCAACCCACCTGGACAGGCACTGAGGGACAGCTGACAACCTTCCGCTGCTGCTTCCTTTGGCAGTACTGCTCAAGGTGGACCACCCTCCACCCTGTGCAGGAGGTGTCGTAGCCCAGAGTGGACCACCCTGTGTGGGAGGTGTCGTAGCCCAGAGCGGACCACCCTGTGCGGGAGGTGTCGTAGCTCAGAGCGGACCACCCTGTGCGGGAGGTGTCGTAGCCCAGAGCGGACCACCCTGTGCGGGAGGTGTCGTAGCCCAGAGCGGACCACCCTGTGCGGGAGGTGTCGTAGCCCAGAGCGGACCACCCTGTGCGGGAGGTGTCGTAGCCCAGAGCGGACCACCCTGTGCGGGAGGTGTCGTAGCCCAGAGCGGACCACCCTGTGCAGGAGGTGTCGTAGCCCAGAGCGGACCACCCTGTGCGGGAGGTGTCGTAGCCCAGAGCGGACCACCCTGTGCGGGAGGTGTCGTAGCCCAGAGCGGACCACCCTGTGCAGGAGGTGTCGTAGCCCAGAGCGGACCACCCTGTGCAGTCTCCCATTTGACGCAGTTCAAATTGGGAATTGAGGGGAGCAGAGATTTTGGAACTGCAACTTCTCACTCTTGTGTTTAATTTTACAGCTTGGTGCTTCCTATTACTTCTTTAATGTTTATGGTTTTGGTCTTTCCTGTGTCATGCAGCATCGTTGGGGGGAGTAAGTGGTCTACTTCTAGGCTAATGTCTAAGATGCTCCATGATCAGCAGAGGTGATGAGAGCAGCTGTCAGGTTCCCCCTCCTGTGAGAGGCCTTGACTTCTGGTCTGTTCCTCCTCACGACAAGAAGAGCTGAGATGGATAAATTCACTCCAGTTTAAAATGAAACCAACAATATTGACTGCCTGTGTTTCCATGGCGTCGCAAAGTCGTGGTAACCGTCAGGGTTTGCTTGTATCAGACATCAGATATCAGATTAGCAGGGGCACCAAGGGTCCTTATTTCAAGGTTTGCCCGTAAATGTTGACCAAACAAAAAAAACAAGACGACCAAGCATCAGCCACGTCTAATTGGACGGCAAAACCATTCACCGGAATTTCGAAACTAGATTCAAGCCAGTTATCAGAAGCTCTTACTGATTTGAAGTCAGTGATCTGTTCCTTTGTTGTGTATTTCTTCAGCTGCACAAAGCTTTAACAAAAGAAATGATAACTCTGTAGAAGATTTCAGTCCATTTTAAAATCATTACAGTTTAGCTTGTACAAGGAGTTTGAGGTTAGGAATTCTACAGTCACCGCGATTGTGACCATTTGCTTCATTTCCTCGTGTTTTATACAGAGCTCTGTGTATGACTGTGTTTCTTGACGATATCCATCAGATGGTTGTTGGGTACAGAACCTGATTGAATACACAGTTTCTCCTGGGATAAGTTGTTCAATCCCTCCCTCCCTGCAGCAAAACCTGGAGCGGATGCTTTGGAATGATTCCCTAAGAGCATGTGTGATCCGTGCGGAATGAACACGGGTCCAGTCTCTCCCGACGGGCCTCTCACTAGAGTATAATTTAGCACGTACACAGCAGGTGCCAGTGATACTGAGCAGACTGTCTTCAAGGAAATCAGCACTGGATGGTCTGCCCATTGTTCACCGAAGAGTGTGCACGGTGTGCAAAAATATGAGTGTTTTTCAAGGAAGAATCAAGTATTAAGCATTAGTACTTTCCCACCTGGAGGGGGATCAGCTTGTTTTAATTTTATCGGATCTCTCCCACATCCTTGCTTACATAGTGCAGTTCCCCTGAGTCACCACTAGGCAGTACTATAGGCCCATGGTTTAGGATTAGGTCGAATTATATATATCCCAGTCTTGTCAAAAATTACCTGACCTGTGTTTTAAAGAGTACCTGACACTCAGGAATACAGAGGACCTTCTGCTCAAGGATTAGTTCCTGTTACAGTATCCTCTGCTGATTGCAAACTGTTCTTTGTTTCGTTTAGAACCAGTTGAGGAACAGAATGAATGCAACGCCCTTGTCGGTGAGTCATTTCTTTTTTGTCCCAAAGCAGTGAGTGTCACTGATGCTGTATCTCTTTAAACTCTCACTTTAATGATGGGGGCTTTCCAGTTCCCTGTCTGTGCTGGTTGAACTGATCTCATCTGGGGCAGAGGCAATCTGGTCGGTATCAGTGTTCCTGTCTCTGACCCTAGCTGGAATGTCTGCCTGTGTGTGAACACCAGAGGGCCAATTCAGTGAGGCGGAACTCCCGGTACAGAACCGTGCTAGATTGGATCATGGGCTGGCGACAGAGCTATAACAGTATAGCTCAGACCCGGGAGCGCAGCCTTGAACTATTTGCTCTTGGGTGAGGACAGGTTGGGGCTCGGCTGTGATGCCCACTGCGTTCAAATAGTCTGCCGTTACTCACTATCTAGGCCACCTGTGTGAGTCTGCACCCTGAGGAGAGGACGGAAGAAAATTGACTAAAGTAAATGGGGACTTTGCAAATGGGATCTGACAGCATAGCTGTTAAAATACTCGCTTCACACTAAGTGGGTAGCAGATGGCCCTTGCTTGTGGTGAGTTGTGTACTATTACTGATGGGTGTAGCAACTCTCACCAGCAAGCATTTGACCTGCACTATGCCCTGTAACAGCCTAATCCGGCAGCAGGAAAGCTCCCTTTTTAGATTTAAAAAAAAATCCCATCGGGAGAGCTGGATTTTGGTTTGATGGATGGCTTCAATTTGTTTATCGGCCAACCGACCAGCTGCTGCCCAGTTAAGGGAGGACCGGATGAGCTAGATCTGCAGCTCAGCGGTGAACGCACTTGTGAGATGTGGTGCTCAAGAAGGCCCTGGCCCTGGGCTGAGTTGCCTGATCCCTCGGATACCATGGGGCTAGAGTTAGCCTCAGCCTCCACAGTAAAATTGAAGTCCATGGGAATCAGGGGGAAAACTCTCCAGTGGCTGGAGTCATACCTAGCACAAAGGAAGATGGTAGTGGTTGTTGGAGGCCAATCATCTCAGCCCCAGGGCATTGCTGCAGGAGTTCCTCAGGGCAGTGTCCTAGGCCCAACCATCTTCAGCTGCTTCATCAATGACCTTCCCTCCATCATAAGGTCAGAAATGGGGATGTTCGCTGATGACTGCACAGTGTTCAGTTCCATTCGCAACCCCTCAGATAATGAAGCAATCCGAGCCCGCATGCAGCAAGACCTGGACAACATCCAGGCTTCGGCTCATAAGTGGCAAGTAACATTCGCGCCAGATAAGTGCCAGGCAATGACCATCTCCAACAAGAGAGAGTCTAACCACCTCCCCTTGACATTCAACGGCATTACCATCGCCGAATCCCCCACCATCAACATCCTGGGGGTCACCATTGACCAGAAACTTAACTGGACCAGCCATATAAATACTGTGGCTACGAGAGCAGGTCAGAGGCTGGGTATTCTGCGGCGAGTGACTCACCTCCTGACTCCCCAAAGCCTTTCCACCATCTACAAGGCACAAGTCAGGAGTGTGATGGAATACTCTCCACTTGCCTGGATGAGTGCAGCTCCAACAACACTCAAGAAGCTCGACACCATCCAAGATAAAGCAGCCCGCTTGATTGGCACCCCATCCACCGCCCTAAACATTCACTCCCTTCACCACCGGCGCACTGTGGCTGCAGTGTGTACCATCCACAGGATGCACTGCAGCAACTCGCCAAGGCTTCTACGACAGCACCTCCCAAACCCGTGACCTCTACCACCTAGAAGGACAAGAGCAGCAAGCGCATGGGAACAACACCACCTGCACGTTCCCCTCCAAGTCACACACCATCCCGACTTGGAAATATATCGCCGTTCCTTCATTGTCGCTGGGTCAAAATCCTGGAACTCCCTTCCTAACAGCACTGTGGGAGAACCGTCACCACACGGACTGCAGCGGTTCAAGAAGGCGGCTCACCACCACCTTCTCGAGGGCAATTAGGGATGGGCAATAAATGCCGGCCTCGCCAGCGACGCCCACATCCCATGAACGAATAAAAAAAAAAGAACAGGGAAGGGGGAAAAACACAAAACCAATCAGCCAGCATTCCTGATCCTGGTCACTATCCAGTAAACGCTGCTAGAAAATGGACATCAAACGAGGACAGGTTTGGGCTCAAATGGGTTGCCCCTTGATCGAATAGCTTGCTGAATCTCACTGCCCGTGCTCCGGTGTGACGAATGGCTGCTCGCTGTGCTAACGGTGACGGGGAAGGGGTGGGGGCTGTGCCTTCTTGTGGAATTCTATCTCTGTGTGAGCCCAGTGTCTTCAGGAGAGGAGAGGATATGAGGAACAAAATGATACTTGAACGTAGAACAGCACAACCCAGGTCTGGATTGATTTGAGCTGTCACTGCACCAGCAGCTCTGTAATTCCGTTTGGAATATGGGGCCGTTCAGGTTAATGAAGGGTTTTGATAGAGTAAATAAGGAGAAACTGTTTCCACTGGCAGGAGGGTCAGTTACCAGAGGACACAGATTTAAGATAATTGGCAAAAGAACCAGTGGGGAGATGAGAATTTTTTTCATGCAACGAGTTGTTCTGATCTGGAATGTACTGCCCGAAAGGGTGGTGGAAGCAGATTCAAAAGTAACTTTCAGAGGGGAATTGGATAAATACTTGAAGGGGGAAAATTTGCAGGGCTAGAGGGAAAGAGCGGGGGAATGGGACTAATTGGATAGCTCTATCAAAGAGCTGACACAGGTACAATGGGCCGAATGGCCTCCTTTTGTACTGTACGAATGTATAATACAGCCCCCTGTAACATGCAGCTACTTCCCCCTACATATTAAAACACCAAAACCTGTGGATTTCTGCACTGAGAATAACATGAGATCGGTATGTCGGCATTCTCAATTCTAACCAATTGTTTCTATTTTTTTTATTTGTGTCAACAAAACAGAACCTGTTCAGGAAACCAACAGGAAGCAGTACACAGCCGGTGAGTTTACTGTGGACTTCCGCACTGATCTAAGCTTGTGAAGTGCACCTCACTGATCAGGATCTCCCAATCCCTTTTTTAAATAATGCAGAGTTGGCAGGAAATATGAAGGCAATTTTACTCCCAGGGCCATCATTGTGGGGGGGGGGGGGGGGGGGGCGATGGGCACAATGTACCTGTGAGGAGGGATAGAGTGTTCTGGGCCCGGGGTGGGGAGGTGGAAATTGAGAAATAAACTCGGCTCTGTAAATCCTTTGGGTTCTATTGCAACCTCTGAAGATCAGCAGGAGCATTAACACCAGGTTTCTGCAGACTGGCATCTACTTGGGCACCCAATGGGCAGATAGTGTGGCGGGTGGGCTGGGAATGTTTCCCCCTGCCCCCCATTCTGCTGCACCTGTGTCTTGTGCAGTTACAGGCCCCGATCTGCCCATTTTGGGAAATCCTGGGGCAGGGACCTAATGCTGCTGGACCCCACCACCATTTTCTTCTTTGCGGTGCTCAGAAACTAAATGTTCTCCAGGTGTAAGGAAGAGGGAAGCTTCCCCTGTGCCCTTGTGCCCTGGACCAATATTCTGAAGTGAATAATGGATCAGTGGTCACACAAATATTACTGGGGGGAGAGTAGGTGATGTTATAACCCATGAGGGTGAAGCTGAAGCAGTCCATCTCCAGCCAATCCCCGATCCACAATTAGCATTTTAATATAGTGCCAGACAATAATTAGCGTGTAGATTATAAATTCTTACAGCAGTGGGATGTACTTGCCTACATACTCAGACAGTGCTCTTAACTCTCTCCCATATGTCGCGGTTACTTGGCTAATACTTCACCGTTCTGTAATCTGATAGGGAGTCTGCCGAGATCCGGGTCGTGCAGTCGGACCTGGGTTCACATCCAGCCCAGGGTGATGGGATGGATTTTTTTTTATTTGTTCATGGGATGTGGGCGTCGCTGGCGAGGCCGGCATTTATTGCCCATCCCTAATTGCCCTTGAGAAGGTGGTGGTGAGCCGCCTTCTTGAACCGCTGCAGTCCATGTGGTGAAGGTTCTCCCACAGTGCTGTTAGGAAGGGAGTTCCAGGATTTTGACCCAGCGACGATGAAGGAACGGCGATATATTTCCAAGTCGGGATGGTGTGTGACTTGGAGGGGAACGTGCAGGTGGTGTTGTTCCCATGCGCCTGCTGCCCTTGTCCTTCTAGGTGGTAGAGGTCGCGGGTTTGGGAGGTGCTGTCGAAGAAGCCTTGGCGAGTTGCTGCAGTGCATCCTGTGGATGGTGCACACTGCAGCCACTGTGCGCCGGTGGTGAAGGGAGTGAATGTTTAGGGTGGTGGATGGGGTGCCAATCAAGCGGGCTGCTTTATCTTGGATGGTGTCGAGCTTCATGAGTGTTGTTGGAGCTGCACTCATCCGAGCAAGTGGAGAGTATTTCATCACACTCCTGACCTGTGCCTTGTAGATGGTGCAAAGGCTTTGGGGAGTCAGGAGGTGAGTCACTCGCCGCAGAATACCCAGCCTCTGACCTGCTCTCGTAGCCACAGTATTTATATGGCTGGTCCAGTTAAGTTTCTGGTCAATGGTGACCCCAGGATGTTGATGGTGGGAGATTCGGCGATGGTAATGCTGTTGAATGTCAAGGGGAGGTGGTTAGACTCTCTCTTGTTGGAGATGGTCATTGCCTGGCATTTGTCTGGCGTGAATGTTACTTGCCACTTATCAGCCCAAGCCTGAATGTTGTCCAGGTCTTGCTGCATACGGGCTCGGACTGCTTCATTATTTGAGGGGTTGCGAATGTAACTGAACACTGTGCAATCGTCATCGAACATCCCCATTTCTGACCTTATGATGGAGGGAAGGTCATTGATGAAGCAGCTGAAGATGGTGGGGCCTAGGACACTGCCCTGACGAACTCCTGCAGCAATGCCCTGGGGCTGGGATGATTGGCCTCCAACAACCACTACCATCTTCCTTTGTGTTCGGTATGACTCCAGCCACTGGAGAGTTTTCCCCCTGATTCCCATTGACTTCAATTTTACTAGGGCTCCTTGATGCCACACTCGGTCAAATGCTGCCTTGATGTCAAGGGCATTCGTTCTCACTTCACCTCTGGAATTCAGCTTTTTTGTCCATGTTTGGACGAATGCTGTAATGAGGTCTGGAGCCGAGTGGTCCTGGTGGAACCCAAACTGAGCATCAGTGAGCAGGTTATTGGTGAGTAAGTGCCGCTTGATAGCACTGTCGACGACACCTTCCATCACTTTGCTGATGACTGAGAGTAGACTGATGGGACGGTAATTGGCCGGATTGGATTTTTCCTGCTTTTTGTGGACAGGACAATTTTCCACATTGTCGGGTAGATGCCAGTGTTGTAGCTGTACTGGAACAGTTTGGCTAGAGGCACGGCTAGTTCTGGAGCACAAGACTTCAACACAACAGCCGGGATGTTGTCGGGCCCCATAGCCTTTGCTGTATCCAGTGCACTCAGCCGTTTCTTGATATCACGTGAAATGAATCGAACTGGCTGAAGACTGGCTTCTGTGATGGTGGGGATATTGGGAAGAGGCCGAGATGGATCATCTACTCGGCACTTCTGGCTGAAGATGGTTGCAAACGCTTCAGCCTTGTCTTTTGCACTCACGTGCTGGACTCTGCCTTCATTGAGGATGGGGATGTTTACAGAGCCTCCTCCTCCCGTTAGTTGTTTAATTGTCCACCACCATTCACGACTGGATGTGGCAGGACTGCAGAGCTTTGATCTGATCCGTTGGTTATGGAATCGCTTAGCTCTGTCTATAGCATCTTGCTTCTGCTGTTTAGCATGCATGTAGTCCTGAGTTGTAGCTTCACCAGGCTGGCACCTCATTTTTAGGTACTCCTGGTGCTGCTCCTGGCATGCTCTTCTACACTCCTCGTTGAACGAGGGTTGATCCCCTGACTTGTTGATAATGGTAGAGTGAGGAATATGCCGGGCCATGAGGTTACTGATTGTGCTGGAATGCAGTTCTGCTACTGTTGATAGCCCACAGCGCGTCATGGATGCCCAGTTTTGAGCTGCTAGATCTGTTCTGAATCTATCCCATTTGAGCCCAGTGAGTTGACACCCATGTAATACTCAAAAACTGTCACTAAATTGGCAATCTCACTCAGATAGGTGACAGGATGGCTGGTGTGGAGAACTTCATGTCATACTATTACAGTAAGGGACACTTTTGTGCTTTTGGGGCTAGGGAGCTTCAGCCTGCAGTTGGCTGTACTCCATTTGATTGTGGCACTGGGGCCGAGATTACTGCCTCAGCTGTCCCGGTGAATGCTGAGAGCGCCCGTCCGGAAATCCCACACCCGCGGCCTGGGATAAATGAATGGTCCAAAACGATCACAGGCTGGTGGGGTGCTCGAGTGACAAGTCCCCGGCTGGATGCCTGAAATGGAGAAAGTGGATATTTAAATCAATTAATGGATGTACAGGTGTCGAGCAGCTACATGTCGGAGCAGAATCACCTGTCACCGCGGAGTGGAGCAACACTGGCTCAATTTCCCCTACCCCGCCAACGCTGAGGGGCCAAAATCAGCTGTGTATCTTTAGGGTGCTGAGCGGAGTCCAAGGGGTTGGCCATGTGGGCAGGGGAAGGATCGATCCGGAAAGGTCCCTCTTGCGCTGACTTGTGGACGTTCCAGAGATCATCTGACAACCGGGGTCATTGACCCCGTCCCTTGTCCCCGGGAGGTGTGTGAGTAAAGACTCAGGGAGGGGCTGGAACATAGGCTGCATATCCGGAAACAAAGTTAAAATGAACAATTTGTGTTCTTCATTTTTTTTTCCTCATAGAAGCAGCTCAGAACACCAGCCCTGAAGAAAACATAAAGTGTGAGTAATCGTTACATCTTTGAGTGGTAAATACTAAGACTAGCAGGAAATTCCCATCCATCAGCTCACGATAGGGCCGAATGAATTCACTCCACCGTTGCCAGTTCTGAACTGGCCGGGCCGCTTCAGTCATCTGTATCCCTCTCCGTGACAAGTCACTCTTGACATTGTCTATTCAGCGCTTCCTTGGTCTTCCTCAGCTCCTTGTTCCATGTACCTCGTCAGTAAATCTGAGATTGTTTAAAATCTTGCCACATAAGGAGACTCTTTCTGTATCACCTTTTAGTGCAGGATTCATTGCTGCTTCCAGTACTAGCTTAAATAAATCGGGCGACAGTGTGCATTCTTGTCTCACCCCAGCTGTTGCTATAAACCATTCTGTTAGTTTCTTATCCACTCCAACAGCACTCTGGGAGAGCGGTAAGTTCAGCTCACAAATCCCAAGATATCACTTTAAAAATATTAGCCGCAAAGATTTCCTAGGTTTTGGCAGTGCAGTGCCACCGTTATCTGAACGGGCGGGGGGGAGGAATTTGGGGCGGGTGCTGTTACTCCAGGTTTGCGCGCTCCCCGATTCCACCCAAAGTGGGAGCGGGCGCTTCGTGCATCATCCCCTCCCAGGTGGAGGTCACTGGACGAGGCAGGAGTGATGGGGTGAAATTGACCGCCTGGCCATGCCTCCGTTGTCTCTGACATGATGTGCGCCTGCGTGTCTCGGGTGATCCAGCGCCCGGGCCTGGCGGATCAGGGACTCGGCACTATGGAAAAAGCTGCTTCTCTACAGAATTTGATGCTGGTGGTGGGGGAAAGGGGCAAAATTGAAGTTACACTTCCCCACGTTACGGCAGTGACTACACTTCCCAACATTACAACAGTGACTACACTTCCCAACATTACAACAGTGACTACACTTCCCAACATTACAACAGTGACTACACTTCGCAACATTACAACAGTGACTACACTTCCCTACATTACAACAGTGACTACACTTCCCTACATTACAACAGTGACTACACTTCGCAACATTACAACAGTGACTACACTTTTTTCCTACATTACAACAGTGACTACACTTTTTCCTACATTACAACAGTGACTACACTTCCCTACATTACAACAGTGACTACACTTTTTCCTACATTACAACAGTGACTACACTTCCCAACATTACAACAGTGACTACACTTCGCAACATTACAACAGTGACTACACTTCCCAACATTACAACAGTGACTACACTTTTTCCTACATTACAACAGTGACTACACTTCCCAACATTACAACAGTGACTACACTTTTTCCTACATTACAACAGTGACTACACTTCCCAACATTACAACAGTGACTACACTTTTTCCCTACATTACAACAGTGACTACACTTCCCTACATTACAACAGTGACTACACTTTTTCCCTACATTACAACAGTGACTACACTTTTTCCCTACATTACAACAGTGACTACACTTTTTCCCTACATTACAACAGTGACTACACTTTTTCCCTACATTACAACAGTGACTACACTTTTTCCCTACATTACAACAGTGACTACACTTTTTCCCTACATTACAACAGTGACTACACTTTTTCCTACATTACAACAGTGACTACACTTTTTCCTACATTACAACAGTGACTACACTTTTTCCCTACATTACAACAGTGACTACACTTTTTCCCTACATTACAACAGTGACTACACCTTTTCCCTACATTACAACAGTGACTACACTTTTTCCCTACATTACAACAGTGACTACACTTTTTCCCTACATTACAACAGTGACTACACTTTTTCCCTACATTACAACAGTGACTACACTTTCCTACATTACAACAGTGACTACACTTTTTCCCTACATTACAACAGTGACTACACTTTTTCCCTACATTACAACAGTGACTACACTTTTTCCTACATTACAACAGTGACTACACTTTTTCCCTACATTACAACAGTGACTACACTTTTTCCTACATTACAACAGTGACTACACTTTTTCCTACATTACAACAGTGACTACACTTTTTCCTACATTACAACAGTGACTACACTTTTTCCTACATTACAACAGTGACTACGCTTCCCTACATTACAACAGTGACTACACTTTCCTACATTACAACAGTGACTACACTTTTTTCCTACATTACAGCAGTGACTACACTTTTTCCTACATTACAACAGTGACTACACTTTTTCCTACATTACAACAGTGACTACACTTTTTCCTACATTACAACAGTGACTACACTTTTTCCTACATTACAACAGTGACTACACTTTTTCCTACATTACAACAGTGACTACGCTTCCCTACATTACAACAGTGACTACACTTTCCTACATTACAACAGTGACTACACTTTTTTCCTACATTACAGCAGTGACTACACTTTTTCCTACATTACAACAGTGACTACGCTTCCCTACATTACAACAGTGACTACACTTTTTTCCTACATTACAACAGTGACTACACTTTTTCCTACATTACAACAGTGACTACACTTTCCTACATTACAACAGTGACTACACTTTTTTCCTACATTACAACAGTGACTACACTTCCCTACATTACAACAGTGACTACACTTCCCTACATTACAACAGTGACTACACTTTATCCTACATTACAATAGTGACTACACTTCAAAAGTACTTAATTGGCTATAAAGCGCTTTGAGGCATCCTGAGGTCGTGAAAGCGTTTAATAAATGCAAGTCTTTTCTTTTAAAGAAAATTCTTCAGATCTTCAGACAGCAGAAGTGGCCCTCTTATGCTGTGGCAATGTGTTACAGGAAAAACCCTTGTATCCCCTCTCACCTCTCCCCGCTCCCCATCCCCACTGAGGAAGATGCTCCAACAGTGCTGAAAATGTTGCAGGTGTCCATCCACATTACGCAAATGCCCTGACCCTGTAATTTGGGACGGATCAAAGCTGCAACTAATTGCTGACCAAATGTCCCAACCCGAGGATCTGCCTCCATTGCGTCTTGACAGGAATTCCTGGCTGAGTACTTCAGTAGAATTTGTACCTTTTAACTTCTCTATGGTAATGTAGCCCCACGGCTCCATCTCCCAGCTGCTACTTCCAGAAATTTCCACCAATCCAATGGCTGGATTAGTGTTCTGTACAGTGAACGTATCAAGTTCTAAATTGTTTCCAAGGTGAATTCTGTCTCTATTTTTCAGGGTTTTATTTTTCCCCTTCCCCCGCTCTGCCTGTGCGACGTGCTGACTATAGCCAAAATTGTAGGCCCTGCTCCCAGGCCTTCTGCCAAATCTTAATCCATAACTGGGGTAGGTGGTTGGGAGCGAGCAGTGGGGCGATATTCTCTTTGACTTATCCTCTGCTTCCCTGTAAAGAAGGGCCTGCCCTGGTCTCAGAATCTGCCAACAGTGACACACTTGGATCAGTGAGGGGCTTGGTTTCAGTGCTGGATAGCTCTTTTACGGCCGGCACAGACACGATGGGCCGAATGACCACTCCTGTGCCGTAAGTTTCTATGATTCTATGACCCCCAGCACAGCTCTTTGGTGCCCCATTGCACTGCATCACCATTCCAGCTAAGTGAATCTTACCTTCTGGTCGTTCCTTCAGACTTTACAGGAGTAATTTCTCAAGCCTCCCCTGCCTTGAGGAGCCTCTCTTGTGGTGGGCATCTGTCGGGAAGTTAGGGCTGGAGTGTTATAGCCTCGTCTCGGGCCTGTGCTCACAACAAGCAAGGCTTCCTGACGGCAGTAAAACCTCATCAATTTATCCTTTACATTGCTATCATTTTTTAAAAAAAGATGATTAAACAACGAAAGCTGATGCCACCATTGGGAAACTCGTCTTGGAGGATTTACCTAAAGATGACTGGTGCCACTTGGCTAGTTGGTAGATAGCAACTGGTGACCCTTGACTGGTTTCTGCATAGCAACTGACATCTGTAGGCTGGTTGTTGGGCAGAAATTGTCATACCTTGGCCACTTACTGGGCAGTGACTGGTGTCTCTTCACGAGTCGCAGGATAGTGACTGGTATCCCTTAGTTGTACCAGTTTATATCTGAATTAGCCTGTTCATTTTGAACAGTTAACACCTCTGTTAAAATAGCAAAAAAATCTTAAATCAACACAATGAGCATCCATACACTAACAGTCATACAGTGTAATTCCTCTACTAACATCAATTCAGCTTATTCAGATTGTCACCAGAATTCACTGTGAACAAAAATAGTTTAAAAAAATAGTTGAATAGTTTATTCTGTTGGCCCTGCTACAGAATATTGTCCCCGTCACCCCCGGCCTTTTAAATCTATCGAGATAAGATGCAGGATACCTCTGCTGTAATAAATACATTTTAAAATCTATTTTACTATTTTTAATCTGAGTGTTGCACCCTTTCTATGTGGTTGCAGATCCTTTGTCCGTGGTTACTTCAGATGAATGTTGGGAATTGGCCAAATGGCTCAATAAAGACTGGAAGGCATTAGGCAGATACTTGGGTTTGACCCAAGGAGATATCAATGCCATTGATCATGATTATGAGAGGGATGGATTGATTGAGAAAGCCGGTCAGATGTTTCAGACATGGAGACAGCAACAGGGGAAGGATGCCAATCGAGCAGAATTAGTGTCTCACCTGAAGAAGATCAGGGGGAAAGACATGATAAAGATGTTTTATCGTTGACACTGTGGTACACAAATGGATTAATTGTATGTCCTAATTTATAGCAAACTTGAAGAATACTTTAATGTTCCTTTGGTTAAAGACCTGTAATTTTTTTCAAAATCGGCTGTGAATTTAATTGACCTTATGATGGAGATGGTGCGCACATGCTAATTGTGAATGGAAGGGTAGTAATTTTGAGTTGGTGTTAATGGAGACAGTGTTGACTTTTGTCTAAGCTCTTAAAATAACCCTTTGCAGTAAACAATTGCAATGCACATTAATATGCAACATGAAAATTAGGTTTGACTCAGTTGGTAGCACTCTCTCCTCTGAGTCATAAGATTGTGGGTTCAAGCACATCATCTAGGCTGACAGTTGAATGTAGCACATTGTTGGAGGTGTATCTTTGGATGAGCGATTGAACTGAGGCCCTATTTACACTCTCAGGAGAACATAATCTATTTCAAGGCATTATTTCAAGAAGAACGGGAGTTCACTTGGTGTCCCGGACAACATTCCTCCCTCAACTAACACCCGCCAAACATTCATTTTCTTTTTGTGGGACTTTATAAATTGGCGGCTCTGTTTGCCTATATAACAATAGTTCTGTACTTCAAAATTAACCTGTCGGTTATAAAGCTTTTTGGGGTGTTCTGAGAACATGATAAGGCACTATATAAATGCAAGTCCTTCCTTTCTTTGGTCAGGTTTACTTTATTCCCAGTACTACATTAATTTCTCCTATTTAAAGCTAATGTTGAAGCATCAGAGGCAACTGGCAGCATTTGAGCAGATATGGCCTACAGGAGGAGTCTCTCAGTGAACTCAGCAGTGTGGGTGTATCATCAACACCCTCGGTGCTTGTTATTCCCGTATTAGCTCCCTGAACAAAACCTGAGGGTCAAGGAACAACATTGAGATGGCGATCTCGGTGAAAGTGTAAGTGACCACCGTACGGAGCCTCTGTGCCACTGGCTGTTTCCAGGACACCCCGCTCAGATCAGCCAGCACGCAGTTCACTGCTGCATCAATAGGGCAGCTGATACCCTTTCCTCCCATGTGTAGTCATACATGTTGTTCAACAGTGGCAGGAGAGGCAGTTCCAGTTTTACCAGTTGTGCAGCATTCCCCGAGTACAAGGCCCTATTGCATTGCACTCATCGTCACGCATGAATGTGCCCACTGAGCCATTGTGGGGGAACTTTGTTTTACCTTTTCAATATTTATTGGTAAGATAAATTGGTAACCAGAGTGGAGATGATATTTTTTAAGCAGCGAGATCGGGAACGCACTGCCTGAAAGGGTGGCGGAAGCAGAATCGATAGTAACTTAAAAAAGGCAATTGGATAAATATTTGAAAAGGAGAAATTTGCAGGCCAAGGGGGAAGAGCAGGGGAATGGAACTAATTGGATAGCTCGTTCAAAGAGCTGGCACAAGTATGATGGGCTGAATGGCTTCCTTCTGTGCCGTATGATTCTACGTGAAGCCCCAGTCTATAGATATGCGGTATCCTCTGGAGGGTTCTCCCTCTATAACTACCAGGCCCGAGGCAAAGGTTATGATACAGATGGGACCTGAGTAATGTCACCTTGTATTTAAAGTCACAATCGGTTCAAAATTGTTTACAAATCACTGTCATTTTTGGATTGTAAAAATAAATTCTCAGGTCGCTGTATTTTTATTACATAATAAAAAGGTTGCCGTAGCAGATTATGTCATGCTTTACTATAAAAGAAAAAAGCGAGGGAAGGTGGACAGAATTGTTTCAGTCAGTCAACAAAGACTACAAAGCAAAAGTCTTGTTTAACAAACAGATTACTAAATAAGAGAAGCCACTGCGGAGAAAACACTAGCTGCTTTTGGATAGGTAGGAATGGAACCCCGCAAGGACAGTCCGATGGAGCTGGAGGACAGAGGAGAGGCATTTGAGGGAGGATGGAGTGGTTAACCATACAGAATGCTGCGGCGAGGTCGAGGAGGATCAGAATGGATGGTACACCACAGCCACAGAGGATTTAATCTGGGTCTTTGGCCAGGGCACATTTGGTGCTGTGAGAAGCTGAACTGGTGAGGGTGGGGGGAGGGAGATTCAAATAGGGGGAGATGGACATGGATCTGACAGGTGACAACATGTTTGAGGGCCTTTGAAGGAAAGGAAGGATGGAGAGGAAGGATGGGTTGAGGGTGTTTTTTTATGAGGGGGGTAGGGTGGGATGATGATGGTTAAGGGGAGAGAGATGGTGCATGAGGAAAGGGAACTATTGATGATCTCGGGTTGCTTGGGGCCAGGAAGGAGGCTTGATTGTCAAACCTCTCAATTTTAGCTTCCCATTTTCTCACCTGACTTGTTGATTTTTTTTGACTCTTTCAAGCCTTTGGTCTGATGTTTTTCTTTCTTCCAACCAGTCTTTCAATTTTGATCCCTTGCTCTCACGTTTCTCAATCTCCTGTAGCTGCTATCGAGGTCTCATTCCCCTTCCTGCCTCTGCTGTCTCCTTAATATTGAAATTTCACAGTTCAGACTGACTTCAGATGACGCCCATCACTGACATCCTCCAGTGACCACAAACAGCCACTTTCTCCCTTTCAACCAGCAATACATTCCTAAATTCTTTATCAGATTTTTAGTTCCTTTCAATAAACAGTTTATTACGACCACCCCTCCTAACACTGGTGAGTCAAACTGTCATTATTTTTCATTGTAAACGCAGTTTACAATGTTCACGTTCCCTGTTTTTTCTTGTTTTTTCTGTGCTTTCTTTCCCCTCATCATATTTTTGATATGCTTGAAATATTTGGGTCTCTGCCTTTTTGTAAACATTAATTTCTGCATATTTTGTGGGATATTTTAATCCTATTGTGTGTAATCACTCATGCTTTCTCCGACTGAATGTATTTTGTTCTGAACTTAAGGAAATGTAATCATCAGCTTTGTTCTTGAAAAAGTTGTAAGGCTGGGTGCAGGACGCTCCAACCATCCTGGTCACTGGCCTGGGGCAAGGATGGATGGTGACTGAGATGATTCTCTCTCGACAATGGGAAGAGGCAGCTACCATCCAAATAGAAGTGGGATTGGTGCAGCAAGAGAATGAGTGATGGGACAGTTAGCCAACAGGAGCAGGCAACTTCTGGAAGTATGTACACGAAAATCCTCAAGTGGACGTAAAAGATCCCATGGCATTATTTTGAAGAAGAGTAAGGGAGTTCTCCCCGGTGTCCCGGCCAATATTTATCCCTCAACCAACATCACTAAAACATTATCTGGTTGGTATCACGTTGCTGTTTGTGGGAGCTTGCTGTGCGCAAATTGGCTGCCGCATTTCCTACATTACAACAGTGACTTCAAAAGTACTTCATTGGCTGTAAAGCATTTTGGGACATCCTGAGGCTGTGAAAGGTGCTATATAAATGCAAGTCTTTCATTTTTAAATTGTTGGGTTGATTCCAAACAGTGTTGTTGTTGGAGAAACTTCAATAAGAGAAAATGCACTTCACAAAGGAAGTTTGGCAGAAGGCAGTAGTTCCAATGTGAATGGGGTGTTGTAAACAGAGCAATTAGCGTCTAGACATCTAATATGCGCCTTCTTAATCTTTTCTCCAATGAAAACAAATTAATTTTTGAGTGCCTCTCTAGAGCTCTGAGTCACGGAATCATTCTTATTGATATGGATGTGTAAAATAATTATCATGGTAGATACTGTGAGGTCCTTTACTGTCAGTGGAAGGGGTGCGCGGGCAGGGGGCCGTTTGCAAAATCAGAGGCCCAACCTAGGGTATCCAATTTGTGGGGCACCTGATTTTCCGATTGTTGATCTGGACCAAAAAAAAAGAGGTGGCACTGTTACTATGTGCATGGCCTCATTTTAATATTAAATGGGCCAATTTTAGTCCCATATTGAATTTTCCATCTTCAGTCAGTGCAGGCTCTGCCCCCAGGACAAGCCCCACCCATAAAAACAGGGTCAACGGGGCTGACATTGGTGACGATTGCTTACCCGGTCTTAAAGGAAGAGGGTACGTGGGTGGTTTTTGTTGCATTTTCAGGTACCCTTGGCTGCACTTTGCATCAGTTGGTTGGCTGGGCGCTCCACCTGCTCACTGCTCAGCCTGCAACTCCTGTTTAAATTGGCCGTGGAGACAGCACAGCACCAGGGGATATCACAACAACTCACACTAAATTTGGAAGATATTAATAAATGTGCGCAGGTACAATGTTTAAAAAACATGAAATTAGGAAAAGGGACATCATTTTGTAAAGGAATAATAGGGTAAATTCAGCTCGATGGGAGCGTGGGTTGGAGAATCTGGGATGTAGTGTTACAGGCCAATCTCCTGTTTAGCGAGGCTCTGTTCAGACAATGCAGCCCCACTGAATTCACCCTAATACATAAAATGGAAGGATTTATTCATGTATTTTGATTGACAAATGTATACAAAAAAGCAGATGAATTAACAAGATAAACTACTGCTTGTAAATAAACTGCCTAGCTCCTACTCTATGCGACACTGGAGATTGGAACACTTTAATCCTCATGGAAACATAGAAGCATACAAAATAGGAGCAAGAGTAGGCCATTTGGCCCTTCGGGCCTGCTCCGCCATTCAAAATGATCATCGCTAATCATCTAATTTAGTACCCCGTTCCCGCTTTTTCCCCATATCCCTTGATCCCTTTAGCATTAAGAAATATATCTATCTCCTTCTTGAATACATCTAATGACTTGGCCTCCACTGCCTTCTGTGGTACAGAATTCCACAGGTTCACCACCCTCTGAGTGAAGAAATTTCTCCTCATCTCGGTTCTAAATGGTGTACCCTGTATCCTGAGACTGTGACCCCTGGTTCTGGACTCCCCAGCCATCGGGAACATCCTGCATCTAGTCTGTCTAGTCCTGTTAGAATTTTATATGTTTCGATGAGATCACCTCTCAGTCTTCTAAACTCTAGTGAATATAGGCCTAGTCGACCCAATCTCTCCTCATACGTCAGTCCTGCCATCCCAGGAATCAGTCTGGTAAACCTTCGTTGCACTCCCTCCATGGCAAGGACATCCTTCCTCAGATAAGGAGACCAAAACTGCACACAGTACTCCAGATGTGGTCTCACCAAGGCCCTGTATAACTGCAGTAAGACATCCATGCTCCTGTACTCAAATCCTCTTGCAATGAAGGCCAACATACCATTCGCCTTCCCAACTGCTTGCTGTACCTGAATCCTCACTTTCAGCAACTGGTGTACAAGGACACTCAGGTCTCGTTGCACCTCCCCTTTTCCCAATCTATCACCATTCAGATAATAATCTGCCTTACTGTTTTTACAACCAAAGTGGATAAACTCACATTTATCCACGTTATACTGCATCTGCCATGTTCTTGCCCACTCACCCAACTTGTCTAAATCACATTGGAGCCTCTTTACATCCTCCTCACAGCTCACTTTCCACCCCAGCTTTGTGTCGTCTGCAAACTTGGAAATATTACATTTAGTTCCCTCATCCAAATCATTGATATATATTGTGAATAGCTGGGGCCCAAGCACTGATCCCTGCGGTACCCCACTAGTCACTGCCTGCCACCCGGAAAAAGACCCGTTTATTCCTACTCTCTGTTTCCTGTCTGTCAACCAATTCTCAATCCCCCCCATGTGCTTTAATTTTGCACACTAACCTCTTGTGTGGGACCTTATCAAAAGCCTTCTGAAAATCCAAGTACACCACATCCACTGGTTCTCCGCTATCTATTCTACTAGTTACATCCTCAAAAAACTCCAGTAGATTTGTTAAGCATGATTTCCCTTTCATAAACCCATGCTGATTTTGTCCAATCCCCTTAATGCCTTCCAAGTGTTCTGTTATCACATCTTTTATAATAGACTCGAGCATTTTCCCTACTGCTGATGTTAGGCTAACTGGTCTGTAATTCCCTGTTTTTTCTCTCCCTCCTTTTTTAAATGAGCTCTGTGAAGCTTCTACCTCCCTATAAAACGGTGAGAGAAGTGCATTAAGTAACAAAATGGTCATGCAGAGCTTTTTAACACTCAGTTTTCTAATAGTTTGAAAGTTGCATGTTCTTAACTCCTTGAATGTGGTGTTTTGTGTTGCGACAGTTCACATGTGACACAAGAGCTCAATGATACAAATAGAAAATGGTTGATGCACTATTTATCTCACATCTAATTCCTACATAAATACGTTATCTGGTACTGTACAATGTATCTTATATTTATAACAATAATCAAAACTGACTAAGTGGCCAACTAAGACAAAAACCTTGCCTTTAAAACTATGAGAATCAATGCGCTGAATATTCTGTTTATTCAATAATCTTTGCTTTATAAATTAATAGGGGGTGGAATTTGTCTTGTGTGGTAGCGCACTGACAGCTCGTTTTATACCCCCCTCGATTTGAAGTCAATGGAAAAGGAAATCGGATGGAGTGTAAAACTTGAGACCAATTCACCCCCACAGGGAGGAAGAAGCCGCATTGAGACCGTGGGGATCTGATCTCCAGTGCAGAATGGGGTAGCAGCTTGGACAGTATTCTCACACGTGTGTAATACTTTATTTCCACAAACTAATCAAGAGGACAGTCATTGAGAATATCACCAATGAGCATAAAATGAAAGGCACAGTAACCATGCAGTATTTTGGTGGCAGACTGCAGTGTCTCTGCTATTAACACAGACATCGCTGCGTAAGAAGAGCTGGTGTTGCTTGTTTCAACTACTTCCTTTTTCATTTTCATCCGATGTAGCTCTCAGTAACTCCTCATAATGAAAGCTGCTTCCTTATTTCAGAGTACAGTACCCCAGGAAGATGAAAAAGCCTGAAAGGAACAAAAGAACTCCATAAACTGATCTTGCAACAAATATATCCGAAGACATTTCTTTTTACAGTGTTCTCCTCTCCTCGAGGTCCTGATGTTTGCTGGGGTGGGGCGGGAGGGGTCCAGATGCACAGATACTGGCAGCTCTCCTCTACAGTCCACAAGTGGTCTTTCTTCAAGTGTACGCCCAGATACTGAAGGGGTCATTTTAACCGAACTCGCCGGGCAGGAAACCCATGGGATCGGGTGGATTGCTGGTTTCACACCCCGTCCAATATTACTGCCCACTGACTTCAAGGGAGAGTAAAATCGGGTGGGGTGTAAAACCAGTGTTGCACCCGATCCCGTTAGTTTCCTGATGGGCGGGTTAAATCAAAACTACCCCCTGAGAGTCAGCAGGCTGTTCACCAAGACAATGCCAGGGATGGAAAACTGTACGAATGAGGAGAGACTTGAGATACTGGGACTTTTTCCACTGGAGCAGAGAAGGCGAAGGGGAGACTTAGAAAAGATGGTTAGAATTATGAAGGGCTGTGATAGAGTGAATGGAGAAAAAAAATGATTTCCTGTGGTTGGGGAGTCGGTGACGAGGGGTCATCAATTTAAAATTGTCACTTAAAGAGTGAGAAGAGAGGTTCAGAGAAACTTTGTTTTTTTTTATTCGTTCATGGGATGTGGGAGTCGCTGGCGAGGCCGGCATTTATTGCCCATCCCTAATTGCCCTTGAGAAGGTGGTGGTGAGCCGCCTTCTTGAACCGCTGCAGTCCGTGTGGTGACGGTTCTCCCACAGTGCTGTTAGGAAGGGAGTTCCAGGATTTTGACCCAGCGACGATGAAGGAACGGCGATATATTTCCAAGTCGGGATGGTGTGTGACTTGGAGGGGAACGTGCAGGTGGTGGTGTTCCCATGTACCTGCTGCTCTTGTCCTTCTAGGTGGTAGAGGTTGCGGGTTTGGGAGGTGCTGTCGAAGAAGCCTTGGTGAGTTGCTGCAGTGCATCCTGTGGATGGTACACACTGCAGACACAGTGCGCCGATGGTGAAGGGAGTGAATGTTTAGGGTGGTGGATGGGGTGCCAATCAAGCGGGCTGCTTTGTCCTAGTGGGTTGTTGGCTGTGCCATAGGGAGCAGTTGAGACAGAGACCATTTCGACGTTTAACGCAAACTGGATAAATGCTTGAGGCAGAGGGAGATATGGGGAGATGGTAGAGCAGTGGGGGATTAGTTTTGGATTGAGCAAACAAAGAGCTGGTACCGACACAGGGGTCGAATGACCTCCTGTGCTGTAAACCTTTATGGTTCTGTTTCACAGCCTCGCCCGATCAAGTTCTCAACTGATGTCCACGACCGTGGATGCTGATGAGGAGAGGGATCCCAGGTGGAGTTGTCCTCTCTCTAGCCCTGGGGCACTGAGGCCAGGTGGGACCCTCTCTATTGCTCCCTCCTCTATTGCTCCCCCTTTATTGATGCCCTGGTTGAGATCAGCCAATTCAGTATAGAGAGGGGGTCGGACCTCCTGGCCTGTATGGCTCAGTAGCACAGCAGACTCAATGAAGGTCATTTTGACATTGTGCGTTGGTGTAAAACGGGTAATAGCGAATCGTCAGCCCCCTTTTACATCTCTCCCCATTTTTATTTCCATTGAAGTCAGTGAGAGAGCTGCCGATTCGCGATCACCCGTTTCACATTATCGCACAAAGTCAAAAGCTACCCCAATCAGTCATCAGGTTCACTAAATCAGCGTGGGAGGCCCTTCATAGAAATTTGTGAAACCTGTTTAAAATAAATATGAATTATAGTTACATATCAGTGACTATAAAACTTACAATTTATTAGAGGTACAAATATAAGATGTAATCAATAGTCACCGAACCTCATAAAGAGTTAAGTACGGAGAATAAATAGTATCTACCTTGTCGCAGACCTCTGTATGAAAAGAAAGCCAAGGCCCAGGTGGCTCCAAGCATCTAGGCAGCATTTGACCGAGTGTGGCACCAAGGAACCCTAATAAAATTGAATCAGGAAAACTCTCCAGTGGCTGAAGTCATACCTAGCACAAAGCAAGATGGTAGTGGTTGTTGGAGACCAATCATCTCAGCCCCAGGGCATTGTTGCAGGAGTTCCTCAGGACAGTGTCCTCGGCCCAACCATCTTCAGCTGCTTCATCAATGACCTTCTCTCCATCATAAGGTCAGAAATGGGGATGTTCGTTGATGATTGCACAGTGTTCAGTTCCATTCGCAGCCCCTCAAATAATGAAGCAGTCCGAGCCCGCATGCAGCAAGACCTGGACAACATTCAGGCTTGGGCTCATAAGTGGCAAGTAACATTTGCTCCAGACAAGTGCCAGGCAATGACCATCTCCAACAAGAGAGAGTCTAACCACCTCCCCAGGACATTCAACGGCATTACCATCGCCAAATCCACCACCATCAACATCCTGGGGGTCACCATTGACCAGAAACTTAACTGGACCAGCCATATAAACACTGTGGCTACAAGAGCAGGTCAGAGGCTGGGTATTCTGCGGTGAGTCCACCTCCTGATTCCCCAAAGCCGTTCCACCATCAACAAAGCACAAGTCAGGAGTGTGATGGAATACTCTCCACTTGCCTGGATGAGTGCAGCTCCAACAACACTCAAGAAGCTCGACACCATCCAGGACAAAGCAGCCCGCTTGATTGGCCACCCTGAACATTCACTCCCTTCACCACCGGTCCACAGGATGCACTGCAGCAACTCGCCTTCTTCGACAGTACCTCCCAAACCCGCAACCTCTACCACCTAGAAGGACAAGAGCAGCAGGTACATGGGAACAACACCACCTGCACGTTCCCCTCTAAGTCACACACCATCCCAACTTGGAAATATATCGCCGTTCCTTCTTTGTCGCTGGGTCAAAATCCTGGAACTCCCTAACAGCACTGTGGGAGAACCTTCACCACACGGACTGCAGTGGTTCAAGAAGGCGGCTCACCACCACCTTCTCAAGGGCAATTAGGGATGGGCAATAAATGCCGGCCTCGCCGGTGACGCCCACATCCCATGAACGAATAACAAAAAAACAACCTGCAGATATCCTTGAAGAGACTGTGCTTCTCATTGTAACTGGGTGTAATTCTTTGCATCTGAAAGGCCTTGTGTCAGACGATCACCAGTATGACATTGTCACCGAGGAATATCACCACAAGGTAACCACAGTTGATGAGGTAATGGACAACGCATCTGTGGGGAAAATGAATGGAAATGATCAAAGTTAATTTGCTCAAATGGTGTGCATGTGTTAGAATTTGTACCATAAACCCCAAAGTTCTAACCCTGTCACCCAGATGTTTTCCTTTCACTGGAACAACAAAAGTTGTAACAGATTTCTCTGAGCTTTCGTAAACAAATAATTTGCTCATTAGAACCACAGCAGAATGGGTCTCACTGCCCGAGCTCAGCCTGCCGTGACGTGTGTCCAATCCAGCCTGAAAGACATGCCACTCCTACATTTAACACCTCCAGCAGCTATGCCTTTGCTGCAGTTTTGTGCACTAAACGATATGGGTGCTGCCCGGCTGGAATTGCATTGACTGCGTTTGCCTTTTAGGCAAATAGCTTTGAACGACCAGCTCCCGACAGTGACGGTGGTTGAACGTTGTGTAATGGTCACCGCCTGAGCCTGCTTGTTTAAATGCTGTCCAGCTGAAGCCTCCAAACCCTGTGGGAAGTTTACTGTGCTCCCCAGCAGTGTGCAAATTACATCACCATCTGCATCCCCTGCTTGAGCGGGCGAGACCCAGAGGAGGTGCAATGCGTAACTTTTTTTGTGCCACGTGACTTGCCCTTGGGTGATCTGAATAAAATATTTCTTGTAAACCTAGATTACACTGCAAGGCCTGAGCTCTTTGCCTCCTTCACCAACGTCCCTCGTGTGGGGTCAGAGAGCTGAATCTCCTTTGGGGGTCTTGCTCAGCTCGCACTACCCAGGCTCTCCTGGATACAGGGAACGTCCGGCATGAGACTTGGTGCTATTCCCCATGCCTCCTCTGTGCTTGGAACTGAAATGTCAGGCCCCCCCTGCAGACTGGCCGCCTCACTCTGTTCAAGTGGGTGAAGCACAACGCTATCAGTGTCCGCTGGTCGAGCGTCGTCTGCACTCAGACTTCCTCCGAGGAAGCTGTCCATAATTTCCTTATCGTTCAGATTCTTTGCTATATTCTGTTAGTATACCTTAGGATGAGGGAGAAGGAGAGAGAGAATACATTTTGAGGCAACATATTTTAAAATCTTAAGCTACAAAAACATAGATCATCATGTCAAAGCAATATATAATTAACCAATAGCCCACAGGCTCTGAAAAAGTCCAACCTGTCCTTTACAGTACAGCTGAGCCAATGATTTTAGCCACCAGTATTTTACTGATAAACATTGATTCTAGTCTCCAGTATCTTACTGTTAAGTATTGATTCAAGTCACCAGTATCTTACCGATAAGTGTTGATTCTAGTCACCAGTATCTTACTGTTAAGTATTGATTCTAGTCACCAGTATCTTACCGATAAGTATTGATTCTAGTCACCAGTATCTTACCGATAAGTGTTGATTCTAGTCACCAGTATCGTACCGATAAGTATTGATTCTAGTCACCAGTATCTTACCGATAAGTATTGATTCTAGTCACCAGTATCTTACCGATAAGTGTTGATTCTAGTCACCAGTATCTTACTGATAAGTATTGATTCTAGTCACCAGTATCTTACCGATAAGTGTTGATTCTAGTCACCAGTATCTTACCGATAAGTATTGATTGTAGTCACCAGTATCCTACCGATAAGTGTTGATTCTAGTCACCAGTATCTTACTGATAAGTATTCATTCTAGTCACCAGTATCTTACCGATAAGTATTGATTCTGGTCACCAGTATCTTACCGATAAGTGTTGATTCTAGTCACCAGTATCTTACCGATAAGTATTGATTCTAGTCACCAGTATCCTACCAATAAGTGTTGATTCTAGTCACCAGTATCTTACCGATAAGTATTGATTCTAGTCACCAGTATCTTACCGATAAGTGTTTATTCTAGTCACCAGTATCTTACTGATAAGTGTTGATTCTAGTCACCAGTATCTTACTGTTAAGTATTGATTCTAGTCACCAGTATCTTACCGATAAGTGTTGATTCTAGTCACCAGTATCTTACTGTTAAGTATTGATTCTAGTCACCAGTATCCTACCGATAAGTGTTGATTCTAGTCACCAGTATCTTATCGATAAGTGTTGATTCTAGTCACCAGTATCCTACCGAAAAGTGTTGATTCTAGTCACCAGTATCTTACCGATAAGTGTTGAATCTAGTCACCAGAATCTTACTGATAAGTGTTGATTCTAGTCACCAGTATCCTACCGATAAGTGTTGATTCTAGTCACCAGTATCTTATCGATAAGTGTTGATTCTAGTCACCAGTATCCTACCGAAAAGTGTTGATTCTAGTCACCAGTATCTTACCGATAAGTGTTGATTCTAGTCACCAGTATCTTACTGATAAGTGTTGATTCTAGTCACCAGTATCTTACCGATAAATGTTGATTCTAGTCACCAGTATCTTACTGATAAGTGTTGATTCTAGTCACCAGTATCTTACTGATAAGTGTTGATTCTAGTCACCAGTATCTTACCGATAAGTGTTGATTCTAGTCACCAGTATCCTACTGATTAGTATTGATTCTAGCCACCAGTATCTTACCGATAAGTGTTGATTCTAGTCACCAGTATCTTACTGATAAGTGTTGATTCTAGTCACCAGTATCTTACTGATAAGTGTTGATTCTAGTCACCAGTATCTGACTGATAAGTATTGATTCTAGTCACCAGTATCTTACTGATAAGTGTTGATTCTAGTCACCAGTATCTTACTGATAAGTGTTGATTCTAGTCACCAGTATCTTACCGATAAGTGTTGATTCTAGTCACCAGTATCCCACCGATAAGTGTTGATTCTAGTCACCAGTATCTTACTGATAAGTGTTGATTCTAGTCACCAGTATCTTACTGATAAGTGTTGATTCTAGTCACCAGTATCTTACTGATAAGTGTTGATTCTAGTCACCAGTATCTTACTGATAAGTGTTGATTCTAGTCACCAGTATCTTACTGTTAAGTATTGATTCTAGTCACCAGTATCTTACTGTTAAGTATTGATTCTAGTCACCAATATCTTACCGATAAGTGTTGATTCTAGTCACCAGTATCTTACTGTTAAGTATTGATTCTAGTCACCAGTATCCTACCGATAAGTGTTGATTCTAGTCACCAGTATCTTACCGATAAGTGTTGATTCTAGTCACCAGTATCCTACCGATAAGTGTTGATTCTAGTCACCAGTATCTTACCGATAAGTGTTGAATCTAGTCACCAGTATCTTACTGATAAGTGTTGATTCTAGTCACCAGTATCTTACCGATAACTGTTGATTCTAGTCACCAGTATCTTACCGTTAAGTGTTGATTCTAGTCACCAGTATCTTACTGATAAGTGTTGATTCTAGTCACCAGTATCTTACTAATAAGTGTTGATTCTAGTCACCAGTATCTTACTGATAAGTGTTGATTCTAGTCACCAGTATCTTACTGATAAGTGTTGATGCTAGTCACCAGTATCTTACTGATAAGTGTTGAATCTAGTCACCAGTATCTTACCGATAAGTGTTGATTCTAGTCACCAGTATCCTACTGATTAGTATTGATTCTAGTCACCAGTATCTTACCAAGAAGTGTTGATTCTAGTCACCAGTATCTTACTGATAAGTGTTGATTCTAGTCACCAGTATCCCACCGATAAGTGTTGATTCTAGTCACCAGTATCTTATTGATAAGTGTTGATTCTAGTCACCAGTATCTTACTGTTAAGTATTGATTCTAGTCACCAGTATCTTACTGATAAGTATTGAATCTAGTCACCAGTATCTTACCGATAAGTATTGATTCTAGTCACCAGTATCTTACTGATAAGTGTTGATTCTAGTCACCAGTATCTTACTGTTAAGTGTTGATTCTAGTCACCAGTATCTTACCGATAAGTGTTGATTCTAGTCACCAGTATCCCACCGATAAGTGTTGATTCTAGTCACCAGTATCTTACCGATAAGTGTTGATTCTAGTCACCAGTATCTTACTGATAAGTGTTGATTCTAGTCACAAGTATCTTACCGATAAGTGCTGATTCTAGTCACCAGTATCTTACTGATAAGTGTTGATTCTAGTCACCAGTATCTTACCAATAAGTGTTGATTCTAGTCACCAGTATCTTACTGATAAGTGATGATTCTAGTCACCAGTATCTTACTGAGAAGTGCTGATTCTAGTCACCAGTATCTTACTGATAAGTGTTGATTCTAGTCACCAGTATCTTACCAATAAGTGTTGATTCTAGTCACCAGTATCTTACCGATAAGTATTGATTCTAGTCACCAGTATCCCACCGATAAGTATTGATTCTAGTCACCAGTATCTTACCGATAAGTGTTGATTCTGGTCACCAGCATCTTACTGATAAGTATTGAATCTAGTCACCAGTATCTTACCGATAAGTATTGATTCTAGTCACCAGTATCTTACTGTTAAGTGTTGATTCTAGTCACCAGTATCTTACTGATAAGTGTTGATTCTAGTCACCAGTATCTTACTGTTAAGTGTTGATTCTAGTCACCAGTATCTTACCGATAAGTGTTGATTCTAGTCACCAGTATCCCACCGATAAGTGTTGATTCTAGTCACCAGGATCTTACTGATAAGTGTTGATTCTAGTCACCAGTATCTTACTGATAAGTGTTGATTCCAGTCACCAGTATCTTACTGCTAAGTGTTGATTCTAGTCACCAGTATCTTACCCGATAAGTGTTGATTCTAGTAACCAATATCTTACCGATAAGTATTGATTCTAGTCACCAGTATCTTACCGATAAGTGTTGATTCTAGTCACCAGTATCTTACCGATAAGTGTTGATTCTAGTCACCAGTATCTTACCGATACGTGTTGATTCTAGTCTCCAGTATCTTACTGATAAGTGTTGATTCTAGTCACCAGCATCTTACTGATTAGTATTGATTCTAGTCACCAGTATCTTACCGATAAGTGTTGATTCTAGTCACCAGTATCTTACTGATAAGTGTTGATTCTGGTCACCAGTATCTTACTGATAAGTGTTGATTCTAGTCACCAGTATCTTACTGATAAGTGTTGTTTCTAGTCACCAGTATCTTACTGATAAGTGTTGATTCTAGTCACCAGTATCTTACTGATAAGTGTTGTTTCTAGTCACCAGTATCTTACCGATAAGTGTTGATTCTAGTCACCAGTATCCCACCGATAAGTGTTGATTCTAGTCACCAGTATCTTACTGATAAGTGTTGATTCTAGTCACCAGTATCTTACTGATAAGTGTTGATTCTAGTCACCAGTATCTTACTGATAAGTATTGATTCTAGTCACCAGTATCTCACTGAGAAGTGTTGATTCGAGTCACCAGTATCTTACTGATAAGTGTTGATTCTAGTCACCAGTATCTTACTGTTAAGTGTTGATTCTAGTCACCAGTATCTTACCGATAAGTATTGATTCTAGTCACCAGTATCTTATCGATAAGTGTTGATTCTAGTCACCAGTATCCTACCGATAAGTGTTGATTCTAGTCACCAGTATCTTACCGATAAGTATTGATTCTAGTCACCAGTATCTTACCGATAAGTGTTTATTCTAGTCACCAGTATCTTACTGATAAGTGTTGATTCTAGTCACCAGTATCTTACTGTTAAGTATTGATTCTAGTCACCAGTATCTTACCGATAAGTGTTGATTCTAGTCACCAGTATCTTACTGTTAAGTATTGATTCTAGTCACCAGTATCCTACCGATAAGTGTTGATTCTAGTCACCAGTATCTTATCGATAAGTGTTGATTCTAGTCACCAGTATCCTACCGAAAAGTGTTGATTCTAGTCACCAGTATCTTACCGATAAGTGTTGAATCTAGTCACCAGAATCTTACTGATAAGTGTTGATTCTAGTCACCAGTATCCTACCGATAAGTGTTGATTCTAGTCACCAGTATCTTACCGATAAGTGTTGATTCTAGTCACCAGTATCTTACTGATAAGTGTTGATTCTAGTCACCAGTATCTTACCGATAAATGTTGATTCTAGTCACCAGTATCTTACTGATAAGTGTTGATTCTAGTCACCAGTATCTTACTGATAAGTGTTGATTCTAGTCACCAGTATCTTACCGATAAGTGTTGATTCTAGTCACCAGTATCCTACTGATTAGTATTGATTCTAGCCACCAGTATCTTACCGATAAGTGTTGATTCTAGTCACCAGTATCTTACTGATAAGTGTTGATTCTAGTCACCAGTATCTTACTGATAAGTGTTGATTCTAGTCACCAGTATCTGACTGATAAGTATTGATTCTAGTCACCAGTATCTTACTGATAAGTGTTGATTCTAGTCACCAGTATCTTACTGATAAGTGTTGATTCTAGTCACCAGTATCTTACCAATAAGTGTTGATTCTAGTCACCAGTATCTTACCAATAAGTGTTGATTCTAGTCACCAGTATCTTACTGATAAGTGATGATTCTAGTCACCAGTATCTTACTGAGAAGTGCTGATTCTAGTCACCAGTATCTTACTGATAAGTGTTGATTCTAGTCACCAGTATCTTACCAATAAGTGTTGATTCTAGTCACCAGTATCTTACCGATAAGTATTGATTCTAGTCACCAGTATCCCACCGATAAGTATTGATTCTAGTCACCAGTATCTTACCGATAAGTGTTGATTCTGGTCACCAGCATCTTACTGATAAGTATTGAATCTAGTCACCAGTATCTTACCGATAAGTATTGATTCTAGTCACCAGTATCTTACTGTTAAGTGTTGATTCTAGTCACCAGTATCTTACTGATAAGTGTTGATTCTAGTCACCAGTATCTTACTGTTAAGTGTTGATTCTAGTCACCAGTATCTTACCGATAAGTGTTGATTCTAGTCACCAGTATCCCACCGATAAGTGTTGATTCTAGTCACCAGGATCTTACTGATAAGTGTTGATTCTAGTCACCAGTATCTTACTGATAAGTGTTGATTCCAGTCACCAGTATCTTACTGCTAAGTGTTGATTCTAGTCACCAGTATCTTACCCGATAAGTGTTGATTCTAGTAACCAATATCTTACCGATAAGTATTGATTCTAGTCACCAGTATCTTACCGATAAGTGTTGATTCTAGTCACCAGTATCTTACCGATAAGTGTTGATTCTAGTCACCAGTATCTTACCGATACGTGTTGATTCTAGTCTCCAGTATCTTACTGATAAGTGTTGATTCTAGTCACCAGCATCTTACTGATTAGTATTGATTCTAGTCACCAGTATCTTACCGATAAGTGTTGATTCTAGTCACCAGTATCTTACTGATAAGTGTTGATTCTGGTCACCAGTATCTTACTGATAAGTGTTGATTCTAGTCACCAGTATCTTACTGATAAGTGTTGTTTCTAGTCACCAGTATCTTACTGATAAGTGTTGATTCTAGTCACCAGTATCTTACTGATAAGTGTTGTTTCTACTCACCAGTATCTTACCGATAAGTGTTGATTCTAGTCACCAGTATCCCACCGATAAGTGTTGATTCTAGTCACCAGTATCTTACTGATAAGTGTTGATTCTAGTCACCAGTATCTTACTGATAAGTGTTGATTCTAGTCACCAGTATCTTACTGATAAGTATTGATTCTAGTCACCAGTATCTCACTGAGAAGTGTTGATTCGAGTCACCAGTATCTTACTGATAAGTGTTGATTCTAGTCACCAGTATCTTACTGTTAAGTGTTGATTCTAGTCACCAGTATCTTACCGATAAGTATTGATTCTAGTCACCAGTATCTTATCGATAAGTGTTGATTCTAGTCACCAGTATCCCACCGATAAGTATTGATTCTAGTCACCAGTATCTTACCGATAAGTGTTGATTCTAGTCACCAGCATCTTACTGATAAGTATTGATTCTAGTCACCAGTATCTTACCGATAAGTATTGATTCTAGTCACCAGTATCTTACTGTTAAGTGTTGATTCTAGTCACCAGTATCTTACTGATAAGTGTTGATTCTAGTCACCAGTATCTTACTGTTAAGTGTTGATTCTAGTCACCAGTATCTTACCGATAAGCGTTGATTCTAGTCACCAGTAACCTACCGATAAGTGTTGATTCTAGTCACCAGTATCTTACCGATAAGTGTTGATTCTAGTCACCAGTATCTTACTGTTAAGTATTGATTCTAGTCACCAGTATCCTACCGATAAGTGTTGATTCTAGTCACCAGTATCTTACCGATAAGTGTTGATTCTAGTCACCAGTATCCTACCGATAAGTGTTGATTCTAGTCACCAGTATCTTACCGATAAGTGTTGAATCTAGTCACCAGTATCTTACTGATAAGTGTTGATTCTAGTCACCAGTATCTTACCGATAACTGTTGATTCTAGTCACCAGTATCTTACCGTTAAGTGTTGATTCTAGTCACCAGTATCTTACTGATAAGTGTTGATTCTAGTCACCAGTATCTTACTAATAAGTGTTGATTCTAGTCACCAGTATCTTACTGATAAGTGTTGATTCTAGTCACCAGTATCTTACTGATAAGTGTTGATGCTAGTCACCAGTATCTTACTGATAAGTGTTGAATCTAGTCACCAGTATCTTACCGATAAGTGTTGATTCCAGTCACCAGTATCCTACTGATTAGTATTGATTCTAGTCACCAGTATCTTACCAAGAAGTGTTGATTCTAGTCACCAGTATCTTACTGATAAGTGTTGATTCTAGTCACCAGTATCCCACCGATAAGTGTTGATTCTAGTCACCAGTATCTTATTGATAAGTGTTGATTCTAGTCACCAGTATCTTACTGATAAGTGTTGATTCTAGTCACCAGTATCTTACTGATAAGTATTGAATCTAGTCACCAGTATCTTACCGATAAGTATTGATTCTAGTCACCAGTATCTTACTGATAAGTGTTGATTCTAGTCACCAGTATCTTACTGTTAAGTGTTGATTCTAGTCACCAGTATCTTACCGATAAGTGTTGATTCTAGTCACCAGTATCCCACCGATAAGTGTTGATTCTAGTCACCAGTATCTTACCGATAAGTGTTGATTCTAGTCACCAGTATCTTACTGATAAGTGTTGATTCTAGTCACAAGTATCTTACCGATAAGTGCTGATTCTAGTCACCAGTATCTTACTGATAAGTGTTGATTCTAGTCACCAGTATCTTACCAATAAGTGTTGATTCTAGTCACCAGTATCTTACTGATAAGTGATGATTCTAGTCACCAGTATCTTACTGAGAAGTGCTGATTCTAGTCACCAGTATCTTACTGATAAGTGTTGATTCTAGTCACCAGTATCTTACCAATAAGTGTTGATTCTAGTCACCAGTATCTTACCGATAAGTATTGATTCTAGTCACCAGTATCCCACCGATAAGTATTGATTCTAGTCACCAGTATCTTACCGATAAGTGTTGATTCTGGTCACCAGCATCTTACTGATAAGTATTGAATCTAGTCACCAGTATCTTACCGATAAGTATTGATTCTAGTCACCAGTATCTTACTGTTAAGTGTTGATTCTAGTCACCAGTATCTTACTGATAAGTGTTGATTCTAGTCACCAGTATCTTACTGTTAAGTGTTGATTCTAGTCACCAGTATCTTACCGATAAGTGTTGATTCTAGTCACCAGTATCCCACCGATAAATGTTGATTCTAGTCACCAGGATCTTACTGATAAGTGTTGATTCTAGTCACCAGTATCTTACTGATAAGTGTTGATTCCAGTCACCAGTATCTTACTGCTAAGTGTTGATTCTAGTCACCAGTATCTTACCCGATAAGTGTTGATTCTAGTCACCAGTATCTTACCGATAAGTGTTGATTCTAGTCAGCAGTATCTTACCGATACGTGTTGATTCTAGTCTCCAGTATCTTACTGATAAGTGTTGATTCTAGTCACCAGCATCTTACTGATTAGTATTGATTCTAGTCACCAGTATCTTACCGATAAGTGTTGATTCTAGTCACCAGTATCTTACTGATAAGTGTTGATTCTGGTCACCAGTATCTTACTGATAAGTGTTGATTCTAGTCACCAGTATCTTACTGATAAGTGTTGTTTCTAGTCACCAGTATCTTACTGATAAGTGTTGATTCTAGTCACCAGTATCTTACTGATAAGTGTTGTTTCTAGTCACCAGTATCTTACCGATAAGTGTTGATTCTAGTCACCAGTATCCCACCGATAAGTGTTGATTCTAGTCACCAGTATCTTACTGATAAGTGTTGATTCTAGTCACCAGTATCTTACTGATAAGTGTTGATTCTAGTCACCAGTATCTTACTGATAAGTATTGATTCTAGTCACCAGTATCTCACTGAGAAGTGTTGATTCGAGTCACCAGTATCTTACTGATAAGTGTTGATTCTAGTCACCAGTATCTTACTGTTAAGTGTTGATTCTAGTCACCAGTATCTTACCGATAAGTATTGATTCTAGTCACCAGTATCTTATCGATAAGTGTTGATTCTAGTCACCAGTATCCCACCGATAAGTATTGATTCTAGTCACCAGTATCTTACCGATAAGTGTTGATTCTAGTCACCAGCATCTTACTGATAAGTATTGATTCTAGTCACCAGTATCTTACCGATAAGTATTGATTCTAGTCACCAGTATCTTACTGTTAAGTGTTGATTCTAGTCACCAGTATCTTACTGATAAGTGTTGATTCTAGTCACCAGTATCTTACTGTTAAGTGTTGATTCTAGTCACCAGTATCTTACCGATAAGCGTTGATTCTAGTCACCAGTATCCCACCGATAAGTGTTGATTCTAGTCACCAGTATCTTACTGATAAGTGTTGATTCCAGTCACCAGTATCTTACTGATAAGTATTGATTCTAGTCACCAGTATCTTACCGATAAGTATTGATTCTCGTCACCAGTATCTTACCGATAAGTGTTGATTCCAGTCACCAGCATCTTACTGACAAGTATTGATTCTAGTCACCAGTATCTTACCGATAAGTATTGATTCTAGTCACCAGTATCTTACTGTTAAGTGTTGATTCTAGTCACCAGTATCTTACTGATAAGTGTTGATTCTAGTCACCAGTATCTTACTGTTAAGTGTTGATTCTAGTCACCAGTATCTTACCGATAAGTGTTGATTCTAGTCACCAGTATCCCACCGATAAGTGTTGATTCTAGTCACCAGTATCTTACCGATAAGTATTGATTCTAGTCACCAGTATCTTATCGATAAGTGTTGATTCTAGTCACCAGTATCCCACCGATAAGTATTGATTCTAGTCACCAGTATCTTACCGATAAGTGTTGATTCTAGTCACCAGCATCTTACTGATAAGTATTGATTCTAGTCACCAGTATCTTACCGATAAGTATTGATTCTAGTCACCAGTATCTTACTGTTAAGTGTTGATTCTAGTCACCAGTATCTTACTGATAAGTGTTGATTCTAGTCACCAGTATCTTACTGTTAAGTGTTGATTCTAGTCACCAGTATCTTACCGATAAGCGTTGATTCTAGTCACCAGTAACCTACCGATAAGTGTTGATTCTAGTCACCAGTATCTTACCGATAAGTGTTGATTCTAGTCACCAGTATCTTACTGTTAAGTATTGATTCTAGTCACCAGTATCCTACCGATAAGTGTTGATTCTAGTCACCAGTATCTTACCGATAAGTGTTGATTCTAGTCACCAGTATCCTACCGATAAGTGTTGATTCTAGTCACCAGTATCTTACCGATAAGTGTTGAATCTAGTCACCAGTATCTTACTGATAAGTGTTGATTCTAGTCACCAGTATCTTACCGATAACTGTTGATTCTAGTCACCAGTATCTTACCGTTAAGTGTTGATTCTAGTCACCAGTATCTTACTGATAAGTGTTGATTCTAGTCACCAGTATCTTACTAATAAGTGTTGATTCTAGTCACCAGTATCTTACTGATAAGTGTTGATTCTAGTCACCAGTATCTTACTGATAAGTGTTGATGCTAGTCACCAGTATCTTACTGATAAGTGTTGAATCTAGTCACCAGTATCTTACCGATAAGTGTTGATTCTAGTCACCAGTATCCTACTGATTAGTATTGATTCTAGTCACCAGTATCTTACCAAGAAGTGTTGATTCTAGTCACCAGTATCTTACTGATAAGTGTTGATTCTAGTCACCAGTATCCCACCGATAAGTGTTGATTCTAGTCACCAGTATCTTATTGATAAGTGTTGATTCTAGTCACCAGTATCTTACTGATAAGTGTTGATTCTAGTCACCAGTATCTTACTGATAAGTATTGAATCTAGTCACCAGTATCTTACCGATAAGTATTGATTCTAGTCACCAGTATCTTACTGATAAGTGTTGATTCTAGTCACCAGTATCTTACTGTTAAGTGTTGATTCTAGTCACCAGTATCTTACCGATAAGTGTTGATTCTAGTCACCAGTATCCCACCGATAAGTGTTGATTCTAGTCACCAGTATCTTACCGATAAGTGTTGATTCTAGTCACCAGTATCTTACTGATAAGTGTTGATTCTAGTCACAAGTATCTTACCGATAAGTGCTGATTCTAGTCACCAGTATCTTACTGATAAGTGTTGATTCTAGTCACCAGTATCTTACCAATAAGTGTTGATTCTAGTCACCAGTATCTTACTGATAAGTGATGATTCTAGTCACCAGTATCTTACTGAGAAGTGCTGATTCTAGTCACCAGTATCTTACTGATAAGTGTTGATTCTAGTCACCAGTATCTTACCAATAAGTGTTGATTCTAGTCACCAGTATCTTACCGATAAGTATTGATTCTAGTCACCAGTATCCCACCGATAAGTATTGATTCTAGTCACCAGTATCTTACCGATAAGTGTTGATTCTGGTCACCAGCATCTTACTGATAAGTATTGAATCTAGTCACCAGTATCTTACCGATAAGTATTGATTCTAGTCACCAGTATCTTACTGTTAAGTGTTGATTCTAGTCACCAGTATCTTACTGATAAGTGTTGATTCTAGTCACCAGTATCTTACTGTTAAGTGTTGATTCTAGTCACCAGTATCTTACCGATAAGTGTTGATTCTAGTCACCAGTATCCCACCGATAAATGTTGATTCTAGTCACCAGGATCTTACTGATAAGTGTTGATTCTAGTCACCAGTATCTTACTGATAAGTGTTGATTCCAGTCACCAGTATCTTACTGCTAAGTGTTGATTCTAGTCACCAGTATCTTACCCGATAAGTGTTGATTCTAGTAACCAATATCTTACCGATAAGTATTGATTCTAGTCACCAGTATCTTACCGATAAGTGTTGATTCTAGTCACCAGTATCTTACCGATAAGTGTTGATTCTAGTCAGCAGTATCTTACCGATACGTGTTGATTCTAGTCTCCAGTATCTTACTGATAAGTGTTGATTCTAGTCACCAGCATCTTACTGATTAGTATTGATTCTAGTCACCAGTATCTTACCGATAAGTGTTGATTCTAGTCACCAGTATCTTACTGATAAGTGTTGATTCTGGTCACCAGTATCTTACTGATAAGTGTTGATTCTAGTCACCAGTATCTTACTGATAAGTGTTGTTTCTAGTCACCAGTATCTTACTGATAAGTGTTGATTCTAGTCACCAGTATCTTACTGATAAGTGTTGTTTCTAGTCACCAGTATCTTACCGATAAGTGTTGATTCTAGTCACCAGTATCCCACCGATAAGTGTTGATTCTAGTCACCAGTATCTTACTGATAAGTGTTGATTCTAGTCACCAGTATCTTACTGATAAGTGTTGATTCTAGTCACCAGTATCTTACTGATAAGTATTGATTCTAGTCACCAGTATCTCACTGAGAAGTGTTGATTCGAGTCACCAGTATCTTACTGATAAGTGTTGATTCTAGTCACCAGTATCTTACTGTTAAGTGTTGATTCTAGTCACCAGTATCTTACCGATAAGTATTGATTCTAGTCACCAGTATCTTATCGATAAGTGTTGATTCTAGTCACCAGTATCCCACCGATAAGTATTGATTCTAGTCACCAGTATCTTACCGATAAGTGTTGATTCTAGTCACCAGCATCTTACTGATAAGTATTGATTCTAGTCACCAGTATCTTACCGATAAGTATTGATTCTAGTCACCAGTATCTTACTGTTAAGTGTTGATTCTAGTCACCAGTATCTTACTGATAAGTGTTGATTCTAGTCACCAGTATCTTACTGTTAAGTGTTGATTCTAGTCACCAGTATCTTACCGATAAGCGTTGATTCTAGTCACCAGTATCCCACCGATAAGTGTTGATTCTAGTCACCAGTATCTTACTGATAAGTGTTGATTCCAGTCACCAGTATCTTACTGATAAGTATTGATTCTAGTCACCAGTATCTTACCGATAAGTATTGATTCTCGTCACCAGTATCTTACCGATAAGTGTTGATTCCAGTCACCAGCATCTTACTGACAAGTATTGATTCTAGTCACCAGTATCTTACCGATAAGTATTGATTCTAGTCACCAGTATCTTACTGTTAAGTGTTGATTCTAGTCACCAGTATCTTACTGATAAGTGTTGATTCTAGTCACCAGTATCTTACTGTTAAGTGTTGATTCTAGTCACCAGTATCTTACCGATAAGTGTTGATTCTAGTCACCAGTATCCCACCGATAAGTGTTGATTCCAGTCACCAGTATCTTACCGATAAGTGTTGATTCTAGTCACCAGTATCTTACTGACAAGTGTTGATTCTAGTCACCAGTATCTTACCGATAAGTGTTGATTCTAGTCACCAGTATCTTACTGTTAAGTGTTGATTCTAGTCACCAGGATCTTACTGATAAGTATTGATTCTAGTCACCAGTATCTTACCAATAAGTGTTGATTCTAGTCACCAGTATCTTACTGATAAGTGATGATTCTAGTCACCAGTATCTTACTGATAAGTATTGATTCTAGTCACCAGTATCTTACTGTTAAGTGTTGATTCTAGTCACCAGTATCTTACCGATAAGTGTTGATTCTAGTCACCAGTATCTTACTGTTAAGTGTTGATTCTAGTCACCAGTATCTTACCGATAAGTGTTGATTCTCGTCACCAGTATCCCACCGATAAGTGTTGATTCTAGTCACCAGTATCTTACTGATAAGTGTTGATTCCAGTCACCAGTATCTTACTGCTAAGTGTTGATTCTAGTCACCAGTATCTTACCCGATAAGTGTTGATTCTAGTAACCAATATCTTACCGATAAGTATTGATTCTAGTCACCAGTATCTTACCGATAAGTGTTGATTCTAGTCACCAGTATCTTACCGATAAGTGTTGATTCTAGTCACCAGTATCTTACCGATACGTGTTGATTCTAGTCTCCAGTATCTTACTGATAAGTGTTGATTCTAGTCACCAGCATCTTACTGATTAGTATTGATTCTAGTCACCAGTATCTTACCGATAAGTGTTGATTCTAGTCACCAGTATCTTACTGATAAGTGTTGATTCTGGTCACCAGTATCTTACTGATAAGTGTTGATTCTAGTCACCAGTATCTTACTGATAAGTGTTGTTTCTAGTCACCAGTATCTTACTGATAAGTGTTGATTCTAGTCACCAGTATCTTACTGATAAGTGTTGTTTCTACTCACCAGTATCTTACCGATAAGTGTTGATTCTAGTCACCAGTATCCCACCGATAAGTGTTGATTCTAGTCACCAGTATCTTACTGATAAGTGTTGATTCTAGTCACCAGTATCTTACTGATAAGTGTTGATTCTAGTCACCAGTATCTTACTGATAAGTATTGATTCTAGTCACCAGTATCTCACTGAGAAGTGTTGATTCGAGTCACCAGTATCTTACTGATAAGTGTTGATTCTAGTCACCAGTATCTTACTGTTAAGTGTTGATTCTAGTCACCAGTATCTTACCGATAAGTATTGATTCTAGTCACCAGTATCTTATCGATAAGTGTTGATTCTAGTCACCAGTATCCCACCGATAAGTATTGATTCTAGTCACCAGTATCTTACCGATAAGTGTTGATTCTAGTCACCAGCATCTTACCGATAAGTATTGATTCTAGTCACCAGTATCTTACCGATAAGTATTGATTCTAGTCACCAGTATCTTACTGTTAAGTGTTGATTCTAGTCACCAGTATCTTACTGATAAGTGTTGATTCTAGTCACCAGTATCTTACTGTTAAGTGTTGATTCTAGTCACCAGTATCTTACCGATAAGCGTTGATTCTAGTCACCAGTAACCTACCGATAAGTGTTGATTCTAGTCACCAGTATCTTACCGATAAGTGTTGATTCTAGTCACCAGTATCTTACTGTTAAGTATTGATTCTAGTCACCAGTATCCTACCGATAAGTGTTGATTCTAGTCACCAGTATCTTACCGATAAGTGTTGATTCTAGTCACCAGTATCCTACCGATAAGTGTTGATTCTAGTCACCAGTATCTTACCGATAAGTGTTGAATCTAGTCACCAGTATCTTACTGATAAGTGTTGATTCTAGTCACCAGTATCTTACCGATAACTGTTGATTCTAGTCACCAGTATCTTACCGTTAAGTGTTGATTCTAGTCACCAGTATCTTACTGATAAGTGTTGATTCTAGTCACCAGTATCTTACTAATAAGTGTTGATTCTAGTCACCAGTATCTTACTGATAAGTGTTGATTCTAGTCACCAGTATCTTACTGATAAGTGTTGATGCTAGTCACCAGTGTCTTACTGATAAGTGTTGAATCTAGTCACCAGTATCTTACCGATAAGTGTTGATTCTAGTCACCAGTATCCTACTGATTAGTATTGATTCTAGTCACCAGTATCTTACCAAGAAGTGTTGATTCTAGTCACCAGTATCTTACTGATAAGTGTTGATTCTAGTCACCAGTATCCCACCGATAAGTGTTGATTCTAGTCACCAGTATCTTATTGATAAGTGTTGATTCTAGTCACCAGTATCTTACTGATAAGTGTTGATTCTAGTCACCAGTATCTTACTGATAAGTATTGAATCTAGTCACCAGTATCTTACCGATAAGTATTGATTCTAGTCACCAGTATCTTACTGATAAGTGTTGATTCTAGTCACCAGTATCTTACTGTTAAGTGTTGATTCTAGTCACCAGTATCTTACCGATAAGTGTTGATTCTAGTCACCAGTATCCCACCGATAAGTGTTGATTCTAGTCACCAGTATCTTACCGATAAGTGTTGATTCTAGTCACCAGTATCTTACTGATAAGTGTTGATTCTAGTCACAAGTATCTTACCGATAAGTGCTGATTCTAGTCACCAGTATCTTACTGATAAGTGTTGATTCTAGTCACCAGTATCTTACCAATAAGTGTTGATTCTAGTCACCAGTATCTTACTGATAAGTGATGATTCTAGTCACCAATATCTTACTGAGAAGTGCTGATTCTAGTCACCAGTATCTTACTGATAAGTGTTGATTCTAGTCACCAGTATCTTACCAATAAGTGTTGATTCTAGTCACCAGTATCTTACCGATAAGTATTGATTCTAGTCACCAGTATCCCACCGATAAGTATTGATTCTAGTCACCAGTATCTTACCGATAAGTGTTGATTCTGGTCACCAGCATCTTACTGATAAGTATTGAATCTAGTCACCAGTATCTTACCGATAAGTATTGATTCTAGTCACCAGTATCTTACTGTTAAGTGTTGATTCTAGTCACCAGTATCTTACTGATAAGTGTTGATTCTAGTCACCAGTATCTTACTGTTAAGTGTTGATTCTAGTCACCAGTATCTTACCGATAAGTGTTGATTCTAGTCACCAGTATCCCACCGATAAATGTTGATTCTAGTCACCAGGATCTTACTGATAAGTGTTGATTCTAGTCACCAGTATCTTACTGATAAGTGTTGATTCCAGTCACCAGTATCTTACTGCTAAGTGTTGATTCTAGTCACCAGTATCTTACCCGATAAGTGTTGATTCTAGTAACCAATATCTTACCGATAAGTATTGATTCTAGTCACCAGTATCTTACCGATAAGTGTTGATTCTAGTCACCAGTATCTTACCGATAAGTGTTGATTCTAGTCAGCAGTATCTTACCGATACGTGTTGATTCTAGTCTCCAGTATCTTACTGATAAGTGTTGATTCTAGTCACCAGCATCTTACTGATTAGTATTGATTCTAGTCACCAGTATCTTACCGATAAGTGTTGATTCTAGTCACCAGTATCTTACTGATAAGTGTTGATTCTGGTCACCAGTATCTTACTGATAAGTGTTGTTTCTAGTCACCAGTATCTTACTGATAAGTGTTGATTCTAGTCACCAGTATCTTACTGATAAGTGTTGATTCTAGTCACCAGTATCTTACCGATAAGTGTTGATTCTAGTCACCAGTATCCCACCGATAAGTGTTGATTCTAGTCACCAGTATCTTACTGATAAGTGTTGATTCTAGTCACCAGTATCTTACTGATAAGTATTGATTCTAGTCACCAGTATCTCACTGAGAAGTGTTGATTCGAGTCACCAGTATCTTACTGATAAGTGTTGATTCTAGTCACCAGTATCTTACTGTTAAGTGTTGATTCTAGTCACCAGTATCTTACCGATAAGTATTGATTCTAGTCACCAGTATCTTATCGATAAGTGTTGATTCTAGTCACCAGTATCCCACCGATAAGTATTGATTCTAGTCACCAGTATCTTACCGATAAGTGTTGATTCTAGTCACCAGCATCTTACTGATAAGTATTGATTCTAGTCACCAGTATCTTACCGATAAGTATTGATTCTAGTCACCAGTATCTCACTGTTAAGTGTTGATTCTAGTAACCAGTATCTTACTGATAAGTGTTGATTCTAGTCACCAGTATCTTACTGTTAAGTGTTGATTCTAGTCACCAGTATCTTACCGATAAGCGTTGATTCTAGTCACCAGTATCCCACCGATAAGTGTTGATTCTAGTCACCAGTATCTTACTGATAAGTGTTGATTCCAGTCACCAGTATCTTACTGATAAGTATTGATTCTAGTCACCAGTATCTTACCGATAAGTATTGATTCTCGTCACCAGTATCTTACCGATAAGTGTTGATTCCAGTCACCAGCATCTTACTGACAAGTATTGATTCTAGTCACCAGTATCTTACCGATAAGTATTGATTCTAGTCACCAGTATCTTACTGTTAAGTGTTGATTCTAGTCACCAGTATCTTACTGATAAGTGTTGATTCTAGTCACCAGTATCTTACTGTTAAGTGTTGATTCTAGTCACCAGTATCTTACCGATAAGTGTTGATTCTAGTCACCAGTATCCCACCGATAAGTGTTGATTCCAGTCACCAGTATCTTACCGATAAGTGTTGATTCTAGTCACCAGTATCTTACTGACAAGTGTTGATTCTAGTCACCAGTATCTTACCGATAAGTGTTGATTCTAGTCACCAGTATCTTACTGTTAAGTGTTGATTCTAGTCACCAGGATCTTACTGATAAGTATTGATTCTAGTCACCAGTATCTTACCAATAAGTGTTGATTCTAGTCACCAGTATCTTACTGATAAGTGATGATTCTAGTCACCAGTATCTTACTGATAAGTATTGATTCTAGTCACCAGTATCTTACTGTTAAGTGTTGATTCTAGTCACCAGTATCTTACCGATAAGTGTTGATTCTAGTCACCAGTATCTTACTGTTAAGTGTTGATTCTAGTCACCAGTATCTTACCGATAAGTGTTGATTCTCGTCACCAGTATCCCACCGATAAGTGTTGATTCTAGTCACCAGTATCTTACTGATAAGTGTTGATTCTAGTCACCAGCATCTTACTGACAAATATTGATTCTAGTCACCAGTAACTTACTGATAAGTGTTGATTCTAGTCACCAGTATCTTACTGTTAAGTGTTGATTCTAGTCACCAGTACCTTACCGATAAGTATTGATTCTAGTCACCAGTATCTTACCGATAAGTATTGATTCTAGTCACCAGTATCTTACCGATAAGTGTTGATTCTAGTCACCAGTATCTTACCGATAAGTGTTGATTCTAGTCTCCAGTATCTTACTGATAAGTGTTGATTCTAGTCACCAGCATCTTACTGATAAGTATTGATTCTAGTCACCAGTATCTTACTGATAAGTGTTGATTCTAGTCACCAGCATCTTACTGATAAGTATTGATTCTAGTCACCAGTATCTTACCGATAAGTGTTGATTCTGGTCACCAGTATCTTACTGTTAAGTGTTGATTCTAGTCACCAGTATCTTACCGATAAGTATTGATTCTAGTCACCAGTATCTTACCGATAAGTGTTGATTCTAGTCACCAGTATCTTACCGATAAGTGTTGATTCTAGTCACCAGTATCTTACCGATAAGTATTGATTCTAGTCACCAGTATCCCACCGATAAGTGTTGATTCTAGACACCAGTATCTTACCGTTAAGTGTTGATTCTAGTCACCAGTATCTTACCTGTAAATATTGATTCTAGTCACCAGTATCTTACTGATAATTATTGATTCTAGTCACCAGTATCTTACCTATAAATATTGATTCCAGTCACCAGCATCTTACAGATAAGTGTTGATTCTAGTCACCAGTATCTTACCGATAAATATTGATTCTAGTCACCAGTATCTTACCAATAAATATTGATTCTAGTCACCAGTATCTTACTGATAAGTGTTGATTCTAGTCACCAGTATCCTACCGATAAGTGTTGATTCTAGTCACCAGTATCTTACAGATAAGTGTTGATTCTAGTCACCAGTATCTTACCGATAAGTGTTGATTCTAGTCACCAGTATCTTACTGATAAGTATTGATTCTAGTCACCAGTATCTTACCGATAAGTATTGATTCTAGTCACCAGTATCTTACCGATAAGTGTTGATTCTAGTCACCAGTATCCTACCGATAAGGTTGATTCTAGTCACCAGTATCTTACTGATAAGTGTTGATTCTAGTCACCAGTATCTTACTGATAAGTGTTGATTCTAGTCACCAGTATCTTACCGATAAGTATTGATTCTAGTCACCAGTATCTTACCGATAAGTGTTGATTCTAGTCACCAGTATCTTACTGTTAAGTATTGATTCTAGTCACCAGTATCCTACCGATAAGTGTTGATTCTAGTCACCAGTATCTTACCGATAAGTGTTGATTCTAGTCACCAGTATCTTACCGATAAGTGTTGAATCTAGTCACCAGTATCTTACTGATAAGTGTTGATTCTAGTCACCAGTATCTTACCGATAAGTGTTGATTCTAGTCACCAGTATCTTACCGTTAAGTGTTGATTCTAGTCACCAGTATCTTACTGATAAGTGTTGATTCTAGTCACCAGTATCTTACTAATAAGTGTTGATTCTAGTCACCAGTATCTTACCGATAAATGTTGATTCCAGTCACCAGTATCTTACTGATAAGTGTTGATTCTAGTCACCAGTATCTTACCGATAAGTGTTGATTCTAGTCACCAGTATCCCACCGATAAGTATTGATTCTAGTCACCAGTATCTTACTGATAAGTGTTGATTCTAGTCACCAGCATCTTACTGATAAATATTGATTCTAGTCACCAGTAACTTACTGATAAGTGTTGATTCTAGTCACCAGTATCTTCCCGATAAGTATTGATTCTAGTCACCAGTATCTTACCGATAAGTATTGATTCTAGTCACCAGTATCTTACCGATAAGTGTTGATTCTAGTCACCAGTATCTTACCGATAAGTGTTGATTCTAGTCTCCAGTATCTTACTGATAAGTGTTGATTCTAGTCACCAGCATCTTACTGATAAGTATTGATTCTAGTCACCAGTATCTTACTGATAAGTGTTGATTCTAGTCACCAGCATCTTACTGATAAGTATTGATTCTAGTCACCAGTATCTTACCGATAAGTGTTGATTCTGGTCACCAGTATCTTACTGTGAAGTGTTGATTCTAGTCACCAGTATCTTACCGATAAGTATTGATTCTAGTCACCAGTATCTTACCGATAAGTGTTGATTCTAGTCACCAGTATCTTACCGATAAGTGTTGATTCTAGTCACCAGTATCTTACCGATAAGTATTGATTCTAGTCACCAGTATCCCACCGATAAGTGTTGATTCTAGACACCAGTATCTTACCGTTAAGTGTTGATTCTAGTCACCAGTATCTTACCTGTAAATATTGATTCTAGTCACCAGTATCTTACTGATAATTATTGATTCTAGTCACCAGTATCTTACCTATAAATATTGATTCTAGTCACCAGCATCTTACAGATAAGTGTTGATTCTAGTCACCAGTATCTTACCGATAAATATTGATTCTAGTCACCAGTATCTTACCAATAAATATTGATTCTAGTCACCAGTATCTTACTGATAAGTGTTGATTCTCGTCACCAGTATCCTACCGATAAGTGTTGATTCTAGTCACCAGTATCTTACTGATAAGTGTTGATTCTAGTCACCAGCATCTTACCGATAAGTGTTGATTCTAGTCACCAGTATCTTACCGATAAGTATTGATTCTAGTCACCAGTATCTTACCGATAAGTATTGATTCTACACACCAGTATCTTACCGATAAGTGTTGATTCTAGTCACCAGTATCTTACTGATAAGTATTGATTCTAGTCACCAGTATCTTACCGATAAGTATTGATTCTAGTCACCAGTATCTTACCGATAAGTGTTGATTCTAGTCACCAGTATCTTACCGATAAATATTGATTCTAGTCACCAGTATCCTACCGATAAGGTTGATTCTAGTCACCAGTATCTTACTGATAAGTGTTGATTCTAGTCACCAGTATCTTACTGTTAAGTATTGATTCTAGTCACCAGTATCTTGCTGTTAAGTATTGATTCTAGTCACCAGTATCTTACCGATAAGTGTTGATTCTAGTCACCAGTATCTTACCGATAAGTGTTGATTCTAGTCACCAGTATCTTACCGATAAGTGTTGAATCTAGTCACCAGTATCTTACTGATAAGTGTTGATTCTAGTCACCAGTATCTTACCGATAAGTGTTGATTCTAGTCACCAGTATCTTACCGTTAAGTGTTGATTCTAGTCACCAGTATCTTACTGATAAGTGTTGATTCTAGTCACCAGTATCTTACTAATAAGTGTTGATTCTAGTCACCAGTATCTTGCTGATAAGTGTTGATTCTAGTCACCAGTATCTTACCGATAAATGTTGATTCCAGTCACCAGTATCTTACTGATAAGTGTTGATTCTAGTCACCAGTATCTTACTGATAAGTGTTGATTCTAGTCACCAGTATCTTACCGATAAGTGTTGATTCCAGTCACCAGTATCCTACTGATTAGTATTGATTCTAGTCACCAGTATCTTACCGATAAGTGTTGATTCTAGTCACCAGTATCTTACTGAGAAGTGTTGATTCTAGTCACCAGTATCTTACTGATAAGTGTTGATTCTAGTCACCAGTATCTTACTGATAAGTGTTGATTCTAGTCACCAGCATCTTACTGATAAGTATTGATTCTAGTCACCAGTATCTTACTGATAAGTATTGATTCTAGTCACCAGTGTCTTACCGATAAGTGTTGAATCTAGTCACCAGTATCTTACTGTTAAGTGTTGATTCTAGTCACCAGTATCTTACCGATAAGTATTGATTCTAGTCACCAGTATCTTACCGATAAGTGTTGATTCTAGACACCAGTATCTTACCGTTAAGTGTTGATTCTGGTCACCAGTATCTTACCTATAAATATTGATTCTAGTCACCAGCATCTTACCGATAAGTGTTGATTCTAGTCACCAGTATCTTACCGATAAATATTGATTCTCGTCACCAGTATCTTACCTATAAATATTGATTCTAGTCACCAGTATCTTACCGATAAGTATTGATTCTAGTCACCAGTATCTTACTGATAAGTGTTGATTCTAGTCACCCGTATCTTACCGATAAGTATTGATTCTAGTCACCAGTATCCTACCGATAAGTGTTGATTCTAGTCACCAGTATCTTACTGATAAGTGTTGATTCTAGTCACCAGTATCTTACTGTTAAGTATTGATTCTAGTCACCAGTATCCTACCGATAAGTGTTGATTCTAGTCACCAGTATCTTACCGATAAGTGTTGATTCTAATCACCAGTATCTTACTGATAAGTGTTGATTCTAGTCACCAGTATCTTACTGATAAGTGTTGATTCTAGTCACCAGTATCTTACTGATAAGTGTTGATTCTAGTCACCAGTATCTTACCGATAAATGTTGATTCCAGTCACCAGTATCTTACTGATAAGTGTTGATTCTAGTCACCAGTATCTTACTGATAAGTGTTGATTCCAGTCACCAGTATCTTACCGATAAGTGTTGATTCGAGTCACCAGTATCCTACTGATTAGTGTTGAATCTAGTCACCAGTATCTTACCGATAAGTGTTGATTCCAGTCACCAGTATCCTACTGATTAGTGTTGAATCTAGTCACCAGTATCTTACCGATAAGTGTTGATTCCAGTCACCAGTATCTTACTGAGAAGTGTTGATTCTAGTCACCAGTATCTTACTGATAAGTATTGATTCGAGTCAGCAGTATCTTACTGATAAGTGTTGATTCTAGTCACCAGTATCTTACTGATAAGTGTTGATTCTAGTCACCAGTATCTTACCGATAAGTGTTGATTCGAGTCACCAGTATCCCACCGATAAGTGTTGATTCTAGTCACCAGTATCTTACTGATAAGTGTTGATTCTAGTCACCAGTATCTTACCGATAAGTATTGATTCTAGTCACCAGTATCTTACCGATAAGTGTTGATTCTAGTCACCAGTATCTTACCGATAAGTGTTGATTCTAGTCACCAGTATCTTACCGATAAGTGTTGATTCTCGTCTCCAGTATCTTACTGATAAGTGTTGATTCTAGTCACCAGCATCTTACTGATAAGTATTGATTCTCGTCACCAGTATCTTACTGATAAGTGTTGATTCTAGTCACCAGCATCTTACTGATAAGTATTGATTCTAGTCACCAGTATCCCACCGATAAGTGTTGATTCTCGATACCAGTATCTTACCGTTAAGTGTTGATTCTAGTCACCAGTATCTTACCTATAAATATTGATTCTAGTCACCAGCATCTTACCGATAAGTGTTGATTCTAGTCACCAGTATCTTACCGATAAATATTGATTCTCGTCACCAGTATCTTACCTATAAATATTGATTCTAGTCACCAGTATCTTACTGATAGGTGTTGATTCTAGTCACCAGTATCCTACCGATAAGTGTTGATTCTAGTCACCAGTATCTTACTGATAAGTGTTGATTCTAGTCACCAGCATCTTACCGATAAGTGTTGATTCTAGTCACCACTATCGTACCGATAAGTATTGATTCTAGTCACCAGTATCTTACCGATAAGTGTTGATTCTAGTCACCAGTATCTTACTGATAAGTATTGATTCTAGTCACCAGTATCTTACCGATAAGTATTGATTCTAGTCACCAGTATCTTACTGATAAGTGTTGATTCTAGTCACCAGTATCTTACCGAAAAGTATTGATTCTAGTCACCAGTATCCTACCAATAAGTGTTGATTCTAGTCACCAGTATCTTACTGATAAGTGTTGATTCCAGTCACCAGTATCTTACCGACAAGTGTTGATTCTAGTCACCAGTATCTTACCGACAAGTGTTGATTCTAGTCACCAGTATCTTACCGATAAATATTGATTCTCGTCACCAGTATCTTACCTATAAATATTGATTCTCGTCACCAGTATCTTACTGATAAGTGTTGATTCTAGTCACCAGTATCCTCCCGATAAGTGTTGATTCTAGTCACCAGTATCTTACTGATAAGTGTTGATTCTAGTCACCAGCATCTTACCGATAAGTGTTGATTCTAGTCACCAGTATCTTACCGATAAGTATTGATTCTAGTCACCAGTATCTTACCGATAAGTGTTGATTCTAGTCACCAGTATCTTACCGATAAGTGTTGAATCTCGTCACCAGTATCTTACCGATAAGTGTTGATTCTAGTCACCAGTATCTTACCGATAAGTGTTGATTCTAGTCACCAGTATCTTACTGATAAGTGTTGATGCTGGTCACCAGTATCTTACTGATAAGTGTTGATTCTAGTCACCAGTATCTTACTAATAAGTGTTGATTCTAGTCACCAGTATCTTACGGATAAGTGTTGATTCTAGTCACCAGTATCTTACCGATAAATGTTGATTCTAGTCACCAGTATCTTACTGATAAGTGTTGATTCTAGTCACCAGTATCTTACCGATAAGTGTTGATTCTAGTCACCAGTATCTTACTGATTAGTATTGATTCTAGTCACCAGTATCTTCCCGATAAGTGTTGATTCTAGTCACCAGTATCTTACTGATAAGTGTTGATTCTAGTCACCAGTATCTTACTGATAAGTATTGATTCTAGTCACCAGTATCTTACTGATAAGTGTTGATTCTAGTCACCAGCATCTTACCGATAAGTATTGATTCTAGTCACCAGTATCTTACTGATAAGTGTTGATTCTAGTCACCAGTATCTTACCGATAAGTGTTGATTCTAGTCACCAGTATCCCACCGATAAGTGTTGATTCTAGTCACCAGTATCTTACTGATAAGTGTTGATTCTAGTCACCAGTATCTTACTGACAAGTGTTGATTCTAGTCACCAGTATCTGACCGATAAGTGTTGATTCTAGTCACCAGTATCTTACTGTTAAGTGTTGATTCTAGTCACCAGTATCTTACTGATAAGTATTGATTCTAGTCACCAGTATCTTACCAATAAGTGTTGATTCTAGTCACCAGTATCTTACTGATAAGTGATGATTCTAGTCACCAGTATCTTACTGAGAAGTGTTGATTCTAGTCACCAGCATCTTACTGATAAGTGTTGATTCTAGTCACCAGTATCTTACTGTTAAGTGTTGATTCTAGTCACCAGTATCTTACCGTTAAGTGTTGATTCTAGTCACCAGTATCTTACCTATAAATATTGATTCTAGTCACCAGCATCTTACCGATAAGTGTTGATTCTCGTCACCAGTATCTTACCGATAAATATTGATTCTCGTCACCAGTATCTTACCTATAAATATTGATTCTAGTCACCAGTATCTTACTGATAAGTGTTGATTCTAGTCACCAGTATCCTACCGATAAGTGTTGATTCTAGTCACCAGTATCTTACTGATAAGTGTTGATTCTAGTCACCAGTATCTTACCGATAAGTGTTGATTCTAGTCTCCAGTATCTTACTGATAAGTATTGATTCTAGTCACCAGTATCTTACCGATAAGTATTGATTCTCGTCACCAGTATCTTACTGATAAGTGTTGATTCTAGTCACCAGTATCTTACCGAAAAGTATTGATTCCAGTCACCAGTATCCTACCAATAAGTGTTGATTCTAGTCACCAGTATCTTACTGATAAGTGTTGATTCTAGTCACGAGTATCTTACCGACAAGTGTTGATTCTAGTCACCAGTATCTTACCGACAAGTGTTGATTCTAGTCACCAGTATCTTACCGATAAGTATTGATTCTAGTCACCAGTATCCTACCGATAAGTGTTGATTCTCGTCACCAGTATCTTACTGATAAGTATTGATTCTAGTCACCAGTATCTTACTGATAAATATTGATTCTCGTCACCAGTATCTTACCCATAAGTGTTGATTCTAGTCACCAGTATCCTACCGATAAGTGTTGATTCTAGTCACCAGTATCTTACTGATAAGTGTTGATTCTAGTCACCAGCATCTTACCGATAAGTGTTGATTCTAGTCACCAGTATCTTACCGATAAGTATTGATTCTAGTCACCAGTATCTTACCGATAAGTGTTGATTCTAGTCACCAGTATCTTACCGATAAGTGTTGAATCTAGTCACCAGTATCTTACCGATAAGTGTTGATTCTAGTCACCAGTATCTTACCGATAAGTGTTGATTCTAGTCACCAGTATCTTACCGTTAAGTGTTGATTCTAGTCACCAGTATCTTACTGATAAGTGTTGATGCTGGTCACCAGTATCTTACTGATAAGTGTTGATTCTAGTCACCAGTATCTTACTGATAAGTATTGATTCTAGTCACCAGTATCTTACTGATAAGTGTTGATTCTAGTCACCAGTATCTTACTAATAAGTGTTGATTCTAGTCACCAGTATCTTACTGATAAGTGTTGATTCTAGTCACCAGTATCTTACCGATAAGTGTTGATTCTAGTCACCAGTATCTTACTGATTAGTATTGATTCTAGTCACCAGTATCTTCCCGATAAGTGTTGATTCTTGTCACCAGTATCTTACTGATAAGTGTTGATTCTAGTCACCAGTATCTCACTGATAAGTATTGATTCTAGTCACCAGTATCTTACTGATAAGTGTTGATTCCAGTCACCAGCATCTTACTGATAAGTATTGATTCTAGTCACCAGTATCTTACTGATAAGTGTTGATTCTAGTCACCAGTATCTTACCGATAAGTGTTGATTCTAGTCACCAGTATCCCACCGATAAGTGTTGATTCTAGTCACCAGTATCTTACTGATAAGTGTTGATTCTAGTCACCAGTATCTTACTGATAAGTGTTGATTCTAGTCACCAGTATCTTACTGAGAAGTATTGATTCTAGTCACCAGTATCTTACCGATAAGTATTGATTCCAGTCACCAGTATCTTACCGATAAGTGTTGATTCTAGTCACCAGCATCTTATGATAAGTATTGATTCTAGTCACCAGTATCTTACCGATATGTATTGATTCTAGTCACCAGTATCTTACTGTTAAGTGTTGATTCTAGTCACCAGTATCTTACTGATAAGTGTTGATTCTAGTCACCAGTATCTTACTGTTAATTGTTGATTCTAGTCACCAGTATCTTACCGATAAGTGTTGATTCTAGTCACCAGTATCCCACCTATAAGTATTGATTCTAGTCACCAGTATCTTACCGATAAGTGTTGATTCTAGTCACCAGTATCTTACTGACAAGTGTTGATTCTAGTCACCAGTATCTGACCGATAAGTGTTGATTCTAGTCACCAGTATCTTACTGTTAAGTGTTGATTCTAGTCACCAGTATCTTACTGATAAGTATTGATTCTAGTCACCAGTATCTTACCAATAAGTGTTGATTCTAGTCACCAGTATCTTACTGATAAGTGATGATTCTAGTCACCAGTATCTTACTGAGAAGTGTTGATTCTAGTCACCAGCATCTTACTGATAAGTGTTGATTCTAGTCACCAGTATCTTACTGTTAAGTGTTGATTCTAGTCACCAGTATCTTACCGTTAAGTGTTGATTCTAGTCACCAGTATCTTACCTATAAATATTGATTCTAGTCACCAGCATCTTACCGATAAGTGTTGATTCTAGTCACCAGTATCTTACCGATAAATATTGATTCTCGTCACCAGTATCTTACCTATAAATATTGATTCTAGTCACCAGTATCTTACTGATAAGTGTTGATTCTTGTCACCAGTATCCTACCGATAAGTGTTGATTCTAGTCACCAGTATCTTACTGATAAGTGTTGATTCTAGTCACCAGTATCTTACCGATAAGTGTTGATTCTAGTCTCCAGTATCTTACTGATAAGTGTTGATTCTAGTCACCAGCATCTCACTGATAAGTATTGATTCTAGTCACCAGTATCTTACTGATAAGTGTTGATTCTCGTCACCAGCATCTTACTGATAAGTATTGATTCTAGTCACCAGTATCTTACCGATAAGTATTGATTCTAGTCACCAGTATCTTACCGATAAGTGTTGTTTCTCGTCACCAGTATCTTACTGTTAAGTGTTGATTCTAGTCACCAGTATCTTACCGATAAGTATTGATTCTAGTCACCAGTATCTTACCGATAACTATTGATTCTAGTCACCAGTATCTTACCGATAAGTGTTGATTCTAGTCACCAGTATCTTACCGATAAGTGTTGATTCTGGTCACCAGTATCCCACCGATAAGTGTTGATTCTAGACACCAGTATCTTACCGTTAAGAGTTGATTCTAGTCACCAGTATCTTACCGATAAATATTGATTCTCGTCACCAGTATCTTACCGATAAGTATTGATTCTAGTCACCAGTATCTTACCGATAAGTATTGATTCTAGTCACCAGTATCTTACCGATAAGTGTTGATTCTAGTCACCAGTATCTTACCGATAAGTATTGATTCTAGTCACCAGTATCCTACCGATAAGTGTTGATTCTCGTCACCAGTATCTTACTGATAAGTATTGATTCTAGTCACCAGTATCTTACCGATAAGTATTGATTCTAGTCACCAGTATCTTACTGATAAGTGTTGATTCTCGTCACCAGTATCTTACCGATAAGTATTGATTCTAGTCACCAGTATCCGACCGATAAGTGTTGATTCTAGTCACCAGTATCTTACTGATAAGTGTTGATTCTAGTCACCAGTATCTTACTGTTAAGTATTGATTCTAGTCACCAGTATCCTACCGATAAGTGTTGATTCTAGTCACCAGTATCTTACCGATAAGTGTTGATTCTAGTCACCAGTATCTTACCGATAAGTGTTGAATCTAGTCACCAGTATCTTACTGATAAGTGTTGATTCTAGTCACCAGTATCTTACTGATAAGTGTTGATTCTAGTCACCAGTATCTTACTGATAAGTGTTGATTCTAGTCACCAGTATCTTACTGATAAATGTTGATTCCAGTCACCAGTATCTTACTGATAAGTGTTGATTCTAGTCACCAGTATCTTACTGATAAGTGTTGATTCTAGTCACCAGTATCTTACTGATAAATGTTGATTCTAGTCACCAGTATCTTACTGATAAGTGTTGATTCTAGTCACCAGTATCTTACCGATAAATGTTGATTCCAGTCACCAGTATCTTACCGATAAGTGTTGATTCTAGTCACCAGTATCTTACCGATAAGTGTTGATTCTAGTCTCCAGTATCTTACTGATAAGTGTTGATTCGAGTCACCAGCATCTTACTGATAAGTATTGATTCTAGTCACCAGTATCTTACTGATAAGTGTTGATTCTAGTCACCAGCATCTTACTGATAAGTATTGATTCTAGTCACCAGTATCCCACCGATAAGTGTTGATTCTAGATACCAGTATCTTACCGTTAAGTGTTGATTCTAGTCACCAGTATCTCACCTATAAATATTGATTCTAGTCACCAGCATCTTACCGATAAGTGTTGATTCTAGTCACCAGTATCTTACCGATAAATATTGATTCTCGTCACCAGTATCTTACCTATAAATATTGATTCTAGTCACCAGTATCTTACTGATAAGTGTTGATTCTAGTCACCAGTATCCTACCGATAAGTGTTGATTCTAGTCACCAGTATCTTACTGATAAGTGTTGATTCTAGTCACCAGCATCTTACCGATAAGTATTGATTCTAGTCACCAGTATCTTACCGATAAGTATTGATTCTAGTCACCAGTATCTTACCGATAAGTGTTGATTCTAGTCACCAGTATCTTACCGATAAGTATTGATTCTAGTCACCAGTATCTTACTGATAAGTATTGATTCTAGTCACCAGTATCTTACCGATAAGTATTGATTCTAGTCACCAGTATCTTACTGATAAGTGTTGATTCTCGTCACCAGTATCTTACTGTTAAGTATTGATTCTAGTCACCAGTATCCTACCGATAAGTGTTGATTCTAGTCACCAGTATCTTACCGATAAGTGTTGATTCTAGTCACCAGTATCTTACCGATAAGTGTTGAATCTAGTCACCAGTATCTTACTGATAAGTGTTGATTCTAGTCACCAGTATCTTACTGATAAGTGTTGATTCTAGTCACCAGTATCTTACTGATAAGTGTTGATTCTAGTCACCAGTATCTTACCGATAAATGTTGATTCCAGTCACCAGTATCTTACTGATAAGTGTTGATTCTAGTCACCAGTATCTTACTGATAAGTGTTGATTCCAGTCACCAGTATCTTACCGATAAGTGTTGATTCTAGTCACCAGTATCTTACTGATTAGTATTGAATCTAGTCACCAGTATCTTACCGATAAGTGTTGATTCTAGTCACCAGGATCTTACTGAGAAGTGTTGATTCTAGTCACCAGTATCTTACTGATAAGTATTGATTCTAGTCACCAGTATCTTACTGATAAGTGTTGATTCTAGTCACCAGTATCTTACTGATAAGTGTTGATTCTAGTCACCAGTATCTTACCGATCAGTGTTGATTCGAGTCACCAGTATCCCACCGATAAGTGTTGATTCTAGTCACCAGTATCTTACCGATAAGTATTGATTCTAGTCACCAGTATCTTACCGATAAGTGTTGATTCTAGTCACCAGTATCTTACCGATAAGTGTTGATTCTAGTCACCAGTATCTTACCGATAAGTGTTGATTCTAGTCTCCAGTATCTTACTGATAAGTGTTGATTCTAGTCACCAGCATCTTACTGATAAGTATTGATTCTAGTCACCAGTATCTTACTGATAAGTGTTGATTCTAGTCACCAGCATCTTACTGATAAGTATTGATTCTAGTCACCAGTATCCCACCGATAAGTGTTGATTCTAGATACCAGTATCTTACCGTTAAGTGTTGATTCCAGTCACCAGTATCTTACCTATAAATATTGATTCTATTCACCAGCATCTTACCGATAAGTGTTGATTCTAGTCACCAGTATCTTCCCGATAAATATTGATTCTCGTCACCAGTATCTTACCTATAAATATTGATTCTAGTCACCAGTATCTTACTGATAAGTGTTGATTCTAGTCACCAGTATCCTACCGATAAGTGTTGATTCTAGTCACCAGTATCTTACTGATAAGTGTTGATTCTAGTCACCAGCATCTTACCGATAAGTGTTGATTCTAGTCACCAGTATCTTACCGATAAGTATTGATTCTAGTCACCAGTATCTTACCGATAAGTATTGATTCTAGTCACCAGTATCTTACCGATAAGTATTGATTCTAGTCACCAGTATCTTACCGATAAGTATTGATTCTAGTCACCAGTATCTTACTGATAAGTGTTGATTCTAGTCACCAGTATCTTACCGATAAGTATTGATTCTAGTCACCAGTATCTTACCGATAAGTATTGATTCTAGTCACCAGTATCTTACCGATAAGTATTGATTCTAGTCACCAGTATCTTACTGATAAGTATTGATTCTAGTCACCAGTATCTTACTGATAAGTATTGATTCTAGTCACCAGTATCTTACTGATAAGTGTTGATTCTAGTCACCAGTATCTTACTGATAAGTATTGATTCTAGTCACCAGTATCTTACCGATAAGTATTGATTCTAGTCACCAGTATCTTACTGATAAGTGTTGATTCTAGTCACCAGTATCTTACCGAAAAGTATTGATTCTAGTCACCAGTATCCTACCAATAAGTGTTGATTCTAGTCACCAGTATCTTACTGATAAGTGTTGATTCTAGTCACCAGTATCTTACCGACAAGTGTTGATTCTAGTCACCAGTATCTTACCGATAAGTATTGATTCTAGTCACCAGTATCCTACCGATAAGTGTTGATTCTCGTCACCAGTATCTTACTGATAAGTATTGATTCTAGTCACCAGTATCTTACCGATAAATATTGATTCTCGTCACCAGTATCTAACCTATAAATATTGATTCTAGTCACCAGTATCTTACTGGTAAGTGTTGATTCTAGTCACCAGTATCCTACCGATAAGTGTTGATTCTAGTCACCAGTATCTTACTGATAAGTGTTGATTCTAGTCACCAGCATCTTACCGATAAGTGTTGATTCTAGTCACCAGTATCTTACCGATAAGTATTGATTCTAGTCACCAGTATCTTACCGATAAATATTGATTCTAGTCACCAGCATCTTACCGATAAGTGTTGATTCTAGTCACCAGTATCTTACCGATAAATATTGATTCTCGTCACCAGTATCTTACCCATAAGTATTGAATCTAGTCACCAGTATCTTACCGATAAGTATTGATTCTAGTCACCAGTATCTTACTATAAGTGTTGATTCTAGTCACCAGTATCTTACCGATAAGTATTGATTCTAGTCACCAGTATCTTACTGATAAGTGTTGATTCTAGTCACCAGTATCTTACCGATAAGTATTGATTCTAGTCACCAGTATCCTACCGATAAGGGTTGATTCTAGTCACCAGTATCTTACCGATAAATATTGATTCTCGTCACCAGTATCTTACCCATAAGTATTGATTCTGGTCACCAGTATCCTACCGATAAGTGTTGATTCTCGTCACCAGTATCTTACTGATAAGTATTGATTCTAGTCACCAGTATCTTACCGATAAGTATTGATTCTAGTCACCAGTATCTTACTGATAAGTGTTGATTCTAGTCACCAGTATCTTACCGATAAGTATTGATTCTAGTCACCAGTATCCTACCGATAAGGGTTGATTCTAGTCACCAGTATCTTACTGATAAGTGTTGATTCTAGTCACCAGTATCTTACTGTTAAGTATTGATTCTAGTCACCAGTATCCTACCGATAAGTGTTGATTCTAGTCACCAGTATCTTACCGATAAGTGTTGATTCTAGTCACCAGTATCTTACCGATAAGTGTTGAATCTAGTCACCAGTATCTTACTGATAAGTGTTGATTCTAGTCACCAGTATCTTACTGATAAGTGTTGATTCTAGTCACCAGTATCTTACTGATAAGTGTTGATTCTAGTCACCAGTATCTTACCGATAAATGTTGATTCCAGTCACCAGTATCTTACTGATAAGTGTTGATTCTAGTCACCAGTATCTTCCTGATAAGTGTTGATTCCAGTCACCAGTATCTTACCGATAAGTGTTGATTCTAGTCACCAGTATCCTCCTGATTAGTATTGAATCTAGTCACCAGTATCTTACCGATAAGTGTTGATTCTAGTCACCAGTATCTTACCGATAAGTGTTGATTCTAGTCTCCAGTATCTTACTGATAAGTGTTGATTCTAGTCACCAGCATCTTACTGATAAGTATTGATTCTAGTCACCAGTATCTTACTGATAAGTGTTGATTCTAGTCACCAGCATCTTACTGATAAGTATTGATTCTAGTCACCAGTATCCCACCGATAAGTGTTGATTCTAGATACCAGTATCTTACCGTTAAGTGTTGATTCTAGTCACCAGTATCTCACCTATAAATATTGATTCTAGTCACCAGCATCTTACCGATAAGTGTTGATTCTAGTCACCAGTATCTTACCGATAAATATTGATTCTCGTCACCAGTATCTTACCTATAAATATTGATTCTAGTCACCAGTATCTTACTGATAAGTGTTGATTCTAGTCACCAGTATCCTACCGATAAGTGTTGATTCTAGTCACCAGTATCTTACTGATATGTGTTGATTCTAGTCACCAGCATCTTACCGATAAGTGTTGATTCTAGTCACCAGTATCTTACCGATAAGTATTGATTCTAGTCACCAGTATCTTACCGATAAGTGTTGATTCTAGTCACCAGTATCTTACCGATAAGTATTGATTCTAGTCACCAGTATCTTACTGATAAGTATTGATTCTAGTCACCAGTATCTTACCGATAAGTATTGATTCTAGTCACCAGTATCTTACTGATAAGTGTTGATTCTAGTCACCAGTATCTTACTGATAAGTATTGATTCTAGTCACCAGTATCTTACCGATAAGTATTGATTCTAGTCACCAGTATCTTACTGATAAGTGTTGATTCTAGTCACCAGTATCTTACCGATAAGTATTGATTCTAGTCACCAGTATCCTACCGATAAGTGTTGATTCTCGTCACCAGTATCTTACTGATAAGTATTGATTCTAGTCACCAGTATCTTACCGATAAGTATTGATTCTAGTCACCAGTATCTTACTGATAAGTGTTGATTCTAGTCACCAGTATCTTACCGATAAGTATTGATTCTAGTCACCAGTATCCTACCGATAAGTGTTGATTCTAGTCACCAGTATCTTACCGATAAGTGTTGATTCTAGTCACCAGTATCTTACCGATAAGTGTTGAATCTAGTCACCAGTATCTTACTGATAAGTGTTGATTCTAGTCACCAGTATCTTACTGATAAGTGTTGATTCCAGTCACCAGTATCTTACCGATAAATGTTGATTCCAGTCACCAGTATCTTACTGATAAGTGTTGATTCTAGTCACCAGTATCTTACTGATAAGTGTTGATTCCAGTCACCAGTATCTTACCGATAAGTGTTGATTCTAGTCACCAGTATCCTACTGATTAGTATTGAATCTAGTCACCAGTATCTTACCGATAAGTGTTGATTCTAGTCACCAGTATCTTACCGATAAGTGTTGATTCTAGTCTCCAGTATCTTACTGATAAGTGTTGATTCTAGTCACCAGCATCTTACTGATAAGTATTGATTCTAGTCACCAGTATCTTACTGATAAGTGTTGATTCTAGTCACCAGCATCTTACTGATAAGTATTGATTCTAGTCACCAGTATCCCACCGATAAGTGTTGATTCTAGATACCAGTATCTTACCGTTAAGTGTTGATTCTAGTCACCAGTATCTCACCTATAAATATTGATTCTAGTCACCAGCATCTTACCGATAAGTGTTGATTCTAGTCACCAGTATCTTACCGATAAATATTGATTCTCGTCACCAGTATCTTACCTATAAATATTGATTCTAGTCACCAGTATCTTACTGATAAGTGTTGATTCTAGTCACCAGTATCCTACCGATAAGTGTTGATTCTAGTCACCAGTATCTTACTGATATGTGTTGATTCTAGTCACCAGCATCTTACCGATAAGTGTTGATTCTAGTCACCAGTATCTTACCGATAAGTATTGATTCTAGTCACCAGTATCTTACCGATAAGTATTGATTCTAGTCACCAGTATCTTACCGATAAGTGTTGATTCTAGTCACCAGTATCTTACCGATAAGTATTGATTCTAGTCACCAGTATCTTACTGATAAGTATTGATTCTAGTCACCAGTATCTTACCGATAAGTATTGATTCTAGTCACCAGTATCTTACTGATAAGTGTTGATTCTAGTCACTAGTATCTTACTGATAAGTATTGATTCTAGTCACCAGTATCTTACCGATAATTATTGATTCTAGTCACCAGTATCTTACTGATAAGTGTTGATTCTAGTCACCAGTATCTTACCGATAAGTATTGATTCTAGTCACCAGTATCCTACCGATAAGTGTTGATTCTCGTCACCAGTATCTTACTGATAAGTATTGATTCTAGTCACCAGTATCTTACCGATAAGTATTGATTCTAGTCACCAGTATCTTACTGATAAGTGTTGATTCTAGTCACCAGTATCTTACCGATAAGTATTGATTCTAGTCACCAGTATCCTACCGATAAGTGTTGATTCTAGTCACCAGTATCTTACTGATAAGTGTTGATTCTAGTCACCAGTATCTTACTGTTAAGTATTGATTCCAGTCACCAGTATCCTACCGATAAGTGTTGATTCTAGTCACCAGTATCTTACCGATAAGTGTTGATTCTCGTCACCAGTATCTTACCGATAAGTGTTGAATCTAGTCACCAGTATCTTACTGATAAGTGTTGATTCTAGTCACCAGTATCTTACTGATAAGTGTTGATTCTAGTCACCAGTATCTTACTGATAAGTGTTGATTCTAGTCACCAGTATCTTACCGATAAATGTTGATTCCAGTCACCAGTATCTTACTGGTAAGTGTTGATTCTAGTCACCAGTATCTTACTGATAAGTGTTGATTCCAGTCACCAGTATCTTACCGATAAGTGTTGATTCTAGTCACCAGTATCTTACTGATTAGTATTGAATCTAGTCACCAGTATCTTACCGATAAGTGTTGATTCTAGTCACCAGTATCTTACTGAGAAGTGTTGATTCTAGTCACCAGTATCTTACTGATAAGTATTGATTCTAGTCACCAGTATCTTACTGATAAGTGTTGATTCCAGTCACCAGTATCTTACCGATAAGTGTTGATTCTAGTCACCAGTATCTTACTGATTAGTATTGAATCTAGTCACCAGTATCTTACCGATAAGTGTTGATTCTAGTCACCAGTATCTTACTGAGAAGTGTTGATTCTAGTCACCAGTATCTTACTGATAAGTATTGATTCTAGTCACCAGTATCTTACTGATAAGTGTTGATTCTAGTCACCAGTATCTTACTGATAAGTGTTGATTCTAGTCACCAGTATCCCACCGATAAGTGTTGATTCTAGTCACCAGTATCTTACTGATAAGTGTTGATTCTAGTCACCAGTATCTTACCGATAAGTATTGATTCTAGTCATCAGTATCTTACCGATAAGTGTTGATTCTAGTCACCAGTATCTTTCCGATAAGTGTTGATTCTAGTCTCCAGTATCTTACTGATAAGTGTTGATTCTAGTCACCAGCATCTTACTGATAAGTATTGATTCTAGTCACCAGTATCTTACTGATAAGTGTTGATTCTAGTCACCAGCATCTTACTGATAAGTATTGATTCTAGTCACCAGTATCCCACCGATAAGTGTTGATTCTAGATACCAGTATCTTACCGTTAAGTGTTGATTCTAGTCACCAGTATCTTACCTATAAATATTGATTCTATTCACCAGCATCTTACCGATAAGTGTTGATTCTAGTCACCAGTATCTTACCGATAAATATTGATTCTCGTCACCAGTATCTTACCTATAAATATTGATTCTAGTCACCAGTATCTTACTGATAAGTGTTGATTCTAGTCACCAGTATCCTACCGATAAGTGTTGATTCTAGTCACCAGTATCTTACTGATAAGTGTTGATTCTAGTCACCAGTATCTTACCGATAAGTATTGATTCTAGTCACCAGTATCTTACCGATAAGTATTGATTCTAGTCACCAGTATCTTACCGATAAGTGTTGATTCTAGTCACCAGTATCTTACCGATAAGTATTGATTCTAGTCACCAGTATCTTACTGATAAGTATTGATTCTAGTCACCAGTGTCTTACCGATAAGTATTGATTCTAGTCACCAGTATCTTACTGATAAGTGTTGATTCTAGTCACCAGTATCTTACTGATAAGTATTGATTCTAGTCACCAGTATCTTACCGATAAGTATTGATTCTAGTCACCAGTATCTTACCGATAAGTATTGATTCTAGTCACCAGTATCTTACTGATAAGTGTTGATTCTAGTCACCAGTATCTTACTGATAAGTATTGATTCTAGTCACCAGTATCTTACCGATAAGTATTGATTCTAGTCACCAGTATCTTACTGATAAGTGTTGATTCTAGTCACCAGTATCTTACCGAAAAGTATTGATTCTAGTCACCAGTATCCTACCAATAAGTGTTGATTCTAGTCACCAGTATCTTACTGATAAGTGTTGATTCTAGTCACCAGTATCTTACCGACAAGTGTTGATTCTAGTCACCAGTATCTTACCGATAAGTATTGATTCTAGTCACCAGTATCCTACCGATAAGTGTTGATTCTCGTCACCAGTATCTCACTGATAAGTATTGAATCTAGTCACCAGTATCTTACCGATAAATATTGATTCTCGTCACCAGTATCTTACCTGTAAATATTGATTCTAGTCACCAGTATCTTACTGATAAGTGTTGATTCTAGTCACCAGTATCCTACCGATAAGTGTTGATTCTAGTCACCAGTATCTTACTGATAAGTGTTGATTCTAGTCACCAGTATCTTACCGATAAGTATTGATTCTAGTCACCAGTATGTTACCGATAAGAGTTGATTCTAGTCACCAGTATCTTACCGATAAGTGTTGAATCTCGTCACCAGTATCTTACCGATAAGTGTTGATTCTAGTCACCAGTATCTTACCGATAAGTGTTGATTCTAGTCACCAGTATCTTACCGTTAAGTGTTGATTCTAGTCACCAGTATCTTACTGATAAGTGTTGATGCTGGTCACCAGTATCTTACTGATAAGTGTTGATTCTAGTCACCAGCATCTTACTGATAAGTATTGATTCTAGTCACCAGAATCTTACTGATAAGTGTTGATTCTAGTCACCAGTATCTTACGAATAAGTGTTGATTCTAGTCACCAGTATCTTACGGATAAGTGTTGATTCTAGTCACCAGTATCTTACCGATAAATGTTGATTCTAGTCACCAGTATCTTACTGATAAGTGTTGATTCTAGTCACCAGTATCTTACCGATAAGTGTTGATTCTAGTCACCAGTATCTTACTGATTAGTATTGATTCTAGTCACCAGTATCTTCCCGATAAGTGTTGAATCTAGTCACCAGTATCTTACTGATGAGTGTTGATTCTAGTCACCAGTATCTTACTGATAAGTATTGATTCTAGTCACCAGTATCTTACTGATAAGTGTTGATTCTAGTCACCAGCATCTTACTGATAAGTATTGATTCTAGTCACCAGTATCTTACTGATAAGTGTTGATTCTAGTCACCAGTATCTTACCGATAAGTGTTGATTCTAGTCACCAGTATCCCACAGATAAGTGTTGATTCTAGTCACCAGTATCTTACTGATAAGTGTTGATTCTAGTCACCAGTATCTTACTGATAAGTATTGATTCTAGTCACCAGTATCTTACCGATAAGTATTGATTCCAGTTACCAGTATCTTACCGATAAGTGTTGATTCTAGTCACCAGCATCTTACTGATAAGTATTGATTCTAGTCACCAGTATCTTACCGATAAGTATTGATTCTAGTCACCAGTATCTTACTGTTAAGTGTTGATTCTAGTCACCAGTATCTTACCGATAAGTGTTGATTCTAGTCACCAGTAACCCACCGATAAGTATTGATTCTCGTCACCAGTATCTTACCGATAAGTGTTGATTCTAGTCACCAGTATCTTACTGATAAGTGTTGATTCTAGTCACCAGTATCTTACTGATAAGTGTTGATTCTAGTCACCAGTATCTTACTGTTAAGTGTTGATTCTAGTCACCAGTATCTTACTGATAAGTATTGATTCTAGTCACCAGTATCTTACCAATAAGTGTTGATTCTAGTCACCAGTATCTTACTGATAAGTAATGATTCTAGTCACCAGTATCTTACTGAGAAGTGTTGATTCTAGTCACCAGCATCTTACTGTTAAGTGTTGATTCTAGTCACCAGTATCTTACCGATAAGTATTGATTCTAGTCACCAGTATCTTCCTGATAAGTGTTGATTCTAGTCACCAGTATCTTACTGATAAGTGTTGATTCTCGTCACCAGTATCTTACCAATAAGTGTTGATTCTAGTCACCAGTATCTTACTGTTAATTGTTGATTCTAGTCACCAGTATCTTACCGATAAGTATTGATTCTAGTCACCAGTATCTTACTGATAAGTGTTGATTCTAGTCACCAGTATCCCACCGATAAGTATTGATTCTAGTCACCAGTATCTTACCGATAAGTATTGATTCTAGTCACCAGTATCTTACTGTTAAGTGTTGATTCTAGTCACCAGTATCTTACTGATAAGTGTTGATTCCAGTCACCAGTATCTTACTGTTAAGTGTTGATTCTAGTCACCAGTATCTTACCGATAAGTGTTGATTCTAGTCACCAGTATCCCACCGATAAGTGTTGATTCGAGTCACCAGTATCTTACTGATAAGTGTTGATTCTAGTCACCAGTATCTTACTGATAAGTATTGATTCTAGACACCAGTATCTTACCGATAAGTGTTGAATCTAGTCACCAGTATCTTACTGATAAGTGTTGATTCTAGTCACCAGTATCTTACTGATAAGTGTTGATTCTAGTCACCAGTATCTTACCGATAAATGTTGATTCCAGTCACCAGTATCTTACTGATAAGTGTTGATTCTAGTCACCAGTATCTTACTGATAAGTGTTGATTCTCGTCACCAGTATCTTACCGATAAGTGTTGATTCCAGTCACCAGTATCCTACTGATTAGTATTGATTCTAGTCACCAGCATCTTACCGATAAGTGTTGATTCTAGTCACCAGTATCTTACCGATAAATATTGATTCTCGTCACCAGTATCTTACCTATAAATATTGATTCTAGTCACCAGTATCTTACTGATAAGTGTTGAATCTGGTCACCAGCATCTTACCGATAAGTGTTGATTCCAGTCACCAGTATCTTACCGATAAGTATTGATTCTAGTCACCAGTATCTTACTGATAAGTGTTGATTCTCGTCACCAGTATCTTACCGATAAGTGTTGATTCTAGTCACCAGTATCCTACTGATTAGTATTGATTCTAGTCACCAGCATCTTACCGATAAGTGTTGATTCTAGTCACCAGTATCTTACCGATAAATATTGATTCTCGTCACCAGTATCTTACCTATAAATATTGATTCTAGTCACCAGTATCTTACTGATAAGTGTTGATTCTAGTCACCAGCATCTTACCGATAAGTGTTGATTCCAGTCACCAGTATCTTACCGATAAGTATTGATTCTAGTCACCAGTATCTTACCGATAAGTATTGATTCTAGTCACCAGTATCTTACCGATAAGTGTTGATTCTAGTCACCAGTATCTTACCGATAAGTATTGATTCTCGTCACCAGTATCTTACCGATAAGTATTGATTCTAGTCACCAGTATCTTACTGATAAGTGTTGATTCTAGTCACCAGTATCTTACTGATAAGTATTGATTCTAGTCACCAGCATCTTACCGATAAGTATTGATTCTAGTCACCAGTATCTTACTGATAAGTATTGATTCTAGTCACCAGTATCTTACCGATAAGTATTGATTCTAGTCACCAGTATCTTACTGATAAGTGTTGATTCTAGTCACCAGTATCTTACTGATAAGTATTGATTCTAGTCACCAGTATCTTACCGATAAGTATTGATTCTAGTCACCAGTATCTTACTGATAAGTGTTGATTCTAGTCACCAGTATCTTACCGAAAAGTATTGATTCTAGTCACCAGTATCCTACCAATAAGTGTTGATTCTAGTCACCAGTATCTTACTGATAAGTGTTGATTCTAGTCACCAGTATCTTACCGACAAGTGTTGATTCTAGTCACCAGTATCTTACCGATAAGTATTGATTCTAGTCACCAGTATCCTACCGATAAGTGTTGATTCTCGTCACCAGTATCTTACTGATAAGTATTGATTCTAGTCACCAGTATCTTACCGATAAATATTGATTCTAGTCACCAGTATCTTACCGATAAGTGTTGATTCTAGTCACCAGTATCTTACCGATAAGTGTTGAATCTAGTCACCAGTATCTTACCGATAAGTGTTGATTCTAGTCACCAGTATCTTACCGATAAGTGTTGATTCTAGTCACCAGTATCTTACCGTTAAGTGTTGATTCTAGTCACCAGTATCTTACTGATAAGTGTTGATGCTGGTCACCAGTATCTTACTGATAAGTGTTGATTCTAGTCACCAGCATCTTACTGATAAGTATTGATTCTAGTCACCAGTATCTTACTGATAAGTGTTGATTCTAGTCACCAGTATCTTACTAATAAGTGTTGATTCTAGTCACCAGTATCTTACGGATCAGTGTTGATTCTAGTCACCAGTATCTTACCGATAAATGTTGATTCTAGTCACCAGTATCTTACTGATAAGTGTTGATTCTAGTCACCAGTATCTTACCGATAAGTGTTGATTCTAGTCACCAGTATCTTACCGATAAGTATTGATTCTAGTCACCAGTATCTTACTGATAAGTATTGATTCTAGTCACCAGTGTCTTACCGATAAGTATTGATTCTAGTCACCAGTATCTTACTGATAAGTGTTGATTCTAGTCACCAGTATCTTACTGATAAGTATTGATTCTAGTCACCAGTATCTTACCGATAAGTATTGATTCTAGTCACCAGTATCTTACCGATAAGTATTGATTCTAGTCACCAGTATCTTACTGATAAGTGTTGATTCTAGTCACCAGTATCTTACTGATAAGTATTGATTCTAGTCACCAGTATCTTACCGATAAGTATTGATTCTAGTCACCAGTATCTTACTGATAAGTGTTGATTCTAGTCACCAGTATCTTACCGAAAAGTATTGATTCTAGTCACCAGTATCCTACCAATAAGTGTTGATTCTAGTCACCAGTATCTTACTGATAAGTGTTGATTCTAGTCACCAGTATCTTACCGACAAGTGTTGATTCTAGTCACCAGTATCTTACCGATAAGTATTGATTCTAGTCACCAGTATCCTACCGATAAGTGTTGATTCTCGTCACCAGTATCTTACTGATAAGTATTGAATCTAGTCACCAGTATCTTACCGATAAATATTGATTCTCGTCACCAGTATCTTACCTGTAAATATTGATTCTAGTCACCAGTATCTTACTGATAAGTGTTGATTCTAGTCACCAGTATCCTACCGATAAGTGTTGATTCTAGTCACCAGTATCTTACTGATAAGTGTTGATTCTAGTCACCAGTATCTTACCGATAAGTATTGATTCTAGTCACCAGTATGTTACCGATAAGAGTTGATTCTAGTCACCAGTATCTTACCGATAAGTGTTGAATCTCGTCACCAGTATCTTACCGATAAGTGTTGATTCTAGTCACCAGTATCTTACCGATAAGTGTTGATTCTAGTCACCAGTATCTTACCGTTAAGTGTTGATTCTAGTCACCAGTATCTTACTGATAAGTGTTGATGCTGGTCACCAGTATCTTACTGATAAGTGTTGATTCTAGTCACCAGCATCTTACTGATAAGTATTGATTCTAGTCACCAGAATCTTACTGATAAGTGTTGATTCTAGTCACCAGTATCTTACGAATAAGTGTTGATTCTAGTCACCAGTATCTTACGGATAAGTGTTGATTCTAGTCACCAGTATCTTACCGATAAATGTTGATTCTAGTCACCAGTATCTTACTGATAAGTGTTGATTCTAGTCACCAGTATCTTACCGATAAGTGTTGATTCTAGTCACCAGTATCTTACTGATTAGTATTGATTCTAGTCACCAGTATCTTCCCGATAAGTGTTGAATCTAGTCACCAGTATCTTACTGATGAGTGTTGATTCTAGTCACCAGTATCTTACTGATAAATATTGATTCTAGTCACCAGTATCTTACTGATAAGTGTTGATTCTAGTCACCAGCATCTTACTGATAAGTATTGATTCTAGTCACCAGTATCTTACTGATAAGTGTTGATTCTAGTCACCAGTATCTTACCGATAAGTGTTGATTCTAGTCACCAGTATCCCACAGATAAGTGTTGATTCTAGTCACCAGTATCTTACTGATAAGTGTTGATTCTAGTCACCAGTATCTTACTGATAAGTATTGATTCTAGTCACCAGTATCTTACCGATAAGTATTGATTCCAGTTACCAGTATCTTACCGATAAGTGTTGATTCTAGTCACCAGCATCTTACTGATAAGTATTGATTCTAGTCACCAGTATCTTACCGATAAGTATTGATTCTAGTCACCAGTATCTTACTGTTAAGTGTTGATTCTAGTCACCAGTATCTTACCGATAAGTGTTGATTCTAGTCACCAGTATCCCACCGATAAGTATTGATTCTCGTCACCAGTATCTTACCGATAAGTGTTGATTCTAGTCACCAGTATCTTACTGATAAGTGTTGATTCTAGTCACCAGTATCTTACTGATAAGTGTTGATTCTAGTCACCAGTATCTTACTGTTAAGTGTTGATTCTAGTCACCAGTATCTTACTGATAAGTATTGATTCTAGTCACCAGTATCTTACCAATAAGTGTTGATTCTAGTCACCAGTATCTTACTGATAAGTGATGATTCTAGTCACCAGTATCTTACTGAGAAGTGTTGATTCTAGTCACCAGCATCTTACTGTTAAGTGTTGATTCTAGTCACCAGTATCTTACCGATAAGTATTGATTCTAGTCACCAGTATCTTTCTGATAAGTGTTGATTCTAGTCACCAGTATCTTACTGATAAGTGTTGATTCTCGTCACCAGTATCTTACCAATAAGTGTTGATTCTAGTCACCAGTATCTTACTGTTAATTGTTGATTCTAGTCACCAGTATCTTACCGATAAGTATTGATTCTAGTCACCAGTATCTTACTGATAAGTGTTGATTCTAGTCACCAGTATCCCACCGATAAGTATTGATTCTAGTCACCAGTATCTTACCGATAAGTATTGATTCTAGTCACCAGTATCTTACTGTTAAGTGTTGATTCTAGTCACCAGTATCTTACTGATAAGTGTTGATTCCAGTCACCAGTATCTTACTGTTAAGTGTTGATTCTAGTCACCAGTATCTTACCGATAAGTGTTGATTCTAGTCACCAGTATCCCACCGATAAGTGTTGATTCGAGTCACCAGTATCTTACTGATAAGTGTTGATTCTAGTCACCAGTATCTTACTGATAAGTATTGATTCTAGACACCAGTATCTTACCGATAAGTGTTGAATCTAGTCACCAGTATCTTACTGATAAGTGTTGATTCTAGTCACCAGTATCTTACTGATAAGTGTTGATTCTAGTCACCAGTATCTTACCGATAAATGTTGATTCCAGTCACCAGTATCTTACTGATAAGTGTTGATTCTAGTCACCAGTATCTTACTGATAAGTGTTGATTCTCGTCACCAGTATCTTACCGATAAGTGTTGATTCTAGTCACCAGTATCCTACTGATTAGTATTGATTCTAGTCACCAGCATCTTACCGATAAGTGTTGATTCTAGTCACCAGTATCTTACCGATAAATATTGATTCTCGTCACCAGTATCTTACCTATAAATATTGATTCTAGTCACCAGTATCTTACTGATAAGTGTTGAATCTGGTCACCAGCATCTTACCGATAAGTGTTGATTCCAGTCACCAGTATCTTACCGATAAGTATTGATTCTAGTCACCAGTATCTTACTGATAAGTGTTGATTCTCGTCACCAGTATCTTACCGATAAGTGTTGATTCTAGTCACCAGTATCCTACTGATTAGTATTGATTCTAGTCACCAGCATCTTACCGATAAGTGTTGATTCTAGTCACCAGTATCTTACCGATAAATATTGATTCTCGTCACCAGTATCTTACCTATAAATATTGATTCGAGTCACCAGTATCTTACTGATAAGTGTTGATTCTAGTCACCAGCATCTTACCGATAAGTGTTGATTCCAGTCACCAGTATCTTACCGATAAGTATTGATTCTAGTCACCAGTATCTTACCGATAAGTATTGATTCTAGTCACCAGTATCTTACCGATAAGTGTTGATTCTAGTCACCAGTATCTTACCGATAAGTATTGATTCTCGTCACCAGTATCTTACTGATAAGTATTGATTCTAGTCACCAGTATCTTACCGATAAGTATTGATTCTAGTCACCAGTATCTTACTGATAAGTGTTGATTCTAGTCACCAGTATCTTACTGATAAGTATTGATTCTAGTCACCAGTATCTTACCGATAAGTATTGATTCTAGTCACCAGTATCTTACTGATAAGTATTGATTCTAGTCACCAGTATCTTACCGATAAGTATTGATTCTAGTCACCAGTATCTTACTGATAAGTGTTGATTCTAGTCACCAGTATCTTACTGATAAGTATTGATTCTAGTCACCAGTATCTTACCGATAAGTATTGATTCTAGTCACCAGTATCTTACTGATAAGTGTTGATTCTAGTCACCAGTATCTTACCGAAAAGTATTGATTCTAGTCACCAGTATCCTACCAATAAGTGTTGATTCTAGTCACCAGTATCTTACTGATAAGTGTTGATTCTAGTCACCAGTATCTTACCGACAAGTGTTGATTCTAGTCACCAGTATCTTACCGATAAGTATTGATTCTAGTCACCAGTATCCTACCGATAAGTGTTGATTCTCGTCACCAGTATCTTACTGATAAGTATTGATTCTAGTCACCAGTATCTTACCGATAAATATTGATTCTAGTCACCAGTATCTTACCGATAAGTGTTGATTCTAGTCACCAGTATCTTACCGATAAGTGTTGAATCTAGTCACCAGTATCTTACCGATAAGTGTTGATTCTAGTCACCAGTATCTTACCGATAAGTGTTGATTCTAGTCACCAGTATCTTACCGTTAAGTGTTGATTCTAGTCACCAGTATCTTACTGATAAGTGTTGATGCTGGTCACCAGTATCTTACTGATAAGTGTTGATTCTAGTCACCAGCATCTTACTGATAAGTATTGATTCTAGTCACCAGTATCTTACTGATAAGTGTTGATTCTAGTCACCAGTATCTTACTAATAAGTGCTGATTCTAGTCACCAGTATCTTACGGATCAGTGTTGATTCTAGTCACCAGTATCTTACCGATAAATGTTGATTCTAGTCACCAGTATCTTACTGATAAGTGTTGATTCTAGTCACCAGTATCTTACCGATAAGTGTTGATTCTAGTCACCAGTATCTTACTGATAAGTGTTGATTCTAGTCACCAGCATCTTACTGATAAGTATTGATTCTAGTCACCAGTATCTTACTGATAAGTGTTGATTCTAGTCACCAGTATCTTACCGATAAGTGTTGATTCTAGTCACCAGTATCCCACAGATAAGTGTTGATTCTAGTCACCAGTATCTTACTGATAAGTGTTGATTCTAGTCACCAGTATCTTACTGATAAGTGTTGATTCTAGTCACCAGTATCTTACTGATAAGTATTGATTCTAGTCACCAGTATCTTACCGATAAGTATTGATTCCAGTCACCAGTATCTTACTGTTAAGTGTTGATTCTAGTCACCAGTATCTTACTGATAAGTATTGATTCTAGTCACCAGTATCTTACTGATAAGTGTTGATTCTAGTCACCAGTATCTTACTGATAAGTATTGATTCTCGTCACCAGTCTCTTACTGATAAGTGTTGATTCTAGTCACCAGTATCTTACCGATAAGTATTGATTCTAGTCACCAGTATCCTACCGATAAGTGTTGATTCTCGTCACCAGTATCTTACTGATAAGTATTGATTCTAGTCACCAGTATCTTACCGATAAGTATTGATTCTAGTCACCAGTATCTTACTGATAAGTGTTGATTCTAGTCACCAGTATCTTACCGATAAGTATTGATTCTAGTCACCAGTATCCTACCGATAAGTGTTGATTCTAGTCACCAGTATCTTACTGATAAGTGTTGATTCTAGTCACCAGTATCTTACTGTTAAGTATTGATTCTAGTCACCAGTATCCTACCGATAAGTGTTGATTCTAGTCACCAGTATCTTACCGATAAGTGTTGATTCTAGTCACCAGTATCTTACCGATAAGTGTTGAATCTAGTCACCAGTATCTTACTGATAAGTGTTGATTCTAGTCACCAGTATCTTACTGATAAGTGTTGATTCTAGTCACCAGTATCTTACCGATAAATGTTGATTCCAGTCACCAGTATCTTACTGATAAGTGTTGATTCTAGTCACCAGTATCTTACTGATAAGTGTTGATTCCAGTCACCAGTATCTTACCGATAAGTGTTGATTCTAGTCACCAGTATCTTACTGATTAGTATTGAATCTAGTCACCAGTATCTTACCGATAAGTGTTGATTCTCGTCACCAGGATCTTACTGAGAAGTGTTGATTCTAGTCACCAGTATCTTACTGATAAGTATTGATTCTAGTCACCAGTATCTTACTGATAAGTGTTGATTCTAGTCACCAGTATCTTACTGATAAGTGTTGATTCTAGTCACCAGTATCTTACCGATCAGTGTTGATTCGAGTCACCAGTATCCCACCGATAAGTGTTGATTCTAGTCACCAGTATCTTACCGATAAGTATTGATTCTAGTCACCAGTATCTTACCGATAAGTGTTGATTCTAGTCACCAGTATCTTACCGATAAGTGTTGATTCTAGTCACCAGTATCTTACCGATAAGTGTTGATTCTAGTCTCCAGTATCTTACTGATAAGTGTTGATTCTAGTCACCAGCATCTTACTGATAAGTATTAATTCTAGTCACCAGTATCTTACTGATAAGTGTTGATTCTAGTCACCAGCATCTTACTGATAAGTATTGATTCTAGTCACCAGTATCCCACCGATAAGTGTTGATTCTAGATACCAGTATCTTACCGTTAAGTGTTGATTCCAGTCACCAGTATCTTACCTATAAATATTGATTCTATTCACCAGCATCTTCCCGATAAGTGTTGATTCTAGTCACCAGTATCTTACCGATAAATATTGATTCTCGTCACCAGTATCTTACCTATAAATATTGATTCTAGTCACCAGTATCTTACTGATAAGTGTTGATTCTAGTCACCAGTATCCTACCGATAAGTGTTGATTCTAGTCACCAGTATCTTACTGATAAGTGTTGATTCTAGTCACCAGCATCTTACCGATAAGTGTTGATTCTAGTCACCAGTATCTTACCGATAAGTATTGATTCTAGTCACCAGTATCTTACCGATAAGTATTGATTCTAGTCACCAGTATCTTACCGATAAGTATTGATTCTAGTCACCAGTATCTTACCGATAAGTGTTGATTCTAGTCACCAGTATCTTACCGATAAGTATTGATTCTAGTCACCAGTATCTTACCGATAAGTATTGATTCTAGTCACCAGTATCTTACTGATAAGTATTGATTCTAGTCACCAGTATCTTACTGAGAAGTATTGATTCTAGTCACCAGTATCTTACCGATAAGTATTGATTCTAGTCACCAGTATCTTACTGATAAGTGTTGATTCTAGTCACCAGTATCTTACTGATAAGTATTGATTCTAGTCACCAGTATCTTACCGATAAGTATTGATTCTAGTCACCAGTATCTTACTGATAAGTGTTGAATCTAGTCACCAGTATCTTACCGAAAAGTATTGATTCTAGTCACCAGTATCCTACCAATAAGTGTTGATTCTAGTCACCAGTATCTTACTGATAAGTGTTGATTCTAGTCACCAGTATCTTACCGACAAGTGTTGATTCTAGTCACCAGTATCTTACCGATAAGTATTGATTCTAGTCACCAGTATCCTACCGATAAGTGTTGATTCTCGTCACCAGTATCTTACTGATAAGTATTGATTCTAGTCACCAGTATCTTACCGAGAAATATTGATTCTCGTCACCAGTATCTAACCTATAAATATTGATTCTAGTCACCAGTATCTTACTGATAAGTGTTGATTCTAGTCACCAGTATCCTACCGATAAGTGTTGATTCTAGTCACCAGTATCTTACTGATAAGTGTTGATTCTAGTCACCTGCATCTTACCGATAAGTGTTGATTCTAGTCACCAGTATCTTACCGATAAGTATTGATTAGAGTCACCAGTATCTTACCGATAAATATTGATTCTAGTCACCAGCATCTTACCGATAAGTGTTGATTCTAGTCACCAGTATCTTACCGATAAATATTGATTCTCGTCACCAGTATCTTACCGATAAGTATTGATTCTAGTCACCAGTATCTTACCGATAAGTATTGATTCTAGTCACCAGTATCTTACGATAAGTGTTGATTCTAGTCACCAGTATCTTACCGATAAGTATTGATTCTGGTCACCAGTATCCTACCGATAAGTGTTGATTCTCGTCACCAGTATCTTACTGATAAGTATTGATTCTAGTCACCAGTATCTTACCGATAAATATTGATTCTAGTCACCAGTATCTTACTGATAAGTGTTGATTCTAGTCACCAGTATCTTACCGATAAGTATTGATTCTAGTCACCAGTATCCTACCGATAAGTGTTGATTCTAGTCACCAGTATCTTACTGATAAGTGTTGATTCTAGTCACCAGTATCTTACTGTTAAGTATTGATTCTAGTCACCAGTATCCTACCGATAAGTGTTGATTCTAGTCACCAGTATCTTACCGATAAGTGTTGATTCTAGTCACCAGTATCTTACCGATAAGTGTTGAATCTAGTCACCAGTATCTTACTGATAAGTGTTGATTCTAGTCACCAGTATCTTACTGATAAGTGTTGATTCTAGTCACCAGTATCTTACTGATAAGTGTTGATTCTAGTCACCAGTATCTTACCGATAAATGTTGATTCCAGTCACCAGTATCTTACTGATAAGTGTTGATTCTAGTCACCAGTATCTTACTGATAAGTGTTGATTCCAGTCACCAGTCTCTTACCGATAAGTGTTGATTCTAGTCACCAGTATCCTACTGATTAGTATTGAATCTAGTCACCAGTATCTTACCGATAAGTGTTGATTCTAGTCACCAGTATCTTACCGATAAGTGTTGATTCTAGTCTCCAGTATCTTACTGATAAGTGTTGATTCGAGTCACCAGCATCTTACTGATAAGTATTGATTCTAGTCACCAGTATCTTACTGATAAGTGTTGATTCTAGTCACCAGCATCTTACTGATAAGTATTGATTCTAGTCACCAGTATCCCACCGATAAGTGTTGATTCTAGATACCAGTATCTTACCGTTAAGTGTTGATTCTAGTCACCAGTATCTCACCTATAAATATTGATTCTAGTCACCAGCATCTTACCGATAAGTGTTGATTCTAGTCACCAGTATCTTACCGATAAATATTGATTCTCGTCACCAGTATCTTACCTATAAATATTGATTCTAGTCACCAGTATCTTACTGATAAGTGTTGATTCTAGTCACCAGTATCCTACCGATAAGTGTTGATTCTAGTCACCAGTATCTTACTGATATGTGTTGATTCTAGTCACCAGCATCTTACCGATAAGTGTTGATTCTAGTCACCAGTATCTTACCGATAAGTATTGATTCTAGTCACCAGTATCTTACCGATAAGTGTTGATTCTAGTCACCAGTATCTTACCGATAAGTATTGATTCTAGTCACCAGTATCTTACTGATAAGTATTGATTCTAGTCACCAGTATCTTACCGATAAGTATTGATTCTAGTCACCAGTATCTTACTGATAAGTGTTGATTCTAGTCACCAGTATCTTACTGATAAGTATTGATTCTAGTCACCAGTATCTTACCGATAAGTATTGATTCTAGTCACCAGTATCTTACTGATAAGTGTTGATTCTAGTCACCAGTATCTTACCGATAAGTATTGATTCTAGTCACCAGTATCCTACCGATAAGTGTTGATTCTCGTCACCAGTATCTTACTGATAAGTATTGATTCTAGTCACCAGTATCTTACCGATAAGTATTGATTCTAGTCACCAGTATCTTACTGATAAGTGTTGATTCTAGTCACCAGTATCTTACCGATAAGTATTGATTCTAGTCACCAGTATCCTACCGATAAGTGTTGATTCTAGTCACCAGTATCTTACTGATAAGTGTTGATTCTAGTCACCAGTATCTTACTGTTAAGTATTGATTCTAGTCACCAGTATCCTACCGATAAGTGTTGATTCTAGTCACCAGTATCTTACCGATAAGTGTTGATTCTCGTCACCAGTATCTTACCGATAAGTGTTGAATCTAGTCACCAGTATCTTACTGATAAGTGTTGATTCTAGTCACCAGTATCTTACTGATAAGTGTTGATTCTAGTCACCAGTATCTTACTGATAAGTGTTGATTCTAGTCACCAGTATCTTACCGATAAATGTTGATTCCAGTCACCAGTATCTTACTGATAAGTGTTGATTCTAGTCACCAGTATCTTACTGATAAGTGTTGATTCCAGTCACCAGTATCTTACCGATAAGTGTTGATTCTAGTCACCAGTATCTTACTGATTAGTATTGAATCTAGTCACCAGTATCTTACCGATAAGTGTTGATTCTAGTCACCAGTATCTTACTGAGAAGTGTTGATTCTAGTCACCAGTATCTTACTGATAAGTATTGATTCTTGTCACCAGTATCTTACTGATAAGTGTTGATTCTAGTCACCAGTATCTTACTGATAAGTGTTGATTCTAGTCACCAGTATCCCACCGATAATGTTGATTCTAGTCACCAGTATCTTACTGATAAGTGTTGATTCTAGTCACCAGTATCTTACCGATAAGTATTGATTCTAGTCATCAGTATCTTACCGATAAGTGTTGATTCTAGTCACCAGTATCTTTCCGATAAGTGTTGATTCTAGTCTCCAGTATCTTACTGATAAGTGTTGATTCTAGTCACCAGCATCTTACTGATAAGTATTGATTCTAGTCACCAGTATCTTACTGATAAGTGTTGATTCTAGTCACCAGCATCTTACTGATAAGTATTGATTCTAGTCACCAGTATCCCACCGATAAGTGTTGATTCTAGATACCAGTATCTTACCGTTAAGTGTTGATTCTAGTCACCAGTATCTTACCTATAAATATTGATTCTATTCACCAGCATCTTACCGATAAGTGTTGATTCTAGTCACCAGTATCTTACCGATAAATATTGATTCTCGTCACCAGTATCTTACCTATAAATATTGATTCTAGTCACCAGTATCTTACTGATAAGTGTTGATTCTAGTCACCAGTATCCTACCGATAAGTGTTGATTCTAGTCACCAGCATCTTACCGATAAGTGTTGATTCTAGTCACCAGTATCTTACCGATAAGTATTGATTCTAGTCACCAGTATCTTACCGATAAGTATTGATTCTAGTCACCAGTATCTTACCGATAAGTGTTGATTCTAGTCACCAGTATCTTACCGATAAGTATTGATTCTAGTCACCAGTATCTTACTGATAAGTATTGATTCTAGTCACCAGTGTCTTACCGATAAGTATTGATTCTAGTCACCAGTATCTTACTGATAAGTGTTGATTCTAGTCACCAGTATCTTACTGATAAGTATTGATTCTAGTCACCAGTATCTTACCGATAAGTATTGATTCTAGTCACCAGTATCTTACCGATAAGTATTGATTCTAGTCACCAGTATCTTACTGATAAGTGTTGATTCTAGTCACCAGTATCTTACCGATAAGTATTGATTCTAGTCACCAGTATCTTACTATAAGTGTTGATTCTAGTCACCAGTATCTTACCGATAAGTATTGATTCTGGTCACCAGTATCCTACCGATAAGTGTTGATTCTCGTCACCAGTATCTTACTGATAAGTATTGATTCTAGTCACCAGTATCTTACCGATAAGTATTGATTCTAGTCACCAATATCTTACTGATAAGTGTTGATTCTAGTCACCAGTATCTTACCGATAAGTATTGATTCTAGTCACCAGTATCCTACCGATAAGTGTTGATTCTAGTCACCAGTATCTTACTGATAAGTGTTGATTCTAGTCACCAGTATCTTCCTGTTAAGTATTGATTCTAGTCACCAGTATCCTACCGATAAGTGTTGATTCTAGTCACCAGTATCTTACCGATAAGTGTTGATTCTAGTCACCAGTATCTTACCGATAAGTGTTGAATCTAGTCACCAGTATCTTACTGATAAGTGTTGATTCTAGTCACCAGTATCTTACTGATAAGTGTTGATTCTAGTCACCAGTATCTTACTGATAAGTGTTGATTCTAGTCACCAGTATCTTACCGATAAATGTTGATTCCAGTCACCAGTATCTTACTGATAAGTGTTGATTCTAGTCACCAGTATCTTACTGATAAGTGTTGATTCCAGTCACCAGTATCTTACCGATAAGTGTTGATTCTAGTCACCAGTATCCTACTGATTAGTATTGAATCTAGTCACCAGTATCTTACCGATAAGTGTTGATTCTAGTCACCAGTATCTTACCGATAAGTGTTGATTCTAGTCTCCAGTATCTTACTGATAAGTGTTGATTCTAGTCACCAGCATCTTACTGATAAGTATTGATTCTAGTCACCAGTATCTTACTGATAAGTGTTGATTCTAGTCACCAGCATCTTACTGATAAGTATTGATTCTAGTCACCAGTATCCCACCGATAAGTGTTGATTCTAGATACCAGTATCTTACCGTTAAGTGTTGATTCTAGTCACCAGTATCTCACCTATAAATATTGATTCTGGTCACCAGCATCTTACCGATAAGTATTGATTCTAGTCACCAGTATCTTACTGATAAGTGTTGATTCTAGTCACCAGTATCTTACCGATAAGTATTGATTCTAGTCACCAGTATCCTACCGATAAGTGTTGATTCTCGTCACCAGTATCTTACTGATAAGTATTGATTCTAGTCACCAGTATCTTACCGATAAGTATTGATTCTAGTCACCAGTATCTTACTGATAAGTGTTGATTCTAGTCACCAGTATCTTACTGTTAAGTATTGATTCTAGTCACCAGTATCCTACCGATAAGTGTTGATTCTAGTCACCAGTATCTTACCGATAAGTGTTGATTCTCGTCACCAGTATCTTACCGATAAGTGTTGAATCTAGTCACCAGTATCTTACTGATAAGTGTTGATTCTAGTCACCAGTATCTTACTGATAAGTGTTGATTCTAGTCACCAGTATCTTACTGATAAGTGTTGATTCTAGTCACCAGTATCTTACCGATAAATGTTGATTCCAGTCACCAGTATCTTACTGATAAGTGTTGATTCCAGTCACCAGTATCTTACCGATAAGTGTTGATTCTAGTCACCAGTATCTTACTGATAAGTGTTGATTCTAGTCACCAGTATCTTACCGAAAAGTATTGATTCTAGTCACCAGTATCCTACCAATAAGTGTTGATTCTAGTCACCAGTATCTTACTGATAAGTGTTGATTCTAGTCACCAGTATCTTACCGACAAGTGTTGATTCTAGTCACCAGTATCTTACCGATAAGTATTGATTCTAGTCACCAGTATCCTACCGATAAGTGTTGATTCTCGTCACCAGTATCTTACTGATAAGTATTGAATCTAGTCACCAGTATCTTACCGATAAATATTGATTCTCGTCACCAGCATCTTACCTGTAAATATTGATTCTAGTCACCAGTATCTTACTGATAAGTGTTGATTCTAGTCACCAGTATCCTACCGATAAGTGTTGATTCTAGTCACCAGTATCTTACTGATAAGTGTTGATTCTAGTCACCAGTATCTTACCGATAAGTATTGATTCTAGTCACCAGTATGTTACCGATAAGTGTTGATTCTAGTCACCAGTATCTTACCGATAAGTGTTGAATCTCGTCACCAGTATCTTACCGATAAGTGTTGATTCTAGTCACCAGTATCTTACCGATAAGTGTTGATTCTAGTCACCAGTATCTTACCGTTAAGTGTTGATTCTAGTCACCAGTATCTTACTGATAAGTGTTGATGCTGGTCACCAGTATCTTACTGATAAGTGTTGATTCTAGTCACCAGCATCTTACTGATAAGTATTGATTCTAGTCACCAGAATCTTACTGATAAGTGTTGATTCTAGTCACCAGTATCTTACGAATAAGTGTTGATTCGAGTCACCAGTATCTTACGGATAAGTGTTGATTCTAGTCACCAGTATCTTACCGATAAATGTTGATTCTAGTCACCAGTATCTTACTGATAAGTGTTGATTCTAGTCACCAGTATCTTACCGATAAGTGTTGATTCTAGTCACCAGTATCTTACTGATTAGTATTGATTCTAGTCACCAGTATCTTCCCGATAAGTGTTGAATCTAGTCACCAGTATCTTACTGATGAGTGTTGATTCTAGTCACCAGTATCTTACTGATAAGTATTGATTCTAGTCACCAGTATCTTACTGATAAGTGTTGATTCTAGTCACCAGCATCTTACTGATAAGTATTGATTCTAGTCACCAGTATCTTACTGATAAGTGTTGATTCTAGTCACCAGTATCTTACTGATAAGTGTTGATTCTCGTCACCAGTATCCCACAGATAAGTGTTGATTCTAGTCACCAGTATCTTACTGATAAGTGTTGATTCTGGTCACCAGCATCTTACTGATAAGTATTGATTCTAGTCACCAGTATCTTACCGATAAGTATTGATTCTAGTCACCAGTATCTTACTGTTAAGTGTTGATTCTAGTCACCAGTATCTTACCGATAAGTGTTGATTCTAGTCACCAGTATCCCACCGATAAGTATTGATTCTCGTCACCAGTATCTTACCGATAAGTGTTGATTCTAGTCACCAGTATCTTACTGATAAGTGTTGATTCTAGTCACCAGTATCTTACTGATAAGTGTTGATTCTAGTCACCAGTATCTTACTGTTAAGTGTTGATTCTAGTCACCAGTATCTTACTGATAAGTATTGATTCTAGTCACCAGTATCTTACCAATAAGTGTTGATTCTAGTCACCAGTATCTTACTGATAAGTGATGATTCTAGTCACCAGTATCTTACTGAGAAGTGTTGATTCTAGTCACCAGCATCTTACTGTTAAGTGTTGATTCTAGTCACCAGTATCTTACCGATAAGTATTGATTCTAGTCACCAGTATCTTCCTGATAAGTGTTGATTCTAGTCACCAGTATCTTACTGATAAGTGTTGATTCTCGTCACCAGTATCTTACCAATAAGTGTTGATTCTAGTCACCAGTATCTTACTGTTAAGTGTTGATTCTAGTCACCAGTATCTTACCGATAAGTATTGATTCTAGTCACCAGTATCTTACTGATAAGTGTTGATTCTAGTCACCAGTATCCCACCGATAAGTATTGATTCTAGTCACCAGTATCTTACCGATAAGTATTGATTCTAGTCACCAGTATCTTACTGATAAGTGTTGATTCTAGTCACCAGTATCTTACTGTTAAGTGTTGATTCTAGTCACCAGTATCTTACCGATAAGTGTTGATTCTAGTCACCAGTATCCCACCGATAAGTGTTGATTCGAGTCACCAGTATCTTACTGATAAGTGTTGATTCTAGTCACCAGTATCTTACTGATAAGTATTGATTCTAGACACCAGTATCTTACCGATAAGTGTTGAATCTAGTCACCAGTATCTTACTGATAAGTGTTGATTCTAGTCACCAGTATCTTACTGATAAGTGTTGATTCTAGTCACCAGTATCTTACCGATAAATGTTGATTCCAGTCACCAGTATCTTACTGATAAGTGTTGATTCTCGTCACCAGTATCTTACTGATAAGTGTTGATTCTCGTCACCAGTATCTTACCGATAAGTGTTGATTCTAGTCACCAGTATCCTACTGATTAGTATTGATTCTAGTCACCAGCATCTTACCGATAAGTGTTGATTCCAGTCACCAGTATCTTACCGATAAATATTGATTCTCGTCACCAGTATATTACCGATAAGTATTGATTCTCGTCACCAGTATCTTACTGATAAGTATTGATTCTAGTCACCAGTATCTTACCGATAAGTATTGATTCTAGTCACCAGTATCTTACTGATAAGTGTTGATTCTAGTCACCAGTATCTTACTGATAAGTATTGATTCTAGTCACCAGTATCTTACCGATAAGTATTGATTCTAGTCACCAGTATCTTACTGATAAGTATTGATTCTAGTCACCAGTATCTTACCGATAAGTATTGATTCTAGTCACCAGTATCTTACTGATAAGTGTTGATTCTAGTCACCAGTATCTTACTGATAAGTATTGATTCTAGTCACCAGTATCTTACCGATAAGTATTGATTCTAGTCACCAGTATCTTACTGATAAGTGTTGATTCTAGTCACCAGTATCTTACTGATAAGTATTGATTCTAGTCACCAGTATCTTACCGATAAGTATTGATTCTAGTCACCAGTATCTTACTGATAAGTGTTGATTCTAGTCACCAGTATCTTACCGAAAAGTATTGATTCTAGTCACCAGTATCCTACCAATAAGTGTTGATTCTAGTCACCAGTATCTTACTGATAAGTGTTGATTCTAGTCACCAGTATCTTACCGACAAGTGTTGATTCTAGTCACCAGTATCTTACCGATAAGTATTGATTCTAGTCACCAGTATCCTACCGATAAGTGTTGATTCTCGTCACCAGTATCTTACTGATAAGTATTGATTCTAGTCACCAGTATCTTACCGATAAATATTGATTCTAGTCACCAGTATCTTACCGATAAGTGTTGATTCTAGTCACCAGTATCTCACCGATAAGTGTTGAATCTAGTCACCAGTATCTTACCGATAAGTGTTGATTCTAGTCACCAGTATCTTACCGATAAGTGTTGATTCTAGTCACCAGTATCTTACCGTTAAGTGTTGATTCTAGTCACCAGTATCTTACTGATAAGTGTTGATGCTGGTCACCAGTATCTTACTGATAAGTGTTGATTCTAGTCACCAGCATCTTACTGATAAGTATTGATTCTAGTCACCAGTATCTTACTGATAAGTGTTGATTCTAGTCACCAGTATCTTACTGATAAGTGTTGATGCTGGTCACCAGTATCTTACTGATAAGTGTTGATTCTAGTCACCAGCATCTTACTGATAAGTATTGATTCTAGTCACCAGTATCTTACTGATAAGTGTTGATTCTAGTCACCAGTATCTTACTAATAAGTGTTGATTCTAGTCACCAGTATCTTACTGATAAGTGTTGATTCTAGTCACCAGTATCTTACCGATAAATGTTGATTCTAGTCACCAGTATCTTACTGATAAGTGTTGATTCTAGTCACCAGTATCTTACCGATAAGTGTTGATTCTAGTCACCAGTATCTTACTGATAAGTGTTGATTCTAGTCACCAGCATCTTACTGATAAGTATTGATTCTAGTCACCAGTATCTTACTGATAAGTGTTGATTCTAGTCACCAGTATCTTACCGATAAGTGTTGATTCTAGTCACCAGTATCCCACAGATAAGTGTTGATTCTAGTCACCAGTATCTTACTGATAAGTGTTGATTCTAGTCACCAGTATCTTACTGATAAGTGTTGATTCTAGTCACCAGTATCTTACTGATAAGTATTGATTCTAGTCACCAGTATCTTACCGATAAGTATTGATTCCAGTCACCAGTATCTTACCGATAAGTGTTGATTCTAGTCACCAGCATCTTACTGATAAGTATTGATTCTAGTCACCAGTATCTTACCGATAAGTATTGATTCTAGTCACCAGTATCTTACTGTTAAGTGTTGATTCTAGTCACCAGTATCTTACTGATAAGTGTTGATTGTAGTCACCAGTATCTTACTGTTAAGTGTTGATTCTAGTCACCAGTATCTTACCGATAAGTGTTGATTCTAGTCACCAGTATCCCACCGATAAGTATTGATTCTCGTCACCAGTATCTTACCGATAAATATTGATTCTAGTCACCAGTATCTTACCGATAAGTGTTGATTCTAGTCACCAGTATCTGACCGATAAGTGTTGAATCTAGTCACCAGTATCTTACCGATAAGTGTTGATTCTAGTCACCAGTATCTTACCGATAAGTGTTGATTCTGGTCACCAGTATCTTACCGTTAAGTGTTGATTCTAGTCACCAGTATCTTACTGATAAGTGTTGATGCTGGTCACCAGTATCTTACTGATAAGTGTTGATTCTAGTCACCAGCATCTTACTGATAAGTATTGATTCTAGTCACCAGTATCTTACTGATAAGTGTTGATTCTAGTCACCAGTATCTTACTAATAAGTGTTGATTCTAGTCACCAGTATCTTACGGATAAGTGTTGATTCTAGTCACCAGTATCTTACCGATAAATGTTGATTCTAGTCACCAGTATCTTACTGATAAGTGTTGATTCTAGTCACCAGTATCTTACCGATAAGTGTTGATTCTAGTCACCAGTATCTTACTGATAAGTGTTGATTCTAGTCATCAGCATCTTACTGATAAGTATTGATTCTAGTCACCAGTATCTTACTGATAAGTGTTGATTCTAGTCACCAGTATCTTACCGATAAGTGTTGATTCTAGTCACCAGTATCCCACAGATAAGTGTTGATTCTAGTCACCAGTATCTTACTGATAAGTGTTGATTCTAGTCACCAGTATCTTACTGATAAGTGTTGATTCTAGTCACCAGTATCTTACTGATAAGTGTTGATTCTAGTCACCAGTATCTTACTGATAAGTATTGATTCTAGTCACCAGTATCTTACCGATAAGTATTGATTCCAGTCACCAGTATCTTACCGATAAGTGTTGATTCTAGTCACCAGCATCTTACTGATAAGTATTGATTCTAGTCACCAGTATCTGACCGATAAGTATTGATTCTAGTCACCAGTATCTTACTGTTAAGTGTTGATTCTAGTCACCAGTATCTTACTGATAAGTGTTGATTGTAGTCACCAGTATCTTACTGTTAAGTGTTGATTCTAGTCACCAGTATCTTACCGATAAGTGTTGATTCTCGTCACCAGTATCCCACCGATAAGTATTGATTCTCGTCACCAGTATCTTACCGATAAGTGTTGATTCTAGTCACCAGTATCTTACTGATAAGTGTTGATTCTAGTCACCAGTATCTTACTGATAAGTGTTGATTCTAGTCACCAGTATCTTACTGTTAATTGTTGATTCTAGTCACCAGTATCTTACTGATAAGTATTGATTCTCGTCACCAGTATCTTACCAATAAGTGTTGATTCTAGTCACCAGTATCTTACTGATAAGTGATGATTCTAGTCACCAGTATCTTACTGAGAAGTGTTGATTCTAGTCACCAGCATCTTACTGATAAGTGTTGATTCTAGTCACCAGTATCTTACCGATAAGTATTGATTCTAGTCACCAGTATCTTACTGATAAGTGTTGATTCTGGTCACCAGTATCTTACTGATAAGTGTTGATTCTCGTCACCAGTATCTTACCAATAAGTGTTGATTCTAGTCACCAGTATCTTACTGTTAAGTGTTGATTCTAGTCACCAGTATCTTACCGATAAGTATTGATTCTAGTCACCAGTATCTTACTGATAAGTGTTGATTCTAGTCACCAGTATCCCACCGATAAGTATTGATTCTAGTCACCAGTATCTTACCGATAAGTATTGATTCTAGTCACCAGTATCTTACTGTTAAGTGTTGATTCTAGTCACCAGTATCTTACTGATAAGTGTTGATTCTAGTCACCAGTATCTTACCGTTAAGTGTTGATTCTAGTCACCAGTATCCCACCGATAAGTGTTGATTCGAGTCACCAGTATCTTACTGATAAGTGTTGATTCTAGTCACCAGTATCTTACTGATAAGTATTGATTCTAGACACCAGTATCTTACCGATAAGTGTTGAATCTAGTCACCAGTATCTTACTGATAAGTGTTGATTCTAGTCACCAGTATCTTACTGATAAGTGTTGATTCAAGTCACCAGTATCTTACCGATAAATGTTGATTCCAGTCACCAGTATCTTCCTGATAAGTGTTGATTCTAGTCACCAGTATCTTACTGATAAGTGTTGATTCTCGTCACCAGTATCTTACCGATAAGTGTTGATTCTAGTCACCAGTATCCTACTGATTAGTATTGATTCTAGTCACCAGTATCTTACCGATAAGTGTTGATTCTAGTCACCAGTATCTTACTGAGAAGTGTTGATTCTAGTCACCAGTATCTTACTGATAAGTGTTGATTCTAGTCACCAGTATCTTACTGATAAGTATTGATTCTAGTCACCAGTATCTTACTGATAAGTGTTGATTCTAGTCACCAGTATCTTACCGATAAGTGTTGATTCTAGTCACCAGTATCCCACCGATAAGTGTTGATTCTAGTCACCAGTATCTTACTGATAAGTGTTGATTCTAGTCACCAGTATCTTACTGATAAGTGTTGATTCTAGTCACCAGTATCTTACTGATAAGTATTGATTCTAGTCACCAGTATCTTACCGATAAGTATTGATTCTAGTCACCAGTATCTTACCGATAAGTGTTGATTCTAGTCACCAGCATCTTACTGATAAGTATTGATTCTAGTCACCAGTATCTTACTGTTAAGTGTTGATTCTAGTCACCAGTATCTTACTGATAAGTGTTGATTCTAGTCACCAGTATCTTACTGTTAAGTGTTGATTCTAGTCACCAGTATCTTACCGATAAGTGTTGATTCTAGTCACCAGTATCCCACTGATAAGTGTTGATTCTAGTCACCAGTATCTTACCGATAAGTGTTGATTCTCGTCACCAGTATATTACTGACAAGTGTTGATTCTAGTCACCAGTATCTTACCGATAAGTGTTGATTCTAGTCACCAGTATCTTACTGTTAAGTGTTGATTCTAGTCACCAGTATCTTACTGATAAGTATTGATTCTAGTCACCAGTATCTTTCCAATAAGTGTTGATTCTAGTCACCAGTATCTTACCGATAAGTGTTGATTCTAGTCACCAGTATCTTACCGATAAGTATTGATTCTGGTCACCAGTATCTTACCGATAAGTGTTGATTCTAGTCACCAGTATCTTACCAATAAGTGTTGATTCTAGTCTCCAGTATCTTACTGATAAGTGTTGATTCTAGTCACCAGCATCTTACTGATAAGTATTGATTCTCGTCACCAGTATCTTACTGATAAGTGTTGATTCTAGTCACCAGCATCTTACTGATAAGTATTGATTCTAGTCACCAGTATCTTACCGATAAGTGTTGATTCTAGTCACCAGTATCTTACTGTTAAGTGTTGATTCTAGTCACCAGTATCTTACCGATAAGTATTGATTCTAGTCACCAGTATCTTACCGATAAGTATTGATTCTCGTCACCAGTATCTTACCGATAAGTGTTGATTCTAGTCACCAGTATCTTACCGATAAGTGTTGATTCTAGTCACCAGTATCTTACCGATAAGTATTGATTCTAGTCACCAGTATCTTACCGATAAGTGTTGATTCTAGTCACCAGTATCTTACCGATAAGTGTTGATTCTAGTCACCAGTATCTTACTGATAAGTGTTGATTCTAGTCACCAGTATCTTACTGATAAGTGTTGATTCTAGTCACTAGTATCTTACTGATAAGTGTAGATTCTAGTCACCAGTATCTTACCGATAAGTCTTGATTCTAGTCACCAGTATCTTACCGATAAGTGTTGATTCTAGTCACCAGCATCTTACTGATAAGTATTGATTCTAGTCACCAGTATCTTACTGTTAAGTGTTGATTCTAGTCACCAGTATCTTACTGATAAGTGTTGATTCTAGTCACCAGTATCTTACTGTTAAGTGTTGATTCTAGTCACCAGTATCTTACCGATAAGTGTTGATTCTAGTCACCAGTATCCCACCGATAAGTGTTGATTCTAGTCACCAGTATCTTACCGATAAGTGTTGATTCTAGTCACCAGTATATTACTGACAAGTGTTGATTCTAGTCACCAGTATCTTACCGATAAGTGTTCATTCTAGTCACCAGTATCTTACTGTAAAGTGTTGATTCTAGTCACCAGTATCTTACTGATAAGTATTGATTCTAGTCACCAGTATCTTACTGATAAGTGTTGAATCTCGTCACCAGCATCTTACTGATAAATATTGATTCTAGTCACCAGTATCTTACTGATAAGTGTTGATTCTAGTCACCAGTATCTTACTGTTAAGTGTTGATTCTAGTCACCAGTATCTTACCGATAAGTGTTGATTCTAGTCACCAGTATCTTACCGATAAGTGTTGATTCTAGTCACCAGTATCTTACTGATAAGTGTTGAATCTCGTCACCAGCATCTTACTGATAAATATTGATTCTAGTCACCAGTATCTTACTGATAAGTGTTGATTCTAGTCACCAGTATCTTACTGTTAAGTGTTGATTCTAGTCACCAGTATCTTACCGATAAGTGTTGATTCTAGTCACCAGTATCTTACCGATAAGTGTTGATTCTAGTCACCAGTATCTTACCGATAAGTATTGATTCTAGTCACCAATATCTTACCGATAAGTGTTGATTCTGGTCACCAGTATCTTACCGATAAGTGTTGATTCTAGTCACCAGTATCTTACCAATAAATGTTGATTCTATTCTCCAGTATCTTACTGATAAGTGTTGATTCTAGTCACCAGCATCTTACTGATAAGTGTTGATTCTAGTCACCAGCATCTTACTGATAAGTATTGATTCTAGTCACCAGTATCTTACCGATAAGTGTTGATTCTAGTCACCAGTATCTTACTGTTAAGTGTTGATTCTAGTCACCAGTATCTTACTGTTAAGTGTTGATTCTAGTCACCAGTATCTTACCGATAAGTATTGATTCCAGTCACCAGTATCTTACCGATAAGTATTGATTCTCGTCGCCAGTATCTTACCGATAAGTGTTGATTCTAGTCACCAGTATCTTACCGATAAGTGTTGATTCTAGTCACCAGTATCTTACCGATAAGTATTGATTCTAGTCACCAGTATCTTACCGATAAGTGTTGATTCTAGTCACCAGTATCTTACCGATAAGTGTTGATTCTAGTCACCAGTATCCCACCGATAAGTGTTGATTCTAGACACCAGTATCTTACCGTTAAGTGTTGATTCTAGTCACCAGTATCTTCCCTATAAATATTGATTCCAGTCACCAGCATCTTACCGATAAGTGTTGATTCTAGTCACCAGTATCTTACCTGTAAATATTGATTCTAGTCACCAGTATCTTACCTATAAATATTGATTCTAGTCACCAGCATCTTACCGATAAGTGTTGATTCTAGTCACCAGTATCTTACCGATAAATATTGATTCTAGTCACCAGTATCTTACCTATAAATATTGATTCTAGTCACCAGTATCCCACCGATAAGTATTGATTCTAGTCACCAGTATCTTACCGATAAGTGTTGATTCTAGTCACCAGTATCTTACTGATAAGTGATGATTCTAGTCACCAGTTTCCTACTGAGAAGTGTTGATTCTAGTCACCAGCATCTTACTGATAAGTGTTGATTCTAGTCACCAGTATCTTACTGTTAAGTGTTGATTCTAGTCACCAGTATCTTACCGATAAGTATTGATTCTAGTCACCAGTATCTTACTGATAAGTGTTGATTCTAGTCACCAGTATCTTACTGATAAGTGTTGATTCTCGTCACCAGTATCTTACCGATAAGTATTGATTCTAGTCACCAGTATCTTACTGATAAGTGTTGATTCTAGTCACCAGTATCCCACCGATAAATATTGATTCTAGTCACCAGTATCTTACCGATAAGTATTGATTCTAGTCACCAGTATCTTACTGTTAAGTGTTGATTCTAGTCACCAGTATCTTACTGATAAGTGTTGATTCTAGTCACCAGTATCTTACTGTTAAGTGTTGATTCTAGTCACCAGTATCTTACCGATAAGTGTTGATTCTAGTCACCAGTATCCCACCGATAAGTGTTGATTCTAGTCACCAGTATCTTACTGATAAGTGTTGAATCTGGTCACCAGTATCTTACTGTTAAGTATTGATTCTAGACACCAGTATCTTACCGATAATTGTTGAATCTAGTCACCAGTATCTTACTGATAAGTGTTGATTCTAGTCACCAGTATCTTACTGATAAGTGTTGATTCGAGTCACCAGTATCTTACCGATAAATGTTGATTCCAGTCACCAGTATCTTACTGATAAGTGTTGATTCTAGTCACCAGTATCTTACTGATAAGTGTTGATTCTCGTCACCAGTATCTTACCGATAAGTGTTGATTCTAGTCACCAGTATCCTACTGATTAGTATTGATTCTAGTCACCAGTATCTTACCGATAAGTGTTGATTCTAGTCACCAGCATCTTACTGATAAGTATTGATTCTATTCACCAGTATCTTACCGATAAGTATTGATTCTAGTCACCAGTATCTTACTGCAAAGTGTTGATTCCAGTCACCAGTATCTTACTGATAAGTGTTGATTCTAGTCACCAGTATCTTACTGTTAAGTGTTGATTCTAGTCACCAGTATCTTACCGATAAGTGTTGATTCTAGTCACCAGTATCCCACCGATAAGTGTTGATTCTAGTCACCAGTATCTTACCGATAAGTGTTGATTCTAGTCACCAGTATATTACTGACAAGTGTTGATTCTAGTCACCAGTATCTTACCGATAAGTGTTGATTCTAGTCACCAGTATCTTACTGTTAAGTGTTGATTCTAGTCACCAGTATCTTACTGATAAGTATTGATTCTAGTCACCAGTATCTTACCAATAAGTGTTGATTCTAGTCACCAGTATCTTACTGATAAGTGTTGAATCTAGTCACCAGCATCTTACTGATAAATATTGATTCTAGTCACCAGTATCTTACTGATAAGTGTTGATTCTAGTCACCAGTATCTTACTGTTAAGTGTTGATTCTAGTCACCAGTATCTTACCGATAAGTGTTGATTCGAGTCACCAGTATCTTACCGATAAGTGTTGATTCTAGTCACCAGTATCTTACTGATAAGTGTTGATTCTAGTCACCAGTATCTTACTGTTAAGTGTTGATTCTAGTCACCAGTATCTTACCGATAAGTGTTGATTCTAGTCACCAGTATCCCACCGATAAGTGTTGATTCTAGTCACCAGTATCTTACTGATAAGTGTTGATTCTGGTCACCAGTATCTTACTGATAAGTATTGATTCTAGACACCAGTATCTTACCGATAAGTGTTGAATCTAGTCACCAGTATCTTACTGATAAGTGTTGATTCTAGTCACCAGTATCTTACTGATAAGTGTTGATTCTAGTCACCAGTATCTTACCGATAAATGTTGATTCCAGTCACCAGTATCTTACTGATAAGTGTTGATTCTAGTCACCAGTATCTTACTGATAAGTGTTGATTCTCGTCACCAGTATCTTACCGATAAGTGTTGATTCTAGTCACCAGTATCCTACTGATTAGTATTGATTCTAGTCACCAGTATCTTACCGATAAGTGTTGATTCTAGTCACCAGCATCTTACTGATAAGTATTGATTCTAGTCACCAGTATCTTACCGATAAGTATTGATTCTAGTCACCAGTATCTTACTGTTAAGTGTTGATTCTAGTCACCAGTATCTTACTGATAAGTGTTGATTCTAGTCACCAGTATCTTACTGTTAAGTGTTGATTCTAGTCACCAGTATCTTACCGATAAGTGTTGATTCTAGTCACCAGTATCCCACCGATAAGTGTTGATTCTAGTCACCAGTATCTTACCGATAAGTGTTGATTCTAGTCACCAGTATATTACTGACAAGTGTTGATTCTAGTCACCAGTATCTTACCGATAAGTGTTGATTCTAGTCACCGGTATCTTACTGTTAAGTGTTGATTCTAGTCACCAGTATCTTACTGATAAGTATTGATTCTAGTCACCAGTATCTTACCAATAAGTGTTGATTCTAGTCACCAGTATCTTACTGATAAGTGTTGAATCTAGTCACCAGCATCTTACTGATAAATATTGATTCTAGTCACCAGTATCTTACTGATAAGTGTTGATTCTAGTCACCAGTATCTTACTGTTAAGTGTTGATTCTAGTCACCAGTATCTTACCGATAAGTGTTGATTCTAGTCACCAGTATCTTACCGATAAGTGTTGATTCTAGTCACCAGTATCTTACCGATAAGTATTGATTCTAGTCACCAGTATCTTACCGATAAGTGTTGATTCTGGTCACCAGTATCTTACCGATAAGTGTTGATTCTAGTCACCAGTATCTTACCAATAAGTGTTGATTCTAGTCTCCAGTATCTTACTGATAAGTGTTGATTCTAGTCACCAGCATCTTACTGATAAGTATTGATTCTCGTCACCAGTATCTTACTGATAAGTGTTGATTCGAGTCACCAGCATCTTACTGATAAGTATTGATTCTAGTCACCAGTATCTTACCGATAAGTGTTGATTCTAGTCACCAGTATCTTACTGTTAAGTGTTGATTCTAGTCACCAGTATCTTACCGATAAGTATTGATTCTAGTCACCAGTATCTTACCGATAATTATTGATTCTCGTCACCAGTATCTTACCGATAAGTGTTGATTCTAGTCACCAGTATCTTACCGATAAGTATTGATTCTAGTCACCAGTATCTTACCGATAAGTGTTGATTCTAGTCACCAGTATCTTACCGATAAGTGTTGATTCTAGTCACCAGTATCCCACCGATAAGTGTTGATTCTAGACACCAGTATCTTACCGTTAAGTGTTGATTCTAGTCACCAGTATCTTACCTATAAATATTGATTCTAGTCACCAGCATCTTACCGATAAGTGTTGATTCTAGTCACCAGTATCTTACCTGTAAATATTGATTCTAGTCACCAGTATCTTACTGATAATTATTGATTCTAGTCACCAGTATCTTACCTATAAATATTGATTCTAGTCACCAGCATCTTACCAATAAGTGTTGATTCTAGTCACCAGTATCTTACCGATATATATTGATTCTAGTCACCAGTATCTTACCTATAAATATTGATTCTAGTCACCAGTATCTTACTGATAAGTGTTGATTCTAGTCACCAGTATCCTACCGATAAGTGTTGATTCTAGTCACCAGTATCTTACCGATAAGTATTGATTCTACTCACCAGTATCTTACCGATAAGTGTTGATTCTAGTCACCAGTATCTTACTGATAAGTATTGATTCTAGTCACCAGTATCTTACCGATAAGTAGTGATTCTAGTCACCAGTATCTTACCGATAAGTGTTGATTCTAGTCACCAGTATCTTACCGATAAGTATTGATTCTAGTCACCAGTATCCTACCGATAAGTGTTGATTCTAGTCACCAGTATCTTACTGATAAGTGTTGATTCTAGTCACCAGTATCTTACTGATAAGTGTTGATTCTAGTCACCAGTATCCTACCGATAAGTGTTGATTCTAGTCACCAGTATCTTACCGATAAGTGTTGATTCTAGACATCAGTATCTTACCGATAAGTGTTGAATCTAGTCACCAGTATCTTACTGATAAGTGTTGATTCTAGTCACCAGTATCTTACTGATAAGTGTTGATTCTAGTCACCAGTATCTTACCGATAAATGTTGATTCCAGTCACCAGTATCTTACTGATAAGTGTTGATTCTAGTCACCAGTATCTTACTGAGAAGTGATGATTCTAGTCACCAGTATCTTACTGATAAGTGTTGATTCTAGTCACCAGTATCTTACTGATAAGTATTGATTCTAGTCACCAGTATCTTACTGATAAGTGTTGATTCTAGTCACCAGTATCTTACCGATAAGTGTTGATTCTAGTCACCAGTATCCCACCGATAAGTGTTGATTCTAGTCACCAGTATCTTACTGATAAGTGTTGATTCTAGTCACCAGTATCTTACTGATAAGTGTTGATTCTAGTCACCAGTATCATACTGATAAGTATTGATTCTAGTCACCAGTATCCTACCGATAATTATTGATTCTAGTCACCAGTATCTTACCGATAAGTGTTGATTCTAGTCACCAGCATCTTACTGATAAGTATTGATTCTAGTCACCAGTATCTTACCGATAAGTGTTGATTCTAGTCACCAGTATCTTACTGTTAAGTGTTGATTCTTGTCACCAGTATCTTACTGATAAGTATTGATTCTGGTCACCAGTATCTTACCAATAAGTGTTGATTCTAGTCACCAGTATCTTACTGATAAGTGATGATTCTCGTCACCAGTATCTTACCGAGAAGTGTTGATTCTAGTCACCAGTATCTTACCGATAAGTGTTGATTCTCGTCACCAGTATCCCACCGATAAGTATTGATTCTAGTCACCAGTATCTTACCGATAAGTATTGATTCTAGTCACCAGTATCTTACCGATAAGTGTTGATTCTCGTCACCAGTGCCCTCAATTCGGTGTTTGTCCCTTGGCTCATTCGCTCATTCTGGTGTTTGTCCCTTGGCTCAGTTCCCTCATTCTGGTGTTTGTCCCTTGGCTCAGTTCCCTCATTCTGGGGTTTTTCCCATGGCTCAGTTCCCTCATTCTGGTGTCTGTCCCTTGGCTCAGTTCCCTCATTCTGGTGTCTGTCCCTTGGCTCAGTTCCCTCATTCTGGTGTCTGTCCCTTGACTCAGTTCCCTCATTCTGGTGTTTGTCCCTTGACTCAGTTCCCTCATTCTGGTGTTTGTCCCTTGGCTCAGTTCCCTCATTCTGGTGTTTGACCCTTGACTCAGTTCCCTCATTCTGGTGTTTGACCCTTGACTCAGTTCGCTCATTCTTGTGTTTGTCCCTTGACTCAGTTCCCTCATTCTGGTGTCTGTCCCTTGGCTCAGTTCCCTCATTCTGGTGTTTGTCCCATGGCTCAGTTCCCTCATTCTGGTGTCTGTCCCTTGACTCAGTTCCCTCATTCTGGTGTTTGTCTGTTAACTCAGTTCCCTCAATCTGGTGTATGTCCCTTGACTCAGTTCCCTCATTCTGGTGTCTGCCCCTTGGCTCAGTTCCCTCATTCTGGTGTTTGATCCTTGACTCAGTTCCCTCATTCTGGTGTCTGTCCCTTGGCTCAGTTCCCTTATTCTGGTGTCTCTCCCTTGACTCAGTTCCCTCATTCTGGTGTCTGCCCCTTGGCTCAGTTCCCTCATTCTGGTGTTTGTCCCTTGGCTCATTCCCTCATTCTGGTGTTTGTCCCTTGGCTCATTTCCCTCATTCTGGTGTTTGTCCCTTGACTCAGTTCCCTCATTCTGGTGTTTGTCCCTTGGCTCAGTTCCCTCATTCTGGTGTTTGTCCCTTGGCTCATTCCCTCATTCTGGTGTTTGTCCCTTGGCTCAGTTCCCTCATTCTGGTGTTTGTCCCTTGGCTCAGTTTCCTCGTTCTGGTGTTTGTCCCTTGACTCAGTTCCCTCATTCTGGTGTTTGTCCCTTGGCTCAGTTCCCTCATTCTGGTGTTTGTCCCTTGGCTCAGTTCCCACATTCTGGTGTTTGTCCCTTGGCTCAGTTCCCTCGTTCTGGTGTTTGTCCCTTGACTCAGTTCCCTCGTCTGGTGTTTGTCCCTTGACTCAGTTCCCTCATTCTGGTGTCTGTCCCTTGACTCAGTTCCCACATTCTGGTGTTTGTCCCTTGGCTCAGTTCCCTCGTTCTGGTGTTTGTCCCTTGACTCAGTTCCCTCATTCTGGTGTCTGTCCCTTGACTCAGTTCCCACATTCTGGTGTTTGTCCCTTCACTCAGTTCCCTCAATCTGGTGTCTGTCCCTTGACTCAGTTCCCACATTCTGGTGTTTGTCCCTTGGCTCAGTTCCCTCGTTCTGGTGTTTGTCCCTTGACTCAGTTCCCTCATTCTGGTGTCTGTCCCTTAACTCAGTTCCCTCAATCTGGTGTCTGTCCCTTGACTCAGTTCCCTCATTCTGGTGTCTGTCCCTTGACTCAGTTCCCTCATTCTGGTGTTTGTCCCTTGGCTCAGTTCCCACATTCTGGTGTTTGTCCCTTGGCTCAGTTCCCTCATTCTAGTGTTTGTCCCTTGGCTCAGTTCCCTCATTCTGGTGTTTGTCCCTTGGCTCAGTTCCCTCATTCTGGTGTTTGACCCTTGACGCAGTTCCCTCATTCTGGTGTTTGACCCTTGGCTCAGTTCCCTCATTCTGGTGTTTGACCCTTGACTCAGTTCCCTCATTTTGGTGTTTGTCCCTTGGCTCAGTTCCCTCATTCTGGTGTTTGTCCCTTGGCTCAGTTCCCTCATTCTGGTGTTTGTCCCTTGACTCAGTTCCCTCAATCTGGTGTTTGTCCCTTGGCTCAGTTCCCTCATTCTGGTGTTTGTCCCTTTGCTCAGTTCCCTTATTCTGGTGTTTGTCCCTTGACTCAGTTCCCTCATTCTGGTGTTTGTCCCTTGGCTCAGTTCCCTCATTCTGGTGTTTGTCCCTTGGCTCAGTTCCCTCATTCTGGTGTTTGTCCCTTGACTCAGTTCCCTCATTCTGGTGTTTGTCCCTTGGCTCAGTTCCCTCATTCTGGTGTTTGTCCCTTGGCTCATTCCCTCATTCTGGTGTTTGTCCCTTGGCTCAGTTCCCTCATTCTGGTGTTTGTCCCTTGGCTCAGTTTCCTCGTTCTGGTGTTTGTCCCTTGACTCAGTTCCCTCATTCTGGTGTTTGTCCCTTGGCTCAGTTCCCTCATTCTGGTGTTTGTCCCTTGGCTCAGTTCCCACATTCTGGTGTTTGTCCCTTGGCTCAGTTCCCTCGTTCTGGTGTTTGTCCCTTGACTCAGTTCCCTCGTCTGGTGTTTGTCCCTTGACTCAGTTCCCTCATTCTGGTGTCTGTCCCTTGACTCAGTTCCCACATTCTGGTGTTTGTCCCTTGGCTCAGTTCCCTCGTTCTGGTGTTTGTCCCTTGACTCAGTTCCCTCATTCTGGTGTCTGTCCCTTGACTCAGTTCCCACATTCTGGTGTTTGTCCCTTCACTCAGTTCCCTCAATCTGGTGTCTGTCCCTTGACTCAGTTCCCACATTCTGGTGTTTGTCCCTTGGCTCAGTTCCCTCGTTCTGGTGTTTGTCCCTTGACTCAGTTCCCTCATTCTGGTGTCTGTCCCTTAACTCAGTTCCCTCAATCTGGTGTCTGTCCCTTGACTCAGTTCCCTCATTCTGGTGTCTGTCCCTTGACTCAGTTCCCTCATTCTGGTGTTTGTCCCTTGGCTCAGTTCCCACATTCTGGTGTTTGTCCCTTGGCTCAGTTCCCTCATTCTAGTGTTTGTCCCTTGGCTCAGTTCCCTCATTCTGGTGTTTGTCCCTTGGCTCAGTTCCCTCATTCTGGTGTTTGACCCTTGACTCAGTTCCCTCATTCTGGTGTTTGACCCTTGGCTCAGTTCCCTCATTCTGGTGTTTGACCCTTGACTCAGTTCCCTCATTTTGGTGTTTGTCCCTTGGCTCAGTTCCCTCATTCTGGTGTTTGTCCCTTGGCTCAGTTCCCTCATTCTGGTGTTTGTCCCTTGACTCAGTTCCCTCAATCTGGTGTTTGTCCCTTGGCTCAGTTCCCTCATTCTGGTGTTTGTCCCTTTGCTCAGTTCCCTCATTCTGGTGTTTGTCCCTTGACTCAGTTCCCTCATTCTGGTGTTTGTCCCTTGGCTCAGTTCCCTCATTCTGGTGTTTGTCCCTTGGCTCAGTTCCCTCATTCTGGTGTTTGTCTCTTGGCTCAGTTCCCTCATTCTGGTGTTTGTCCCTTGGCTCAGTTCCCTCAATCTGGTGTTTGACCCTTGACTCAGTTCCCTCATTCTGGTGTTTGTCCCTTGACTCAGTTCCCTCATTCTGGTGTCTGTCCCTTGGCTCAGTTCCCTCATTCTGGTGTTTGTCCCATGGCTCAGTTCCCTCAATCGGCTGTTTGTCCCTTGACTCAGTTCCCTCATTCTGGTGTCTGTCCCTTGGCTCAGTTCCCTCATTCTGGTGTTTGTCCCTTGGCTCAGTTCCCTCATTCTGGTGTTTGTCCCTTTGCTCAGTTCCCTCATTCTGGTGTTTGTCCCTTGGCTCAGTTCCCTCAATCTTGTGTTTGTCCCTTGGCTCAGTTCCCTCATTCTAGTGTTTGTCCCTTGGCTCAGTTCCCTCATTCTGGTGTTTGTCCCTTGGCTCATTCCCTCAATCTGGTGTTTGTCCCTTGGCTCATTCCCTCAATCTGGTGTTTGTCCCTTGGCTCAGTTCCCTTATTCTGGTGTTTGTCCCTTGGCTCATTCCCTCAATCTGGTGTTTGTCCCTTGGCTCAGTTCCCTCATTCTGGTGTTTGTCCCTTGGCTCAGTTCCCTTATTCTGGTGTTTGTCCCTTGGCTCAGTTCCCTCATTCTGGTGTTTGTCCCTTGGCTCAGTTCCCTTATTCAGGTGTTTGTCCCTTGGCTCAGTTCCCTCATTCTGGTGTTTGTCCCTTGGCTCAGTTCCCTCATTCAGGTGTTTGTCCCTTGGCTCATTCCCTCATTCTGGTGTTTGTCCCTTGACTCAGTTCCCTCATTCTGGTGTTTGTCTCTTGGCTCAGTTCCCTCATTCTGGTGTTTGTCTCTTGGCTCAGTTCCCTCATTCTGGTGTTTGTCCCTTGGCTCAGTTCCCTCATTCTGGTGTTTGTCCCTTGACTCAGTTCCCTCAATCTGGTGTCTGTCCCTTGGCTCAGTTCCCTCATTCTGGTGTTTGTCTCTTGGCTCAGTTCCCTCATTCTGGTGTTTGTCCCTTGGCTCAGTTCCCTCATTCTGGTGTTTATCCCTTGGCTCAGTTCCCTTATTCAGGTGTTCATCTCTTGATTGATTTTGGCTATTCATGTGGGTATGTTTCTTTATGCTTATTGTGTTGAAGGCTGTGAAGGTAGAAAATATGAAAGTACTGGTGTTAACATTTTACTTTGGACAACCAATGCATGGTATTAAAGGGAGACCTTTCGGAAAAGGTTTGTCAACTGCAATTTTGTTTCACAAATCAATGAGGCAATGATGCAAATTTTATAGAAAGCAGTCTGATAAAAAGCAAAACTAACCCCTTAACTTTTCTCCCTTCCCAATTGAAAGATGATTTGTGAGCAATTGTATCCAGTGCAACAGAATCTGCACAACAAAATGACCCAGTGACGTTTAGTTTTTCACTTTTTGTTTCACTTTGTCATTTTGTGATGTACGTTTTCTGTCACTGGTTCAGTTTATTATGTGTTTACGTAACTGTGTCATATATGCGCTTTGTGTCACTGTCATTTTGTAAATGCATTTTATGTCATTTCATTTTGTGTCACTGGGTCACTTTGTAAAGAGCTTTCTGTCATTATGTCATTTTCTGATGTGTGCTTTGTGTGCCTGGATCATTTTGTGATGTGTTCTGTCATTAAGTAATTTTTTTGATGTATGTTTTGTGCAAATATGTTTCCTGTCATTGTGTCATTTTATGTAGTGTGCTTTGTGTCACAGTCATTTTGTGATATATGTTTTGTATCATTGGGTCTACTTATTATGTGTGACACTTTAAATACTTCTGAAATAAAATGTAAATAAGTAACACAGGACAATATTAATGTTCTTTGAAATTCTCTTTATAGTTTGCGCTCTTTCCCTCCCCCCAATTTTCCTTGCCCCTCTCCTGAAGGCACTAATTTTTACTGGGGTACATTTCAGCAGTCAGTGGTAACCTGCTGGTATTTCATCCATTTGGCCATTCTTCATTTGTGAGCCTAGACAGGCTATTTTACTTGAGACATTGCTCTGAGGCCAATCCTGACTTAACCTGACATCCATACATGGATAGAACTCGGAAATCTGGGCACTTCTACCTCTCCCTCACCCAGAGGTACTGAGGCCAAGTGCTTTCTTATGTTTTTATATATCTTTACATAAAAAATGTGTTAAAAAATTGTACCATTTTCTTGTGCGAAGTGGATTGTACAGATAAGCAAAAGGATGTACCGCTTTTCCACCTTCCTAGTGATAGGTCCCTTCTTGTTTCCCCTCTTAAATAGGCTGATGAAGGAGACTTGTTACTGGGAAGGAGGGAGACAAAGAAAGAATTGAACGAAGACACCAAACACTGTTTCTGGTAATCTGTGTTTAAACATTAGCTCTTAAAGTGATAGGACCACTTCTGCAACAATTACTGTTGTAATAGAAAGTCAGGGATGTGTTATTTGTAAACTTGTCAAAATATAAATGACAACTCTTCAAATAGCTCAATGATTTTATTCAATGAGAGGCTGAGCCACATGAACCAAGAAGAGCCTGGGTTTAATCCCCTGTCTGCATTGAGATAGTTCATCTCAAACTGGGTGGGTGAAAGGGCACAATAATTGGTCTTTATGCCTCTTAATTAAGAGAAAAGTGGGCCAACGTTCCTTTCCCTCAATGACTCCCACTAGAGGTGCACATGAATGGATATCATTTGAGGACAGGACTGGGTTTGTATTACGAAGACCGTCCTTATACTCCAAGTCAAACCATTATGCACACAAAGCTGGTATAGAAATGTTCTGTCCCCAAGCTCTTTCTGAAACATGCATTTATTATAACCTCTGAACTATTTATAGGACATTCTCCTTCATCTGGATATTGCAATATCACTATTTGGTTTTGATTAACTGTATAGCTTGAAAAAATTATAGAAATGTTTGAGCCACTGGCATTTCATCTTAAAAGCTAACCTCTAAATTATTGGTGATTTTACCTCCTCGTTTTGTTGGTTATTAACTTCTACCCATTTGGGTTCTCCAATGCTCTACATTATTCCCATTGAAGAAACAAGTCAGTAAGTGGTCTTTACTATTGGCATTTATCAATTGTCCATTAGGGTGTGTATCAGAATGCCTCTGGTTGACTTAACTTCCATTTTCTTATCTCTATTTGCTTCCTCTCTCAGTCGAACTATCTTGACACATGGGAAAGTGACAAGTGAGAAAGGGCCACAGGGCAACTTACAGCACATCTGTTAATGCCCAACTTGCTGTATCACCAGGCTGTCCCTCTTCCCTGTGTGTTTCTAAAATCAGATACAGTCTACTCCTGTTAATAATTGGGCTGGAAATTGTTTTAAAAAGAATGGTGAGCTCAACAGCACTCACCGTTGTTAGTGGCTGAATGAAAGAGCAAGTTCCAGCATCTGCACATGTGCAGTCAAACGCAGAAATCCAGAACTTGGTCCTCCTGGTTCGCCGGTGATCTGACAGGTTCGCATTAAAGGGATATCACTGGCTGCAATCAACAGAATCAATGGATCAGCGCCAACTTGCTCTTCTGATCAGCTGGAAACAACTAATATCGCCACAAAACAGGCACGCTTAAATATATCAGGTCTAAACTAAGGATTAACAGTCTTGATGATGGCAAAACAATTAAACATTAACTTTTAAAAATGTGGAGTCTCCTTACTCCTTATTTTAATAGTTTTTGGTCATTGGTGCATAGTTGATCCTTATTCTGCTGAGTTTCACGTGCGTAAATGGGGTTTCTGCCACACTTCTGACAATGTTATGGCGGCACAGCTGCAGAAAGTCCGAGGAAATTCAGGGCCAAATTGTGATGTATTTCACATTAGAAATGAAAACATCAATTAGTTACATTTTATCCCTGTCAGGCCACAGGTCTTCCACTGGTGGTAACTATGAGTAGTGTTATGACTGACAGCACTGCTTTGGAATCAGACTTTTAATTGTTCCACTTTTTAAAGCGTCAATGGTACTGAGCTACTGTAGGTCTGTTGGAAGGGATTGAGTTAGTCAGCATACCCATCCACTTTTTCTCATTTCCTCCCCTGCTTGTGGAAATGGCAAGATCGCTCAGATGCTGGTCTAAACTTTGACGTAGTATTTAGGCCTAGACTTTCCTCCTTGGGGTGGAGTTTTGGCGGGGCTTCCACCTGCCACTCCAGGTCCGTTCCATCCTGACCCATTTTTCTGGGTCGGGGCTCATTACAATCCATGGTGGGCTCTCGGCGGGATTCCTTCCATCAAGGGAGAGCCCGCCTGTGCCAACGAAGATCCAAACAGAAGATTCAACAAGGGATTTAGAGGGAAAAGGTGCCCCGAAGATTGGAATGAGGCCTTAGCTGAGACTAGGGCCTTCAACCGGTAAGTCTCTGGGGCCATCCAGAGAGAGACAGAGAGGAGGGTGCTATAAGGCCTGCTCCCTCCATTTGGGAATTTATGCACGGCTTCCTGGGCCTACTGCTACCTGCCACATGGTGATGGTGGTCAGGGTGATTGAGAGCAGGAAAGTCCACCAGTACCACCATGCCCCACAGTTCTCATCACCATTTACATAAGGGAAAGGAGCAGGCAGTGGCTGTCCCAATGGGGGAGGGAAATCCGGTCGAGTAGTGAGATGGTGGTAATTGTCACCAGGCAAGTTTTCCGACATTCTCTACCGTGATCTCCATCCCAGATTTCAGGCAGGATCATGGAGGAGAGTTTCCCCCTTTAATGTCTTAATTCTGGGCATTAGTCTCTATGGATAGGGACAGGAATCCTATACTAATCTGGCTCGATTCCACTGTGATTGGTGAAGAAAAGCCCAACGAAACAGAAATAGAAAATGTACCATTTACCACTAAGGTAACCTGTCAGTTTGCCACTCACTGGTAGCAGCCACGTAAAACAATCAGGGGTATAGAATTGCCTTGGACGGGTGCGCTACAAAGGGCAATAGCGAATTGGCAGCCCGTTTTGCATTCTGCCCAATTTCCTTTTTCACTGGAGTCAGTGCATTACTATCCAGGATAAATTTATACCCCTTATTTACCTATTGAAACACAAACTTGGACAGTAATCTGCTAGTCCCATCTATAGGATTATTACACCCATTGTTTCTTTCAGTAGGATCCTTTCCCCATTTTTGCTTTGCATTTTAACCCTTGAGTACTAAGTGGCTTATCTGCACCAAAATCAAAAACCTAATGCAGTAACAGTATTGACTCAAACTTGTCCACAGCTTCCTTACATTACATAGGTTCCAGTGACTCCAGATTGCAAAATATCCAGCGTATGTGAGATAATAATAATGATGACAGGCTGTAAACTAACTCAGAGATACACCTGATGTTCCTAAGCTATTTGAACCACCCAGATTTGTTTTCAGCACATTGGAAAACTACAGCCAACAGAGAGATTTTGGACTGTTATTAAAAAATCTGCACCACAAGATCATAAACAGTTTTGAAATGCCATCCATCTACGTCCTACCTGGGTGATAGCTCCAGCCTTTGACACAGGTGTGTATGCAGTACAGCTGACTCTGAATTCCATCCTTTTAAAGAGGAAGTGCTCTCACATGCCCACTGTTTCCAAGTGTACACTGGCCTCTCAAAAGGGAAGCAAATTCATAAATCGTCACCATTTCAGGAACAAAGAAAATGAATGCTTTGAGGTACAGAATAAAATAATTCCACTCATCACACATGTCATGTTGCATGATTATTTTGCTTTCTCCTTTAAACTTTCAGCTGTGTTTACTTATTTCTGCCATTAAGAAAGAATAAAACATATTACGGCCTATTTTCCTCATTGTTGTCACTGGGGAATACTCAGTTCCCAGGTGTGGTTAAGAGGAAAAGGGGGCAGAGACCCATCACACCTGGTCTCAACCCCCGCTGTGCTCCCCCAGGATTTCCTGGGGTTTCTCCCTGGGACACAGTTCGTCTTGTTTTCAGAATAAAAAACAATGCATAAAACTATTTAGAAATAGCTATTAATTTTGTGGGGAGGCTACCAGCCATTGTTCTGAGCAGAAATTAGTGAGGTCAAATTTGTTTAGTCATGCATATTTTTGAAATATTAATGCATGCAAATTTGAATGCTCCTAATCGACAGTAAAATAATTTTAGCGATAGCCAGATGTCAAGAGCAAATCACCCAACAGGCAGCCAATCGACTACTGTTGCACACTTCGGCCTAGGCTTTCTGTAACACCTCACCCCCCCACCCCACAATTGTTTTTGGTGGATCTGGGATGGGAGGGGCAGAAAAGTGCTTGGGAAAGCGTTCTACCATTTTCTTGGGGCTGGTCCCGTTGAGACAAAATACGCTTGCCCATCTGTGGGTGGGCATATGTTAATTGTATGCACATGAAGGAAACACAGTCTCTGATATGGGGAAAAAGCAGGAACATGGTACTGAGTTAGACGATCAGCCATGATAATTTTGAATGGCGGAGCAGGCCTGAAGGGCCGAATGGCCTACTCTTGCTTCTTTTTTCCATGATTCTATGATTCTATAAGGGCCACCTGTTTGGCTGAGAAGTCCAACGTTCTATTGTTCACAGAAGGGGCCCAAGAAGAGGAAGTTGAAATTCTCTGCAAAAAAAAATACTGTTTTGCAGGCAACACGGAGATTGTTTGCATCTGGATGCAGCAGCAGGCCGGTCATGTCAGAATTCCAAACCTCTTTTGGTTGAACACCCTGGCAGATGCCGGCGAGGCCGCCTTCAATATTATAACGACCTGAGGCTGGAAAGACAACTGGGGCCAGGAGATATCTCCAGAGGAAATCTTTGGAAGCCCAGAAGAATTGTATAAGAAATATGGGTATTGGTTTTCCCTGTATCTCTAGAATCATAGAATAATAAACACAGAAGGAGGCAATTTGGCCCATCGTGCTTGTGCCGGATCTTTGAAAGAGCTATCCAATTAGTCCTACTCCCCTGCTCTTTTCCCATAGCCCTGAAAGTTTTCCCCCTTGAATTATTTATCCAATTCCCTTTTGAAAGTTACAATTGAATCTGTTTCCTTCACCCTTTCAAGCAGTGCATTCCAGATCCGCTGATAAAAACATTTTTCCTTATGTCGCCTCTGGCTCTTTTGCCAATTACCTTAAATCTGAGTCCTTTGGTCACTGACCCTTCTGCCACTGGAAACAATTTCTCTTATTTACTCTATCAAAACTGTTCATGATTTTAAACACCTCTATCAAAACTCCCCTTAACCTTCTCTGCTCTAAGGAGAACAACCCCAGCTTCTCCAGTCTCTCCATGTAACTGAAGTCCTTCAACCCTGGCACCATTCTAGTAAATCTCCTCTGCACCTTCTCTTAAGGCCTTGACATCCTTCCTAAAGTGTGGTGCCCAGAATTGGTCACAATACTTCAGCTGGGGCCTAACCAGTGTTTTATAAAAGTTTAGCATAATTACCTTGCTTTCATACTCTATGCCTCTATTTATAAAACCAAGGATCCCGTATGCCTTTTTAAGAGCCTTCTCAAATTGCCCTGCCAACTTCAAAGATTTGTGTACATACATCCCCAGGTCTCTCTGTTCCTGCACCTCCTTTAAAATTGTACCATTTGGTTTATATTGCCTCTCCTCATTCTTCCTACCAAAATGAATCACTTCACACTTCTCTGTGTTAAATTTCATCTGCCACGTGTCTGCCCATTTCACCAGTCTGTCGATGTCCTCCTGAAGTCTGTTACTATCCTCCTCACTGTTTACTATATTTCCAAGTTTCTTGTCATTTGCAAACTTTGAAAGTATTGGCCCTGTATACCCAAGTCCAGGTCATCAATATATATCAAAAAGAGCAGCAGTCCTAATACCGACCCCTGGGGGACACCACTGTAAACTCTAGTTTCCTGTTTTGACTGTCTGTTTCCATGTTAAGGCAGTGAAAAGGGCTCTGTTTTTTTAATCATGTAATGTTTTCTAAGAGATGCAGTTCAAAATGATTGGTATTAATTTCTAAATATTCAACACTTTTTACTGTTTTAAATGTGTTCATGTAATAAATGAAATATTATACCATGAGTTTCTTGCTGCTAGTTTCCACTTCTGTGTAATTACTGTCACTGCAAATAAATTTAACTATTAGTTTTAGCCTGAATGATGGTCTGATTCTGATATTTACATCCTTTTGAAATAGACAGGAGAACATGGTGGGCAACCAACTTAAACTCTGGGACATCATAGTGCAGTGAAAGGTTAATTACTTGTTAGTCAAATAACACACTAACTAGCTCACATCATGCATAATATAGGTACAGTATCAGATTAGTAGAGACTAGTGTGTATTTATGGATACTATCTTTTTGCAGTGAAGAGTGTTGGGAGAAATAAAAACAGAAAATGCTGGAAATACTCAGCAGGTCTGGCACCATCTGTGGAGAGAGAAACAATGTTGGTAGAAAGCCTGAATTGTAAGTTACACTAATGAAGCTTTTACTTACCGCCACAAGATAATTTCAACGTGGGATTTTGGTACAAGAGTGACTAATACCAGCATGGAAGTATATACAAGTTGCAGGTTATTAAATCACATTTAGCAGCTAGGCCCAGAGGGATGGAGGTCAGACCAATTCTTTACATCATGCAGGGGTCTGACTTGCCTTTTACCGGTCCAAGCTGCCGTTCCCACTGTTCCCATCAGCCGATTGTTGGGCTACTCACGGCCTCCCCTACTGCGTGCCCCGAGCAAGAGCTTGGGGCCGCCAGCACTGCACAGGCATCGCAGTTTGGCGGGCAGCGGTTGTGTGAAGGAAAGCAGTTGACATTTGGCCCGTCGTGCCTGTGCTGGCTCCTTGAATGAGCTGTCCAATTTAGTCCCACACCCCAGCTTTTTCCCTATAACCCTGCAAATTAGTCCTCTTCATGTACATGTCCAATCGCCTTTTGAAAGTTCCTATACAATCTGATTCCACCACCTTTTCAGATAGTGCGTTCCAGATTTTAACAACCCTCTGTGTAAAAAATTTCTCCTTATTTCCCCTTTAGTCCGTTCACGAATTAGAGAATCATAGAATCTTATAGCAATGTGTTTTATTGCATATGTAGGATTGGGTTTTCATTAAACCCATCAAATACCTTTTTGTTTCATATTTTCAGTCTTTTTCTACAGTTCGGGTAAGTTTTAGGACATTAAATTCAACATCTACTAGGGTTGCCAACCCTCCAGGATTGTCCTGGAGACTCCAGGAATTGAAGACTATTTTCCAGGGCACTGTTGCGAGCAACCCAGGAGAAAAATCATAGCGGCAGTAAAAAAAAAGTGTTTTAAAAATTTTTTCTTTGAACCCTTTTGTTTATTAGTTATAAAAATATTGGACATGTGAAGAAAGGCTGTTTGACTGACTGTGAAGAATCACCCTATCAGGTAATGAAGGGTCTATTCACTTTCCAATTGGTGCAGGAAGGTGGTGCCCCATGAGGATGGACATGTCGGGCGACCAATGGCAGGAGAGTGGGGGCAAGCGGTTGGAGGCAGGAGGTCATATGATGAAACCTCCAGGAGTATGTCCAATCAAAGTTGGCAACCCGAACATTTACTGCTAATTCTGTTTATTCCTAACTAGTCGATATGTATTGCTGGGTATTGGAAGATGGAGATGGATGACTGAGCAAAACCTGGGAACTTCGCTGTTTGTTGGCTCAGCCTATCATATTGTTGCATTCCCATCTGAAAAAAGTGTTGAAGCAGTGCAGAGAACCGCCAATAGTATCTTAACTATGGCTGCACTTGGAGCAATTTTTAGAAGAAGCACCTGCCTAACTGTACATCTCAGAGGAACCAAAGATGATCCAATGAATTATTTAATGGAGGCTGTGTTCGCGTGTTTTCCTCACAGCTACACAACTGGCACCACAGTGTGCCTGACTCCTGATGCACTTGCAGTTCTCATGAAGATGGGCAACATGAAAGGCTGGCGCATATCAGGACCTCCCAGACTTTAAAAACAGCGGAAGCAGTGCATACTATTGTAATATAATGTATCCTGTCCAATGAAACTAATGTAAGTTCTGAAAAAAAGGGTTTAGTACTTACGATGGAGGTAGCTTCTACATTTCTCTCCCGTGCCCAAACTAACCATTAATAGAGAGCACCAGTATGGGCTTCCAGTATTGGTGGTGAACACATGTCCAGCACTCCGACCGCAGTCTGCCTATCTGCCGTCCCTACCCAGTACATGGTAGGGCTGTAGGTGAAGCTGTGTTCGAGCCCCCACAATACCCTGGGTTCAAGTTACAGAGTTCATCACACACTCAATTTGTGTCAGTGTATCTATTTGTTGGTGGTCATCCATGTCCAATTCAGCACTTCTCACAAGACCCCTTTCCCCACCCCAACCCCAATGCCTGTTCCTTTGTCTTCCACCCCCACCTCTTCCCAGTCATTTCTTTATTCCTTACTTCACTCTCACTTCTTCCTTTTCTCACTCCTGTTGTCTTATTTTATGTTATCTTGCCTACTCTATGGCAGTTCGTTGTCGTCCTCTTCTGTTTCTCAGTCTCTTTATCTCCATTCCTAACCTCAGGTGGTAAAATTTTTAAAAATTGCGTAGCTCTCTAAGAATGAGTTGGAAGAAGTGCTGGAAGATTTAGTAGAGGTTTAGTAGAGGTTGGAGCAGATGTGTGGGGGAAGCTGGAAGATACAGATGTGCGACCGGTGACTGCAGGCTGGGGATGAGAAGGTGGAGGGTGGGGCCCGAGAAGAGGTAAATTAAGAATGGGCAAGGAGCAGCCTCTACCAAAATGCACACTACTCCAGGGTCATCCAGGAGATCAAAGATAACCATTACCTACCTTCTCCTTAAACCCCTCTTGCCTGCCCCCTCCACCCTCACTTCCAACAACAAAGTGTGAGGTGCTCCTAGACTTCTTTATCACGAAGACTGAGACTATCTGTTCAGCTGCCTCTGCTGCTTCCCCCCTCCCCCTCTGTTTGCCCAAGCCAGGGTTCCTTCCATCCTCGCATTGAATTGTGTCTTTCTCCAGTTTCTCTCCTATTTTCCCATCATGCTCCCTCTAAGCTCATCTTGCCAACATGACCCACCTCTTGCTCCCTATCTCCTCATATTGGGCTCTATTTTAGCACCCGCTATCGGGTGCATTCCTGGTGGGGGGACTCCAAAAATCGGGGAATCCCGTTGCGGGTTGGGAGCCCGGCTCCAACCCGCCCACTTCCGGGTTCCCCACAGACGCGCCGACGTGCGCGCGCAGCCCCCGCATGTGGGACTCCCGCAGGCAATTAAAGCCAGCGGGGTGCCACTTGACAATATTTACTTAGGTATTTCAGGTCATTAACAGACCTGATTAAGGGAATATGTGAGGAGGGGTGGGATTTTAGAGACAACTGGGACTGTTTCCCATACTGGGGGAAACACTCCCAGTTGAAATGGACATGTTGCAGCTGTCAGCCTGTGGCAGCTGCAAAGGTCCATTTGACAGGTGGGGGGGGGAGACCCTCACTCATTGCAGGAGGCCACTCTGTCACTTGGGACAAAGTTTGGCCTCCACCACCCTCCTCCTGACAAGAAAATTCACCAACTTGCACACTTACCCCAGGGTCCAGAGACATGTACCTACTTTGGAGACCCCCTCAGATGTACATCTTCCAGATGGGGGCCGCCGTAGCTGCAGTCATGACCTCCTCAGAGGGCGAACAGCATCACCAGCCTCACCAGCCTCGCCGGCCACGCTGTCCACCTCTGACACGTGGAGCTCCACAACAGAGTGCTGTGACACATCCACCTGCACAACAGGAGGGAGGGCAGCCGCAGAGAGAGATGCGTCGCAGAGGGCACTACCCTCGCCACAGGGTCCACAGACCGAAGCTCAGCTTCCTGGACCTCTCTGAGCAGCAGTGCACACAGAGGCTCAGAGTCACTCGACATGTAGTCGTGGACATCTGCAGCCTCCTTCATGCCGAGCTGCTCCCGGTTGGCCTGAGCACCATCTTCTTACCTGTCGCTGTCAAAGTCACCACTGCCCTCAAAAACTTCTCCTCTGCATCCTTCCTGGGTGCCACCGGGGACATCGCCGACGTCTCTCAGTCGTCTGCACAAAAGAGCCCTGAAAATACACCTACACCCACTCTGCAGTGACACAATGGGTGGCATCAGTTGTGGGTCTTCATTGTGATCCTCAGGAAAGGGCATTATTGCACAAACCAGACAAGATTCGCAAAGACGTGGCAGTAGTGGTGCCAATATAATATGTGAGTTGGTCAGAAATTCAATATAAGTAACAACCATGACAAACCCTCAAACACCCTTGTGCATCCCCTTCATGCTCACGACACGTTTGCCTTACGCTGCCTACTGCACATATGTGATGCATGCCCTGTGGCTGCAGCACAGGTAGTGGCAGGTTGGGTGAGGCTGACTGTGAAAGAGATGCATGAGAGGGTGAGTATGAGATAGAGCCATGAGATTGTATGAGGATTGGGTTGAGTGGTAGTGGCGGGATGAGTACTGGCGAGGTGAGTAAGTGCAGGTAAGATGAGGATGAGCTTTGAGTGGGTATGAGGGGTGATGTGACAGAGTAGTGTTGGCAGTGCAGAAGGAGGTGTGGGGTGGGGGCGGTGATGTGGCAGACGGAGTGTAGGGGAATGAGTAAGTGTACTCACTTTGGCTGACCTACTTAGGTCATTGGAGCGCCTCCTGCACTGTATGCAGGTGGGCGATATGTTGGTGGTGCAGGTGACCCCCTCTGCCACCTCGAGCCAGGCCTTCCTGGTGGCAGAGGCAGGCCGCTTCCTCCCGCCCGCCGGGGGGAAGATCTCTGTCCTCCCCCTCCTCCTCACCCCATCTAATGATACCTGGAGTGAGGCATCATTGAACCTGGGAGCAGCCTTCCCCCTGGGCTGCTCCATGCTGTAATTTTTGCTATTTGTTGCAGCATCTGTCAGTGGAGGACTGCCCCTTTAAATAGAGCTCCTCCAGCTGACAGATCTTCCAGCGCATGCGCAGTCCGCCCGACACGCAGATCAGCAGTGGGGAACCTGGAAGACCAGATAAGTGGATCCAATTAGGCTGCGATCGCGCGGGGGGCAGACTGATTTCGCCGGGCGCGTTACCCACGTGCCCAATAGCCCCCCTGCCGCGAACCCGCAGCCCTGGTAACATCGAGCCCGTTATGTCCCTCTTGCTTTCATAACTGCCATCTTAACCACTCCTCAAAAAATCTAATCTTGACTCTTCTGTCCTTGCAAATTACCATCCCAACTCCAACCTCTCTTTCCTCACCAATGTTCTTGAATGTTTTGCTGCCTGCTAAATTTTTGCCTGTCTTTCCCACAACTCCACGACTGAATCTCTCCAATTGGGCTTCTGTCACTGCCACACCACTGAAAGTGTTCTGACCACAGTGACGAATGACATCCTTTGTGACTGTGATCGTAGTGCATTATCCCTCATCCATCTTGATGTTAATGTAGCCCTTGATACAGTCGACCACACCGTCCTCCAAGGTCTTTCTTCCATTCTCCAGCTCAGTGGGATTGCCCTCACTTGGTTCCACTCTTACCTATCCAATCATAGGCAGAACATATCCAGCAATGGCTTCTCTTCCCACTCCGTTACCGTTAACACTTGTGTCCCCTAAGGTTCTATCCTTGGCCCTCTCCTCTTCCTTATCTATATGCTGCCCCTTGGCAACATCATCCGCAGACAGGGGTCATTTTCCATATGTATTCTGATGACATTCAGCTCAATCTCTCCACCACCTCTCTTGACCCCTCTGCTGCCTCTGTTTGTCCAACATCGTGGATTAGCTGCAATTTCCTCCAGACTGAAGCCATTGTCTTCAGCTCCCACCACAAACTCTGTAACCTCACCATCTATTCCATCCCTTTCCTTGGCCATTGTTTAAGGCTGAACCAGACTATTTGCAACCTCAGTATCCTATTCAACCCTGAGCTGAGCCACTGACCCCATATATTCTCCAACACAAAGACTGCCTACCTCCACCTTCAGCCCATCAGCTGCTGAAATCCTCATTCATGCCTTTGTCACCTCCAGCTGTTCCTGACCAACCTCCCATCCTCTGCCCCCGGAAGCTTCAGCGCATCCAACACTCTGCTGTCCGTATCCTACCCTGCACCAAGTCCTGCTCATCCATCAGCCCTGTCCTTGCTGACCTACATTGGCCCCCGGTCCCCCAGCGCCTCCAATTTAAATTCTCATCCTCAGGTTTAAATCCCGTCTTGGCCTTGTTTCTCCCTATCCCTACATCACCCATTCCCCCTGAACTCTTGGGTTCATCAGACTCTTGTCTTTTGTTCATCCCCCCCTCCCTCCACCCTACCATTGAGGGCCATGCCTTAGTCTGACTAGGCTCCATACTCAAGATTTCCCTCTTTAAACCCTTTCCACCTCTGTCTCCTGCTTTAAGGCTCTTCTTAAAACCCACCACTTTGATGAAGCTTTTGACCACGCCTGGTATCTGCTTTTTTGTCTTGTCATCCAGTTTTGTCTGATTATGCCTCTGAAGCCCCTTAGGATGTTTTCCTATGTTAATGTTGCTTTATAAGTACAAGTTCATGTTGATGAGTAATTCTGTCTTCAAAGGAAATGGTATCCTTGAAACAGAACCATGTTGACAGATTTATAGAGGGTGATTTTTGTCTTGCTGCCGCTGGTTGTTACGTGTTAAATAGGTGGTAGTGGGACGAAAATTGCAGGAAAAAAACACACCAGCTTACTGCTATAGGTCCGCCTGTTCTCATTTACAGGCAGACATTGATTTAGGCGGCCAGTTCTTCCACTGAAAACCAGCAGGGGCCTCAGAGATATGTACAAATAGGAGTCAATTGACATTGTTATAAGCCCTAACGTCATTTTCATCTTAACCAGCACTGCCACCACTTCTTCTAAACCCGCCCACAAACCATGGTCAGTACAGGTCAGGAGGTGGCCATTTATAGCGGTATTTAAAGGGATCCTTAACTGCAGTCAAGGAAAGCTGGAAGCAGATGTGACACCAGTTTTTCTTTCTTCAGTCTCTTGAAAATGTTGTTTTGGAATGAAAGGAATAATATGCAAATCAATGAAAATGATGGTGTCGATGCCATTCCCCTCAATTGAAGGCCTCCAATTATCCAAATTCTCATTCACCCCCAACCAAACATTTGCTGTGGTGCAGTTCAGGTAATTATGTTCTGCACAGGAAAAGAGAAGCTATCACTTACTTCCTAAATCTACCAAAAATTTAAGGAACAAAGAGGCATTGTGTTAGTTCAGATGGAGAAATAAACTATTGTACTAGTTTATTACCTTACATTACAGGTCATTTTATTTGCTTAATCTAAAATTTTTGACCACAATGGATAATTTAGCTGTGTTACAAGGGAAAAAAAGATAAAAGCACACACAGAACATCGCAGTACACACACACACTGAAATCAAACAGTTGAGCAAATGAGGTGGAGTGGGGGGGGACAATGTTTGATATTTTATTTAATGCTTTACAGGATGAATCTAAATTCATGAATTTCCATTGTGTCCTTCACAAGGAGATCTGGAAAATAATACCAACAAAAATATAACAAACAGCAAACGGCCCATTTTATAGCATGAAAAACAAAACTGGATTAGCAGCACCACAATGAGGTCTTGCTTTTCTGTATCAAGCGCATGTCTTCACTGTGATCAGTTCTGTTGTGTTACATCATAGCTATATCTTAGCTATTACTGAAACATGGCTTAACGAGGGGCAGGAATGGCAGCTCAACATTCCTGGTTACAGGGTTTTCAGACGAGATAGAGAGGAGGGTAAAATGACACTGTTGGGAGTGTACTTTAGATCCCCAAGCAGGCAGAGAGAGATAGAAGAGCAAATATGTAGGCAAATTTCTGAGAAGTGCAAAAACAATAGGGCAGTAATAGTTGAGGATTTCAACTACCCTAATATTAACTGGGATACAATCAGTGTGAAGGGTATAGAGGGTGCAGAATTCTTAAATTGCATTCAGGAGAACTTTTTTAGCCAGTACATAGCAAGCCCAACAAGAAGGGGGGTAGCTCTGGACTTAGTTTTAGGGAATGAAGCTGGGCAAGTGGAAGGAGGATCAGTGGGAGAGCAATTTGCTGGTAGTGATCATAATTCAGTTAGTTTTAGCATAGTTATGGAAAAGGACAAAGATAGAACAGGAGTAAAAGTTCTCAATTGGGGAAAGGCCAATTTTACTAAGCTGAGAAGTGATTTGGCAAAAGTGGACTGGAAACAGCTACTTGAAGATAAATCAGTGTCACAGCAGTGGGAGGCATTCAAGGGGGAGATAGTGAGGGCTCAGAAGAAACATGTTCCCACAAAAAGGGTGGGACTGCCAAACCTAGAGCCCCCTGAATGATAAGGAGCATACAGGGTAAGATACGACAAAAAAGGGAAGCTTATGTCAGACACCAAGAACTCAATACTGCAGAAAGCCTAGAGGAGTATAGAAAGTGTAGGGGTGAAATTAAAAAGGAAATTAGGAAAACAAAAAGAGGGCATGAAAATATATTTGCAAGTAAAATCAAGGAAAACACAAAAATGTTTTATAAATACATAAAGAGCAAGAGAATAACTAAAGGGTAGGGCCTATTAGAAACCAAAGAGGTAACCTTTGTGCGGAGGCAGAAGATGTGGGTATGGTTCTTAATGAATACTCTGCGTCTGTCTTCACAAAAAAGGGGGACAATGCAGAGATTGTAGTTAAGGAGCAGGAGTGTGAAATATTAGATGGGATAAACATAGTGAGAGAGGAAGTATTAAGGGGTTTAGCATCTTTGAAAGTAGATAAATTGCCAGGCCCGGATGAAATGTATCCCAGGCTGTTAAAAGAAGCAAGGGAGGAAATAGCGGAGGCTCTGACCATCATTTTCCAATCCTCCCTGGCTACAGGCATGGTGCTGGAGGATTGGAGGACTGCTAATATTGCACCATTGTTTAAAAAGCGAGGAAGGGATAGACTGAGTAATTACAGGCCAGTCAGTCTAACCTCGGTGGTGGGCAAATTATTGGAATCAATTCTGAGGGACAGCATAAATCGTCATTTAGAAAGACATGAGTTAATTAAGGACAGTCAGCATGGATTTGTTAAGGGAAGGTCGTATCTGATCAAATTGTTTGAATTTTTTGAGGAGATAACAAGTAGGGTCGATGAGGGTAACGCAATTGATGTAGTCTACATGGCTTTTAGCAGGGCTTTTGACAAGGTCCCACGTGACAGACTGGTCAAATAATTAAAAGCCCATGGGATCCAAGGGAAAGTGGCTAGATGGATCCAAAATTGGCTTCAGTGGCAGGAAGCAAAGGGCAATGGTCGACCGGTGCTTTTGTGACTGGAAGGATGTTTCCAGTGGGGTTCTGCAGGGCACAGAGCTCAGTACTAGGTCCCTTGCTTTTTGTGGTATATATTAATGATTTGGACTTGAATGTAGGATTAAGCTGGATAGCTCTTTTTCGTCCGGCATGGACGTGATGGGCCGAATGGCCTCCTTCTGTGCCGTATCTTTCTATGATTCTCTGATTCTATGATCATGTGTCAGTATTTATTCCCTAAAGGTCTGTGAAGAAAAGACAAAAGCAGAAACAAGAGAGCTGCATCTGATTCCAAGCAGACAGGAGACGGGTGGGGAATTAAAACTGCGTAATTATAGTGCTTTTGATGCCGTAGTCATGGATTTCAGTAGAGACAGTTGTTTGTATAAGCTTTTCATTAATAATTATTACAGTCTTGAAAAGAATATAAATTTCTATTCACTCCGAAGGCAGAAAACTGAAAACTTAAAGGTAATCTATATATGCCTCTAGATCTTAAAAACTTTGTGTCGGTGTGCACTTTCTGTCTGCACAACCCAAATTCCTGTTGTCCTGTTTTTGTCACATTTTTTGTGTCAACTTTTTCCCATTAAAAATTCTTAAGTCCACACTTTAAATATGTTTTGCTTATGTAAACTAGTTAGTCTGATTGTAGAATTTGGCCACTGGGTCTCCATAAATTGATCAAAATACTTTCAGAACTTTTTTTCTCAGTAGCTGAGATTTCCATTGTCCAAAATAAGGATTTGAACACAGATTTGGGGTGACTGGCAAAAGAACCAAAAGCAAAATGAGGAAAAAAATTCATATCTAGCGAGTTGTTGTGATCTGGAATGCTCTGCCTGAAAGGATGGTGGGAGTGGATTCAATGGTAACTTTCAAAAGGGAATTGGATAAATACTTGAAGAGGAAGAATTTGCAGGGCTATGGGGAAAAGTGGGCATTGGGGGAGGGGTGGTGGGATTAATGGGATAGCTCTTTCAAAGATGCGGCATAGGCACGATGGACCGAATGGCCTCCTGTGCTGTATCATTCTATGATTCTAAATGTAAGGGTCTAAATGGGATAGAGGAGCAAAGGGATCTTGGGGTAAAGATACACAAATCATTAAAAGTAGCAACGTAGGTTAACAAATGCAAATCAAGCATTGGGGTTAATTTCTAAGGGGATAGAACTGAAAAGCAAGAGTAGTTATGTTGAACTTGTATCGAACCTTGGTTAGGCCACTCTTGGAGTACTGTGCACTGTTCTGGTCTCCACATTATAATAAAGATACAGAGGCACAGGAGAAGGTGCAATAAAGATTCACAAGGGTGATACTAGAACTGAAAGGTTATGACAATCAGGAAAGGCTCAACAGACTGGGGCTCTTTTCTCTAGAAAAGAGTAGGCTGAGGGGTGACCTGATAGAGGTCTTTTAAGGTAATGAAAGGGTTTGCTAGGATAGAATTCCCCCCGTGGTGTCAGGTTCCACGTATATGTTGATAACATCCAGCTCTACCTCACCGCAACCACTCTCCACCCCTCCACTAACTTTGTGTTGTCAGACTGCTTGTTGACTTTATGCCAGGAAATGTGAGCATTATTTTACTCTGCTGAGGGAGAGTGGGGGGTGGGGTGGAGAAAGGCGCATGTCATTTTTCCATGAGGACTTTAACATGAATACATCTCTAATAACGCATTTAACCTCATTACGTTGCATTGAAGGGGTTTGATAGGATAGATGTAGAGAAGATGTTTGCACTGGCCCCCAGACCAAAACTGGGGGCCATTAATTTTTTTTAAATTCGTTCATGGGATGTGGGCGTCGCTGGCGAGGCCGGCATTTATTGCCCATCCCTAATTGCCCTTGAGAAGGTGGTGGTGAGCCGCCGCCTTGAACCGCTGCAGTCCGTGTGGTGAGTCTGCATTTCTATAACGCCTTTCACGGTCTCGGGACATTCACAGCCAATGAAATACTTCATCAGCCTAGATTATGTGCTGAAGCTAACGGCAGAGTGGTGCAACTCGGACAGCAAATTTTGTATCTCCACGTTTAACGTTGCCTCTGCCCCTCGCTTGAAGTTGCTGTGCCATTTGCACATAAATAACAGCGAGTGCCATTAGCCGCAGTGTTATTTTGACAGTAAACTGTGGTCCATTGTCATTACAACACTTGAATAATCAAAAATCAAGTGAGGATTAACTGTTGTAACTAGACGTGTGTGGATCTTGTCCTCTTTTTTCTCAGGCTGTTAGAGTGACACTGGGCAGAGAATAACCACAAATGTACTTTTGCCTCCAAAGGAGGGCACCACTAATAAAGAAAAAAGCTGACAGCCCACCCAACTAAAATTGCATGGTGGTAAGCTTAAATAACAAATTGGTTATTTTTGCCAATCGAGTAAGAACATAAGAACGTAAGAATTAGGAGCAGGAGTAGGCCATCTGGCCTCTCGAGCCTGCTCCGCCATTTAATAAGATCATAGCTGATCTTTGACCTCAACTCCACTTTCCCACTCAATCCCATATCCCTTGATTCCTTTAGAATCCAAAAATCTATTGATCTCAGTCTTGAATATACTCAACCACTGAGCATCCACAACCCTCTGGGTAGAGAATTCGAAAGATTCACTACCATCTGAATGAAGAAATTCCTCCTCATCTCAGTCCTAAATGGCTGACCCCTTATCCTGAGATTATGCCCCCTAGTTCTAGACTCTCCAGCCAGGGGAAATAGCCTCTCAACATCTACCCTGTCAAGCCCTCTAAGAATTTTATACATTTCAATGAGATCACCTCTCATTCTTCTAAACTCCACAGAATATAGGCCCATTCTTCTCAATCTTTCAATGGCATTACCATCGCTGAAGCCCCCACCATCAATATCCTGGGGGTCACCTTTGACCAGAAACTTAACTGGACCAGCCACATAAATAATGTGGCTACAAGAGCAGGTCAGGGGCTGGGTATTCTGCAGAGTGTGACTCACATTCTGACTCCCCAAAGCCTTTCTACTATCTACAAGGCACAAGTCAGGAGTGTGATGGAATACTCTCCACTTGCCTGGATGAGTGCAGCTCCAACAACACTCAAGAAGCTCGACACCATCCAGGACAAAGCAGCCCGCTTGATTGACACCCCATCCACCATCCTAAACATTCACTCCCTTCACCACCAGTGCACCGTGGCTGCAGTGTGTACCATCCACAGGATGCACTGCAGCAACTCGCCAAGGCTTCTTTGACAGCACCTCCCGAACCCGCGACCTCTACCACCTAGAAGGACAAGGGCAACAGGCACATGGGAACAACACGACCTGCATGTTCCCCTCCAAGTCACACACCATCCCGACTTGGAAATATATCACTGTTCTTTCATCGTTGCTGGGTCAAAATCCTGGAACTCCCTACCTAACAGCACTGTGGGAGAACCTTCACCACACAGACTGCAGTGGTTCAAGAAGGTGGCTCACCACCACCTTCTCAAGGGCAATTAGGGATGGGCAATAAATGCTGGCCTTGCCAGCGATGCCCACATCCCATGAACGAATAAAAAAAAAATCCCTTCTCATAGGACAACCCTCTCATCCCATGAATCAATCTAATGAACCTTCATTGCACTGCCTCTAAGGCAAGTATATCCTTCCTTACGTAAGGAGAACAAAACTGTACACAGTATTCTAGATGTGGTCTCACCAAAGCTCTGTACAATTGTAGCAAGACTTCCTTACTCTCGTACTCCAAATCCCTTGCTCTTGCGCTCCAACCCACTTGCAATAAAGGCCATCATACCACTTGCCTTCCTAATTGCTTGCTGTATCTGCATGTTAACTTTCTGTGTTTCGTGGACAAGGACACCCAAATCTCTCTAAATACCAATATTTAATAGTTTTTCACCATTTAAAAAATATTCTGTTTTTCTATTCTTCCTTCCAAAGTGAATAACCTCACATTTCCCCACATTATACTCCATCTGCCACCTTCTTGCCCACTCACTTAACCTGTCTGTATCCCTTTGTAGACTCTTTGGGGGTGATTTTAGGAGGCAAATGCGGGTGCTTTGGGGGTGGGGGGTTCTGAAAATCAAGCAAATCCCTTTTGGGTTCGGAAGCCGGCTCCAATCGAGTTTCTCAGGGACCCACCTGTGTGCGCGCGGGCAACCCAAAACTGGACGTCCCGCCGGCAATTAAAGCCTGCTGGATGACAGTTAAAGAGCCAAAAGTATCTCATTGAGGTACTTAAGGCACTTTAACTGTGACAGAGGAAGTGATTAGAAAGATTTTTAACTTACCTGGGCGGCTTCCCCACCGCTCCTGATTCACACCTGGTGAAACCAGACGTGAAGGGCCGGATCAGGCAAAAAGAAACTAAATAAATTAAATAAAAAAACATGCAATGAAGTGAAAACACTAAATGCACCTACCTTTGAAACCTGCTCCGGTGTCCGATGTCTCCTGCTCCGATGTCCCCCTTTTCACCTTCCCGATATCCCCCCGATGTCCCCCCTGATCTCCCCCTGATCACACCTTCCCGATGTCTCCCCGATCCCCCCCGATCTTCCCCTCTCCCACCGATCTTCCCCTCTCCCCCCGATCTACCCCCTCCCCCAATCTTCCACTTTCCTCCCCGATCTTCCCCTCTCCTCCCTCTCCTCCCCTCCGACCTTCCATTCTCCGCCCAACCCCCCTGGTCTTTCGTTCCAGCACCGGAGGACATCTGGCGCTCTCTCTTTCCCACCCCCCCTTCATGTTGCAGCTCCTGATGGCAGCCAGTCTGTCAACCAGGCTAGCTGCCGGGTGCAAAACCCGGAGAGGACGTTAACCATTATCAATCAACGTGCGATTGCGTCAGAAACGGCAAGTTTGGTTCATGCGGGTTTGCCACGCGCCCAATCGCCCTCCCGCTGCCAACCCGCCTCCCCGCTAATATTGGGGTCTTTGTGTCCTCCTCACAGCTTAATCTCTCACCTGGCTTTGTATCGTCAGCAAACTTGGATACGTTACACTTGGTCCCTTCATCTAAGTCATTAATATAGATTGTAAATAGCTGAGGCCCAAGCAATGATCCTTGCGGCACCCCACTAGTTACAGACTGCCAACCTATAAATGATCCGTTCATTCCTACTCTCTATTTTCTATCGGTTAACCAATCCTCTATCCATGCTAATATGTTATCCCCAACCCCATGAGCCCTTATCTTGTGTCACAACTTTTTGTGCGGCCCCTTATCGAACACCTTTTGAAAATCCAAATATACGACATCCACTGGCTCCCCATTATCCACCCTGCTAGTTACATCCTCAAAAGACTCTAATAGATTTGTCAAACATGATTTCCCTTACATAAAACTATGTTGACTCTGCCTAATAGTATTATGATTTTCTAAGTGCCCTGTTACCACTTCCTTAATAATGGTTTCCAACATTTTCCTGACAACTGATGTCAGGCTAACTGGCCTGCAGTTCCCTGTTTTCTCTTTCTTGAATAGTGGTGTTACATTTGCTACCTTCCAATCCACTGGGACCGTTCTAGAATCTAGGGAATTTTGGAAGATCATAACCAATGCATCCACTATCTTTGCAGTCACCTTTTTTAGAACCCTAGGATGTAGGCCATCAGGTCCAGGGGATTTGTCAGCTTTTAGTCCCATTAATTTCTCCAGTACTTTTTCTTTATTAATCTTAATTACTTTAAGCTCCTCACCCTCATTAATATTAAGAGATATGGGGAGAAACAGGAGAGTGGGATTAGATTGTGGAGAAAAACATTGGTGCAGATTGGATGGGCCAAATTGCCAGTTTCTGAGCTGTAACATTCTATGAAGTAGTGCTGGGTTCAGAAGTGTAGCCAGGATCAATTTACTGAAGGAAACCTGTTTGCCCTCACTATTTTGCAATTACATTGTAACATTGTATGCACATTTAACATTTCATCTAAAAGACAGCACCTCCAACAGTGCAGCACTCCCTCTGTACTGCACTAGAGTGTCAGATGAGATTAAGTCCTGGAGTAGGACTTGAACCTACAACTTTCTGACTCAAGTGAGAGTCAGAACTGGGCCAAGGCTGACATTGATAAGGGAGCATTGAAAACAATTCTAATATTTTGCAATGGAATAGGTGGAAAATAAATGACAGTGTAGGTTTTAGGGATCCCTTATTGACAGGTGATAATTTTGCTAACCTTTAATGTCCATTTTAATGGGCAAGCTCGGGGCTGGACGGGAAGGAGATAGGAAAACAGAAATTGTGGGCTGCCTCATTATGCCCTGATTTTAATAAAGTTTGGTGTCTGGAGAGAGGAGCAGGCACTTCACATAAATTCATGGCTCGTATTAAACCACCCTCTGCAGAGAGTGAATTAAAAATATTTTCTCCAGTTATATATAACACCAGCTAAATGGTACAAATAGACTGCCTCCATCTAAGCTGATGACCATATAATTTGCCCCATTCAGGAGCAGGATCTATTCATCTCATTTATTGCTTCCCATTGAATGTATTATATAAAGTTTTTTCCTTGTAATATGTTAATTTTTTTAAATGAAAATTAGATTTTGCCTCATTTATTTATAGAATCGTAGAAATTTTGGATCATGAGAAGGCTATTTGGCCAGTTTCACTGCTGGTGCTAGCTAGCCCACCTAAACTATCTACTCTAATCCCTTTTCCCTGCTCTTTCTTTTTCAAGTATCTATGCATTTCCCTCTTAGACGTCGTGATTTACCTGGTTTCAGTCCTCATTTGTGGCAAATCATTCTGATTCCTAATAACCCCTGTGCATGAGAAAATTCTTCTTCTTTGGCCCTTTCTGCTTCTGGTATTAATCCTGAGTTTTATTCTCTGCCTTTTTTTTAATGAAGTGCCTTCTGACATTTTTGTCTGGGGAATTGATAAAAGACTCTGAGAAAGAAGAGGGGTGTCCTGGAATGACCCCTCATAATCCCAGAAACATGCAAGTGGCTCATTTCCAAAGCCGAAGGACAATGATGCTCAAAGTGAACTATTCAAAGTCTTTAAATGCAGGCGGTGGTAGATTTTCAACTTGCCTGTAAAACTGACGTTGAGGATTGGTCACCCGTTATAGAAACTGACCGATTTTCATTTCCAGTTTTACGCCTGAGTGCCAAGTTGAAAATCTACTCCGCAGTGTGCAGGCTGCAGTTTTTTATCACAATCATACAATTATCATTGGATCTAACACTGGGAACACTGAAGCCATTATCTTCAACCCCTGCCACAAACTCCATCCCCCTCCCTGGCCACTGTCTCAGGTTGAAGCCCAGCTCAGTGGGACTGCCCTTCCTTGGAACCTCACAACCTCGGCATCCTATTTGACCCCGAGCTGAGCTTCAGACCCCGTATTTTCTCCATTACAAAGACTGCCTACGTACACCTCTGTAACATCGCCTGTCTCTGCCCCAAATCAGTCCATCTGCTGCTGTAACACTAACCCATGCCTTTGTCACCTCAAGGCTCAACGACTCCAATGCTCTGCTGGCCCGCCTGCTATTCTTCACCCTTCATTAACTTCAGCTCATCCAAAACTCTGCTGCCAACATCCTAACCCATACCAAGTGCCGGTCACTCATCACTCCTGTGCTTGATGATATCCTGGTCCCCCAATGCCGCCAATTTAAAATTCTCATCCTCATATTCAAATCCCTTCGTGGTCACGCACATCCCTATCTCTATATCCTCCTGCAGCCCTACAATCCTCTGAGAACTCTGCATTCCTCCAACTCTGGCCTCTCGTGTATCTTCCATTCCATTCCCATTGACCCACCATTGGTGGCCGTGCCTTCAGCCATCTGGGCCTAAGGTCTGGAATTCCCTCTCTAAACCTCTCCTCTTTTAAGACTCTCCTTAAAACCTATTTCTGTGACCAAGCTTTTAGTCATCCCTCCTAATATCTCCTTCTTTGGCTTGGTGTCAATTTTTGTCTGATTCCTCTTCTGTGAAGCGTTTTGATACATTAAAGGTGTTATATGAATGCAAGTTGTTAATTGGCACAAAATGAACACTGTAGAGGTAGAGGGTACAGGAGAGGGAGATGTTGTTGAAGTAACCCTGGTGAATTGTTGCAATGCATCTTGTAGATCGTATGTACTCCAGCCATAGTGCGGCTGTATACGAGATGTGCTATTTTTAACAAAGTCATTATCGTGCTTTAAGTGAGCTGGCTAATGACTATTGTAATAAAATGCAGCGGAATTTTACATGGGCACTTTAATCAGCGCAATGGAAATAGTGTTCAGGAATTTCAGTAAGAATTATAAATATGTATGTTTTGTGGGGTTAGCTTCACTTTTAATTTTTTTAAAGAATGTTTGATGAAATTAGCTGCAGGTTCCATTCGTTGTTTTATTTCTTTATCAAATTTTTCTCCAATTGTATTTGGCTGAACAGTTTAATTTTAATCTCTTGTATGTCCAGTCTTTTTTTTCCCTTCAAATCTCAAAACAGTCTCAAAGCTGACTCTTCATTTCTATATGCATCATCTTCGTCCTGTGCATAAGCTCATTCATGAAGGAGCACACTCAACATTGTTTGTGGTGAAACCTATTTTTAAAAAAATATTTCTTTCTATAAACTTTTTTTCAAACAGGGAATTTCTCTCAATGTCTAGTGATAACACTGTGTAAACACTGTACAATGCAAATCGGTTTTTGAGAAGTAACATGCAAATCCAGCGATGATGCTTCAACGTATTATTCAAATATCCACCAAGTGTTTGTGCAATCAGTAATCAATTAACACTTGAACTCAATTTCCATCTGTTCCACTACAGCCGTAATATGGCTGAAGTACGTACAATCTTATTAGTTCAAAAGCAAAATAATACTGCTGTTGGAAATCTGAAATAAAAACAGAAAATGGTGGAAATACTCAGCAGGTCAGCAGCATCTGTGGAGAGAGAAATAGAGTTAACGGCCCCGATATTTATGGGGCGGTGGGAAGGGAGTGTGGAGGACTTGTAGCGGCTGGGAATCCCGGAATCCCGGAACTGCGGGAACGCGGAGGTCCTGCCACATTTAACGGCAGGACCACATTTGAATTTTTTATTCGTTTCTCGGCTGGCACCCAGGCAGATTTGCATATGCAAATAGGGGATCTAACACTTCCTTCAGTTCCCTGCTGCAATATTGGTTTGCCCTAAGGCAACCAACGCCATCGGGGCTACACTCAGAGAAAACAACCCGAAACCGAGGACATCGATTCCCCCCCCCCCAACACCCCGAGGACCGACTGTGAACCCCCCACCCCGAGACCACCGACTCGCCCCCACCCCGAGGACCGACTGTGATCAGCCCCCGAGTCCACTGACTCCCCCACCCCGAGGACCGACTGTGATCACCCCCTGAGTCCACTGACTCCCGCCCACCCCGAGGACCGATTGTGTTCACGCCCCGAGACCACCGACTCCTCCCTCACCGAGGACCGATCGTGATCACCCCCGAGACCACCGACTCCTCCCTCACCGAGGACCGACCGTGATCACCCCCCGAGACCACCGACTCCTCCCTCACCGAGGACCGACTGTGATCACCCCCCGAGACCACCGACTCCTCCCCCACCGAGGACCGACCGTGATCACCCCCCGAGACCACCGACTCCTCCCCCACCGAGGACCGACCGTGATCACCCCCCGAGACCACCGACTCCTCCCCCACCGAGGACCGACCGTGATCACCCCCCGAGACCACCGACTCCTCCCCCACCGAGGACCGACCGTGATCACCCCCGAGACCACCGACTCCTCCCTCACCGAGGACCGACCGTGATCACCCCCCGAGACCACCGACTCCTCCCTCACCGAGGACCGACCGTGATCACCCCCCGAGACCACCGACTCCTCCCACACCGATGACCGACCGTGATCACCCCCCCGAGACCACCGACTCCTCCCCCACCGAGGACCGACCGTGATCACCCCCGAGACCACCGACTCCTCCCTCACCGAGGACCGACCGTGATCACCACCCGAGACCACCGACTCCTCCCTCACCGAGGACCGACCGTGGTCACCCCCCGAGACCACCGACTCCTCCCTCACCGAGGACCGACTGTGATCACCCCCCGAGACCACCGACTCCTCCCTCACCGAGGACCGACCGTGGTCACCCCCCGAGACCACCGACTCCTCCCTCACCGAGGACCGACCGTGATCACCCCCCTGAGACCACCGACTCCTCCCTCACCGAGGACCAACCGTGATCACCCCCCGAGACCACCGACTCCTCCCTCACCGAGGACAGACTGTGATCACCCCCCGATGGTCATTCCTCACCCCACTCGGAGGACTGACTGTGATAACCCCCCTAGAGTGATTCCACCCCCGAGGACTGACTGTGATCACCCCCGAGACCACCGATTCCCCCCCACCCCGAGGACCGACTGTGATCACCCCCAAGACCACCGATTCCCCCCCACCCCGAGGACCGACTGTGATCACCCCCCGAGACCAACGATTCCCCCCCACTCAGAGGACTGACTGTGATCAACCCCCGAGAGTGAGTCGTCCCCCCCGAGGACCGACTGTGATCACCCCCCGAGAGTGATTCCCCCCCCCCGAGGACCGACTGTGATCACCCCCGGAGACCACTGATTCCCCCCCACCTTCCCAAGGCCCACAATCCTTCACTTACCCGAGGGTCGCTGCGGCACTAGCAGTGGCCCGATCTTCATACCTTCTTCCTAGAGGGGTCCTCCTGGAACGCTGGCCTCATGGTACTGAGGTCTGAGGCCAATGTCCAGGGCTCCTTGGACCTCTCCATTTATGCGCGGGGTAACTTCACTGGGGTGGGTGGCAGTCCTGAATTTCTAGGCCGATGTTCCTCCAACAGTGGCCTCTTGTGCATCCCCCACTCCTTCGCGCACCATTGGTGGCTGTGCCTTCAACCGTCTAAACCCTAACTCCCTCCCTAAACCACTCCACCTCTCCACCTCCCTCTCCTTCTTTAAGGCCCCCTTGAAACCTACCTTTTTGAACAAGCTTTTAGTCACCCTTCCTACACTCTCTTTCTTTGGCTTGGGGTCAATTTTTGTCTGATTATGTTTCTGCCAAGCGTATTGGGACATTTGGTCAGCCGTTATAGAAACTGCCCGATTTTCATTTCCAGTTTTACGCCTGAGTGCCAACTTGAAAATCTACTCCGCAGTGTGCAGGCTGCGGTTTTAATCACAATCATTCTCTTATTATTGGATCTAACACTGGGAACACTGAAGCCATTATCTTCAACCCCTGCCACAAACTCCATCCCCCTCCCTGGCCACTGTCTCAGGTTGAATCCCAGCTCAGTGGGACTGCCCTTCCTTGGAACCTCGCAGCCTCGGCATTCGATTTGACCCCGAGCTGAGCTTCAGACCCCGTATTCTCTCCATTACAAAGACTGCCTACGTACACCTCTGTAACATCGCCTGTCTCTGCCCCTACCTCAGTCCATCTGCTGCTGTAACACTAACCCATGCCTTTGTCACCTCAAGGCTCAACTACTCCAATGCTCTGCTGGCCAGCCTGCTATTCTTCACCCTCAATAAACTTCAGCTCATCCAAAACTCTGCTGCCAACATCCTAACCCATACCAAGTGCTGGTCACTCATCACCCCTGTGCTTGATGATCTCCTGGTCCCCCAATGCCACCAATTTAAAATTCTCATCCTCATATTCAAATCCCTTCGTGGTCCCTAAGTGAGCTGGCTAATGACTATAATGATATTGAGACCAAGGGTTAACTGATAACTGACGACATAAAGCCTTAGTTGATATTATTCGGTGGTCTCGGGGGGTGATCACGGTCAGTCCTCTGTGAGGGAGGAGTTGGTGGTCTCGGGGGCTGATCATGGTTGGTCCTCTGTGAGGGAGGAGTCGGTGGTCTCGGGGGTTGATCACGGTCAGTCCTCGGGGTAGTGGGGATTCAGTGGACTCGGGGGGTGATCACAGTCGGTCCTTGGGGTGGGGGGGAGTCGGTGGTCTCGGGAGGTGATCACAATTGGTCCTTGGGGTGGGGGGGGAGTCGGTGGTCTCGGGGGGTGATCACAGTCGGTCCTCGGGGTGTTGGGGGTGGGATTCGAAGGCCTCGGTTTCAGGTTGTTTTCTCTGAGTGTAGCCCCGATGGCGTTGGTTGCCTCAGGGCAAACCAATGTTGCAGCAGGGAACTGAAGGAAGTGTTAGACCCCTTATTTGCATATGCAAATCTGGCTGGGTGCCAGCTGAGAAACGAATAAAAAAATTCAAATGTGGTCCTGCCGTTAAATGTGGCAGGACCTCCGCGTTCCCGCAGTTCCGGGATTCCCAGCTGCTTAAAGTCCTCCACACTCCCTTCCCGCTGCCCCATAAATATCGGGGCCGTTAACTCTATTTCTCTCTCCACAGATGCTGCTGACCTGCTGAGTGTTTCCAGCATTTTCTGGTTTTATTTCAGATTTCCAACAGCGGTATTATTTTGCTTTTGAACTAATAAGATTGTACGTACTTCAGCCATATTACGGCTGTAGTGGAACAGATGGAAATTGAGTTCAAGGGTTAATTGATTACTGATTGCACAAACACTTGGTGGATATTTGAATAATACGTTGAAGCATCATCACTGGATTTGGATGTTACTTCTCAAAAACCGATTTGCATTGTACAGTGTTTACACAGTGTTATCACTAGACATTGAGAGAAATTCCCTGTTTGAAAAAAAGTTTATAGAAAGAATTATTTTTTTAAAAATAGGTTTCACCACAAACAATGTTGAGTGTGCTCCTTCATGAATGAGCTTATGCACAGGACGAAGATGATGCATATTGATTTTTGATAAAGAAATAAAACAACGAATGGAACCTGCAGCTAATTTCATCAAACATTCTTAAAAAAATTAAATGTGAAGCTAATCCCAAAAAACATACATATTTATAATTCTTATTGAAATTCCTGAACACTATTTCCATTGCGCTGATTAAAGTGCCCATGTAAAATTCCGCTGCATATTATTACAATAGTCATTAGCCAGCTCACTTAAAGCACGATAATGACTTTGTTAAAAATAGTACATCTCGAAATTTTATATTAACCAGTGCAATAAAAATAGTAAAAGCAAAATACTGCCAATGCTGCAGTGCAATAAAAATAGCCCTGGGCAGAATTTTAGTCTCTTAACCTGTTTTCTCTATTTCTTCTAAAACTAATGGATAAATATGAATATTGTAGTGTTAACTCACAAAATGTGAGTGATTCCCTACCCCACCGAGGACCGACTGTGATCACCCCCCGAGACCACGATTCCCCCCCACCCCGAGGACCGACTGTGATCACCCCCCGAGACCACCGATTCCTCCCCACCCTGATGACCGACTGTGATCACCCCCCGAGAGTGATTCCCCCCCCCCGAGGACCGACTGTGATCACCCCCGGAGACCACTGATTCCCCCCCACCTTCCCAAGGCCCACAATCCTTCACTTACCCGAGGGTCGCTGCGGCACTAGCAGTGGCCCGATCTTCATACCTTCTTCCTAGAGGGGTCCTCATGGAACGCTGGCCTCATGGTACTGAGGTCTGAGGCCAATATCCAGGGCTCCTTGGACCTCTCCATTTATGCGCGGGGTAACTTCACTGGGGTGGGTGGCAGTCCTGAATTTCTAGGCCGATGTTCCTCCAACAGTGGCCTCTTGTGCATCCCCCACTCCTTCGCGCACCATTGGTGGCTGTGCCTTCAACCGTCTAAACCCTAACTCCCTCCCTAAACCACTCCACCTCTCCACCTCCCTCTCCTTCTTTAAGGCCCCCTTGAAACCTACCTTTTTGAACAAGCTTTTAGTCACCCTTCCTACACTCTCTTTCTTTGGCTTGGGGTCAATTTTTGTCTGATTATGTTTCTGCCAAGCGTATTGGGACATTTGGTCAGCCGTTATAGAAACTGCCCGATTTTCATTTCCAGTTTTACGCCTGAGTGCCAACTTGAAAATCTACTCCGCAGTGTGCAGGCTGCGGTTTTAATCACAATCATTCTCTTATTATTGGATCTAACACTGGGAACACTGAAGCCATTATCTTCAACCCCTGCCACAAACTCCATCCCCCTCCCTGGCCACTGTCTCAGGTTGAATCCCAGCTCAGTGGGACTGCCCTTCCTTGGAACCTCGCAGCCTCGGCATTCGATTTGACCCCGAGCTGAGCTTCAGACCCCGTATTCTCTCCATTACAAAGACTGCCTACGTACACCTCTGTAACATCGCCTGTCTCTGCCCCTACCTCAGTCCATCTGCTGCTGTAACACTAACCCATGCCTTTGTCACCTCAAGGCTCAACTACTCCAATGCTCTGCTGGCCAGCCTGCTATTCTTCACCCTCAATAAACTTCAGCTCATCCAAAACTCTGCTGCCAACATCCTAACCCATACCAAATGCTGGTCACTCATCACCCCTGTGCTTGATGATCTCCTGATCCCCCAATGCCACCAATTTAAAATTCTCATCCTCATATTCAAATCCCTTCGTGGTCCCTAAGTGAGCTGGCTAATGACTATAATGATATTGAGACCAAGGGTTAACTGATAACTGACGACATAAAGCCTTAGTTGATATTAGTCGGTGGTCTCGGGGGGTGATCACGGTCGGTCCTCTGTGAGGGAGGAGTTGGTGGTCTCGGAGGCTGATCATGGTCGGTCCTCTGTGAGGGAGGAGTCGGTGGTCTCGGGGGTTGATCACGGTCAGTCCTCGGGGTAGTGGGGATTCAGTGGACTCGGGGGGTGATCACAGTCGGTCCTTGGGGTGGGGGGGAGTCGGTGGTCTCGGGAGGTGATCACAATTGGTCCTTGGGGTGGGGGGGAGTCGGTGGTCTCGGGGGGTGATCACAGTCGGTCCTCGGGGTGTTGGGGGTGGGATTCGAAGGCCTCGGTTTCAGGTTGTTTTCTCTGAGTATAGCCCCGATGGCGTTGGTTGCCTCAGGGCAAACCAATGTTGCAGCAGGGAACTGAAGGAAGTGTTAGACCCCTTATTTGCATATGCAAATCTGGCTGGGTGCCAGCTGAGAAACGAATAAAAAAATTCAAATGTGGTCCTGCCGTTAAATGTGGCAGGACCTCCGCGTTCCCGCAGTTCCGGGATTCCCAGCTGCTTAAAGTCCTCCACACTCCCTTCCCGCTGCCCCATAAATATCGGGGCCGTTAACTCTATTTCTCTCTCCACAGATGCTGCTGACCTGCTGAGTGTTTCCAGCATTTTCTGGTTTTATTTCAGATTTCCAACAGCAGTATTATTTTGCTTTTGAACTAATAAGATTGTACGTACTTCAGCCATATTACGGCTGTAGTGGAACAGATGGAAATTGAGTTCAAGGGTTAATTGATTACTGATTGCACAAACACTTGGTGGATATTTGAATAATACGTTGAAGCATCATCACTGGATTTGGATGTTACTTCTCAAAAACCGATTTGCATTGTACAGTGTTTACACAGTGTTATCACTAGACATTGAGAGAAATTCCCTGTTTGAAAAAAAGTTTATAGAAAGAATTATTTTTTTAAAAATAGGTTTCACCACAAACAATGTTGAGTGTGCTCCTTCATGAATGAGCTTATGCACAGGACGAAGATGATGCATATTGATTTTTGATAAAGAAATAAAACAACGAATGGAACCTGCAGCTAATTTCATCAAACATTCTTAAAAAAATTAAATGTGAAGCTAATCCCAAAAAACATACATATTTATAATTCTTATTGAAATTCCTGAACACTATTTCCATTGCGCTGATTAAAGTGCCTATGTAAAATTCCGCTGCATATTATTACAACTGTCATTAGCCAGCTCACTTAAAGCACGATAATGACTTTGTTAAAAATAGTACATCTCGAAATTTTATATTAACCAGTGCAATAAAAATAGTAAAAGCAAAATACTGCCAATGCTGCAGTGCAATAAAAATAGCCCTGGGCAGAATTTTAGTCTCTTAACCTGTTTTCTCTATTTCTTCTAAAACTAATGGATAAATATGAATATTGTAGTGTTAACTCACAAAATGTGAGTGATTCCCTACCCCATCGAGGACCGACTGTGATCACCCCCCGAGACCACGATTCCCCCCCACCCCGAGGACCGACTGTGATCACCCCCCGAGACCACCGATTCCTCCCCACCCTGATGACCGACTGTGATCACCCCCCGAGAGTGATTCCCCCCCCCCACCGAGGACCGACTGTGATCACCCCCAGAGACCACTGATTCCCCCCCACCTTCCCAAGGCCCACAATCCTTCACTTACCCGAGGGTCGCTGCGGCACTAGCAGTGGGCCGATCTTCATACCTTCTTCCTAGAGGGGTCCTCCTGGAACGCTGGCCTCATGGTACTGAGGTCTGAGGCCAATATCCAGGGCTCCTTGGACCTCTCCATTTACGCACGGGGTAACTTCACTGGGGTGGGTGGCAGTCCTGAATTTTTAGGTCGATGTTCCCCCAACAGTGGCCTCTTGTGCATCCCCCACTCCTTCGCGCACCATTGGTGGCTGTGCCTTCAACCGTCTAAACCCTAAGGATTGGAACTCCCTCCCTAAACCACTCCACCTCTCCACCTCCCTCTCCTTCTTTAAGACCCCCTTGAAACCTACCTTTTTGACCAAGCTTTTAGTCACCCTTCCTACACTCTCTTTCTTTGGCTTGGGGTCAATTTTTGTCTGATTATGTTTCTGCCAAGCGTATTGGGACATTTTTCTATGTTAAAGGTGATATATAAATGCAAGTAGTTGATATGCTGTAAAAATTAATGACACTCAGAACAAAGCTCCTATTGTTAATTGAAGGAAGGAGTTTGAAGATAAAATATGATCATAAGCAAATTTCTCGGACATGTAGAACTCCCTGCGTTGTGCGTTCACGTCCAGTGCACAGAACCAGAATCTCAAAGGTAAGGACTGCTTTATTCCTTTACTGAAATTTTTTTATCTTTAAGTTATACCTGAATACCTGTAACAATAACTGCAACTCGAAGGAGAGCAACCATGAGCAAACCATGGCACCTTGGAGTAAGTGGTTATCAAAGAGGGGAATTTGAAGTGCTGAGATTCAGAAGTTATAGGGAATTCCATAGTCAGGACAATAGACAGGCGCTTTTATAGCCGCAATCGAGGACCCCGAATAGTGTCTTGCTTCCTAAGTGCCAGAATAAGGAACATTATGGAGCAGGCGGAAAAAATTTGGAGGGTAGGGTAACTGCCAAAATACATGGTTCATGCTGGAATCAGTACCATGAGGCCAGCGTTGCAGGAGGACCCCTCTAGGAAGAAGGTATGAAGATCGGGCCACTGCTAGCCCCGCAGCGACCCTCGGGTAAGTGAAGGATCGCGGGCCTTGGGAAGGTGGGGGGGAATCAGTGGTCTCAGGGGGTGATCACAGTCGGTCCTCGGTGGGGGGAATCAGTGGTCTCAGGGGGTGATCGCGGTCGGTCCTCGGGGGTGGGGAATCACTCTCGGGGGGTGGTCACAGTCAGTCCTCGGGGTGGAGGGGAATCGGTGGTCTCGGGGTGGTCACAGTCGTTCCTCGGAGTGGGGAGGAATCAGTGGTCCCGGGGGGTGATCACAGCCAGTCCTCGGGGTGGGGGGGAATCGGTGGTCTCGGGGTGGTCACAGTCGTTCCTCGGAGTGGGGAGGAATCGGTGGTCCCGGGGGGTGATCACAGCCAGTCCTCGGGGTGGGGGGGAATCGGTGGTCTCGGGATTGATCACGGTCTGTCCTCGGTGAGAGAGGAGTCGGTGGTCTCGGGGGGTGAACACGGTCGGTCCTCGGGATGGGGAGGAGTCGGTGGTCTCAGGGGGTGATCGCAGTCGGTCCTCGGGGTGGGATTCCAAAGATTCACAACCCTCATCTCGAACCTAAATGGCCGACCCCTTATCCTGAGACTATGGGCTATAAATTGGGCCATGTAGCGCCGCTTTTGTAGGCGCTACGTGGCCTCCTAAGGACCCAAAATGGCATCCGGCAAGCACACGCACACTTCTGGCGTGACATGCACCAGACGCCATCTTGGTAAAGGTGTTTGCGCACGTGCAGATAGTAAACGTCGGCATCATGTAAAGTAGGGAGAATATGGAGTAGATCAGTGTGCAATGCTCATTTAAAGGGACAGATGCAATTTTTGAACTCAACGCTCCAGCCAATGCACTGTTTTAACCTCGCACAACTGAACAGGTCGTAAACAACATGGAGGACTCCTCACCAGCACTATTTAAAGGGATTAAGCAGGAGTTACAGGGTAGTTTCTGGATTATTGCTTCTGGCTGCTGATGCATTTGTACCCATACTTGATTACCAGGACTAGGGGACATAGCCTAAAAATTAGAGCTGGACTTGCAGGAGTGAAGTTAGGAAACACTTCTACACGCAAAGGGTGATAGAAGTTTGAAATGCTCTTCTGCAAACAGCAGTTGATGCTAGCTCAATTGTTGATTTTAAATCTGAGATTGATAGATTTTTGTTAAGCAAAGGTATTAAAGGATATGGAGTTGGGTTACAGATCAACTATGATCTCATTGAATGGCAGAATAGGCGCGAGGGGCTAAATGGCCTACTCCTTTTCCTATCTTCCTATATTCCTATAATAAAGTTTTAATACTCTACAGGGAGTGGGCTGGCTAGCTGACAGGTAACAGCAAGGGCACTGGCGGAGTGGCAGGGGTGGGACAGGAATGCTGTCATCCTGAGAGACTTGTCAATTGTAAACAATTTTACAACACCAAGTTATAGTCCAACAAATTTATTTTAAATTAAATTCCACAAGCTTTCGGAGGCTTCCTCCTTCGTCGGGCGGATGGTGCATCCCATCATTTCCACCATCCGCCCGACGAAGGAGGAAGCCTCCGAAAGCTTGTGGAATTTAATTTAAAATAAATTTGTTGGACTATAACTTGGTGTTGTAAAATTGTTTACAATTGTCAACCCCAGTCCATCACCGGCATCTCCACATCCTGAGAGAGGACAGCAGGCTCTGTTCCATGGAGGCACTGCCACTTGCTGCCTCCTGTTATGCACCAACTTCTCCTGTAAGAAAGCAGGACGTGAGGCGGTGAGTGTCCTGCAACATGGTTGAATAGCTGCCAGTGTGTGCGTGACCTGTGAGTTTGGGTGGGCGACTTGCAACACTGATAATGTGTGAGGGTGAGAGGAAGCATCTGATTGGAAGAGTTGAGTACTGATGGAAAGACTTTGTTGGTATGTGGGTGATGGGGTTGTAGTGCGAGGAGCAGTGGATGTGGCCAGTGGTGCAGTTGGTAGGAGACACCACTTGACAATTGACCTGACTCACCTTGACTACTCGTGTCAAAGCATTGAACTTCTTCCTGAACTGCATCCATGTTCGTGGTGCTATGTGCCTGGCATTGACTTCGTTCCCCGCTACCTCCCACTGCCTCTGTAGAATATGTCTGGAGGGCCTCTTTCCCCCCTGTGGATATAGGATGCCCCTCCTCTGTCCACCTCTTGCACCAAGGCCTCTAGTGCATCATTAGAGAAACTTGGTGCACGCTCTCTCGCAGGTGCAGCCATTCTGCCAACAATCGTAGCCCAGGAATCACTTCTCACACCACTCCACCACTTCCTGCAACCACAGTGCACCTCCCCTTTAAGAGGAGCAGGCTGTTTATAAGCAGTCACTCCCGATATCTGGGCCCCCTGTTGATGCGTGCAGCCAATCAACAGCGCAGGTAGCGCTGGCTGAACGCAGCAATCATTTAAATCAACAGACAGCACGAACGTTACGTGCTGCTTGTATCGCAAACAACGGGCGCGGGCTAATCGCGCACCCCAATCCCAGCGCCCGTTTTTGGAGGTAATCCACCATTACCCCTGTACTCTCTGGATTACTGCCTGTATGCTGACCTGTATCAGAATAACAAGATAAAGGAGGCATGATTGGAAAGATGGTGTAAGAGGAAAGGGTTAACATTCCTGGGATATTGGAACCAGTTCTGGGACAGGCGTAGCCTTAGGGGATGGATGGACTTCATCTGAATTGGGCTGGGACCAATGTACTCGCTAGGAAATCCTGTTTCTGACTGATGGAAATAGAGAGGAGGGGGAGAGAAGAAGAGAGAAGGGGAGGAGTGGAAGGCAATGGACAGAAGGGGAGAGGAGAGGAGGTTGGGAGAGAGGAGAAGAGAGTTTTGAAGGGAAGGAGAGGAGGGGAAGAAGAGGCGAGGAGGGGAGGAGCGGAGACGACTGATGGGAGGGACAGAGGAAGGAGTGGAAGGGAAGGAGCACGGGAAAAAGGAGGAGAGTTGGGGGAGATGAGAGGAGAAGAGGGAAGTGGGAGAGGAGGAGAGAATGGGAGAGGAGAGGAGGGAGAGAAGGAAAGGAGAGTGGGATAGATAGGTGAGAGGAGGAAAGGAGAGTAGTGGAGGAAGGGAGAGGGAGGAGGAAAGGAGAGTAGACGAAGAGGGGGAGAGGGAGGAGGAAAGATTCTGGAAGAGGAAAGGAGAAGAAGGAGAGGAGGGGGACAGGAGGAGGGGACACAAGAGGAGAGGAGGGGAAGTAGAGAGGAGGGGGAGAGAAGAAGAGAGAAGGGGAGGAGTGGAAGGCAATGGACAGAAGGGGAGAGGAGAGGAGGTTGGGAGAGAGGAGAAGAGAGTTTTGAAGGGAAGGAGAGGAGGGGAAGAAGAGGCGAGGAGGGGAGGAGCGGAGACGACTGATGGGAGGGACAGAGGAAGGAGTGGAAGGGAAGGAGCACGGGAAAAAGGAGGAGAGTTGGGGGAGATGAGAGGAGAAGAGGGAAGTGGGAGAGGAGGAGAGAATGGGAGAGGAGAGGAGGGAGAGAAGGAAAGGAGAGTGGGATAGATAGGTGAGAGGAGGAAAGGAGAGTAGTGGAGGAAGGGAGAGGGAGGAGGAAAGGAGAGTAGACGAAGAGGGGGAGAGGGAGGAGGAAAGATTCTGGAAGAGGAAAGGAGAAGAAGGAGAGGAGGGGGACAGGAGGAGGGGACACAAGAGGAGAGGAGGGGAAGTAGAGAGGAGGGGAAGGACTGGAAAGGAGGGGGGAGAGTCAAGAGGAAAGGAGGGGAAGGAGAGTGAGGAGTGGAAGGAAAAGAGAGGAGAGGAAAGTACAGGAGAGGACAGTGGGAGAGGAGAGGAGGGAAAGGAGAGAAGATGAGGGGAAGAAGAGGAGAGGAGGAGATGAGAGTATGGGGAAGGAGAAGAGGGGGAGAAGAGGAAAGGAGAGGAGAGGGGGAGGATAGGAAGAGAGTGTTCAGGACAAGTCAGTGGAGAGGGATGAGGAAAGGAGATTGGGAGGCGATGGAGAGGAGAGGATGGGGTAGAGGAGAGGAGAGGAAGAGGAGACGAGAGGAGAGCGGGGGAAATGGAAGAAGGGAGAAGGAGAGGATAGGAGGGGAAGGAAAGGTGGGGAAGGAGAGGCGAGGAGGGGAAGGAAAGGAGGGGAAGGAGAGGAAAGGAGGGGAAGGAGAGGAGAGGAGAGGAGGGGAAGGAAAGGAGGGGAAGGAGAGGAGAGGAGGGGAAGGAAAGGAGGGGAAGGAGAGGAGAGGAGGGGAAGGAAAGGGGTGAGAAGGAGAGGAGATGGGGAGAGAACTTGAGGGAGAAGGAAAGTAGAGTGAGAGAGGAGAGGAAAGTGAGGAGGAAAGAAGAATGATGGAGAACGAAAGTTGAATGAGAGAGGAGATGAGGGGATGGAGAAGAGGGGCATATAAGAGGAGTGGAAGGAGCGGAGAGGATTGGGGAGGGAAAGAGAGGAGAGCGGGGAGGAGAGTGGAAGAGCAAAGGGTCTTGACCTGGACCCCTGAAGAATTTAATTTGCCTTCTGACCTGATTGACTCCTTTCATAAGAGTGCCTATGGGCTCTTTCCAAATTCAAGCCATGGCCAGGGCTGTCACTTTTAACCAAGCAGTACTTGTCCTCTTGCTCTTTACACTCTTGTTCAAAAAAGGGTGTAAAGATAAATCCAGCAACTATAGGCCAGTCAGTTTAACCTCAGTGGTAGGGAAACTTTTAGAAACAATAATCCAGGACAGAATTAACAGTCACTTGGACGAGGGTGGATTGATTCGGGAAAGCCAGCACGGATTTGTTAAAGGCAATCGTGTTTAACTAACTTGATAGAGTTTTTTGATGAGGTAACAGAGAGGGTAGATGAGGGCAATGCAGTTGATGTGGTGTATATGGACTTTCAAAAGGTGTTTGATAAAGTGTCACATGGTAGGCTTATCGTCAAGATTGCGGCCCATGGAATAAAGGGGGCAATAGATACAGAATTGGCTAAATGACAGGAAACAGAGAGTAATGGTGAGCTGTTGTTTTTCGGACTGGAGGGAGGTGTACAGTGGTGTTCCCCAGGGATTGGTACTAGGACCACTGCTTTTCTTGATATATATTAATGACTTGAACTTGGGAGTACAGGGAACAATTTCAAAATTTGCAGATGAAACAAAACTTGGAAGAGTAGTGAACAGTGAGAAGGATAATTATAGCCTTCAAGAGGATATAGACACTCTGGTGGCATGGGCGGACACGTGGCAGGTGAAGTTTAACTCGGAAAAATGAGGAGAGGCAATATAAACTAGAGGACACAACTCTATAAGGGGTGGAGGAACAGAGAGATCTGGGGGTATATGTGCATAAATCGTTGAAGGTGGCAGGACAGGTTGAGAAAGCAGTTAAAAAAGCATAAGGCATCCTGGGCTTTACAAATAGAGGCATAGAGTACAAAAGCAAGAAAGTCATGATGAACCTTTATAAAACACTGGTTCGGGCACAACTTCAGTATTGTGTCCAGTTCTGGACACCGCACTTTAGGAAGGATGTGAAGGCCTTAGAGAGGGTGCAGAGGAGATTTACTAGAATGATTCCAGGGATGAGGGACTTAAATTATGTGGATAGACTGGAGAAGCTGGGATTGTTCTCCTTGGAACAGAGACAGTTGCGAGGAGATTTGATAGAGGTCTTCAAAATAATGAAGTGTGTAGTCAGAGTAAATAGAGAGAAACTGTTCCCATTAGCGGAAGGGTCAAGAACCAGAGGGCATAGATTTAAGGTGATTGGCAAAAGAACCAATATGAGGAAAAACCTTTTTACATAGTGAATGGTTAGGATTTGGAATGAACTGCCTGAGGGAGTGGTGGAGGCAGATTCAATCATGGCCTTCAACAGGGAACTGGATAAGTACTTGAAAAGAAAAAATGTGCAGGGCTATGGGGATAGGGCGGGGGTGTGGGACCAGCTGGATTGCTCTTGCATAGAACCGGCGCAGACTCGATGGGTCGAAAGGCCTCGTTCCGTGCTGTAACCTTTCTATGATTCTATGATTCTAAGTGCCCAAAATGTACCCAAAGTGGTATGGGTATCCATCAGTTTCATGTAAGGAAGGGAACCTCTCCCTAATCCTGGATTCTCTGGCAGGATCAGCATTGAAGGTTCCCAGTAGGCCAATCCTTACACTTAGGAACATAGGAACATAGGAACAGGAGTAGGCCTTTCTGCCCCTCGTGCCTGCTCCGCCATTTGATAAGATCATGGCTGATCTGTGATCCAGCTCCATATACCTGCCTTTGGCCCATATCCCTTAATACCTTTGATTGCCAAAAAGCTATCTATCTCAGATTTAAATTTAGCAATTGAGCTAGTATCAATTTCTGTTTGCAGAAGAGAGTTCCAAACTTCTACCACCCTTTGTGTGTAGAAATGTTTTCTAATCTCACTCCTGAAAGGTCTGGCTCTAATTTTTAGACTGTGCCCCCTACTCCTAGAATCCCCAACAGTGGAAATAGTTTCTCTCTATCCACCCTATCCGTTCCCTTTAATATCTTAAAAACTTCGATCAGATCACCCCTTAACCTTCGAAACTCCAGAGAATACAACCCCAATTTAATCTCTCCTCGTAACTTAATCCTTGAAGTCCGGGTATCATTCTAGTAAACCTACGCTGCACTCCCTCCAAGGCCAATATGTCCTTCCGAAGGTGCGGTGCCCAGTACTGCTCACAGTACTCCAGGTGCGGTCTAACCAAGGCATGATCCGATTTCTAGGCCCAAGTGTGGTTTTCAGCTGATACCAGGATGCGCAGACATAATTCAGTCCCCATTTTAAAGTCATGCATTCTGTCCTTGGTTTTGTTTTTCCATTATAAATTCCTATGTCCATATTTATAATTGGAACTGCCTATATAATTTTGTCATACTGTAATTACCCCCTTCTGCCAGTGGTGGCACTGCAGCACCTCGATTGGTGAGAGGATGTAAAAAGCTCATTTGGGCAGTACCATTATAAATGTGGATGTAGTAAATTATAATGCAAAAAGTTGACCGGAAGTACATGCAAGTGTAAGATTTTCAATATATTACTAGTTGATCTATACACAGTAAGTCAAAAAATATGTTCTCTCGCTTATCTGTCTGAGCTATCTTGGTGCTCCTGTTTCTCGCAGTCTCTCCCCATCATTCTGTCTCTCTCTCTTTCTCTTCTGCTTCTCTCCCCTTAACTATTTTTTCTTCTCTCTGTCTTTATCTTCTTTCCTTTCAGGTGGGAAGTAGTGGTCGGCATTGTGGAGAAAGAAGCCACCAGCTTGCATTTGGGGCTCGGGATGCACTCCCTTTCCATCCCCTCCTCCAATCACTCGTGTTTCTGCTCAGCCCCTCACTCCCATCATGTCCCTTACTCCTTCACCTTTCTGCTACCTATTCCCCTTCCTGCAAAACCCTCACTCCCATCACTATCCTGCACCTTCCCCTTTGAATTACCTTGATGTGGAGATGCCGGTGATGGACTGGGGTGGACAAATGTAAGGAATCTTACCACACCAGGTTATAGACCAACAGTTTTATTTGAAAATCACAAGCTTTCGGAGATTATCTCCTTCTCACCTGACGAAGGAGGAAAGCTCCAAAAGCTTGTGATTTTCAAATAAAACTGTTGGACTATAACCTGGTGTTGTAAGATTCCTTACATTCGAATTACCTGTTCAGTGCTTTTATTCCCCCCTCCCCCTTGCTACACTGTCACTTACCTCATCCACGACTTCCATCCACACCTCCCATTCCCACTCACTCCATACAAGGGCAGGTAGCAAGAGATCAGAGGCCCCCTCATCCTCAACCAATTTCCCCCTTCCCCTTCTCATCCTATGCTCCCTTCCTATCAGTTTCCCCCAAAGAGGATTTGATGTCAAAGTTTAACTTTTTTTTTGAAAAAGAAATCGAATTAGAATGAAGAAAAAAGCTGCCAGTTTGTCTTTCTTTCTATTTGTGTGTTTCTAAGTCTCTCTCTCACTGTCTGTCTCTCTCTCTTCCCCCTTCTATCTCATAGTTACCGGGGTTAAATTATGATGGCAGTTTGCATAAGCTTGGCTTATATTCCCTTGAATATAGGGGAGTAACGGGGTGTTCTGATCGAGATGTTTAAAATGTTAAAAGGATTTGATAGGGTAGATATGGAGAAATTATTTCCTCTGGTGGGGGAATCAAGAACAAAGGGGCCTATTCTTAAAATTAGAGCTAGGCCATTCAGGAGCGAAATCAGGAAGCACTTTTCCACACAAAGGGTAGCAGAAATTTAGAACTCTCTCCCTGAAAAGACTGGATGCTGGGACAATTGGCGCCTTCATGACTGAAATAGATAGATTTTTGTTAGGTGGGAAAATGGAGTTGAGGTACAGATCAGCCATGATTTTATTGGCTGAATGGGGCTGAATGGCCTACTCCTGTTCCTAATGATCAGTTGTTATAAATTAGATTCTCTGGAGGAGAAATTCAACTTACAGCTGCTCTACCAGAGGTAGACTAACGCTATATTGGCACAGGTGACTTAATCACCCGCCTGAAACAGTTGTTTGGCTCCTTAAATATACAGATTGGTTGTAGGACCCCAAATATGAAATTATAGATGGGTGGAGCTTGCGCCCTGGACTAGGTCTTGAGTGATCTAACCGGCCTGCTACACTCATCAGAATCCAATTTCACAGAGGGGCCCTAAAACAGACATTAGGCCCGTCATTTACTTTTGTCAGGGACCTAATGCCTGTTTCAGACAGCCGCCATGGACTCCTGATAAATAGGCCAAACCGATATCGGCGGGTGTCTTTCAGGTGTGCTTGGAGCACAGGACAGTAGTCCACGAAATTGGACCTCATTGTGCCCGTTTTACCACAACGAGGACCAATTGTTACCCCCTCAAGTCCAAGCTCAGGGAGTTTGAGGTCTTCAAGCAAAAACTTTGCTGGAGGCATTCAAAGGTACAAATGGATACATTTAGTCATGTTATTTTAAATTTGTCAAACACGCTTTGCCCATAACAAATTTCATTTTGAATTATGGATTCTAAGCTTTTGCCCACAACTGATGTTAGACCACCTGATCTATAGTTACCTGAACATTGGTGTAACATTGGGTAATCCAGTTCTAAGATGCAATTTGCATATCTGAGGATAATTTAAAAATTGTGACCAGAGCCTCTGCTATCTCCTCTGACTTCTTTCACCAGCTAGGAGAGCATGTCATCAGGGCCATAGTGTCAAGCTTCTTGAGTGTTGTTCCAGCTGCACCCATCCAGGCAAGTGATGAGTATTCCATCACACTCCTGACTTAAGCCTTGTAGACAGTGGAAGCACTTTGAGGGGTCAGGAGGTGAGCCAGTCTGTCTGCTCTTGTAGCCATGGTGTTGATATGGCTGGTCCAATTAAACTTTTGGGCATTGATGATCCCCAGGATGTTGATGGTTGGGGGGGCTGGCTGATGGTGGTGCCATTGACCATCAATGGAGGAGGTTGGGCTTTTTCTTGTTGGAGATGGTCATTGCCTGGCACTTATATGGCAGAAATATTACCTGCCACTTGTCAGCTCAAGCCTATTGTTGTCTTAAATCCTGCTAAACGTGGCATGGACTGCTTCATTATCGGAGGAGTTTTGAATGGAACTGAATACTGTGGAATCATTAAGGAACAATCCACTCCTGACCTTATGATGGAAGGAAGGTCATTGATGGTGCATCTGAAGATGGTTGGACTGAGGGCACCAATTTCAGTAATTTCTACAGTGATGTCCTAGGGTGACAGTGATTGGCCTGCAACTACCACAAGCATCTTTCTTTGTATCAGATATGATTCCAGCCACTTGAGAGTTTTCCCTTTGACTCCCATTGACCTCAGTTTCACTAGGGCTCCTTGGTGCCATAAACGGTCGAAATGCCACTTTGAGGACAACTATTCTCGCCGCTCCTCTGGTATTCAGCTTGTGACCAATTCTGGATCAGGGCTGTGATGATGTCTGGAGTCAAGGGATTCAGGTGTCACTTGATGAATACTATTGATGACTCCTTCCATTTCTTTGCTGATGATAGGTTGGTCAAGTTAGGTCTAACCTGACCAATTGGTCTAACCTGACCAATTGATAATATGATAGAAATTTTACGCCTACATGCAATAATTCTCAATTGTTCTATTATAAATTTCTAACTTTATTTATAATGGAAACAGCCTTTGTAGACTTGAAACATTTAAATTACACCCCCTGCCAATGGTGGCAATATAGAGCCTCAGTTTTGCATATCCAGCTCCTCACCCTGTATTGCAGACAGTGTTTTCACTCCAACAACTTTAGTATTATCCCAAATTGGTCAGGTTAGATTTATTCTGTTCTTTGCAAAAAAGATATAGCTGGGCAATCTTCTACATTATTGGGTAGATGCCAGTGTCGTAACTGTACTGGAACAGCTGAAATCATTATTCATTGTTGAATAGCAAAACACAGCAATTTGGGAGAATACTAGAGTTGTTGGAGTGAAAACACTGTCTGCAATACAGGGTGAGGAGCTGGATAGGCAAAACTGAGGCTCTATATTGCCACCATTGGCAGGGGGTGTAATTTAAATATTTCAAGTCTACAAAGGCTGTTTCCATTATAAATAAAGTTAGGAATTTATAATAGAACAATTGAGAATTATTGCATGCAGGCGTAAAATTTCTATTATATTATAGTGAATCTCCTGTGATGCTGCTGATAGTAAATCGGAGGATGTATTGTATTCTCTTTCTTAGCTGGCTTTGTATTGCAGCAGCTCTCTAATTCTCCTCTTCTGATTGGATGTCTCTTCTCTGCTGTTTTCTCTTTCTTTTTCTGGTTCACTCCTCGTCTCCTTGTTTAACTCTTTCACTCCGTTTTTACTGGTCTGTGTGTCCTTTTCAGGGTTTCTATCTTTTTGGGTGGTAGGTAGTTGGGGAAGGCAGCATTTTGTGATGGTGACTGTTGGGCAGAAGCCAGCGGAGACATCTGACTAGCGGTGCAGACCAGTAGGTTGTCGATGACTTTTGAACTGCAGCTCATGGGTGGGTCGGGGATCCAGCCCATAGGCTGAATTTTGGGTGTGGATGGGCATTGGCTCGGGAAGGATTCAGGCAGTAGTGGGAAGCAGTAGGAAGGAGAAGCACAGGGTGAAGGACAGGAAGGCACAAACGCTGGAGATGCTCAGGGTGGAAGAACGGGGCCGGAGAAGAAGTGGGCAAGAGGTTAGCTGAGTAGTCATTCCGAAAAAGAGTAGCACTAGAGAGGAACCGGGCCAGTCCAGCAAATGGGGTCAGAGAAAGAGTGGGGGAGACCAATCAAGCATGATCCCTCAAAGGATCACCACCACAAGGGAGAGAGGCCATTTTGGGTACGAGTGTAACAGAGCAAGAGAATGGGCAACAAAGGATCAGAGTCAGTGAGCAGTGGGTTCCAAAGCCTGGCAGTAGCACAAATTGTACAGCTGCCATTAGGGTCCGTCACTTAGATCGAAGGATCAGGCAACATAATATGAGAGCAATCATAATATGGTAGAATTTCACGTTGAGCTTGAGAGTGACATACTTAACTCAGAAACTCGAGTCGTAGGGCGTTAAATTGGGCCGTGTAGCGCCCATTGTTTCGGAGTTACATGGCATCTTCGACATCCAAGATGGCGTCTTGGATGCGCACGCATGTTTCCAGCATGACGTGCGCCAGACGCCATTTTGTTATAGGAGTTAGCGCAGGCGCAGACAACGAACGCTGGAATCATGTAAAGTAGGGAGAAAATGGCTTCAATCAGTGTGCAACGCTGATTTAAAGTGATAAACACCATTTTGGGACTTAACATTCAACTCAACGCACAGTCTTAACCCCGACCATCTGAACGTGTCTTAGAGTGCCTGGAGGACCCCCCACCGGCGCTATTGAAAGGGACCATTACAGGTTAGTGGCTAGATTATTGCTTCTGGCTGCCGAGATATTTGTAACTATTTTTGGAGGTCTGCTACACTTGAATACTAGGACGCAGGAACATAGGCTAACATTTAGAGCCAGGTGGCCAGGAGTGAAGTTAGGAAATGCTTCTACGTCCAAAGGGTGGGACAAGTTTGGAACGGTCTTCTGCAAACGGCAGTTAATGCTAGCTCACTTGAGAATTCTAAATCTGAGATTGATAGATTTCTGTGAACCAAGGGTATTAAGTGATATGGGGCTAAGGCAGGTATATGGAGTTAGGTCACAGGTCCACCCTGATCTGATTGAATGGTGGAACAGGCTCGAGGGGCAAAATGCCACCGCCACTTGCTGCCTCCTGATATGTGCCAGCTTCTCCTGCAAGAAAGCAGGATGTGTGTCTGGGTGATGTGCCTATCATGGTTGAATAGCTTCCAGTGTGTGTGGCCTGTGAGTTGTGGGTAGGTGGTTTGCAATGGTGGTAATGTGTGAGGGTGAGAGGGTTGAGTACTGATGGAAAAATTTGGTGGTATGTGGGTGATGGGGGGTGTAGTGCATGGAGCAATGGATGCAGCTAGTGGTGTAGTTGGTAGGAGACACCACTTGACAGTTGACCTCACTTATCTTGACCATTCACGTCAAAGCATTGAACTTCTTCCTGTTCTGCATCCATGTTCATGATGCTATGCGCCTGGCATTGATTTCATCCCCTACTGCCTCCCACTACCTTTTGGGTGTATGTCTGGACGGCCTCTTGCTCCCCACCCACCCGCAGATATAGAATGTCCCTCCTTCTGTCCACCTCTAGCACCAAAGCATCTGGTGCATCAGCAGAGAACCTTGGTGCACAGAGTCTCAGATCGACAGATTGGTGAGGTCTGGCATGCAGATTGGAGGATGTGGGATTTAGTGGTGTACAATCTTTATAACTCATCAGTATTTTTTTATTATTCGTTCATGGGATGTGGGCGTCGCTGGCAAGGCCAGCATTTATTGCCCATCCCTAATTGCCCTTGAGAAGGTGGTGGTGTAAAAATAGGGATGGGACCTGCATCTGTGCTTTACATGTGCAATGTCTGATCTATGTTCAGAGTCCGTGCAGACAGCAGGCTGTTATATTCAGCAAATAACAGGTACCAGCTACCTTTAAGAGGTTTCTAACAGACAACCTGCCTTTAAGAGATTGGAGCTTCCCCCTGCTGGTGGAAAGTGCAAATTGCATGGAATCCTCGTTCAACGCTGATTTCCAACGCAGATTGCAGGTGAGTCGTCAGGCCTGACAAAAATCTCGTCCTGCCTGCACAGGGACCATTGGGTGCGGGGTAATAGCGGATGGTGCTAATCCCGCCCAAAAACAGGCCCTATCCAATTTTTCCCCCTTAAACTTAAATAAAGCCAATTTCATAGGTATGAGGGGTGAGTTGGCTAAGGTAGATTGGGAAATTAAATTAAAGGGTATGATGGTTGAAAAGCATTGGCAAACATTTAAAGAAATAGTTCAATATTCTCAACAAATATACATTCCATTGAGAAATAAAAACTCCACGGGAAAAGTGATCCACCCATGGCTAACTAGAGAAGTTAAGGATGGTATTAGATTAAAAGAAGAGGCCTATAATGTTGCCAAGAAGAGTAATAAGCCTGAGGATTGGGAGAGTTTTAGAAACCAGCAAAGGACGACCCAAAAATTGATAAAAAGAGAGAAAATAGAACATGAAAGCAAACTAGCAAGAAATATAAAAACGGATTGTAAGAGCTTCTATAAGTGTGTAAAAAGGAAGAGAGTAGCAAAAGTAAACGTTGGTCCCTTAGAGGCTGAGACAGGAGAAATTATAATGGGGAATCAGGAAATGGCAGATGTGTTAAACAAATATTTTGTAACTGTCTTCACAGTAGAAGACACAAAAAACATACCAGAAATAATGGGGAACCAAGGGGCTAACGAGAGTGAGGAACTTAAAGTAATTAATATCAGTAGAGAAAAAGTACTTGAGAAACTAATGGGATCAAAAGCTGATAAATCCCCTGGACCTGATGGTCAACATCTGAGGGTTCTAAAAGGGGTGTCTGCAGAGATAGTGGATGTATTGGTTATGATCTTCCAAAATTCCCTAGATTCTAGAACGGTCCCAGCAGATTGGAAGGTAGCAAATATGACCCCGCTATTCAAGAAAGGAGGGAGAGAGAAAACAGGACAGTTAGCCTGACATCAGTCATTGGGAAAATGCTGGAATCCATTATTGAGGAAGTGGTAACAGGGCACTTAGAAAATCATAATATGATTAGGCAGAGTCAACATGGTTTTATGAAAGGGAAATCGTGTTAAACAAGATGAGGGCTTACGGGGTTGGGGGTAACATATTAGCATGGATAGAGGATTGGCTATTGGACAGAAAACAGAGAGTAGGGATAAAAGGGTCATTTTCAGGTTGGCAGGCTTAACTAGCGGGGTGCCGCAAGGATCTTTGCTGGGGCCTCAGCTATTTACAATCTATATCAAAGACTTAGACGAAGGGTCCAAGTTTGCTGACAGTACAAAGCTAGGTGGGAAAGTTAGCTGTGGGGAGGATACAAAGAGTCTGCAAGGGGATATAGACAGGTTAAGTAAGTGGGCAAGAAGGTGGCAGATGGAGTATAATGTGGGGAAATGTGAGGTTAGTCACTTTGGTAGGAAGAATAGAAAAACAGAACATTTTTTAAATGGTGAGAAACTATAAATGTTGGTGTTCACAGAGACTAGGGTGTCTTTGTACAAGAAACACAAAAAGTTAGCATGCAGGTACAGCAAGCAATTAGGAAAGCAAATGGAATGTTGGCCTTTATTGCAAGGGGGTTGGAGTACAAAAGTAAGGAGGTCTTACTACAACTGTACAGGGCTTTGGTGAGACCACACCTGGAGTACTGTGTACAGTTTTGGTCTCCTTATTTAAGGAAGGATATACTTGCCCTAGAGGCGGTGCAACAAAAGTTCACTAGATTAATTCCTGGGATGAGAGGGTTGTCCTATGAAGCGAGGTTGAGTAGAATGGGCCTATACTCTCTGGAGTTTAGAAGAATGAGAGGTGATCTCATTGAAACATGATGTGGAGATGCCGGTGATGGACTGGGGTTGACAATTGTAAACAATTTTACAACACCAAGTTATAGTCCAGCAATTTTATTTTAAATTCACAAGCTTTCGGAGGCTACCTCCTTCCTCAGGTGAACGATGTGGAAATCGTTCCACATCGTTCACCTGAGGAAGGAGGTGGCCTCCGAAAGCTTGTGAATTTAAAATAAAATTGCTGGACTATAACTTGGTGTTGTAAAATTGTTTATAATTGAAACATATAAGATTATGAGGGGGCTTGACAGGGTAGATGCTGAGAGCTTGTTTTCCCTTGCTGAAGAGTCTAGAACTAGGGGGCATAGTCGCAGGATAAGGGGTCGGCCATTTAAGATTGAGATGAGGAGGAATTTCTTCACTTAGAGGGTTGTGAATCTTTGGAATTCTCTACCCCAGAGGGCTGTGGATGCTGAGTCGTTGAGTATATTCAAGACTGAGATCGATTTCTGGACTCTAGGGGAATCATGGGATATGGGGATTGGGCAGGAAAGTGGAGCTGAGGTCGAAGATCAGCCATGATCTTATTGAATGGTGGAGCAAGCTCGAGGGGCCGTATGGCCAACTCCTGCTCCTATTTCTAATCTTCTTATGTTCTAATAGTCCAGGTGTGAATTGCAATAATAAAAATTAAATTCATTTCACAATGAACGTTTGGATGGACCCAGCATTTGAAAATCATTGAACAATTGGGAAACATATCAAGGTGAATCACAACAATAAAAGTATTAAATATTTAGAAATTACCAGTTTGTGTCCACAGTAATTTGGTTTGAAGGAAAAAGTGAGCATTTGGAAATTGCAAATCCAGCTTTACAGTGCTGCAAGTGGTGATGGAGCTGAAGGACCCAAGAGGAGAGGCAGAAGAGCCCCAACATCACGGGGTGGGGGGGAGGTGCAGTGTGACAAGTTTGCATTGGTAAATCTCGTTATATAGGTCAATTGTAGTGCTCACATGGCGGCCCCAGTCGGCAACAGTGAACTCAGTATTGACCCTGGATGGAAGTTGGGATCTTTGAAAAGCAAAAGAAAGAAGCAGGTAAGTGTGGGGGCAGTGATATCCCAACATCCAATCTAAAGGTCCTATTGTTTTAAAAGGCTTTCACCACCTGCTATGAAAGCTGGGATAGAATACATGACAACTGGAAGACTGTCCGTGCTAGTGCTCATTTGTCAGCTTTTACAGACAAAACTCCGCCTTTATGCTGCGGTACTTTCAGTATAATTACTTGAGCAGTGATAGGCAGGAGCCAGGGTGAGCCATATTACAGAATAGTATAATTGAAAACAAGCAGGATAGTCACAAATTGGATGAGACGTCAGCTAATATTAAAGCCATAAAATTTGGGAAGGGTCCACTGGCTGTTAAGGTGCCGAGCAGCACAGGTACAAATTTTTGACATGGGCGATGTCAGTAAAGGCAGCAAAGGAGCTGACGCTGATTTAACGTACAGGATGGAGAACAAATGTGATCAACTTGAGGACAGAGCCAAACCAGACATAGGCCTGGAATTTCCGCATACTTTCTGCCCAGATATCAGGGTGGAATGGACTGAAAAAGCACAGACGATCACGGAATTTATAACGTAAGTAAGTTATGCCCATAACCACTTACACTCAAGTTTCCGTGCTCTTTTACGTTGGTTCAAAAGTCAATTCACCCGAAGCAGTCCCCGTCCACAAAACTGGCCACACCCCCAGGTCGGCATGGCGAATTTCCGCTGATTGCGCCCGTGGCGGGGGGGGGTGTTCATCACATTGCGCTCAGTATTTCAGACGAACCAGGCACCCGTGATCACATTTATCCATCACATTAATGACCTGCAGCTGCAGTGACCAGCAGTCAATTGAAGCCTCACTCAGGTCTGTTTCTCGTACTGATGCTACAATTATTTTAAATTACTTTCAATTCAGTTTAAATGAGTTCAAATTCAGTCAATTGATCTGCCCTTGGTACATAAGACCTGTGACCAGCAGTCAATTGAAACCACTGATTGGCCTGTTTCTTTAGCTGCAGCAATACTTGAACACGTTTTCAGTTTAATTCACTAATCCTGAGGCCCAGTTGGCCATGTTCCAGTCAATAATCGATTACGTTCAATTACGCTGCTCGATTTCGCTGATTCACAGGAGATTTTATGTTCGGGCTTATGCAACTGAGTTTGCGCAGAAATTTGGGCGAAACTCCACCGTAGCAAAACTGTCCAGCGCATTCCAGATGCATTTTCCCGATTGTGTCCCCTACGGAAACTCCAGGCCATAATACTTAGCTGAGGGTGGAAAGATCGGGATGAAAAAAATAAAAAATAAAGAAAGACTTGCATTTATATAGCACCTTTCATGACCTCAGGACGTCCCAAAGCGCTTTTCAGCCAATGAAGTATTTTTGAAGTGTAGTCACTGTTTTAATGCTAGAAATGTGGCAGCCAACTTGCTCACTGCAAGATCCCACAAACAGCAATGTGATAACGACAAGATAATCTGTTTTTAGGTGTTTGTTGAGGGATAAATATTGGCCAGGACACGGGAGAGAACTATCTTGCTCTTCTTCAAAATAGTACCATGGGATCTTTTACATCCACCTGAGAGGCCTCAATGACTCATCCAAAAGATAACCCCTCTGACAGCACAGCACTCGCTCAGAACTGCACTGGAATATCAGCCTAGGTGTTGTGCTCAAGTCCCTGGAGTGGGACTGTGAACTCACAACCTTCTGACTCAGAGGTGAGAGTGCTACCACTGAGCCACGGCTGACATAAGTGCCATCACTTGCCTTCAAATGGGGGGAAGCCCTGATAGGTGATAATATTTCAGTGGTGGCACTTTTACAATACAGAGAGGCTCAAGATTTAAGGTACCAGAGGGAAAAAACCTCTCTAAGGGAAAACTTTCAACGTTCCTCTGAAATCTCTGGAATTACAGAAGAGAAAATCCAAGGAAACCTCTGTGGGAGAAGAACATCCAATGTGGTCTCTGCTATCTAGCCTGGTTCTGAATTGATGTTGGGAGAAGCTTGTACATCTCATTTCTCCCAGAGGGCAGCTGGCTTCTCAAAGGTCTAAAACTATCACAAAAGCTGTGAGTTGGGGCTGAAGAGACGGACAGATTATGTTTAGTCCACAGATCATGCACATCTAAAAGTTTCCAGAAGTTAAATTTATGTGAACTTTCCCCACCATCACTAAAAGCAGTGCTAGTGTTGTTTGTTTCAGCTGATGTGAAACCTCCTCCAGTATTGTGTGAAATGTAATGTCGCTATGTTGGACAGCCTGGTCCATTTCTCCTTAGATTTTTCATCATTTTTCTTAGGTGTCTGCCTTGGTTCAGTGGTAGCACTGTCAACTCTTGAGTCAGAAACTTGTGGGTTCTGGTCTCACTGCAGGACTTGAGCACATATCCAGCTGATACTTCCATGTTTCTCTCCATTACACAGCAATTATACTTCAAAAATACTTCATTGGCTGTGAAGTGTTTTGGGATGTCCTGAGGTTGCAAGTTCATTCTTTCTCGAACAGGTGAATTATTGTCTAATAGTGGAATAAAAGTTTAATATTCCTCTTCAGGGGGCCTTTGAGCTGTTTGTTTTTAAGCACCTTTACTACTGGCTCACTAGCATTAAGGGCTCTCACTGGGTGGTGGACTTCAAGGTGATCACATATTTGAGTCATTGGGATAGGTTTTCAACTTGCTGCCTGGGCAATCAATGGAAATGAAAATCAAGTGGGTTCTATAACGGGCAGTTGATCTACAACACCAGTTTTACACTCGGGCAGTAAGTTGAAAATCTACTCCATTATTTTCTGATACACAGGACACAGGCGGGTACGAAGAGGGTAACAAGTAGTGAGGTGTTTAAGTGGTAGCGCCATTTTACCTTTCAACGAAATGTTGCAGTGCATATCACCACTAGATAGTGCAATATTGCACCCCTAACATGTCACCATCAGCCGTTCTGTTGGTGAGTATAGTGCAAGGATATTGGAAACTTGTTGAGCCTTGTTACAGATTTCAGGATTTTCACTTGGTTCAATGTCACCAGTTAATCCAATAAACAGACCTTGCATCCCCTTTGACCTATAGAGTACCTTTTCTGCTTGATTTCTAGAAATGAACAGAATATAGTTTTCAGTGAAATTCAATCTGTTTTAATCTATCACTCCTCATAATGTAGTAAGTAACAAATTGTGCTACTCTACCCCTGTTAACGGGTTAAACCCACTTTTGTGCGTAGCAATCACTGGCATTATCCTTTCCTTATTACAGGCTGCATATTTTCATGCCTCAACCTAGAATCTCTCAAAGCCTTTCTTTGGCTGGAGAGAAAGAGAAACCCTTACTGACTGTCCCAGACTCAAACTTACTGCAGACTGTCATTTTTTCACACAGTGAGGAAAAATAAACAAAATATCGCTGTCCTCTCCCAGCTCTCTCTTAGGACAATTGTCTGATTGGTCTGCTATTTTTCTTCCCATTTTCTGGTCTCCTCAGGCCATAAACTAATTGTGCCCAGGAGAGCTGACGACCTCCCAGCTTCCACCAGTGCTGATTTGATCTGTCCATTAGGAGATGTGTACAAGCAGCATGAAGATGGCTTTCTGTCTAAGCTTTTTTCCTCTCAATGCCCACAGTAGCTCACTGATAAAGGGAATCACAGTCGTGAATTCTCATCCCTTCACTCTCTGGGAACCACATTGCCATCCTAATGTGGTTTAATCATTTATACTAATTTCATTTTGTACATTGCAGATATAACAATTGAAGTGTAATCATTCATTGCTCCCATATTTTTCTTTTTGATTTTCCAGGAAGAAGAATCCAGTGCAAGATGTCTCACAAGGCAAATTTCCTTCACAGATTGTTTAACTGGCGATATCTTATTTTATGTTTGTTTATGTTTCACACTGGAAAAGGTAACTTTAATTTCTCCTTACTACATTTGTTCAGTATCATTCAGAGGGGTGTTGTCTTTGTGTAAAGGTGTGTGCCAAACATTTGACATAATGATGTAACTCATGTTGAAATTATTACTCTTTTTATGGTGTTGCCATGACGAAAATGTCAAGAGTACGTTTGCGTTTCTTGCTTCAAGCAAAAAAGATTTTTCAAACATTCTTATGTATCCCTTTGAACAATAGATGGAAAATATATTATTCATTTTACCTGTGTAATATTCCAGACATGGGAATAAGAAGGCAGAGAAAGAAATGGCAGCAGTGAGAACTTTCTTATATTCTCATTAATAAGTAGAGAACTTAAGTCTGACCCTGGGAAATGATTGAAGGGACATTTTATTTTGCTATTGTGAAGAAAATATTCATGAATTATGCTAATAAAGGATTTACTTGGGAGAACTAACTGAAAAAAGTTTATCCCATTAACTCAAAGACAGGAGCACTTAATCAAATTGGAGGGTCTGTTTGTTATATTAGAACATAAACAATACAAAAAATCAGAAAAGTAAAAGCCCATGAGAAAGTGGCAAGTTGGATCCAAAATTGGCTCAGTGGCAGGAAGCAAAGGGTAATGGTTGACGGGTGTTTTTGTGACTGGAAGGCTGTTTCCAGTGGGGTTCTACAAGGTCCCTTGCTTTTTGTGGTTTTTGTAATGATTTAGACCTAAATGTAAGGGGCATGATTAAGAAGTATGCAGATGATACAAAAGTTGGTCATGTGGTTGATAGTGAGGAGGAAAGCTGTAGACTGCAGAAAGATATCAATGGACTGGTCAGGTGGGCAGAAAAGTGGCAAATGGAATTCAATCTGGAGAAGTGTGAGGTAATGCATTTGGGGAGGCCAAACAAGGCATGGGAATACACAATAAATGGGAGGATACTAAGAGGTGTAGTGGAAGAGAGGGACCTTGGAGTGCATGTCCTCAAATCTCTGAAGGTAGCAGGACAGGTAGATAAGGTGGTTTAAAAAGCATACGGGATACTTTCTTTTATTAGCCAAGGCATAGAATATAAGAGCAGGGAGGTTATGCTAGAACTGTATAAAACACTAGTTAGGCCACAGCTTGAGTACTGCGTACCGTTCTGGTCACCACATTACAGGAAAGGCGTGATTGCACTAGAGAGGGTACAGAGGAGATTTACAAGGATATTGCCAGGGCTGGAGAATTTTAGCTATGAGGAAAGATTGGATACCCTGGGGTTGTTTTCATTGGAACGGAGGAGGCTGAGGGGTGATTTAATCGAGGTATATAAAATTATGAGGGGCCTAGATAGACTGGATAAGAAGGACCTATTTCCCTCAGCAAAGGGGTCAGTGACCAGGGGGCATAGATTTAAGGTAATTAGTAGAAGGATTAGAGAAGAGCTGAGGAGAAATTTTTTCACGTAGAGAGTGGTAGAGGTCTCGAACTCACTGCCTGAAAGGGTGGTAGAGGCAGAAACCCTCAACTCATTTAAAAAGTACTTGGATGTGCACTTGAAGTGCCGTAACCTACAGGGCTATGGGCCAAGTGCTGGAAAGTGGGATTAAGCTGGAAAGCTCTTTTTCAGCCGGCACAGACATGATGGGCCGAATGGCCTCCTTCTGTGCCGTAACTTTCTATGATACCAACTGCAAAACATTCCCTAAGAACTCAAACCGTGTCTTTTTAAAACTGCATGATTTATTAATTATGCTAAAAAGGAGACACAGGCAGGACAGTTACACTGAGTTTGTAGATGGATTATTATTTGATGCTTGCACATAGAGTGAACTTAAAGTTCAAAGGATCTGGAGGCAACCTATTGATATGGGTAGGGAATTGATTAGGAGGTAGGAGACAAAGAGTAGGGATAATGGGTATGTACTCCAATTGGCAGGATGTGACTAGTGGTGTCCCCCAGGGATCTGTACTGGGGCCTCAGCTTTTCACTATATTTATCAATGACTTAGATAAAGGAATGGAGAGCCATATATCCAAGTTTGCTGATGACACCAAGTTAAGTTGGCATGGGAAATAATGTAGATGGGAGCAAAAAATTGCAATGAAACATTGATAGATTAAGTGAGTGGGCAAAACTGTGGCAAATGGAGTTCAATGTGGGGAAATGTGAGGTCATCTACCTTGGACCTAAGAAAGATAGATCAGAGTATTTTCCAAGTACAAAAATCACTAAAAGCTAGTAGATAGGTACAAAAAATAATTTAAAAGGCTAATGGAATGTTGGCCTTTATCTCAAGGGGACTGGAATACAAGGGGTGGAAGTTATATTACAGTTATATAAAGCTGTGGTTAAACCCCATTTAGAGTACTGTGTTCAGTTCTGGGCACCGTATCTCAGGAATGATATACTGGCGTTGGAGAGGATGCAACGCAGATTCACCAGAATGATACTGGGGCTAAAAGGATTAAATTATGAGGACAAGTTGCATAGACAAGGCTTATAGTCCCTTGAGGATAGAAGATTAAGGGGTGATCTGATTGAAGTGTTTAAGGTGTTAAAGCAGTCAATAGGGTAAATAGTGAGAAACTATTTCCCTTGGTGGGGGAGTCCAAAATAAGGGGACTCGACCTTAAAATTAGAGCTAGGCCATTCAGTGGTTGTACTAAACCTTTATGTTATGCTAAATCTTCATAAAACACTGGTTAGGCCCCAGCTGGAGTATTATGTCTAAACCTAGGCAACACACTTTAGGAAGGATGTCAAGGCCTTAGAGAGGATGCAGAGGAGATTTATTAGAATGCTACCAGGGATTAAATACTTTAGTTACGTGGAGAGGCTAAAGAATCTGGGGTTGCACTCATTAGAGCAGAGAAGGTTAAGGGAAGATTTGATAGAGGTGTTCAAAATCATGAAGGGTTTGGATATAGTAAATAGGGAAAAACTGTTTCCAGTGGCAGAAGGATTGGTAGCTAAAGGATACAGAGTTAAGGTAATTAGCAAAAGAACAGGCGCCTGCAGCATGCCTCCTGCCCCCAAGGGGTCTTGAGGGATGTAGGTTTTTGATTACATATAATACGCAAGGGTCCTGTCATTTCAGTTTATATAAAATGAAAATATTTGTGTCACTGTTAACTAAAACATAGGCATCCCTGCAAATGTTACATTCCTCCTACATTAATTAAACCCTCAAGGTTCTTATCATATTTTTCATATCTGTGAATAAAATTTCCACTGTTTTATTTTAATTTTAATCACACGGAATCATTTTTATTATTTCAGATTGTTTGGGGTGAGGGAGAGATGCTAGATGGAGAAGCGAGTGAAGATGGTGCAGTGTGTACCCAACTGGGCTCAATGTTCTCTTCTTGTGTAGAAAATTGAGTTTCCCTGTAACTCATAGTCCTGTCGATATTAAACTTGACAACTCTAAGAAAAAACGTCTTCATGGAGAATTAATTTAATCTGATATACATTAGGAATTAGGAAAGCAGTATTTTCCTTGTTATAACTCAAAGAACATGAATTCTTGCTGCAAGCTGAAGAGTTTATTTGCAAAGCTGATAGGGAAACATATGAATAAAGTTTACCAGTTATTATTTACATATGTGATTAATCACAAAATAGAGTTTCTCTGTAACTAAAACACCATAAATGTTTGAAGCACAAAGTATTGTGACATTTTCTATATTTCCATTATGTTGATTAATGGTTATCGTGTGATTATATTTGCAGTGGTATTTGGAGCTGGATTTACATTATGTGGATACCTACATCAAAGCATTAATACGTTTCATCACATTATTGGCTCTGACTCCTGTTCAATGAACGTTTCCGCAACCCAAGCAGGTTTACAAATAGAAGCTCATTTCAATATAACTGGCTCGTTAATTGTTCAAGGATCTATTCTAGCAGCTACACCAGAAGCTTCGTCAGAAGTCTGCATCATTTGGAACGGGGACGTTGGGAAACTGTTCATAACTCGAGGTGATGCTAAGTTGTACTCCATCAATGTCTTACCTGTGGGGACTTGTTGTCAAAATTTCACACTTACCAAAAGCACTTCAAGTAATAATTCATCATCACTGAGCAATATTATTTACATAAGTGGATCAGACCTCAGCCCTGTTTACTTAGAAAATGCTTCTTATGCAGAATTTACTGGATCTCCAGATGCATGTGGTAAGTCGAATAATAAATTGCACACTATGAATCTTTTTTCCAGGTTTAGTATATTTTCAAAAATTGAAGACATTTTGAATATAAAGATTTATAAAAAAATAAAGAATAAAATACATGCATGCATTGTATAGTTTAAGATACAAGAACAACTAAAAACCAACTCTTAATTAAAAAGATTACAAAAATAGCACAACCTGTGAATTATGCCACAAGAGTGCATATATCTTTATAAAAATTGAATGGCTTTGTTATGTGAAGCTGTGCAATTGAAATATTCACCCCAAAACTAACTATTGTTAACTGGTTACAGATATAAAGGTCCTGATTTTAACTCAACCGGCCTGGCGGAGACTGGGCTAGGGGCAGTTAAAGTGAGGGGAGAGACTTACCCCATCTGATCCCACTGCCTTCCCGACAGATCCGAATATTAACCTGCTATTTTGAGCAGATGACCAGGGATCCCGCAAGAAGGCAGCGGGATCCTTCTTTAAATATGCAGTCCGGGATCCGATTATGTCCTCGGGACCCGACTGCAATTTTAGCTGGAGACCTGAGCGGGGGAACAGTGACGGCTTTCCTGTCAGGCCAAACTTGCCGGGAAGTGGTTGGTGGGCCAGAAGAGGCACAGGCAGGTAAGTTTAAAACATTTTTTTTAGGTTTCCTTGTGGGTGAAGGGAACCTTGGGTGTCCCATGCCCCAGGCTTCCCCTCCCTCCCCTGATCGCGATCGCCTTCGTTCCCCCCCTCACCACTTGCCTGACTGCCAGGGACTGTGCCCCTGGGTGCCCGGCTGTGGCTTCCTGTGGCCCGAATTCCCGCTCCTGCTCACTGGTCTGGTAATGGATCTGGCCGGTTTTGAGGTGAGAGTCTGCCGACCCCCCATTATTGGAAAGAACACAGTTTACCATAACAAATGAAAATTGATGTTTTCGGGTGTACTTTGAGGCTCACGGGCACCGTTCCCGCCTCCCCCCAATTAAAATCGGGGCCAAATTCTGGCTTTTGATGTATGTTCCCAATCTGTTATATTTATATTGCTATTGTTCCTCTCAGTGGGCCTTTCATAAAGCAAAGATCACGGCGATGATTTTAACCCAGGTTACATACCCTCCCTGGAGCTATCGATGCCTCAGACTGTCTCATGTTAATATTACTTCAGCCGTTTAACCATCTCTTGTTTTCCATTTAAACACTTTACAGGTCATTCTATGGTGTTTGTGCTCTCCCTCCCCCTTCCCTTAGTTCTGTTCTTTTTTTTAAATGCCGTTCATTTGTAATTTGTTTCCATTCTGATGTAGGATCCACACCTGAAATGTGAACTTCTTTGTTCCATCTCCCTTCCCAGATTGAACCAGACTGTTCACAACCTTGGCGTTCTATTCAATGCTGAGCTGAGATGCTGACCCCATAATCCTCTCCATCCTAAATACCACGGGCGCTAAATTGGGTCGTGTAGCGCCCGTTGTTTCGGCGCTACACAGCCTCTCTGACATCGAAGATGGCGTCTTGGATGCGCATGCACGTTTCCAGCGTGACATGCACCGGACGCCATCTTGGTATAGGAGTTAGCGCAAGCGCACATAACCAATGCTGGAATCATGTAAAGTAAGGACAAAATGGCTTCAATCAGTGTGCAACACTGATTTAAAGTAATAGACACCATTTTGGGACTTAACGCTCAACTCAACGCACAGTCTTAACCCCAACCATCTGTACATGTCTTAGAGTGTCTGGAGGACCTGCCACCAGCGCTATTTAAAGGGACCATGCAGGGTTACAGGTTAGTGGCTGGATTATTGCTTCTGGCTGCTGAGACATTTGTAACTGTTTTTGGAGGTCTCCTAGACTTGAATACTCAGACGCGGGGACATAGCCTAACATTTAGAGCCAGGACGTGCAGGAGTGAATTTAGGAAAGGGTGGGAGACGTTTGGAACGCTCTTCTGAAGACGGCAGTTGATGCTAGCTCACTTGTGAATATTAGATCTGAGATTGATAGATTTTGTGAACCAAGGGTATTAAGGGATATGGGGCTAAGGCAGGTATGTGGAGTTAGGTTACAGGTCCACCATGATCTCATTGAATGGTGGAACAGGCTCGAGGGGCTAAATGCCACGGCCACTTGCTGCCTCTTGATATGCGCCACTTTTTCCTGCAAGAAAGCGGGACGTGTGTCTGGGTGATGTGCCTGTCATGGTTGAATAGCTGTCAGTGTGTGAGGCCTGTGAGTTGTGGGTGTGTGGCTTGCAACAGTGGTAATGTGTAAGGATGATAGGAAGCATCTGTTTGGAAGAGTTGAGTACTGATGGAAAGAGTTTATTGGTATGGGGGGCGTAGTGCATAGTGCAGTTGGTAGGAGACGCCACTTGACAGTTGACCTCACTCACCTTGACCACTCATGTCAAAGCATTGAACTTCTCTCCTGCACTGCATCCATGTTCATGATGCTGTGCTCCTGGCATTGACTTCGTCCCCCGCTGCCTCCCACTGCCTTTCGGATATATGTCTTGAGGGCCTCTTGCCACCCCCCCCCTCCCCCCACCCCCTCTGCATATGTAGGATGTCCCTCCTTCTGTCCACCTCTTGCATTAAGGTCTCTAGTGCATCAGCAGAGAACCTTGGTGCACGCACTCTTGCAGGCCTGGTACCAACTCAGATCAGCAGATTGGTGAGGTCTGGCATGCAGATTGAAGGATGTGGGATTTAGTAGTGTGCAACCTTTATTCAATGTTTTAACATAATACATCATAGGGATAGGACCTGCATCTGTGTTTTATGTGTGCGATGTCTGATCTCTGTGCAGACGGTAGACGGTTATTTGCAGCAAATAACAGGTACCAGCTACCTTTAAGAGATTTCTAAGAAACATCCTCCCTTTCCGAGATAGAGCTCCTTCTGGTCGTATAAAATGTGAATTGCATTGATTCCACGTGCAAGGCCCAGAATGGAACACTGATTGCAGGTGAGTCCTCAGACCGGCCAAAACTTGCGTCATGCCTGTGCAGGAGTCATTGGGCGCGGGGTAATAGCGCATCACGCTGCCCGCGCCCAAAAACGGTCCTTATCCAAATTTATCCCCCCACCTCCTTCCACCTCCCTAAGCTCACTGCCTCCGTCTCTGCCTCAGTCCATCTGCTGCCAAAACCTTCATCCATGCCTTTGTCACTTTCAGACTCAACCATTCCAATGCTGTCGTGGCCAGCCTCCCATCCTCTATGCTGTGTACACTTCAGCTAATCCAAAGCTCTGCTGCCATATCCTACCTTGCACTGTCTCACTCATCCACCACTCCTATCTATGCTGACCTACATTGGCTTCTGGTGCCCCAAAGCCTCCAATTTAAAATTCTCACCCTCATGTTTAAATCCAGTCATGCTCCTCCCCATTTCTGTAACGTCCTCCAAACCTCCAAACCCTCCTAGAACTCTCCATTCCTCTGACATCTTAAGCAACCCCCTCCTTTGTCTCTCCATTTGAGGCTGTGCCATCAGCCGTCTAGACCTCAAGGTCTAGAATTCCCACCTAAATTCCTCCACCTCTATATCCCTCTCCTCCTTTAAGACTTCCCTAAAACCCACCTTTTTGACCAAGTTTTTGGTCACCTCATCTAATATAATTCTTCTTTGGCACAGCAACCATTTTTGTCTGATTAAGCCTCTGTGGAGTGCTTTGGGGTGTTTTTCTATATTAAAGACGCTATATAAATGCAAGCTGTTGTTGTCTGTTCTCTCCACCAATTCTGACTGACCTATTGAGTGTTTCCCGCATTTTCTGGGGTGCGTGGGGGGGAGGTTTGTGTGGAAATAATAGTAATCTTAAGATAAGAAAAAGAATGGATGAGAGTAAAGGTGGGGTTAGGGAGGTTTCCTTCACTCACAAGGAAACCTAAAAAATGTTTTAAAACTTACCTGCCTAACACAAACCCTAATGCAGAGTACAAAAAGAGATAAATACCCAGGGAACAGATAGGTTATAGGAAGTAATTATAAAATACCAGTCAAAAATAAAGCAAGAAAGGGAAAGGGAATTGGATAAATACTTGAAGGGAAAAAATTTACAGGGCTATGGGAAAGAGCAGGGGAATGGGACTAATTGGATAGCTCTTTCAAAGAGCCGGCACAGGCACGATGGGCCGAAGGCCTCTTCCTGTGCTGAACCATACTATGATACTGCTATGATACTATGAGTGATCATAAACAAGAGCATATTGAATTGCCTGTATAGCAATGTACAGAACATCAGCAACAAAATGGGAGAATTGGAAGCAGCAATTAGAAGTGAGGAAATAGGTAATCAGGATAACGGAAATATGGCTGCAGACAGGTCAATATTGGCAGATAAATATTGCAAGCTATAATGTATTTATAAAAGATCGGGAAGGAAGAAGGAGTGGCGGGGTAGCTGTATTAATTAGAAATAGCATAATGGCAGTAGCAAGAAAGGATATAACTAACAAAGAGACAGAAACAGAATCCATATGGATTGAGATAAGGGATAGGAAGGAATCGGTCACACCAATAGGGGTATACTGCAGACCACCAAATAATAGAATCATTGAATCATAGAAAGGTTACAGCACAGAAGGAGGCCAATCAGCCCATCGTGCCCGTGCCGGCTCTCTGCAAGAGCAATCCAGCTAGTCCCACTCCCCCGCCCTTTCTTCGCAGCCCTGCAATTTTTTTTCCTTCAAGTAATTATCCAATTCTATTTTGAAAGCCATGATTGAATCTGCCTTCACCATCCTTTCAGGCAGTGCATTCCAGATCATAACCACTTGCTGCGTAAAAAAAGTTTTCCCTCATGTCACCTTTGGTTCTTTTGCCTTAAATCTGTGTCCTCTGGTTCTCGACCCTTCTGCCAAATGGGAATAGCTTTTCTCTATCTACTCTGTCTAGACCCCTCATGATTTTGAACTCTTTTATCAAATTTCTTCTCAACCTTCTCTGCTCTAAGGAGAACAACCCCAGCTTCTCTAGTCTCTCCACGTAACTGAAGTCCCTCATCCTTAGAATCATTCTAGTAAATCTTTTCTGCACCCTCTATAAGGCCTTCACATCCTTCCTAAAGTGTGGTGCCCAGAACTGGACACAATACTCAAGTTGTGGCCGAACCAGTGTTTTATAAAGGTCCACCATAACTTCCTTGCTTTTGTACTCTATGCCTCTATTTATAAAGCCCAGTAGAAAGAAAGTGAAGGGAGAAATATGTAGGCAAATTTATGAAATGAGTAAAAAGTGCAGAATCATAATCATGGGAAATTTCAACTATCCTCAAATAAACTGAAATGGAGAGGAAGTGAAAGGGAAGAAGGGGATGGAGTTTTTACAATATGTACAAGACTACTTTCTGACCCAATATGCAAGAAGCCCAGCTACACCTAGTCATGGGAAATGAGCCAGAGCAGATAAGAGAAGTTAGCATGGGAGAGTATCTAGGGAGTAGTGATCACAATATAAGGTTTAAGAAAAAGATTGATAGAAATGTGGATAAGACAACTATGAGAGAATGAGGATGGAGTTAAAGGAGGTAAACTGGAGAAAAATATTGATAGACAAAGAGTGAGAACATTTAAAGGAGAGATCAATGGAGTTCAGAAGAAATATATTCCACTAAAAAAATAAAAACAAACTAGCCAAGAATGAGATGTCATGGATAAATAGAGGAGAGGATAAAATTGAATCTATAAAAAAAGGCATATGCAAAGTACAAAAACAATAAAGGAGAGGATGTCAAAGAGGAGCTTAGGAAAGAGGTAAAAAAGACAATTAGAAAGGCAAAGAGGAAATATGAAATGAAAATATCAAAGAATATAGAAAGAAATAGTGAAGTATTCTGTAGGCACAAAAGTAACAAAAGAATAATTAGGATAGGGATGGGGCCACTAAGGGACGAAGAAGATAAACTCACAGGAAGCAACACTGAAATGACAGGGATACTGAATAGATGCTTTGCCTCAGATTTCACTGAAGAAGCTAACAAAGAGGAAATGACAATAGCAGAAGTCAAGAGGAATATTACAACAGTTAAGATAGAAAGAAAAGAGATATTAGACAAACTAACCAAACTTAAGGAGGACAAGACCCCAGGCCCAGAAGGATTGCACCCACGGATACTGAAAGAAACTAAGGAGGAGATAGCAAAGGTACTAGTATCCATATATAAAAATGTAATAGATAAAAGAATTGTGCCAGAGGTTTGGCGGTCAGTAAATGTAATTCCTATCTTTAAAAGTGGGGGTAGAACTAATCCAGGGAACTATAAACCAGTTAGCTCATCGTCAGTGGTTGGAGAGGTACTAGAATCTTTGTTAAAGGATATGATTACAAAACATCGAAAGATGGAGAGTATTATAAAAAAAATAACATGGATTTCTAAAAGGAAGGTTATGTTTAATCAACCTTGTTGAATTATTTGAAGAAGTAACAGAAATAGACAAGGGCAATGCAGAAGGCCTTTGATAATGTGCCAGATAAGAGACTCATGACAAAGATGAGAGCATGTGAAGTCAGGGGTTAGGTATTAGAATGGTTTGAAAGGTGGCTACAAACCGAAAACAGTGTTTTGGACTTAAGGAAGTTTCTCAGATTGGCAGAAAATGGGGAGTGGTGTCCCGCAGGGATCTGTACTGGAACCACTGTTGCTTAGCATGTACATAAATGATTTTGATGTACATAAATGATTGGAGGTATCGTGTCAAAATTTGCAGATGATACCAAATTGGGGGTACAGCTAATAATATGGAAGACTGCACCAAAATACAGGAAGATATCTACAGGTTTGCAGAGTGGGCAGATAAATAATGAATGAAATTAAATAGGGTCTTCTTTACTTCATGTTACAATAGTCTTGCTTTTATACCTCAGATAAAAGGCCATTACATTATACATCTTCCATGACCTTTACCCTTGATTTACACTAACTTACCTCAGTGCAGCATTCCAAAGAGTGGGTGAAGGTTCCATAGTGGATCTCAGGACATAAGACAATGTCTACTTACATATACAGAAAAGGTAAACGTATAACTATCAAACAGATAGATTTATCTACTAGAAGGTCTGAACTACACAAGGAATCTGAAACTTATCTTATATGACAACAGTTGGTACCAACCCTACAAGAGGCCTTGGAGATTTGGGCCAACTTGGTGACATTCTACAGATACTGCTTGTTTCAACAGATTCTGCAAAAAAACTGTCTTTTAGCCAAAAAATGGACTCATGAACATAAAATGGATTATTTATTACAACCTTTCCTGCTAATATTCCTAACTGCTCCCTTTAGGAAAGGAGGGGCTGGATTTTCCTCTGTTATCCTGCCTGAAATTAGGTGGACTAGTGGCAGAAAAGAGGGAAAATTGGATAGTGAGACCTACCACCACTTCACTGCTCCAATCTCAATTTCCTTTCCCCTGCTGGGACATTGCCAGCTGCCCCTTCTCTGTCCATTACATATAATTGGCAGGAGGGGAGGACGTGGCCTTCGTCTGACAGATTTTTCTTGCATCCGCCACTTTCCAGGACCCCCATATGGAAGGTGGCGGTAAGTCTTGGGAAGCGGTGGTAACGGCCCTAAGGTCCCCCAGTGGAGGGAGAGGGCCTTGTAGCAGTCTTCTCACCCTCAAATCTGACCCTTCCGACTTACGTGTAGATGTTGGTCACTGCTGTGATCTACAGGGCTGTCTTTTCCCTGATCTTTATGACTTTTTTGCCTCTTTGAATGCCTGGCTCCCTCTTCTGATACTGCAGTGGCAATCCCTCTGCAGCACTGCTGCGATTTTGCAGCAGATACTGGAGGGCTTCGTCTTGGCGCTGAGAATCCTCCTGGAGAACTTACCCTGCAAAGGTGATTAACACTGACCCAGTTTTCCGGGTTGGGGTTGTATCAGAGGGGCAGGCGGAAATCCCTTCCCACTGGAACACCGCTTTTGGGAGGCAAATGCAGCCCAAGCTATCATCAGGGTGAACTGGAGGAGAATTAAAAAAGATGAACCATCAGCAACTCATGACATTGTGCACAATACAATGATAACCATCATATTCTGCAAAAGATACATAAGTTCAATCATTTTCAGACGGGAACTTATCCATACCTGAATTTAGAGCAGCCACAGGAACCGATCAACTACAGATTAGCTCAAGTTTCTTGTAGTTTCACTTTATGCCGTGTAGGGTACGACTTCAAACCGGTCTAAGAGCTGCTGTAGACCCACATGACAGCAAGTTGGCATGTTACAGGTAAGAAATGCAGACTGTTTTAAAGTTGTACCCCCAGTATTTGCAGTAAAATTGTTCCATGGCATGTGGAGACGTTCATTGTAATTGATGTCACCAGAACAGCCTAGAAGGATGGGAGACCCTTCACCTGATGGTCTCCGTGTTAGCAATAAAATAGATTTTGTAAAAAAAAGTGAACGAAATTTAAGATAAAGCTATTGATCCTGAAATGTTGGTGGTTTTTCCATGTAAAATCGGGACTTTTTGGGCAGCGGAGGGTGCGATTTCCACTCCAAAATTGTCCCCCCCCCCTAGTTTCCAAACACTATTCGGCCCTTCCCCACGGTCCACCTGCTGTGTCCCCAGCCATCTCATTATTCTATATGCTAATGAGGGTCAGTGGCACAGCAGTCCTGAATTTTCTGATTTTACACTTGCAGTTGGTTAGAATAAATGATATGAGGCTCAGTGCTGCCAGGACAGGCAGAAGTGAAGAGTTTCTGAACCTGAAGAGTGGAGAGTTTGAGTAGTGATTATTGAGTAGTGACTTTTTGGGGCAATTGTTTTTGGCATCCTATACAACCTTGGAATTGCCTCTGACTGTTTCTAGCAGTGTAACACCACTGAGAGATTTTGAACCAATCCCCACGCCCCCACCCAGTGAGGGCTTCTCAGAAGCAGGTATGGTATTGCATATGAGTGTACCATTCTATGCCACATCTCAGGGATCAGAGAAGATGTATCTGAGGATTCTTAAGGATCTAAAGGAGGAAATTGCAGGAACTCTGGCACAAATCTTCCAGAAATCATTGAAAGGCAGATGTTACTCCCTTAGGAAGCAAAAGTGACCCAGGAAACTACAGACCAATGAATTTGACAGCCATTGTGGGTAAAGTTATGGACACTCTCATTAAAGATAAGATCATGGAGAATCTGGATAGAAATAAAATCATAAAAGAAAACCAATATGGGTTCATGAAGGGGAGGTCTTGCTAATCTGGTTTTCTTTGAGAGTGTGACAAAGGAGCTGGATAGGGGTAAGGCAGTGGATGTGGTGTTATTGGATTTCAGTAAGGCTTTTGATACAGTTCCCCTGGAAAGGCTGGTACCGAAAATAAAGAAAGCAGGGATCAATGGAGATATTTTACAGCGGATACGTAATTGGTTGACCGATAGAATGCTGCGGGTAGTGGTACAGGGATTGTCATCAACAAGGGAGAATGTTACCAGTGGGGTCCCACAGAGGTCTGCATTGTGACCTCTTTTGCTTAATATTTTTACAAATGATCTGGAGCTAGGAGTCACAAGCACAGTGGCTAAATGTGCAGATGATACAGAGCTCATGAAGGTCATATACTCCAAAGCTGAACAGAATATGCTATAGGAGGATTTGAATATACATGGGAATGGGGCAGACAGGTGGCAGATGACATTCAATGTAGGGAAATGCAAAGTGCTTCACATGGGGACAAAAAATCCAGGAAGGGACTATTACTTAAATGGAAAGAAAATAATGTGCATGGAAAATGAAAGAGATCTAGGGGTTCTGATTGACAATAAATTGAAGCTATCACAACAATGCTCGGTGGTAGTGAGTAAAGCAACACAGATGTTGGGATGTATTAACAGGTCAATATTGAACTGAAACAGTGATGTATTCCTGCCACTTTATAAATCATTGGTTCAAAGGTCGTCATTAGTTTTGGTCTGGTTAATTTTGTCAAGAACAACATCGCTGATTGCTGGCAACTGATCTGGTTTCTGGGCACTGGCTGGTATGACCTGGAATCCAAGGAGAAATTAATGTTTAAATCACTTCTTGTCCTCTGGATGGAATGATACCCACTGCTTTCCTATAAGTCACCCACCAGACTCATCAGGGCTCTCTGGTGCAGGTCTCGTTGTTTTCACTCTCAGGGATATTCTCCAAACTATTCTGCTCAGGTTTTATTACAAGTACAATCAGGCTTGTCCAGTCAGTGTAGTCAATTTCCTGGATTATACCCTCACGCTCCATGCAACCTAATTCGCTGATTTCCTTTTCTTTAGACCATAGGCCTCCGCTCTGAGCTTAAACATTTTTGGCTTCACACCCCTCCTTCACTCTTTGCCGCACCAAGCTCTAGACTAAATAAGGACTTGTACTCTTCCACAAGTACGTCCACGGGTCTAGGAGCGGTGACCTACTTAATACTGGCCCAATTTAACTTCGGTCCATGAAACCAATCTTGGCCCATCAATGTGGAAAGTTTGCCCTTAACCACAATTACAGTCTGATTTACATACTTTACTTGGTATTTTATTTTCCAAAGGACTGGTAATGAGTGTTCAGAAAAACTTAGAATCATAGAATCATAGAAAGAGGCCATTCGGCCCATCGAGTCTGCGCTGGCTCTATGCAAGTGCAATCCAGCTAGTCCCACTCCCCGTCCTATTCCTGTAGCTCTGCAAACCTTTTCCTTTCAAGTACTTATCCAGTTCCCTTTTAAAGGCCATGATTGAATCTGCCTCCACCACCTCCTCGAGCAGTGCATTCCAGATCCTAACCATTCACTGTGTAAAAAGTTTTTCCTCATGTCACCTTTGGTTCTTTTGCCAATCACTTAAATCTATGTCCTCTGGTTCTTGACCCTTCCACCCCTAGGAACAGTTTCTCTCAATCTATTCTGTCTAGACCTGTCATGATTTTGAATACCTCTATCAAATCTCCTCGCAAACATCCCTGTTCCAAGGAGAACAACCCCAGCTTATCCAGTCTATGCACGTAACTAAAGTCCCTCATCCCTGGAATCATTCTAGTAAATCTGTACCTTCTCTAAGGCCTTCACATCTTTCCCTAAAGTGCGGTGCCCAGAACTGGACACAATACTCCAGTTGTGGCCGAACCAGTGTTTTGTAAAGGTTCATCATGACTTCCATACTTTTGTACTCTATTTATAATGCCCAGGATCCCGTATGCTTTTTTAATCACTTTCTTAACCTGCCCTGCCATCTTCAATGATTTGTGCACATATACCCCCAGATCTCTCTGTTCCTGTACCCCTTTTAGAGTTGTGCCCTTTAGTTTATATTGCCTTTCCTCGTTCTTCCTGCCGAAATGTATCACTTCACATTTTTCTGCATTAAATTTCACCTGCCAGGTGTCCGCCCATGCCACCAGACTGTCTATATCCTCTTGAAGTCTGTCACTATCCTCCTCACTGTTTACTACCCTTCCAAGTTTTGTGTCATCTGCAAATTTGGAAATTGTGCCCTGCACACCTAGGTCCAAGTTATTAATATATATCAAGAAAAGCAGTGATCCCAGCACCGACCCAGGGGGAACACCACTGTACACCTCCTTCCAGTCCGAAAAACAACCGTTCACCACTACTTTCTTTATCCTGTCACTTAGTCAATTCTATATCCATGTTGCTACTGCCCCCTTTATTCCATGGGCCGCAATCTTGATGATAAGCCTACCATGCGGCACTTTATCAAACGCCTTTTGTAAGTCCACATACACCACATTAACGGCATTGCCCTCATCTACCCTCTCTGTTACCTCATCAAAAAACTCTATCAGGTTAGTTAAACACGATTTGCCTTTAACAAATCCATGCTGGCTTTCTCTAATCAATCCACACTCGTCCAAGTGACGGTTAATTCTGTCCCGGATTATCATTTCTAAAAGTTTCCCCAACACTGAGGTTAAACTGACTGGCCTATAGTTGCTGGGTTTATCCATACACCCTTTTTTGAACAAGGGTGTAAGATTTGCAATTCTCCAGTCGTCTGGCACCACCCCCTAAGGATGTTTGGAAGATTATGGCCAGTACCTCCGCAATTTCCACCCTTACTTCCGTCAGCAACCTAGGATGCATCCCATCTGGACCGGGTGACTTATCTACTTTAAGTACAGCTGGCCTTTCTAGTACCTCCTCTTTATCAATTTTTAGCCCATCCAATATCTCAACTATATCTTTCTTTACTGAGATTCTGGCAGCATCTTCTCCTTGGTAAAGACAGATGCAAAGTACTGATTTAATATCTCGGCCATGCCCTCTGCCTCCATGCGTAGATCTCCTTTATGGTCCCTAATCGGCAAATGTCGTTTTTTGGTAGGGCAATTTTTCAAAGCTTTTCTTCATATACTTTGGATGATATAATAGTTACTGCAGCCCCGGTGTCCATATTCAAATTCACATTCCACACCTATCCAGACATAAACCACAATTTTGCGTTGTTCCCTTCCTGTTATGGAATATATGGGAAAACACATCTCTTCTCCATCCATATCACCTTGTGGTATGGTTTCTTCCTCAGGTTTCTTGTCGGAATCGATGTAATGGACACTGGATTTTTCTCTTTTCTTCTGTTGATTCCTGACAGCGCTACTATATATTTAGTGCCTTCTTCTCTTCTCCCTGCCTCCAATTTGGGAGCACCTATTAGCTTCAGGCAAAATGTAGCTAAATGGCCGGATTCCATGTAGTTATGGCATTTGACCTTCTTAAAAAAAAAATTGGTCTGAATGATGATTACTTTTACCAAAGCTCCAACATGGTGGAGTGATTCTGTTCACTCCAGAGATGTTAGAACCTGTGGCATGTAACTCATTAGCATGCTTGGCAGCAGTCTCCTTTCAAAGTGCTATTTCGAGAGGCCTAGGAGACGTGAGTTTGTCTTCTACCAACATTTTCTTCTGCATCAACGTTTCCTTCAAACAGCATACAAAGTCTCTTACTGCATCGTTGAGAAACCCACCAAACCCTTATGTTTCCGACAGTTTCCGCAGTTCTTCCATAAACTGAGAAACGTTTTGGTCATTCTTTGCCTCCTGTGGTTAAACTTGAACCATACTGCAATAACGAGTGGCTTTGGGCTCAGGCGTTCTTTCACCACTTGGACTAACCCCTCATACCTTTTGTCGTTAGGCTGGGCAGGAGCGATCAGATTCTTAATCAATGCATACATTTCAGGTCCGCAGATTCTCTGTTGTAATTTCATTTGCCTCAAAATAAAAATTAAGTCTTTCTACACACTCACTCCAGCTAGACCCCTTTTGGTACTGTCTGATTTTTCCAACCAATAGTGATATGATTAAAAAATTGCAGTGATTACCTAAGTAACAAGGATGCCCAATATTCAATCTTTGTGACAATGCATTAGCCCTTATTGTTGTTGCCAACTGTTATGTCCGAATAAACACTCAAGTTGGTGTGGTAATGTAATAGCTGCTTTATTTCAGATACCCTGGAACGTTCTCTCACTGGATATAACTTCTGGTATTAGAGGAGACCCCGGAGTGTAATTGGTACAATATGTTTACTCCATAAGGGGACCCTTATGTTCAATTAACAGAATGCAAGTGCAATATGTATCTTAAGCCTTTGGTCATACCTGAAGCGTTAACTGTTTTCCTTTCTCCACAGATGCTGCCTGACCTGCTGAGTGTTTCTAGCATTTTTGTTTTTGTTCCAGATTTCTAGCATCTGCAGTATTTTTATTTTTTGTTTTAGTATCTAAATCATAGCTTTGGCATCTCTTGGCTGTACAAATTGCATAAACTATAACTTGCAAGAGCTACACACAAAATACAAATTTGCCTCAAAGCACAATCTTGGAACATCTGGCACTGAGAGCACATTGGTGGAAATAACCAGCTTATAAACAGCCCTTAAATATGTTCCTTCAAATGCACTCTAAATATTTATCCTGTAGCTGATAAATCAATGCTATTAATCTTTTTCACTGTCTCTTTCCATTTAGAATCACCATGGTCTGATTGTATAAAACAGAAAGACAAACTGACTCAACTCGCAAAACAAATGTCATTTAATCCAAATGATGCTCGCTATGCAGTGCTAATTATGAGCAGAATCCTGGAGGAATGTAATGCGAATATTTCAGTTGGGTAAGTGTCAACAGCTTGAAGTTGAGAAAAGTGTTTAAAAGATGATATTTCAGAAAATACACATTTTTCAAAATTTCTGGTTCTAGAACTAGAACTCAGGTGCCACACCCACTGGTCTCTGTGTTTTTTGCCTTTCGTAGTTGCTGTGCCAAAATTCTTTGAAGTCACTGGGGGAGAAACTGGTCCCCATTGTGCCTGATTTTTGGTTGAAAACTTAGAGTTGGAGGGACCAATTTCTGGGTGTGATCTCTGGGGCTGATCTCTCCTGGAGTGCACCGACCACCAGATTGGAATCTGACAACTTACAAGTGTCCAGGACACCCACCTGAAACAGCTAAATTCGCTTATCAGAGTTCTGACGCCTGTTTTAAGACCCCCTCCCAAATTTGGCTCAAACTGTGTGTGGCGCATCCTCTGCTCAGTTTTTATGGTCTATTGTGGCCTAACCCACTAGTCTTTAAAGGGATAGCTAGAGGCCGCCGACAAAAAGGTAAGTTTATTTTTTAATACTTACATTTATGTGGAGCAAGGAGGAGCAGGAGTACTCCTTCTGGCTCCACAACAATACTGCAGGCCACTGCTGGCCGGGCTCTCCCCTCTCCTGTTTGCCATCCCCCCTCCTGCACTTATCTGTTGGCCAGCTTGGTGTCAGAGCCAGCCGAATTTCCCAAGGCCCTAAACGGTGAGCTGCATTGGGATGCTTGATTGTCGTCCGCTGCTCGCCAGTTTTATGGAAACGTGGCCCAATTTCCAGCAAGTGCCGAGCCGATGTTTTCGGCTGCACTCTCCAGGTGGGACGCCTACTTTGCACTGGTTTCCGGTGCTACACAAATTTCTTCACCATTATTTCCCTTCCAGTCCCCTGTTTTGTCCCTTACACCGCTACCACATTTTAAGCTCCTGCCCATATTTATCTAATTGGATTGTAATTTGGGTATCTCCTGTAACCATATGGTTGTGTGACCATGGGTGGTAGTAGAAGTCAGTAGCAATTTAGAACACTATTTAAAGGGCCCAGCAGTTGATCTCAGGCACTGTTATAATCTTTAAAGCCTTTCTTCGCATTTGTATTTCATTGTACCAGGCAGCATCCTAGCGAATCTGTGTTGTACCTTCTCTAAAATGTCAATATCTTTCCTATAGTGTAGAGCCCAATACTGCACACCATAATCTAATTATTGTTTTAAAGATGCTCATCATTACCTCTTGACTTTATATTCTGTACCTTGTGATCCAGCCTAGAATTCCATTCGGGTATTCTGTGGTGAGTGACTCACCTCCTTACTTCCCAAAGCCTTTCCACCATCCACAAGGCACAGGTCAGGAGTGTGATGGAATACTCTCCACTTGCCTGGATGAGTGCAGCTCCAACAACACTCATGAAACTCGACACCATCCAGGACAAAGCAGCCCGCTTGATTGGCACCCCATCCACCATCCTAAACATTCACTCCCTTCACCACCGGCGCACCACGGCTGCAGTGTGTACCATCTACAGGATGCACTGCAGCAACTCGCCATGGCTTCTTCGACAGCACCTCCTAAACCCACGTCCTCTACCACCTAGAAGGAGAAGGGCAGCAGGCACATGGGAACAATACCACCTGCAAGTTCCCCTCCAAGTCACACACCATCCCGACTCGGAAATATATCGCCGTTCCTTCATCGTCGCTGGGTCAAAATCCTGGAACTCCCTTCCGAACAGCATGTGGGAGAACCTTCACCACACGGACTGCAGCGGTTCAAGAAGGCGGCTCACCACCACCTTCTCAAGGGCAATTAGGGATGGGCAATAAATGCTGGCTTTGCCAGCGACGCCCACATCCCATGAACGAATAAGATAAAACATCATGTACACAGCATGTATTCTCTCTTTAACCAATGTTGCCACTCCGCCTTCTTTCCCATATTTTCTAACTTTCTTACATATATTGGGCCAAAAATTGCTGGGAAAGTAATGACGCATTAACAGAGCCTGACAATGCTAATTTGTAAAAAGTCCAGCAATTTGCAGCATAGAAGAGATATGCCATGAGTTCCATAAATTGCTGGACGATTCTTACCACTCTGTCGTTAGCCTCGCCAAAACCGATAAAATTATCTTCTCGCCGTGAGGCACCCCATTGAAGTTTATTGCGAGCATGAAATTGCTGCATTTGCGATGTTAATGCAAATTATTCCCAACACAGCCATTTAAGGCTGGTAATTCATGTTGTAAGGACTCTGTCAATGGCTTGATTTATGGTTCTGACATGACACTCAACCTTGGAGGCCCTGAAAGGGACTAGTGAAGCTGTAGAGTCTCACTTCTCGAGGGCAATTAGGGATGGGCAATAAATGCCGGCCTTGCCAGCGACGCCCACATCCCGTGAACGAATAAAAAAAAACAAAAAAAAAAAACTCCAGGTAATGAATTGTGCCAGTCTTACCAGTCACACAACTGGCTGTTAGTGTTAAAAGGCAAAAATTTTCAGGATGCAAAGCTGTTTTGACACACAGAAATGCAAATTAGATAGATTTATTTCAGAAAATAACATTTTGGGATACAGTATATGAGTAATCTGAGACATGATATGGTAAATGTAGCAGGTTTAGGAGGAAAAAGGTGACTTTGAACCTATGGCCTTCGAAGTTCCAGCAACCTGTGGCGCAAATTGAATGCTGAGGTAAAAATCCAATTAATGTCCTTCGCTGCGAGATGCGCCATTGCAACAATTTCTGGCCCATTATATCTTGTTATGTTTATTTTCCATTCTTGTCCGGTTTACAGCCGGATGATCACAATGCCAGCGACCAAGGTGTGGGAGCAGGCTTCTCAGACCTGCAGCTTCACTCAGGAACATAGGTACATTAGGAACAGGAATAAGTCTTTCAGCCCATCGAGCCTGCTCCGCAATTCAATAAGACCATGGCTGATCTGCACCTCAACACCATATACCTGCCTTTGCTCCATATCCTTTGATACTCCCACCTAACAAAAATCTATCAATCTCAGTCTCGAAAGCTCCAATAGTCCTAGCATCCACAGCCCTTTGGGAAGAGAGTTCCAGATTTCTCGTTGTACGACAGAAACTGAATTTCCTTACATCACCTGCAAATGCAACCACTTGACTTTTTTTGCTGCGTTACTGGTACGAATGATACAGTGCAATAATATGTATGTTTCATCTTATTCTGTGAGGGTGGAAGCAGCTTCAATAATCCTTCACCATGTTGTATGATCAGTCTGTCCTCCTACTCTAGTTTGAGCACAGTGAAGTCAGCATTTACCATATGAATGAAATCCATCCTTGTGTGACCACAAGAGTACCATTGATGATTATCAGAGACTGTCATGTTGGCAATAATCAAGATAGAGGCATTTCCAATTCAAGTGATTGGTGCAGGTTGCCTTTAGCTTGTGCACCCATGTTCATATTTGGTCATACTTTGTCACGTTTAATTTACACCGCACACCAGATAGGGCCAATTTTGCTGGGTCACACAACAATAACAACTTGCATTTTTTATAGCGCCTTTAACGTAGTAATACGTCCCAAGGCACTTCACAGGAGCATTACCAGGCAAAATTTGACACTGAGTCACATAAGGAGATATTAGGACAGGTGACCAAAAGGTTGCCCAAAGAGGTAGGTTTTAAGGAGAGTCTTAAAGGCTGAGAGAGGGGTAGAGAGGCGGAGAGGTTTAGGGAGGGAATTACAGAGCTCGGCCTAGACAGCTGAAGGCATGGCCGCCAATGGTGGGCAAAGGAAATCAGGGATGCACAAAAGGCCAGAATAATGGGGAACAGGGAAATGGCAGAGCAATTAAACAAATACTTTGGTTCTGTCTTCACGGAAGAGGACACAAATAACTTCCCAGAAATGCTATGGAAACAAGGGACTAGTGAGAAGGAGGAATTAAAGGAAATTAGTATTAGTAAAAAAATAGTGCTGGAGAAATTAATGGGATTGAAAGCCGATAAATCCCCAGGACCTGATAATCTGCATCCCAGAGTATGAAAAGAGGTAGTCATGGAAATAGTGGATGCATTAGTTGTCATCTTCCAAACTTCTATAGATTAAGGGACAATTCCTGCAGATTGGAGGGTGGCAAATGTAACCCCACTATTTAAAAAAGGAGGGAGAGAGAAACAGGGAACTACAGACCAGTTAGCCTAACATCAGTAGTAGGGAAATGCTAGAGTCTATTATAAAGGATGTGATAACAGGACACTCAGAAAATATCAACGGGATTAGACAAAGTCAACATGGATTTATGAAAGGGAAATCATGTTTGACAAACCTACTGGAGTTTTTTGAGGATGTAACTGGTAGAATAGATAAGGGAGAACCAGTGGATGTAGTTTATTTGGATTTTCAGAAGGCCTTTGATAAAGTCCCACAAAAGAGGTTAGTGTGCAAAATTAAAGCACATGGGATTGGTGGTAATATACTAGCATGGATTGAAAATTGGTTAACAGAGAGGAAACAGAGAGTAGGAATAAATGGTTCTTTTTTGGGGTGGCAGGCGGTGACTAGTGGGGTACCGCAGGGATCAGTGCTTGGGCCCCAGCTATTCACAATATATTTCAATGACTTGGATGAGGGAATCAAATGTAATATTTCCAAGTTTGCTGACGACACAAAACTAGGTGGGATCGTGAGTTGTGAGGAGGATGCAAAGAGGCTTCAAGGCGATTTAGACAAGTTGAGTGAGTGGGCAAATACATGGCAGATGCAGTATAATGTGGATAAATGTGAAGTTATCCACTTCGGAAGGAAAAACAGAAAGGCAGAGTATTATTTAAATGGTGATAGATTGGTGAATATTGATGTACAAAGGGACCTGGGTGTCCTTGAACACCAGTCACTGAAAACAACCATGCAGGTGCAGCAAGCAGTTAGTAAGGCAAATGGAATGTTGGCCTTAATTGCAAGAGGATTTGAGTATAGGAGCAAGGATGTCTTACTGCAGTTATACAGGGCCACACTTGGAGCATTGTGTGCAGTTTTGGTCTCCTTACCTAAGAAAGGATATACTTGCCATAGAGGGAGTGCAGCGAAGGTTCACCAGACTGATCCCTGGGATGGCAGGACTGTTGTATGAGGAGAGATTGGGTCGACTTGGCCTGTATTCACTCGAGTTTAGAAGAATGAGAGGGGATCTCATTGAAACATTTAAAATTCTGACAGGGCTAGACAGACTGGATGCAGGGAGGATTTGCCTAGGGGGTCCAGAACGAGGGGTCACAGTCTCAGGATACGGGGTAGGACATTTTGGACTGAGATGAGGAGAAATTTCTTCACTCAGAGGATGGTGAACCTGTGGAATTCTCTACCACAGAAGATTGTGGAGGCCAAGTCACTGAATATATTTAAGAAGGAGCTAGATAGATTTCTAGACACAAAAGGCATCAAGGGGTATGGGGAGAGAGAGGGAATATGGTGTTGTAGGGGGTGGTGGTGTGTGTCAGCTTCACCTCTGACTTCTGAGCGGTCCGAATCGCTCCCACTCCCTGGGTTCTAGACCTTGGACTTATTTGGGGGTTGTGACAAAGTGCAGCAGACAACTGGTTTTGGTGCAAGAAAAACTGGATTTATTGAAGTCACAAATGAACTTATAACATTAGGATAACACTGAGATTATACAGACGTACAAAGTACACTTAGTTAAGAATGGGGAACACACGGCATAACGAGGGAAAATCACCCTACTAATCCCCATACCCTTGTCCCACCCCCAAAACCTAACTAAATTGAACTAGGAGAGGTCAGGGATCATGCTCACCAACCAGGGTTCCTTGACAGTTCGAAATCCAGCCAGGTAAGCCGGTTGCAGTTTTGGGGTATGCTCTTTGTGTCCTCTGGGACCTGCTGTCCCCACATGGTCCTGGTCTGTGGAATCTGCGAAGGTTCTTCAGTTGGATAAAGTCTGTTGGTGCGGTAAGGCGCAGTTGTGGGTGGGCGATCTTCGTGGAGGGCTGCGGTTGCCTTGTTGCTGCTCCAAAACTGCTGTTTAAAACCTGTTCCAAAACCAACTTAAAACCTGCTCCAAAACTGCTGCTCCAAAACTGAACTGCTTAGAACCTGCTCCAAAAAAACTTAAAACCTGCTCCAAAACTGCTGCTCCAAAACTGAACTGCTTCGAACCTGCTCCAAAACAAAACCCCCTGTGCTTCATAACTGGTGGCCCAGTTATACTGTTTTTCGAATTTCTTATCTGAATCCAAAACAAGGTTGGTTCTTTGTCTGATTATGGTGGGCTTCTTCAGGTGATTGTTGGCTTCCAGTCCCCGTAACTAGTCTTGAACTGAAAGCCATTGTATGTGTGAAGTATTGATGCGTTTGCATAATTGCATTGATTGCTACCTTCCTGCTTTAGTAGTTAGTAGCGATAATTTATGCAAGGTTTTGATGGGCTTTAGTTTCGTGTAAGATGAAGTTTTTCTCTGGGTTGATTGTTTTAAAGGGAAGAATGCGTATTCTGTCTCCTCTCGTTGTCTGGTTTCAGGCTACAATCCACACTGCACCCAACAAGCCCGGGCATGTCCAGTCTCAGGCCCTCATGGGCCTAACCTCCTGTCTGCAGGGATCCACATTTAACCCAGCAGTTGGGTCCTCTGCCATAAAAGTCCAAAAGTCATATCCTCGTTGATGATATGAAAAATGTGGGAATTTTGAGAACCCTTCAGTGTTGAGATAGAGGATCAGCCATGATCATATTGAATGGCGGAGCAGGCTCGAAGGGCCGAATGGCCTACTCCTGCTTCTATTTTCTATGTTTCTAATTGGAGTAACACAGAGTCTGGAGATAACAATAGCATGGATGAAAGTTTCAGCAGCAGATGGGCTGAGGGAGGGGCAGAGAAGGGAGATGTTACATAGGTGGAAGTAGGCGGTCTTGCTGATAGAGTGGATATGGGGTTGGAATCCCAGCTCAGGGAAAATAGGACGCCAAGGTTGCGAACCGCTTGGTTCAGCCTCAGACAGTGGCCAGGGAGGAGGATGGAATCAATGCCTTGGGAATGGAGTTTGTGGCGGGGACCCAAGACAATGGCTTCAGTCCTCCCAATATTTAATTGGAGGAAATTTCTGCTCTTCCAATCTAATACAAGCAGTGTGACAATTCAGAGACAGTGGAGGGGTCTAGGTGGTGGTGAGGTAGAGCTGGGTGTCATCAGCGTACATGCGGAATCTGACATTATGCTTTTGAATGATGTCGCCGAAGGGCAGCATGTAGATGGGAAATAGGAGGGGACCAAGTATAGATCCTTGGGGGACTCCAAAGATAACAGTGCGGGAGCGGGAAGAGAAGCCATTGCAGGTGATTCTCTGGCTTTGACTGGATGGATAAGAATGGAACCAGGCAAGTCAGTCCCACTCAGCTGGATAACGGAGAAGAGGCATTGGAGGAGGATGGCGTGGCCAATCATGTCAAAGGCTGCAGACAGGTCAAGAATAAGGAGGAGGGATAGTGCACCATGGTGACAGACACAGTTACATAGGATGGCCCTTTCAGTGCTATGCTCAGGGGGTGCCCTGATGGCTATATGTGTGCAGGGCCGGAAACCTGATTGGCGAGGTTCAAACATGGAGTTGTGGGAAAGATGGGTACGGATTTGGGAAGCGACAAAACATTCAAGGACTTTGGATAAGAAAAGGTGATTGGAAAATGGGCGATAGTTTACAGGGACGGAGGGATCAAGGATGGGTTTTTTGAGGAGGGGAGTGACGACGGCAGATTTGAAAGGGAGGGGGCCAAAGTGCACCTATTTTAGAAGCACAGAACGCAGAAAGTTTGAGGATTGCACCCTGTTCTCACGGTGATAAATTTTCCTACCTGCCTGCCTGTTCTTCACGTACAATTAGGGGTAGCTGAAATAAGCAGACATTTAAGCGATGTGTAAATAAGGGTCATCTGATATCACTCCTACATGTGACCAGCTTCTGTACATTCCTGCTGCTCGCAGATCAGGAGCAATGTCCAGCCATAAAACAGAGTGCAGGCTTTCTGCAGGCAATGTCCCTGCAGTGTAGCTCTGAGGAAGGTGGATGGCCATTGCCCAGAGAGTACTGGTATTGCATTTTGCTGATTTTACTGCTAAAGATTTTAGTTCCTGTTTGAAGGTGAGCACCTTAAAAACCTGAATCCATCCTGTGGGAAAGGCTTGCAGTTGCAGTCCCTGATGGGGGTACCTTTTGGAATCTCATTGGAACTAGCTGATCTGCACCTAACTCCATTTTCCCGCCATTGCTCCATATCCCTTGATACCCTTACCTAACAAAAATCTATCTATCTCAGTTTTGAAAGCTCCAATTGTCCCGGCATCTACAGCCTTTTGGGGAAGAGAGAGTCAGATTTCTACCACCCTTTGTGTGAAAAAGTGCTTCCTGATTTTGCTCCTGAATGGCCTAGCTCTAATTTTAAGATTATGTCCCTTTGTTCTTGATTCCCCCACCAGAGGAAATAGTTTCTCCGTATCTACTCTATCAAATCCTTTTAACATTTTAAACACCTCGATCAGATCACCCCTCAATCTTATATACTCAAGGAATACAAGCCACTTGTTGGGAATGTATTTTTGTTTTAATATATAGACATAGGCTGCAGACCTTTCTATCTGCAAATAATGAGTTCAAACACAGAGTGAAACACTTGAAGCTTGAATAACGAACCAACATACTCACAGCTAACATCGAGATTACATAAGATGTTGCCGTAGAAGAACAGCACATTATAGTCATTTGAGCTGAACTATCTCCTTCCAATTTCTTCCCACTAATGCTATGAGTTCACCCTATTTATATTGTTTCTAGCTGCACTATTCCATCGGCCTCTGCATTCCGTAACCCTTCACACATATTATATTCCAGCCCTGATAAACATTTATCTCTATTCTGATGTCTTATGGTCTCAAAGTTGCAGAGAAATCATTGGTGTTTAGGGTTAGCAAGGCATAAAAGCTATACTACCGTAACATGGATAACTGGGTCTCCAGTTTGGAGTGACAAAGTGAAGTTAAATGTAAGCATGTGCTAGCTGGCCTCAAAAAGAGTGTAGTTAACCTTAATACAGACAAAAAGGCCTCGATTTTAAACCCTTCCTCCCTCCCCAACAGGCAGGAGTTAAAATCCAGGTAATGGTGATCCCACCCCCAAGCCATTGCGTTCCCGGCTGCCGCTATACGAATAGCTGCGAGTATTGGGTTCGACGAGTCTCCCTCTGTAGAGAGGCAGGAGGCTCGTGAATATATAATGCAATATGATCCAAGGTGATTTTAACAAGTGCAGCACGGGTTCCGTGCAGGTTAACAAGGTCTCCAGGGGAACCCTGGTGGGATTGGGTGCTGACTGATAAGTGTGCGGAAAGTAAAGGGGCTACGATCTGAATAAAGCTGCAACACTCAAGTACTCTTTCACTTCATTGTGGGCTGTGAATCTGTGATCACTGTTCACTTTGGAAACAAGTCTTTTTTAGTCTTTGGAAAAAACTACAAGAATGTGATTATGGGTGCTGCTCAGTGAAGAGGAGGGGGATAAAGAGGAACAGCAGCAGCGAGGGTGTGCTAAAGAAGGAGCCACAGAAAAGGCAGCAACAGAGCGGGCATGCGCGCAGATGGCCTTACCCACCTCTCAGGGTGAACAGATAGAGGCTCAGCTTCTTTGACCTGTCTGAGGAGTAGTGCTTCAGGAGGCTCAGATTACCAAGGCAACTGGTCGCGGACCTTTGCAGCCTCCTTGAGGGTGACCTTCTGCCTGCTGGACCAGGCGGCCAAGCCATGCCAGCGTCAGTGAAACTGACCACCGCCCTCAATTTTTGCACATCTGGATCCTTCCAGGCTGCCACGGGAGACATATCGAGGGTGTTGCACTCAGCCACCTACAAATGCATCAGGCAGGTGACAATGCGTTATTTGCCAGGGTGATTCAATATATCTTCTTCCCAACTGATGACAACAGTCATATGGAAAGAGTATTGGGGTTTGCAGCTCTGGTTGGCTTTTCACAAGAGCAGGGTGCCACAGACTGTACACACATAGTCTTCAGAGCACCATCCAACCAGGAGCATTTGTGAACTACAAGGATTTTCACTCCATTAACGTCCAACTCATCTGCAACCAGAAGAAGAGTGTGTGTGACCGATACCCAGGGAGCTGACATGATGCATTCATCTTACATCAGTCCAATTTCCCCCATGTTTTGCCCTGGCACCAGTCTTAGAGGATGGCTGCTTGAGGACAAGGGATACCCCATCCTACCATACACCTCTTTGGAACCCCACCACTCCACAGTAGAACAGGTACAACAGAATCCATATCACCACAAGGTGCATCATAGACTTGGCCATTGGGATGCTCAAGTTGAGGTTCAGGTGCGTTGACAGGTCTGGAGTATCCCTGCAATACTCACCAGCCAGAGTATCTAGAATAATAGTGGTATGTTGTGTCCTGCATAACTCAACAAAGAGGACTGGCGGTGCAAGAGGAAGAAGGCCTGCAGGAATCACCATCTGATGAGTGAGGAGGAAGAGGATGGAGTGACCCAAGATGCAAAGGATGCTTAATGCTTCACCAAGACATCCGTCACTTCTACCACTATTATGTGACCAGACCCCCTCGCACTAAGAGTCCTGTAACCTTCACTCCATTGCTTTGCAAACCTCCAACTTGTCACTGTGAAAACACTGAACCGACTTCCACACCTATGACATAAAAAGCAGACGCAGAAATTGCCTTGAAAGCAGAGGGTGACAGAAGTGAAAAAGGTTTTAAGGTGGACCAAAAATCAAATATTAACAAATCAATTTATGCAACATCCAAGTGTGAATCCTAAGTGCTCTTTTTATCGGGTCATTTCCTAGTTCTACCACTTCTACGAGGCTCTACCGCAGTGGCTTGAACAGAGATGGTGGTAGGCTGCTGTGCATCTACTCAGACTCCTGAGTTGCCCGCGGCAGATGACCTCTGGGTGCTTGAGCCCATGAGGGCCCTGTTACTGACTACTGCTCCTGGACATCTGCCAGGGCAGTTTGGGCTGGCTGAAGTTCGTATAGAATCATAGAATCTTACAGGAGGCCATTTGTCCCATTTCTCCTCATCTCACCCCCTGCTCTTTTTCCAATTACCTTGAATCTGTGTCCTCTGGTTACTGATCCTTTTGCCACTGGAAACAGTTTCTCCTTATTTACCATATCAAAACCCTTCATGATTTTAAACACCACTATTAAATCTCCCTTTAACCATCTCTGCTCTAGGGAAAACAATCCCAGCTTCTCCAGTCTCTCCATGTAATTGAAGTCCCTCATCCCTGGTACCATTTTAGTAAATCTCCTCTGCACCCTCTCTAAGGCCTTGACATCCTTCTTAAGGTGTGGTGCCCAGAATTGGACACAATATTACAGCTGGAGACTAACCAGTGATTTATAAAAGTTTAGCATAACTTCCTTGCCTCTGTTTATAAAGCCAAGGAATCCATATGCTTTTTTTAACAGCCTTCTCAACTTGTCCTGCCACCTTCAAAGATTTGTGTATGTGCATCCCCAGGTCTCTCTGCTTCTGCACCCCCTTTAAAATTGTACCATTTAGTTTATATTGCCTCTCCTCATTCTTCCTACCAAAATGCATCACTACACACTTCTCTGCGTAAAATTTCATCTGCCATGTGTCCATTTCACCAGTCTGTCTATGTCCTCCTGAAGTCTGTTACTATCCTCCTCACTGTTTACTACTTTTCTGAGTTTCGTGTCTTCTGCAAACTGTGAAATTATACCCTCTATACCCAAGTCCAGGTCATTAATATATATCAAAAAGAGCAATGGTCCTAATACTGACCCCTGGGGATCACCACTGTATACTTCCCTCCAGTCTGAAAAACAACCGTTCATTTCTAGTCTCTGCTTTCTGTCTCTTAGCCAATTTCGTATCCATGCTGCTACTGCCCCTTCAATCCCATGGGCTTCAATTTTACCAACAAGTCTATTATGTGGTATTTTATTAAACGCCATAGTGGACAGAGTGCCTGGAACGACTGCCAACCCCTCACACATTTGTTCTTGTGCCTCCAATATTCCCTGTCCTGCTGAGCAGAGCTTGGAGAGGACGACTCCGTCCGGTACGTACTCTCTTCGGCTGTCCCTGCCACCTCCATCTGCTCCGTCTCATGTGCTGTGAGACTCACCAGGTGCCGGCCCATCTATCTGAATAACATGCCCACCAGATGTGCCAGTATCTGTGCTGGGGCCTGCAACGCACGTGACGTGTGACACAGGAGGGATGAGTTCTTCTGAGGAATCTTCTTCCTCTGGGCGTAGTGTCATGTTGTTCTTATGAGGGCCTTGGAGGAAAGAAGAAAGAGTGAAGATTTGGTAATGATACTTAGAAAATGTTACTGTACACCTGAAGCTCTTGACTATACTGGTTGATGCGTTGAATACGGCTGATGGCGCAGTTGGTTGTGGGAGCTGAGGGGATGTAAGGTTAAATCAGTCACCCTGCTCTGCTGATCTGCCAACCTTGACATCACCAATACTCAGGGTGTTGGACCCTGGTGCCGCATATTTCCAGTGCTTCCTCCTCTGCAGGGGCCACTTATGCGAACTCTGGTGGTCTTCCGCCGGTCTTGGCCCTCTCCCTGGTATTCTGCGCTCTCTTCTGCAAAAGTGGTAGGACAACATTATGAGTGACGAGTGAGGATGTGTCCTTCTTCTGCATAAATTGAATAAGGTGAAAATGACAATCAGCAGATGCAATAGGAGTGTTCTGCTGAGAGGATTTGCAGGTCGAACAGCTCAAAGGAGATGAGATGAGGATGGGGTTATTGGCAGCAGAGAAAGGAGGAAGCCGCAGGTGAGCATGTGTATGGAGTGAGGATGAGAGTTCGTACAGTGTACCACTGTGATTTGTGGTGATGAAAGTAATGCAGTGGTGAGGAGTGGTGGAGTGATATGAATGGTGTCAGAGGCAGAAGAGGGAGTGGAAGGAGGTACATTGCAGGAGATAGGTAAAGAAGGACTTGTACTGACCTTTCCTGACCTAGTCAGGTCATTGGAACGTTTCCTGCTCTGGATCCAAGTCCTCGTTGTCGTGCGGGTGGATGGCACACCTGCAGATGCGTCATTGCATCGAGGAACCCAGAAGCTTAATTTAAATGGCACTGGCCTTTAAAATCAGCCAGGCTTACACGTTGCGCGATTCTGCGGTTTCATCGCCCGCTACCACCTTCACACACCGTATTCCCGTCTCCGAGTTAGTATCGGGACCATACTGTCAGTTACTTTTGTTGCCTTTTAATTCTAAGTTTTTAACTATAGAACTAATATAAAGTGGAAGCAATATAAGTGATTCTTTCACAAAAAATGAACTTCTTTATTGTTTCTTAATTTTAATCTCTAATACACTCATGTAGCTAACACACAATTCCAGCGCAGTGCCCTCCCCTCTCACAGGCACAGAGCACCTCTGGGGGCCTCGAGAGGAAAATCAATGCAGTTTACTCCAAGCTAAACATGAACATACAATGTGTGGCAATTTAAATGCTGCATCTGTTGGAAGAGTTAGATAGAACATCTTACAGTTTATCAGTTATACAGTTTACCTCATGGCTAAGTTTTGTTTCTCATGACTTTTTCTTCCCTCCTCTTAAAGTTATTGGGGGGAAAATTGGATAAGGGTCCTTTCTGGGCGATGTTAGTGGAACACCCCATGCCCGACGGACCCTGGGCAGGCAAGACGCAAGTTTGATCCCAAGGGAGCACTTACCTACAATTGGCGTTCCTTTCCAGGCCTTGCACGTGGAATCTATGCAATTCACACTTTCCACCACCAGAGGGAACGCAAGCTCTTAAAGGGATTATTTTTCTTAGAAATCTCTTAAAGGTAGCTTGTACCTGTTATTTGCTGAAAATAACAGTCTACTGTCTGCATGGAGTCTGAACAGAAATCAGACATCGCACACGTAAAACACAGATGCAGATCCCATCCCTATGTTTACACACTGATGAGTTATGTTAAAACATTGAATAAAGGTTGTGCACTACTAAATCCCACATCCTTCAATCTGCATGCCAGACCTCACCAATCTGCCGATCTGAGTTGGTACCAGGCCTGCGAGAGTGCGTGCACCAAGGTTCTCTGCTGATGCAATAGAGACCTTGGTGCAAGAGGTGGACAGAAGGAGGGGGGGGGGGGGTGGCGGCGGCAAGAGGCCCTCCAGACATACTCAAAAGGCAGTGGGAGGCAGCGGGAGATGAAGTCAATGCCAGGTGCACAGTATCATGAACATGGATGCAGTGCAGGAAGAAGTTCAATGCTTTGACATGAGTGGTCAAGATGAGTGAGGTCAACTGTCAAGTGGTGTCTCCTACCAACTGCACCACACTCTACACCCTCATCCCCCACATACCAACAAACTCTTTCCATCAGTACTCAACTCTTCCAATCAGATGCTTCCTCTCACCCTTACACATTACCACTGTTTCAAGCCGCCCACCCACAACTCACAGGCCACACACACTGGCAGCTATTCAACCATGACAGGCACATCACCCAGGCACATGTCCCGCTTTCTTGCAGGAGAAGGTGGCGCATATCAAGAGGCAGCAAGTGGCAGTGGCATTTAGCCCCTCAAGCCTGTTCCACCATTCAATGAGATCATGGTAGACCTGCGACCTAACTCCATATACCCGCCTTAGCCCCATATCCCTTGATACCCTTGGCTCACAGAAATCTATCAATCTCAGATTTAACATTCACAAGTGAGCCAGCATCAACTGCCACCTGTCGAAGAGCGTTCCAAACGTCTCCCACCCTTTGCGTGTGGAAGCATTTCCTAACTTCACTCCTGCACCTCTGGGCTCTAAATGTTAGGCTATGTCCCCGTGTCCTAGTATTCAAGTGTAGGAGACCTCCAAAAACAGTTACAAATGCCTTAGCAGCCAGAGGCAATAATCCAGCCACTAACCTGTAAATCCTGCATGGTCCCTTTAAATAGCACCGATGAGGGTCCTCCTGGCACTCTAAGACATGTTCAGATGGTCGGGGTTAAGACTGTGCATTGAGTTGAGCGTTATGTCCCAAAATGGTGTCTATCACTTTAAATCAGCGTGGTAGACTGATTGAAGCATTTTCTCCCTACTTTACATGATTCCGGCATTTGTTATCTGCGCCTGCGCTCCCTCCTACACCAAGATGGCGTCTTGTACACGTCACAAGGAAACGTGAATGCGCATCCAAGACGTCATCTCGGATGTCGGAGAGTCCGTGTAGCGCCGAACCAATGGGCGCTACACGGCCAAATTTAATGCCCATTAACTTCTTGCTTGGCTGACTGTTACATGGGTGACAGGTACTGTCTGGTACCTTGCCTACTTAGCCTTCCTTCATGTGAGTCTTGATGATGAGTGTCAGGCTGTTAGAGTGTGTGGTGATGGGGGTTAGGAGGGAGCAGTTTAGAATTCAGCAAAGGAGGACAAAGAGATTGATTAAGAGGGGAAAAATAGAGTATGAGAATAAACTAGCAGGGAACATAAAAACTGACTGTAAAAGCTTATATAATTAGTGAAGACAAATCTAGGTCTCTTACAGTCAGAAATGGGGGGAATTATAATGGAGAACAAAGAAATGGCAGAACAATTAAACACATATTTTGGTTCTGTCTTCAGAAAGGAGGACACAAATAACCTCCAATAAATGTTAGGGAACCAAGGGTCTAGTGAGAGGGAGGAACTGAAGGAAACCAATCTTAGCAAAAAAATAATGCTAGGGAAATTAATGGGGCTAAAGGCTGACAAATCCCCGGGGCCTGATAATCTACACCCCAGAGTACTAAAGGAAGTGGCCCTGGAAATAATGGATGCATTGGTGATCATCTTCCAAAATTCTATAGACTCTGGAACAGTTCCTACAGATTGGAGGGTGGCAAATGTAACCCCACTATTTAAAAAAGGAGGGAGAGAAAAAACAGGGAATTACAGACCAGTTAGCCTAAAATCAGTAGTGGGGAAAATGCTAGAGTCTATTATAAAAGATGTGATAACAGAACACTTGGAGGGCATTAACGAGATTGGACAGAGTCAGCATGGGTTTATGAAAGGGAAATCATGCTTAACAAATCTACTGGAGTTTTTTGAGGAGGTAACTAGTAGAATAGATAAGGGAGAACCAGTGGATGTGATGTACTTGGATTTTCAGAAGGCTTTTGATAAGGTCCCACACAAGAGGTTAGTGTGCAAAATTAAAGCACATGAGATTGGGGGGAATATCCTGGCATGGATTGAGAATAGGTTGACAGACAGGAAACAGAGAGTAGGAATAAACGGGTCTTTTTCTGGGTGGCAGGCAATGACTAGTGGGGTACCGCAGGGATCAGTGCTTGGGCCCCAGCTATTCACAATATATATCAATGATTTGGATGAGGGAAATAAATGTAACATTTCCAAGTTTGCAGACAACACAAAGCTGTGGTGGAATGTGAGCTGTGAGGAGGATGCAAAGAGGCTCCAATGTGATTTAGATAAGTTGGGTGAGTGGACAAGAACATGGCAGATGCAGTATCCTCAGTGGATAAATGTAAAGTTATCCACTTTGGTTGTAAAAACAGAAAGGCAGATTATTATCTGAATGGTGATAGATTGGGAAAAGGGGAGGTGCAACAAATCCTGGGTGCCCTTGTACACCAGTCGCTGAAAGCGAGCATTCAGGTGCAGCAAGCAGTTAGGAAGGCGAATGGTATGTTGGCCTTCATTGTAAGAGGATTTGAGTACAGGAGCAGGGATGTCTTACTGCAGTTATACAGGGCCTTGGTGAGACCACATCTGGAGTATTGTGTGCAGTTTTGGTCTCCTTATCTGAGGAAGGATGTCCTTGCCATGGAGGGAGTGCAACGAAGGTTTACCAGACTGATTCCTGGGATGGCAGGACTGACGTATGAGGAGAGATTGGGTCGACTAGGCCTATATTCACTAGAGTTTAGAAGAATGAGAGGTGATCTCATCTAAACATATGAAATTCTAACAGGACTAGACAGACTAGATGCAGGGAGGATGTTCCCGATTGTTGGGGAGTCCAGAATCAGGGGTCACAGTCTCAGGATGCGGGGTATGCCATTTAGAACCGAGATGAGGAGAAATTTCTTCACTCAGAGGGTGGTGAACCTGTGGAATTCTCTACCACAGAAGGCAACAGAGGCCAAGTCATTAGATGTATTCAAGAAGGAGATAGATATATTTCTTAATGCTAAAGGGATCAAGGGATATGGGGAAAAAGCGGGAACAGGGTACTGAGTTAGACGATCAGTTTTGAATGGCGGAGCAGGCCCGAAGGGCCGAATGGCCTACTCTTGTTCCTATTTTCTATGTTTCTATGGAAGCATCACAGCCAAAGGCGATCCTATCCTCAGCTGATATTCATTTGTGTGCATTCCAGTATGAGTTGATGTGTAGTGATCAGCTGCAGGATCCCTAGTTGGTTTTTCCCTTCCTAGCCCAAGGGCACTGAGGTCAGCTTTCATGCCCCTAATGACTCCTGGCTAAAATCAGCATAGACTGAGGATCAAACCTGGGACTTTCCTGGTCTGTATGGCTGAGCTATTAGAATACATTGCTAGAATCATAGAATGATACAGCACAGAAGGAGCTCATTCGGTCCAACGTGCCTGTGCCAGCTCTTTGAAAGAGCTATCCAATTAGTCCCACTCCTTTGCTCTTTCCCCATAGCCCTGCAATTTTCTCCCCTTCAAGTATTTATCTAATTCCCTTTTGAAAGTTATTATTGAATCTGCTTCCACCGCCCTTTCAGGCAGTGCATTCCAGATCATAACAACTCGCTGCGTAAAAAAAATCTCCTCATCTCACCTTTGGTTCTTCTACTAATTACCTTAAATCTGTGTACTCTGGTTACCAACCCTTCTGTCAGTGGAAACGGTTTCTCTTTATTTACTCTATCAAAACCCTTCATGATTTTGAACACCTCTATTAAATCTCCCCTTAAACTTCTCTGTTCCCACTTCACACTGCCATGTGTCTGCCCATTTCACTAGTCTGTCTATGTCCCCCTGAATTCTGTTACTATCCTTCTCATTGTCTACTACATTTCCAAGTTTGTGTCATCTGCAAATTTTGAAATTATGTCCTCTATACCCAAGTCCATGTCGTTAATACATATCAAAAAGAGCAGTGGTCCTAATACCGACCCTTGGGGAACACCACTGTATTCTTCCCTCCAGTCTGAAAAACAAAATTTCACCACTACTCTCTGCTTTCTGTCCCTGAGCCAATTTTGTATCCACGCTACCACTGCCTCTTTAATCCCATGGGCTTCACTTTTGCTAATAAGCCTTTTGAAAGTCCATATACACAACATCAACCGCTCTACCCTCATCAACCCTCTCCGTTACTTCATCAATGAACTCAATCAAGTTGGTCAAACATGACTTTCCTTTAATAAATCTGTACTGGCTGTCATTTAGTAACCCATATTTTTCCAAGTGATAATTAATTTTGCCTTGGATTATTGTCCCTAAAAGTTTCCCGACGTTAGGCTGACTGGCCTGTAATTGCCGGGTTTATCCCTCTCGCCTTTTTTGAACAGAGGTGTAACATTTGCAATCCTCCAGTCCTCTGGCACCACCCCCATATCTAAGGAGGATTGGAAGATTGTGGCCACAGCCTCTGCTATCTCCACCCTTACTTCCCTCAGCAACCTAGGATGCATCCCGTCCAGACTGGGTGACTTTTCTACTTTGAACGCTGCCAATCTTTTAAGTACCTCCTCTTTATCTATTTTTATCCTATTCAATCTCTCTACAACCTCCTCCTTTACTCTGACATTGGCAGCATCCTCTTCTTTAGTGAAGACCGATATAAAGTTCCCACTTAGTACCTCAGCCATGCCACCTGCCTCCGCTAAAAGATCTTCTTTTTAGTCCCTAATCTTCCCCACCCTTCTTTTGACTACCCATTTATTATTTATATGTTTATAAAAGACTTTTGGGTTCCCTTTTATGTTACCTGCTAATCTATTCTTATACACTCTCTTTGCCCCTCTTATTTCCTTTTTCAGTAGTGATCTATACTTTCTGTATTCAGCTTGGTTCTCTACTGTATTATGAACCCAACTGTTGGCCAGGGGCTGCAGAAAGTAACCTGAGACGTCAGCTGCTGACACACAGGCAAGAGCAACTTTTGAACTGAAGTAACCTGAGTTCAGTTGCTGGCCTGAGCTGGCTGGAACCGGTTTGAATTAGCTAAGTTTTGTGAAAGACAAAGGAGATGTGATAAGACACAAGTCCTTATTTAGAAAAGGAGTAATGAGGTAATGCTACCTAAGTCCTTGAGGAGAAGACACAGGCTAGGCGAGCAAGCCTAAACCAAAGGGAGAGAGACAGCACAGCTTGAAGAGATAAGATTCGGAATAAGAATGAAGAATCTGGGGCATGGAGCCAGGGCGAAGACTCCGGAGACCAACCATCGCGGAAGTGGAAGAACCTACGTCAGGGACGTAGAGACGACGTATATTCTGTGACCACTCAGGGAGTGTCAGAGAAACCTAGTGGGGATAGCGTTTAGATCCTAGTTTGGGTATAAAACTGTATAACCTGGTGCAAACTCCATGTCTATATCTAACCAGACGTATAAGCTATATGTATATGATCTAACGGCGTGAATAAAGCGAATTGAGAGTTAAGAGAGAATTGATTCTTCGCCTCTTTGTACTAAGCCAGTAACCATAACCGGTGACCTCCGGTCAACACAACAATTTAACAACATTTATTATAAGCCTCCTTTTCCTGTTTCTTTTTAATCTCTATATCTATAGTCACTCAGGGAGCTCTAGCTTTGGATGCACTTCCTTTCCCTCTCGTGTGTCTGGTCTGTGCCCGAACTGTCTCCCCTCTGAAGGCCTCCAATTGCTCATTTACTGTTTTGCCTGCCAATCTTTGATTCCAATCCACCTGGGACAGATCCCCTTTCAAGTCACTGAAATTAGCCCTCCTCCAGTTGAGTATTTTCACGTTTGATTGTTCATTGTCCTTTTCCATAACTACTCGAAACTGAATGTATTATCAACATAAACTTGGTGAGCCATCGGGGGAGTATGAAGAATGAGAAAGATATAATGTATTTGGAAAACTTTCCCAGGAAAAGTCAAATTATTGCTGCTTTACTTGCTACTCCCTTCATCAACACAGCACATTACAGCAGTTGTGTAAAGTAAATTAATTAATTTCTGTTTCTATTATCAGGCACAGTGCTAACTGTCAGTTTATTTTGCAGTCTGGAGTCCAATCTACATGATCTACTGATGAATATATCCTTTCCAGAAGACATTAAAACCTTTATAACTCCGAATATCAAGGCTACTGTGATAAAAATGGATCAGAATAGCATTTATGAATTAATTGTTTCTGCCAATTTCTCTTCGGTAAGTGTTTCTATGAGGTGGTGCTAGAGAAAGAAAATATCACACTGTAGGCCCAATTTTAATCCTGCTCTTCCAACGGGAATGGGCCAGGTGGGTGATTAAAATAGTGCTTGCGTACTTACCATCGTGTTCCCAACACGTTACCGTCACCACCCTCCCTTTATCATTTTAAACACCTCAATTAGTTCACCCCTCAACCTTCCAAACTCAAGGGAATACAAGCCAAATTTATGCAACCTGTCCTCATAATTTAACCCTTTAAATCCTGGTATCATTCTTGCCCCCCCCCCCCCCCCGCCGGTGTTCATATTTCTGCCTGGGCTACTAATCTTCAGGGTGTCCTGCTCTGCTTGGGTGAAGACTGTGATGTTGGCATCTACTCCCCTCATCTTGTTCCTCTTCCTGGCATTATGAGAGGGCGAGAATTATTGTGTGGTGTTGAAAAGATAGGTGGAGATGTGTGGGGCTTGAGCATATTCTGCATGTGTTGAGAGGTGGAGAAGAAGCAAGATAGAATAAGGAGGTGATAAATGTAAAGGGTGTTTGTGTAATTGTGTAATGTGAATTGAAGGAGGAGTGCTGGGAGGAGTTGTTAGTGGTGCAAGTGGTGAGAAGAGAAAGGTTTTAGAGTGTGAGAGAAGAATGGTGTTGGTGTATGGCATGAAGAGAATGTTGTGAATCATAGAATGATACAGCACAGAAGGAGGCCTATCGTGCCAGTGTCGGCTCTTTGAAAGAGCTACCAATTAGTTCTACTCCCCTGCTCTTTCCTCATAATGCTGCAAATTTTTCCCCTTCAAGTATTTATCCAATTCCCTTTTGAAAGTTGTTCTTGAATCTGCTTCCACCACCCTTTCAGGCAGCACATTCCAGGTCATAACAGCTCACTGTGCAAAAATTTTTTTCTCATGTCGCCTCTGGTTCTTTTGCCATTTATCTTAAATCTGTGTTCTCTGGTTACCGATCCTTCTGCCAATGGAAAAAGTTTTGCCTTATTTACCCTATCAAAATGCTTCATGATTTTGAATGCCCATCAGTCAAATGGAAATGAGGCATGAGAGTTAAAATTGCCCGGGCCTCACTCTGCTGACGTCATGGTGGCTTCCCGCCCACCCGATTCACGCCCCGAGTTAAAATCAGGGCTTATGTGTCTGGTGATACTATTTCTAGGTCAGTTATCCCATGGCTAGGAAACCAAGAGCAACTGACCCAGCACTCCAGCCAATTTACTGTGTGTCTGGTGACGTTATTTCTAAATCAGTTTTCTCATGGTTATGAAACCCAGAACAGTTCACCCAACACACTGACTGAACCTCAACAGAAGACTCAATCAGATAATTTATAACGATCATTTTTAACAAAGAGCAATAGTTAGAAGAAAAGTGATCAGATGAGCTCTGATTCTAAAGGCCGTTTCATAGTGAAACAAAACGGGGAGAAGGAGGCTTAAGGTGTTAAACAGAAGAGAAGACTTCAGTGATCAGTTGTATTCTGAAGTCCCTTGTAGCTGTCTCTGCAGAGTCCTCTGAGTAACAGTCATCCTGATGTTCTCCTCCACATACTCCTGCCTCCATATCAATTAGGGCCACCACTCCAGGCATCTTTGGATGGTAAAGTTGTGCAGGCTACAACAATGTCAAGCAAAAGCACCCTGTAAGACCCTAATGATTTTCTCAATGATAACTCTGATTGTGCTATTATAACTTTCCTCTATTGCTGTTTGGGCAATTGTTACTGAGAGGTAGCAGAGGGCAGGCTGTGTCAGACACACATTGTCTGTGGTCATGATTTTCTTCCATGAAATCTCGCAGTGGTCTCACACTTGCACAGGCAGTCAGAAGCAAGTCCAAAGCTGTGTAAACAGAATTCTAAAGAAATTGCACCAAGAAGTAACTCTCTGCTGCAGTAATCACTACTCAAACGCTCCACACTCTACAAGCTCAGAAACTCTTCACTTCTGTTAGTGACAGCTGATCCTGAAAATAGCTGTGCATTATATATCTCAATTCAACTTATCCCGAATACATTGCGAGCATAAATACTGGAAATTTGGGGCAGTGGTGCCATACGCCCTCATTCACATATTATAATTAGGTGGCTGGGGAATTGGCTGTTGAATCGTGGCAATGACCAAACCATGTTAGAAAATTGGGGGAATCGACTTTGAGGTGGGAAATCCAGGGAAACAGCTTCTGCCCCAATTTTCTGGCCAGTCAAATCTGTTGTCCCAATCAGAAAGGCCAAAAGCAGCATGGAGTTTTGGAGCACTGTCTCTTATTAAATTCCCCCCCCCCCCCACTTTCTCTCTCTTTCACCTCATCGGTCTTTAAGTATAGTCTCTTTCTCTTTCTCAGTACCACACAGCTTAGTAGATTTTCTAAAGTTTATAGAATACAAAACAAAAGCTGCATTAGGTGTGGCATCAGAACACTGCCATATTTTCTCTCTCTCACGCACAGACACTCAATCACTTTTTTAAATAAAAATTCTTAACTTCAATAAAGCTTTTAAAATTTGTAATCTTGGTTTTGAAAATTATTTGAAGAAAAACTACTGAGTAAAAAATGCTAGAAACTAAAGTAAAATATTGCATCAGCATGGCTGACTGATGATATTGATCCATCCTGGGAAATTAGGTACACTGCACATGTTCAGACTGCACAATTTAAATTCAGCTCATAGATCAAAAATGTCAAGTCCAAACCCGAGCTTCTGGGAGAGGCTAAGGCCATCAAGCAAAAACTTTGACAAAAGCATCAAAAGGCACAAAAGACAATTCAATAGATATCTTTATTCATGTATTTTAAAATATGCAATTTTAATTTTTAAATTTTTGTTTGTTTAAATCTTTATTTTGGGCATTAGATATTTAAGTTTTAATTTAGAGAACAAAAATACAAGATCGAAAAAAATCCAAAAGCATTTTAAGTGACTTCTGGGAACCCAGTGATCAGATTGCACATTCCCAGTGATGAGTTTACATAGGTAAAACCCATTATAAATATGGACATAGGCATTTGTAATGGGGAAAGCTGACAAAAAAGTGTGACAAAAACATGACAACAGGATGTTAAGTTGTGCAGACAGGAAGGGCACTCAGACAAAAGATAGATGTAGATAGGTAGATAAAGTCAGATCAATAAGCAGGAGCCAGAAAGGATACTTTTGTTCAGTCAGTTTAAGGGCAGCCAGCTAAAGACAGCTTTCTTGATAATTCACCAGAGTCGAGTTTTAAATTAGTGGGTCTCTGGCAGACTTCTTTCTGCTAACACTTTATGCTGACCAATATGCCCATTTATAAGACACCCAGAAACACATAAGGATGACATTCATGTCTGGGTAAAGAAGGGATTACAGGCCATCTTAATCCTTCTGGTCAGCATATCACACAGAGCTCTCTGGTGCAGCCTGAACTGCCTGGAATCTCTCCATTCGTCCTCTTCTTCATCGTAAAAGCTGGGATGGGGAATTTCAATTGATAATTGTAATGGAGTTGGACAAACTGAAGCAGCGGAGCAATTACTACAGAGATTCATGAAAGCCTAAGTTGAAGCAGAATACCCTTGCCCCTCCCTAAATAAAGAAAATTGGAGCACAATAGGCCTTAAAGCAGTTTATTTAATTTTCTTACTTTGCTCTTTAAATTAATTTCCACCTGCAGCAAATCCCCCAGCAACCCTGGGTGCCCATTACATATTGGCTTGATTATGATCTAGTTCTGTACTGGCATAAGGGCCAGGGAATGATGCCAGGGGCATTTTGACATTGCTTACTTGCAATTGTAATGAAATTCCCAACTGTTTCAGGCAGAAACTTTCTGCACCTGACCCCAGGCCCACTGGAAATGCACAGCAGGTACAAATAGGGGGGAGAACCAGGGTTACAGGTCTTCCTTTTTACAGTCTATTACTGGTGGCCATGGGTTGGAACTGGTATGAAAATTGGCCCCAAAGAGTCATATAGGTCTGAGGTTCAATTTCTAATCAGTGCTGAGTTAGCTGATCTCAGCAAAGTGGCAATAGGTGTGTTATTATCAGCTTCAGCACTCCTGGGCTAGGAAAGCAAAAATCAACCTGGATTCCTGCTCTTCATCATTATCCAGTGACTCTTGCTGGAATGTGTGTTTGTGGACAATGGTGAGGACAGGATTCAGCTGAGCTGTGGTGATTTCTCCAACAGGTTACTGACACTCATTGCCTAGGCTCATAAAAAATGGTCACTTGGGCAAGGTACTGGAGGGCTGATCGTGCACATGGAACTATATCCCAGCAGGAGTCAGTGCCTTCCAGAGGGGGGAGACATGGGAACAAAAATATATTCCGAAGATTCATGACTCTTGACAGTCACCATAACGAACATATAGGGCTCGATTTTCCCGAGATATTGCGGGTGCGTTGGGGGCGGGGTCCTCCGAAAATCGGGGAAATCTCTTTCGGGTTCAGAGCCCAGCTCCAACCCGCCAATGTCTGGGTTCCCCACGGATGCACCTATGTGTGTGCGGGCGTCCCGAATCCGGAAGTCCCGCCAGCAAGTAAAGCCGGCGTGATGATAGTTAAGGAGCCAAATGTACCTCATTGAGGTACTTAAGGCACTTTACTTGTGACAGATTACGTGGTTAGAACAATTTTTAACTTACCTGGGCGGCTTTCCCGCAGCTTCTGATTCACGAAACCAGGCATGAAGGGCCGGATCAGGCAAAAAGAAATTAAATAAATTACATAAAAAACCATTGCACAAAGTTAAAACACAAAATCAACCTATCTTTCCACCCTGCCCCGATGTCCGATGTCTCCCTCTCCGATTTCCCCTTCCCCTTCTAGACTTGGAAATATATCGCTGTTCCTTCATCGTCACTGGGTCAAAATCCTGGAACTCCCTTCCTAACAGCACTGTGGGAGAACCTTCACCACACGGACTGCAGCGGTTCAAAAAGGCGGCTCACCACCACCTTCTCAAGGGCGACGCCCACATCCCATTAACAAATAAAAAAAACTCCCCCCGATGTCCCCCTGATCTCCCCTTCTTCACCCCCCCCCGATCTCCCCCCTTCACCCCCCTGATGTCCCCCCGATCTCCCCTGCTTCACCTCCCCGATTTTCCCCTCTCCCCCCGATCTTCCCCTCTCCCCGTCGGATCTTCCACTCTCCTCGTCTGATCTTCCCCTCTCCCCCCCGATCTTCCCCTCTCTCCCACCGATCTTCCCCTCTCCCCGCCCGATCTTCTCCTCCCCCCGATCATCCCCTCTCTCCCACCGATCTTCCCCTCTCCCCGCCCGATCTCCTCCTCCCCCCGATCTTCCCCTCCCCCCGATCTTCCCCTTCCCCCCCATCTTCCCCTCTCCCCCCGATCTTCCCCTCTCCCCCCGATCTTCCCCTCTCTCCCACCGATCTTCCCCTCTCTCCCACCGATCTTCCCCTCTCCCTGCCCGATTTTCTCCTCCCCCAATCTTCCCCTCCCCCCCGACCTTCCCCTCTCCCCCACCGATCTTCCCCTCTCTCCCACCGATCTTCCCCTCTCCTTCCCCGATCTTCTCATCTCCCCCCCCCCGATGTTCCACTCTCCCCCTGATCTTCCCCTCTCCCCGCCCCGATCTTCCACTCTCCCCTCCCCAGTCTTCCGTTCCAGCACTGGATGACGTCTCGCTTTAAGTCTTTCTCTCCCCCCATCTCGCGTTGCAGCTCCTGTCAATCAGGCTGGCTGCCGGGCACGAAAGCCGGAGAGCACGTTAATCACCATCAATTACGATGCGATCGCATCGGTAACGGTAAGTTTTGTTTATTCGGGTTTGCCATGCGCACCTTCACCCCCCCCGCCGCCCCCCCCCCCCCCCCCCCCGCTGCCAACCCACCACCATTTTAAAATTGAGTCCATAGCTTTGGTTGTGAATTTTTCCGATCTTCCACTCATCAGGTGTGAATCCCATCCCTTCATTCTTCAGAATGGATCTGCTACTTCCTCAGTGGACGAGTTGCCCATGTTGCCTATGCCTTTTTAACCTTATAGATTCTGTAATTAGTAGAGTACCATTCAGTTACAGGGTGTAGAATCCTTTTAAAGTTAACTCTGCCTCTTGCAGCTTGTCAACTGGAATTGAAAAATACGTTTTGTCATTGTACGAGGGTTCTTTAGCAAAAGGAAATAATCAAAAAAAAATAACATTATTGTAATTGTTATACAGGTTGCCTCTGATGACCAGATGATGAATTCTGTTATTCAGCTTAAATTGGCACGTTGGCTCCTAGTGAACGGATCTTCTAGAGCCGTTATCACTCAGTTCAAGAATAAAACCTCATTCCAGGTAATAGAGCTGAACTACTCCATCTGAATCTGCAATGATTGGATTCCACACTGTCAGTGTGGGTATTATTCACTCTTTATCTGTAACATGGGGCCCGATTTTACCAGGGGTGCGGGTTGGCAGCGGGTGGTCGGGCGGGCTCGAGGAAAACGCGCCGGCCAAATTGAGTGCGTTGCGCACGCGATCGCGGGATGATTGATGTGATTAGCCGGCAGTTACGGGTTCCGCGCTTCTCAGCTGCGTGCCGGCGGCCTGCGCATGCGCATTGACGTCTGAGCGATGGTTGCGCTCTATTTAAAGGGGCAGTCCACCAAAGCCCCTCCAGCCACAAACTACACTCCATCAAGGATGGAGGAGCACAGGGGTAAGGCTGCTCCCCGTTTCACGGACCACGCCCTCCAGGTGCTGCTGGACGGGGTCCGCATGAGGAGGGAGACGCTGTTCCCCACGGATGGAAGGAGGTGCCCTGCCAGCGCCACCAAGAGGGCATGGGAGGAGGTGGCCGCGGAGGTCACAAGCAGGGGAAACACCACCCGCACTTGGATTCAGTGCCGCAAGAGATTCAATGACCTCACCAGGTCCGGAAAAGTGAGTACACTAACGCATTCTGCATCACTCCGTCTTCCACATCACCTCAAACACCTCACAACCCCATCTCCACTGACAGTACTGCGCTCCCGCACCAATCCTCACAGCCACCCAACTATCATCCTCACAGTGCCTGCACGTACCCACCGTCCCTGTCCCCACTCGACCACTACCACACACCCCAATGCCCATACAATGGGATGGCCATGTGGCACACGCATCCTCCCATCCATCTGGCACACGTTCAACCCAATCACACCAATGCTTGAAGCGTCTCACATTGTAATCATCACTCAATAACGTTTTTGTGTTTTGCCCTCACAGGAGAAGAGGGCCAGGAACGCACGCGATAGGGCATGCACCGGAGGGGGCCCGCCACACGAGATGGCCCTGACAGACGCCGAGGTCGAGGCACTGGAGATCAGCCGCACGCTGCATTGCCTGTCGATGGCGGATGGCGAGTCTGGTTCTGGCGAAACGGCCGGTAAGGGAAAGCTGGCACTCATCACTCATGATCGTGAATGATCGTAGCATCACATGGCATATGCCGCACCGCCACATTTGGTCACATGCCTGATATTTCCCTCTGTTCTCTTCCAGGACCGTCTGCGATCGACGTCTCGGTTGAGGGCGATTCCTCAGAGGACATGCCCGTCTCTGAGGGTGCATCGTCACACATGAGCCTTGCATCCACCAGCGCAGATACACACACCTCGGTGGGTCCCCCCCCTCAGCTAGTTGGGATTGCACATGGTGAGTCACCGCGCACACATGAGCATGAGCAGACCCTGGTGGCAGGGTCAGCCGCGGAGGGTCCGCGTCGGTGGGAGCACTCTTCTCCAGGCTTTGCTCAGCCGGACCCAGATGCTGAACCCAGGGGGCCACCTGTCAAAAGGAGAGTCGTCGAGGGGCACCAGAACATTGCTGAGGTACTGGGAGAGGTGCCACGCGCACTCTCCACAATCGCACGGAGGATGGAGGAGTCCAACTCCTGCATGAGGGGAATGGTGGCACAGGTGCAGGAGGGTATCGCCGAGATAGTGTCGCAGGGACGTGAAGGCATCTCTGAGATAGTGTCGCGGGTAGGTGTGGGAACGTCTGCGGTGGAGGACAGGCTAGCCTCCCTCGAGCGTCACGCACAGCTCACCAATGAGTCCATCCAGGCCCTCACAACGGCTGTTCGGATTCAGGGTGAACAACATTCTGCCGCCATCAACAGGTTGACAGATACATTGGAGGTGGCCTTGCAAGGTCTCACCCACGTCATCCAAACTGCCGTCCAGCAGGGTGGAAGGGGTGATGTGGGCCTTGGCCATGAGAGGGAAGATGGTGAACGGGGAAATGGAAGTGTGGACGCTACTCAAGGCGCCCCCAAGTCTCACCCGTTGCCCCCCTCTCAACCAGTGCCCGCAATAGTCCATCCTCTCCAGGTGGCCGAGTCTGCCCCTGCACAGGTGCAGGAGGAGCAGTCTGTGGAGGTGCCCTCACGGGCACCGAAACCCAGGGGGCGTCAGCCCAAAGCATCTACCCGGTCAGGGCACGAACAGGAGCAACCTGCCACCACCTCTGCTGGAGCCACAGGGGTAGCACCACGTAGGGGGTCCCGAAAACGAACGCCTAAAGTTCCGTGAGCACACAGGGATTGCACCAGGGTGTTTGTCGTTTTTTTAAAATTTTCTACTCTTTGAATGTCACCACAAAATAAACTCACTTTTTCTCACCAATGCTGCCACCTCTTGTCCATAATTCTGCGGCTTGTGCAATACGTCCCTTCCGTGCGCCTCATCATGACGACGACCACCCCGTCCCACCCATTGAGCATAATCCAGTGGGTGCAGGTGTACAGGCACCACTCTTCTGTGGAGGGAGCCTGTATGGACCCTCGTCTGTGCACGTTATGACATGTGAACGCCTCACACAGTGTGATGTTAGGAGAACCGTTGGCATATGAGTGCCTCCCTGGCCTGACGAGCACGCAGGTGAGCCGGTGTTCGGCGCATGGGTCGTTCCTCCTCCTCTCCCTCTTCCTCCTCCTCCTCTTCCTCCTCCACCTCCTCCTCATTGTCGTCCTCAATGTGGGTGGCGGGTGTGCATGGGGCCTCCTCCAGCGGCACCCCTCTCTGTAGTGCCATGTTATGCAGGGCACAGCAGACAACTATAATTCGTCCCACTCGGAGTGGCGTGTATTGGAGCGCTCCCCCGGAACGATCAAGGCACCTGAAGCGCATCTTGAGCAGCCCTATGGCCTGCTCAATTGTAGACCTGGTAGCAATGTGGCTGTCATTATACCGACGCTGTGGCTCGGTAATGGGGTTCCTCAGAGGTGTCATAAGCCACGTGTGCAGGGGATATCCCTTGTCGCCGAGGAGCCAGCCGTTGCCGGCGTTGGGTGCGTGGAAGAGGGGCGGGACGGTGGACTCCCTGAGGACGAAGGCATCGTGGCAGCTGCCAGAGTATCTGGCGCACACGTGTAGGAATCTCTGGCGGTGGTCACAAATGAGCTGGGCGTTCATGGAGTGATACCCTTTCCTGTTGATAAACAGCCCTGGCTCATGTGGAGGTGCCCGTATTGCTATGTGGGTGCAATCGATTACACCCTGCACCCGTGGGAAGCCAGCCACAGCATGGAATCCAACCGCCCTCTCCGTCTGGCTGCGCTCATCCATGGCGAAGTTGATGTAGGTCGAGGCCCTGCGGAACAACCCATCGGTGACTTGCCTTATGCACTTGTGTGCAGACGACTGACAGACCCCGGTGATGTCCCCCGTGGCACCCTGGAAGGATCCGGAGGCGAAGAAGTTGAGGGCAGTGGTGACTTTGACGGCGACGGGTAAGAAGATGCTGCTTGGTCCATCCGGGAGCAGCTCGTCATTGAGGAGGCTGCAGATGTCGGCGACTACCTGGTGAGTGACTCTGAGCCTCCGTATGCACTGCTGCTCAGAGAGGTCCATGAAGCTGAGCCTCGGTCTGTAGACCCTGTGCGGAGGGTAGTGCCTCCTGCGACGCATCTCTCTCTGCGGATGCCCTCCATCCTGCTGTGCAGGTGGATGTGCCGCAGCACCGTGTTGTGGGGATGCATGTCTCTGAGGCGGACGGCGTGGACTGCGAGGCTGCTGAGGCTGGTCATGCTGTTCGTCCTCCGAGGATGTCAACGCAGCACCCATCTGGCAGGTGTAGGTCTGCGGGGTTGTGCACGCTAGAAAAGTGTGTCCTCGCACAGGGGTTGGACTTCCACGCCGGTGAATCTTCTTGCTTGGAGGAGGGTGGTGGAGGGCAGGCGTTGCCCAATGTTACGGAGTGTCCTCCTGCGTTGGTGAAGGCTCTCCCCCCCCCCCACCTGTGGAATGCACCTTGGCAGCTGCCACAGGCTGCTGGCTGCAACACGTCCGTTGAGAGTGTGAGTGTTTCCCCCAGTATGGGAAACAGTCTCATTTCACTGTAAAATCCGACACCTGTTAAATAAACAGCTCAATCAGGTCATTTAATGACCTGAAATACCAAGATAAATACACTCAAGTGGAACCCCGCTGGCTTTAATTGCCTGCGGGATTCCCACCAGCGGGGCCAACGCACGCACCCCCGCACGTCAGCGCGCAACCCGGAAGTGGGCGGGATCGAGGCGCGATCCGGTCCCGCTCCTCGAAACCGGGATTTTAGAGGCCCCCCCGCCGAGAACGCACCCGGAACCGGGTGCTAAAATCGGGCCCATGATGTTTGTACAGTATTTTTGAAGTGGCTCTTATCTCAGCTAAAATCAATGTTTAATTCATGAGTTTCAAGTGAACCAGCCCTGATATTTTAGTTTCTGTACTTTCTAAAAACAGAACCCAATTTCAGTAATGCAGGGTAAACATTCCAACATCATCATAGAATGATAACATTTATAGCATAGAAGGAGGCCATTCAGCGCATAGTGCCTGTGCTCCTTAACTGCAGTTATTTATTCTAATCCGATTTCCCTGCCTTCTCCCTGTATCCTTTTATGCTCTTTCTTTTAAACTAATTATCCAATTCCATTTAAAAAGATGTGATAATCTCTGCCTCAATAGCCACGTAGTAAAGCGTTATATGATCATCAGACCACTGGCACCCATCAGCTTTCATATATCATTGGAAATATAAAGGTAGATTCTTCACTGCGGCGAAGTGCAGAATGGCAAAAAATCAGAGGGGAAAGTTGATGCATTGCAAATAGATCAAGAGTATGCTGCCTGGTATTTTCTGACTGGGCAGTGTTGGAAGCTCAGGAGACATGTGCACTACTAGAGTGAGCGAATGCTTTGAAACGGGCAAAAAATATTTAACTTAGAGCCGGGCTTTCGTTCCCTGCATTTCACGACGATTTGTTCCTCAAACGCAACAGCGAGACACAGAGAGAGCAATTATTCTCTTCCTGATACCCCAAAAGTGCCAGAAAACATTTTTTTGATACTTGCCAGACCTGTTTCCAGAGATTTCTTTAAGGGGCGTTGATTCTGGCCATTTATTGCTCTCTGTAGTAGGCAGGTCCTGTCAGACCATAGTTATGGCTGAAGACCACCAAGTTGCAGAATCTGAAGCTTTAGTGCCTTCCACCTCACAACACATAGCACCTGTAGCAAGTAACAGCCCAGGAATATCCACTTCAGCCGATTTCTGATAGAGTCAGAGCAAGGAGAACCAGGTAAAACACACAGCACTCAGTTGGCATCGTGCCATACTGTATCAAAATGACATCAGGGTCCTAACTATGTCATAGGACCCTGATTTGCTTTGAATAATGAGACTCCTGCCTGTTTCCGGTAATCTTTTAGAATTCATTTTGTTCTCAGGGTGGAGGAGTTCTACAGACTTGAACAGCGGCAGGTGAGCCTGCATCAGAGGAGGGCTGAATATACCCACTCATATTCAAACAGGCAGACATACAGATAGCGCCACGGTTACCGGGCATGTCCAGGGAACTCTGTCTTCATTGCTTATGGTCCATCAGGGAAGCAATCTCAGTACTTTGTTGTTTCCTGCTGTCAAACCTTCAAACCTTACCCATGTCTGGGATGACCTCGCCTGTGGTGGTAAAACTGTTGCCTTGAACTTCAGTGCAGCCATCTCCTATGAAACAGGGGGTGGTATCTGTCAGACCTACCAGCGCACAATGCACCAGTGTATGCATGATATCACTGATGCATTGCTTGTCAGGGCGAAGGGCTTCATCTTTTTTTCCAAAGGACAGTGACCAACAGCAAGAGACAGCCCTTCACTTTGTCACAATGGCTGAATTCCCATGTGGCCACACAGGCTCCTTTTACCAATCCTCTAGCAATTAGGTATCGGATGGGGTTCATTTTCTCCCTTGTGCTGTGTGTTTTACCTGGTTCTCCCTGCTCTGACTCTATCAGAAATCGGCTGAAGTGGATATTCCTGGGCTGTTACTTGCTATAGATGCTATGTGTTGTGAGGTGGAAGGCACTAAAGCTTCAGATTCTGCCACTTGGTGGTCTTCAGCCATAACTATGGAAACACAACAGTAACAAATATTTATTGTCATCAGCAACATTCTCCTTGTAACAAATGTCACTTGCCAATACATATTGTGCAATGATGTTCTGGTGCCTGTAAAGTTTCACAAGATAATTACAGGTAAGGAAGGCCATTTGGCCCATCTAAACTACCCAATTGTTTCTTAAATTCTTCCAGGGTTTTCACCTCCATCACGTTATTTGGAAGTTCCATTCCATATGTTGATCACTCTTTGTGTGAAGAATTTTCTGATATCAATCCTAAATCTATCTTTCATTAGTTATTTTCCCTTGTCATACACTCTCAATTTAATTTAAAGTAATATGTCAGATTTACCTTTTCCATTCCCTTAACTTTCATATACCTCTAAAAGATCGCCTTTCAAATGCCACCTTTCCAAGCTGAAAATCATAAGTTTTTTCAGTCTTGTTAATAACTCAGAGCTCTAGGATTCAGCTTTATGCCTCTTCTTTGCACAGTCTCCAGTGTCTGAGCGTCTCTCTTGTGTCTCAGCGACCGGAACTGGATACAGTATTCAAGGTCAGGTCTGACCAGAGGACCGTTTTTCCAGGGTTTCCATGGCTCATCTACTGAGGATCCAGTGGAGGTTAAGGAGAACTCCATGGAAATTCATCCCTTATCGCTTTTTTGTGGAGGGCTTGCTGCTCATGTCTTCCATTGTGAATACTTGGAAGGGAGTAATCATTTAGAATATTTACTACTTTGTGCTCATCCTCAATTTCAAGCCCATTTCCATCTTTGTGGTTTCATCTTTTCTCTGACTGCCATCTTACACTTGTAGTACTGAAAGAGTTTTTTTGCTATTATGTTTAACCTCTGCTACTATGCTTTTTTCTAGATCTCTCTTTGCCCCGACAATCACCTTTTTAACCTTTTTCCCATTCTTCCCAATGAACCCATGCCCCTTTCGCCCGGTGGCCTTTGTGGAAGTCATTTTTTCCCCAATATATCTAATCCAACTTGTTTTTTGTTCTGGATTTGGTGTTTATTTTTGTAGTGAATTGAGGGCAAAACCCATGAGTCTGGACTGAAGGAAGACAATCAGAAGGTGGTTGTAAGGAAAGTGATAAGGATTGTGGGACTGTTGGTGAATGGGGAACGGGAGGGCTGATTTAGGTGCAGTGCTTCTCGATGAGCTGGTCTCTGAGAGCTCTGGCAGGTAGGGGCACTGGTGGCCGCTACTCTCCTCCTCCTCCTTCTCCTCCTGCTGCTCCTCCTCCTCCTGCTCCTCTTCCTCCTCTCCCTCTTCCTGCTTCTGCTCCTCCTCCTGCACTTATTGCTGCCCAGGTGGTGGTAAAGGCTTATTTCTCATGATGGCGAAGTTGGGGAGCATGCAGCAGATGACAATAAATCTAGATACCCGCTCAGGGGAGTACTGCAAAGCTACTCTGGAATGGTCCAGGTAGTGGATGCGTTGCTTGAGCATGCCGATTGTCTGCTCGATGCTCCTTGTGGCAGCATGGTTCTCGTAGGCATGCTCTGTAACTCTTCGCTTGTTCCTGACAGGAGTCATGAGTCATGTCGGGAGGGGATAGTCCTTGTCCGCCAATAGCCAGCCTGTAACTTTGCAGCATGGTTAGAATAAAGGCGGCGTAGAGGTAGGAGCAGGATGAAACAGTCATGACTGCAGCCAGGATAATGGGCACAAATCTGCATGATGCGCAGCCTGTGGTTGCAAACCAGCTGTACGTTGAGGGTGTGGAATCCCTTTCAATTGATAAAGATGTCAGGCTGGTGATAGGGAGCATGCAGGGCAATGTGTGTGCAGTCTATGGCAGCTTGCCATGCAGACGAAACCTAGTGCTCTCTCGTCCTGCTTCTCTCTGTCCATAGGGAAGGAGATGGTGGTGTTCCTCATGGCGTAGAGAGCCTTGATGACTTCCCTGATACATCTGTGTGCTGCGAATTGTGAGATGTGACTGATGTCACCTGTTGCAGTCTGAAAGGAGCATGTGGCATAAAAGTTGAGGGCCACGGTGACCTTTACAGCCACAGGCCCACGTGCAAGGTTCAAGTTGTGACTGCAGCTGGTGACGTAGTTCGGTGACAGCCTCCTTGGTGAAGTGAAGGCGCCTGTGATATTGCTCTTGAGTAAATTTAATGTAGGAGAAGTGCTCCCTGAATTCGCCTTGTGGATATGGCCTCTTGTGCAGTGCCCTCCTCCTCCCTCTTCTGACATCTACTCTTGCTCTGCGGTGTCTTCCAGCTCTCCCTCTTCCAGCCCCGCAGGCAGCCCTATAAGATTATCCATGTCTGCAGCCAAACTATTTCTGAAACAGCCAACAACAATGCAAGACCAGAACAATTTTGCTCTGTTTAGACAAAGTGAACTTTCCAGAGTGATAAAAACACCAAAAAAAGTCTAGAAGTCAACTGGCAGCCTGAAATGATAAAGTAGCAATTAATCTGTAAGTACTGTAAGATCCCTTTGAATATCACTGGTGAGGGGGCCTTCCTGCTGGTTAATGCCACGTTCTCCTGGATGAATTCAGCATGTGGCGAGTGAAGCGCTGCAGCATTCCAAAATGGAAAATAGGCGAAGTGCAAGACTCAAATCTGAATAAATGATTCTGCCCTTTAAAATGTTGTCGAAGTAGCTCATGCCGCCAGTGCATCGACTTTACCAATATGACGGACAGCGTACTTCCGGCCAGCAATGTTGTGCACTTCCTGCCCGCCGTATTGGGAGTTTAGTTGGCTGGTTAGTGCTCGTTTTTCGGGTACTGCTCGGCCGAATTTATAGGCCAAGTTGTTTAATGTATTATAAGTTGATCTCACCCTCGCATTGCACAGAGTAAATCAGAAAAGGTGTGCCCTGAATTTCCACGCAGTGAGTTAAACCACTTTTATGGCAAAGAGAAAAGCGTTGTGCCAGCTGATGGTCGGGTGAGGTATTTATGTGAGAATTTCCTGGCCAGCTCATTTGCATACCCATTGGAGTACTGATTGGTGTAAAACCAGTGTAAAATGGGAGTAATCTGTCTGAATGTAAGAAAATTGCAGTAGCAGGCTGAGGAGCAGTAGGTAAGCAAGGAACAGTGCTTGACTTGGTAAGTTAGCTGTTAGTTAGCTTGACCGCATGTCTTATTAATGTTTTTTCAAGAATGTCTAACACAGGAACAGGTCATAGCACAGAGACAGAGAAGAAGATGCCACAAGTTTTTTGTAAATGGACCTGCAAACCATCCTGGATAAAATTGAGCTCAAAAGACATAAACTGCTGGGTGTATGTGGCAGGAAACCTACTCGAAATGTCTCTTCTGCCATGTGGAGAGAGGTGACACTGACACTGAGTGCCAACTCTCTTACCCCCAGGACTGCAGATCAGTGCTGCAAAAAGTTCAATGACCTCACCAGGGCAGGCAAAGTAACACACCAGCCAAACTCTTTGGTACCCTAGACATAATCTTCTCCCTCTAAAAATAACAATTGTGCTGCTATACCTTCACAATGTTAGAGGGGCACTAACTCAGTATGGCTACCTACCTCCCGTAACAACAATTCATTGCATACATAGCCCTAAAACCCTACAAAGGGAGCCAGCTTTGACATTCAAGGCCACAGGTCCCATAGAAGTTTTGTGCAGAGTGATAACATGTTAACAATGGCAGTAACTCCCAAAGGACGAGGGATCAAATGCACAAAAAGTTCAGTGGCCTTAGTTGGTCTGCTGAGGTTGTTCCAAACATCACATTCTCTTAAGTAGAACACCAAAATATGCATGACACATTGTACTCTTTCAGTTCCCTCACTTATTTCAGTGATTATCATGTATTGATCGCAGGGTGCCTTTGGCATCCTCAGCAGTTACCCACAATGCGGCCTTCACTCACAATCTTCAGAAGAAGTTTCATTCTATTGTCCATACTTACGAGCATACAAGTATGATGCATGATCAGTGAATCACATCTAATGTTGCCCACACAATGGCTTTTACTTATTACTGTATATCCATCTGACAATCATAGAACTCATAGAATCATAGAAAGGTTGTAGCACGGAAGGAGGCCATTCGAGTCCGCGCCGGCTCTACGCAAGAGCAATCCAGCTAGTCCCACTCCTCCGCCCTTTCCCCGTAGCTCTGCAAATTTTTTCCTTTCAAGCACTTATCCAGTTCCCTATTGAAGGCCATGATTGAATCTGCCTCCACCACCTCCTTGGGCAGTGCATTCCAGATCCTAACCACTCGCTGTGTAAAAAGGTTTTCCTCATGTCACCTTTGGTTCTTTTGCCAATCACCTTAAATCTATGTCCTCTGGTTCTTGACCCTTCCGCCAATGGGAACAGTTTCTATCAACTCTGTGTAGACCTTCATGATTTTGAATACCTCTATCAAATCTCCTCGCAACCGTCTCTGTTCCAAGGAGAACAACTTCTCCAGTCTATCCACGTAATTAGGGTCCCTCATCCCTGGTATCATTCTAGCAAATCTCATCTGCACCCTCTCTAAGGCCTTCACATCTTTCCTTAAGTGCGGTGCCCAGAACTGGACACAATACTCCAGTTGTGACCGAAACAGTATTTTATAAAGGTTCATCATGACTTCCATACTTTTGTACTCTATGCCTCTATTTATAAAGCCCAGGATCTCGTATGCTTTTTTAACCGCTTTCTCAACCTGACCTGCCACCTTCAATGATTTGTGCACATATACCCCCAGATCTCTCTGTTCCTTTACCCCTTTTAGAGTTGTGCCCTCTAGTTTATATTGCCTCTCCTCATTCTTCCTACCAAAATGTATCACTTCGCATTTTTCTGCATTAAATTTCATCTGCCACATGTCCACCCACGCCACCAGCTTGTCTATATCCTCTTGAAGTCTATCACTATCTTCCTCACTGTTTACTACCCTTCCAAGTTTTGTGTCATCTGCAAATTTGGAAATTGTGCCCTATACACCCAAGTCCAGGTCATTAATATATATCAAGAAAAGCAGTGGTCCCAGCACCAACCCCTGGGGAACACCACTGTATACCTCCTTCCAGTCCGAAAACCATTCGCCACTACTCTCTGTTTGCTGTCCCTTAGCCAATTCTGTATCCATGTTGCTACTGCCCCCTTTATTCCATGGGCCGCAATCTTGATGATAAGCCTACCATGCGGCACTTTATCAAATGACTTTTGAAAGTCCGTATACACCACATAAACGGCATTGCCCTCATCTACCCTCTCTGTTACCTCATCAAAAAACTCTGTCAGGTTAGTTAAACACGATTTGCCTTTAACAAATCCATGCTGTCTTTCCCTAATCAATCCACACGCGTCCAAGTGACGGTTAATTCTGTCCCGGATTATCATTTCTAAAAGTTTCCCCACCACTGAGGTTAAACTGACTGGCCTATAGTTGCTGGGTTTATCCTTACACCCTTTTTTGAACAAGGGTGTAACACTTGCAATTCTCCAGTCCTCTGGCACCACCTCCATATCTACGGATGCTTGGAAGATTATGGCCAGTACCTCCGCAATTTCCACCCTTACTTCCATCAGCAACCTAGGATGCATCCCACCCAGACCAGGTGACTTATTTACTTTAAGTACAGCTCGCCTTTCAAGTACCTCTTCTTTATCAATTTTTACCCCATCCAGTATCTCAACTATATCTTCCTTTACTGAGACTCTGGCAGCATCTTCTTCCTTGGTAAAGACAGATGCAAAGTATTCATTTAGTACCTTGGCCATCCCGTCTGCCTCCATGAGTAGATCTCCTTTATGGTCCCTAATAGGCCCCATCCCTCCTCTTACTACCTGTTTACTGTTCACATGCCTGTAGAAGACGTTTGGATTCCCTTTTATGTTGATCGCCAGTCTATTCTCATACTCTCTCTTTGCCCCTCTTATTTCCTTTTTCACTTCCCCTCTGAACTTTCTATATTCTCACTTGTGTTATCAACCTGACATCTGTCATATGCCCCTTTTTTCCATTTGATCCTTTGGGATCGATTACTTTTGCCTGCAGAGTTCCCGGTTCCTTCAACAAAAGGCCTCAACTGGACTCAAGGCACCTCTCAACTGGCAAGAATCCTACGGATGTATTATAACATACCGGCCAAAATTCCCAGGGTAGTTTGGGAATTGCTCCAGATGCAACCCTTTGATGCAAGGGGAAGGGGAGCTGATGGACGTTCCTTTCGCAGAACCAGATTCCACCCCTTTCTCGGGTCCCTGATCCAGAAATTAACCAGGATTCCACTTTATCCCAATCAGAAGTTCGGGGCCGTCGTTTTATTGCAGTGTTGATGCTATGGTTCTCTGTGTAGGCTCATTTTTTCTCCTCGATAGTCCTGGGACACTGGGGCCAATTGTAGTTTTGCCACTGGTTTCCTATTATATAAACATCACTCCACAATACCCTTTATTATCCGGATGCTGGATGGCAAAAATCTCATTCAGTCACAGAATAAAGAAGGAGATAAAAAAAATAGTTGTCGAAATGAAAATCCCTGCACCTTTCATCATCACCGCAGAAATTAACACCATTGAAATGTTTCTGTGTGTGATGTAAATCCTAAGTAGATTTACAGTAATTAATTTTTGGTGTTGTTATAGGGTCAGGAGAGGAACCCTGTTACACCCAACGTTCGAGTTAAAGTGGGGAGTTCAACTATTGATGACCTTGCAACCCCTCTGACAATTACATTTCAAGGCGTGTCGTTCTGGGTGGTAAGATTAAACCGAACAATATCATAGAGCTCTGCCTGTGTGAGGCCATTTATGGGATTCGATTTGTGCAGCACAGCCTGTATTATAATCTCCAGTGCAGGTGTGGAAATTAGGCTGAATATCTGTGCTCAATTATATGTTCCCCAATTTCGTAAAATGAGTTCCCCAAGTTCCATAAAGGTGCTGTTCACTTTTCGAAGTTTTCATAAAAATACAGAATCACTTATTTCACAGCCAGCACTACATTTCCTCTATTTGCACCCTGAAATTCCTATGGAGGGCTTTTGGGAGTGGATATTGGACAAGGCAAAACTTATGCCCGCCCCATGTATGTGTTCCTGACCATATCTCAAATCCTGGGGTCAGGGGCATTTGCATATTGCAGGTGGGCGTCCACAACACTTTTGTCACAACTGGCTGCTGGCCACAGGTGAGGTGCCACCGTTTAAACAGGTCTGTGGGACTGTGAGAAAATAAAGATAAATTAAAATGGTTAAGTCCTGGTTTTGCTACTCTATGAAAAGCAATTGATCGCAGAATGTCCCTTGTGCCAGCTTTGCTAGAGCACAAATGGAAGAACGTACTTCAATGACGTATTTTCCTCATTTGCATGGCATCAATAGGCCTCCCCCACCATGGACAGAATTTGAGACGAGCAGAAAAAGGGCAGGGACTCGGCGTAACCAGATACTGCCACTTTTATCATCCAGTCCACCCAAAAAGCACTCCATTTACAGCCCGAGGAACAGAGAATTTTGGAGTCAATGGGGGTTAAATTGGGCCGAGTAATGCCCGTTTTTAGGTGCTATGCGGCCACCTAAGCTTCAAAAATGGGTTCCAAGATGCGTGCGCACTTCCGATGGCAAGTGTACACCGTGCCATCTTGGCAAAGGAGTTTGTATGCGTGCAAACCACCACCGGCAGCAAGGAGAGCAGGCAGGTCATGATGTGGATCGGTGTTCAATGCAGTTTTTAAGCCCCTACTGCCATTTTGGAACTCATCAGTCAAACCCACACCCTGTCCTTACCTCGCTCAGCAGAACATGACGCTAAATCGTATGAAGGGCCAGCACTATTTAAAGGGATCATGCAGTACTTACTGGTTAGTTGCTGGATTATTTCTTTTGGCAGCTGGATGACTTGCAGGCATTTTTGGAGGATTTCTAGAGTTGTTCAAACTTTCATTAATCTACAGGGAGCAGTCTGACTGCTGTTGCTCTCTTGTTTGAGCCTCTTATAATATACTGCACAAAAAAATTGTCTCCAGGCATGGGTGGCCTGGTAGGACTTCCACTCGGCATATAACATGACTGGGAGAATGAAGGGAGACAAGGCAGAGCAGGACAAGCTGCCAGAAGAGGGAAGAGGAGCAGGGCACTCATCAGGAGGCCATATCTGCAGAGGGTCTTTAGGGAGCTATTCTCTTACCTCAACTTCAGTGAGGAGCAGTGCTTGAGGCGCCTTTGTTTCACCAAGGAGATAGTCAGTGAGATAATTCAGCTGCTGCAGCCACAACTGCAGCCTCAAATCAGGGTAAGGACAGCACTGCCTGTGGCTGCCATGGTCAACGGTGCTCTAAATTTTTATGCCACTGGCACATTTCAGGCTGCAACACGAGATATAAGTAACATCTCACAGTTTGCAGTGCACTGCCGTATAAGGGAAATCACTGAGGCTCTTTATACCATGCGAAACACGCCAGGAACAAGCGGAAAGAGAAAGCACAAGGTTTTGCTTGCATTGCAGGTTTCCCCATGGTGCAGGGTGCGATTAACTACACACACATTGCCTTGCGTGCTCCTTATGTCAACTCTGCAATATTCATCAACACAAAGGAATTCCACTTCCTCAATGTGCAACTGGTTTGCGACCACAGTCAGCGCATCATGCAGGTAAATGCTCACTATCCTGGCAGCAGTCATGATTCATTTATTCTGCGGCAGCCCTCCATGCCACCTATATTCCAACCAACAATGCGAGTTAAAGCCTGGATACAGGGCGATGCGGGTTATCCTCTCATGACATGGCTGATGACTCTGGTCAGGAACCCATGTACACCTCCACAGAAGACCTGCAATCAGCCATGCTGCCACCAGGAACATCATAGAGCACACCATTGGTGTCCTCAAGCAAGGCTTCTACTGCCTATACAGCTCAGAAGGAGCCCTGTAGCACTCAGCTGAATGGGTATCCAGATTTGTGGTGGTATGTTGCATGCTGCACAATCTTGCCATTATGAGGGAACAGCCCTTGCCACCACCTAGCAGGTGACAAGCTGAGGAGGAGAAGAATGAGGAGGAGATGAGGAGGAGAAGCATGAGGAGGAGAAGCATGAGGAAGAGGAAGTGGAAGTGGAGGAGGGGGAAGAGGAAGAGGAGGAAGGGAAACCTGCAATGCAAGCAAAATCTTGTGCTTTCTCTTTCCGCTTGTCTCTGGCAAGTGGGAATGAGATTTAAGTGTTTCGCATGGTATAAAGAGCCTCAGTGACCTCCCTTATATGGCAATGCACTGCAAACTGTGAGATGTAACTTATATCTCGTGTTGCAGCCTGAAATGTGCAGTGGCATAAAAATTTAGAGCATCGTTGACAATGGCAGCCACAGGCAGTGCTGTCCTTACCCTGATTTGAGGCTGCAGTACCTTATGTACTGCTCCTCACCGAAGTTGAGGTAAGAGAATAGCTCCCTAAAGACCCTCTGCGGATATGCCCCCTCTGTTGAGTGCCCTGCTCCTCGTCCTCTTCCTCCTTCTTCTGGCAGCTTGTCCTGTTCTGCCCTGTCTCCCTTCATTCTCCCAACTATGTTATATGCCGAGAGAAAGCCCCATCAGGCCACCTACGCCTGGAGGCAACTTCTTTGTGCAGTATATTATAAGAGGCACAAACAGGAGTGCAAGTAGACAGCCCCTTCCTGCCAGGGCACTACGTAATCAGGTGCTTCAAGAGAGATTCCAGTAACTTCAACTACACCTCCCCATTCACCAACAGTCCCACACTCCTTACCTTTCCTCTTTCAATAACCATCACATCTTCCTCTGTTAACAATTATTGGTACCTCCCTTAGTTGATCCCATACATAAAAACCAACAGCAAACGGAAAGTCAAATCCAAATTTATCAAGTGAATCACTACATCATCCATACATTATTGAACTAATCACCCTTGTGCATTCCCTTAGTGCCTATCTTCTGTGTGCCTTTGCCTAATCTAATGCTCCTACAAGGTGCTTCCCCAGTGGCTGGAACTTGCGAGGTGGAAGGCTGCTAACCTTCAGTTGAGGAGACTACGGATGGCCTTGGAGGATGACCTCAAGCAGCTCTGGGCCGAAAGGGTCCGGCTTCGGATTGCACCATCTCGGCCTGAGCTGCAGCAACCTGGGCCGGCTGGCTGACAGGCAACAGCAAGGGCGGTGGTGGAGTGGCAGGGATGGAAGCAAGAATGCTGTCATCCTGAGAGAGGTGTAAACAATCTTACAACACCAAGTTATAGTCCAACAATTTTATTGGAAAATCACAAGCTTTCGGAGGCTTCCTCCTTCGTCAGGTGAATGTCAGGAAATCCTTGAATCTTTCACATTTATATTCAGAGAACAATACCTGGTGATTACAGATAATCATTCCAACTGCCCGTTGTCAAGGCAATCAAAGTGTTCAGACAGAGAGGTGTTACCTACAGGACCACCGAATATACAAACGGCCAGAACACAAAACAGAGAGAGAGAGGGAGAAACATCCGAAAGGAAGAGAAAGACTGAAAATGACCCGTTGAATTAAAAACAGATAACTTTTATTCGCTGGTGGGGTTACGTGTAGCACGACATGAACCCAAGATCCCGGTTGAGGCCGTCCTCATGGGTGCGGAACTTGGCTATCAATTTCTGCTCGACGATTTTGCGTTATCGTGTGTCTCGAAGGCCACCTTGGAGTACGCTTACCCGAAGATCGGTGGCTGAATGTCCTTGACAGCTGAAGTGTTCCCCGACTGGGAGGGAACCCTCCTATCTGGCGATTGTTGCGCGGTGTCCGTTCATCCGTTGTCGCAGTGTCTGCATGGTCTCGCCAATGTACCATGCTCCGGGGCATCCTTTCCTTTAACGTATGAGGTAGACAACGTTGGCCGAGTCACAGGAGGATGAACCATGTACCTGGTGGGTGGTGTCCTCTCGTGTGATGGTGGTATCTGTGTCGATGATCTGGCATGTCTTGCAGAGGTTGCCGTGGCAGGGTTGTGTGGTGTCGTGGACGCTGTTCTCCTGAAAGCTGGGTAATTTGCTGCGAATGATGGTCTGTTTGAGGTTGGGTGGCTGTTTAAAGGCGAGTAGTGGAGGTGTGGGGATGGCCTTAGCGAAGTGTTCTTCGTCATCGATGACATGTTGAAGGCTGCGGAGAACATGGCTTAGTTTCTCCGCTCCGGGGAAGTACTGGACGACGAAGGGTACTCTGTTGGTTGCGTCCCATGTTAGTCTTCTGAGGAGGTCTGGACGTGGGATGAGAGCGCGTAGGATGTTTTGATGGTGGGATGGAACTTGCTCTCAACGCGCTCTCATCCCACGTACTCCCCGCGTGGGAGACTTCTACTGCCTCCCAAAGATACACAAAGCCAACACGCCCGGACGTCCTATCATATCAGGCAATGGAACCCTGTGTGAGAACCTCTCTGGATACATCGAGGGCATCCTGAAACCCATCGTATAGGGAACCCCCAGCTTCTGTCGCGACACTACAGACTTTCTACAAAACCTCAGCACCCACGGACCAGTTGAACCAGGAACACTTCTCACCACGATGGACGTCTCGGCACTCTACATCAGTATCTCCCACGATGACGGCATCGCTGCAACAGCATCAATACTCAATACCAACAACAGCCAATCTCCAGACGTCATCCTACAACTCATCCGCTTCATCCTGGATCACAATGTCTTCACCTTCGATAACCAGTTCTTTACCCAAACACACGGAACAGCCATGGGGACCAAATTCGCACCCCAATACGCCAACATTTTCATGCACAAGTTCGAGCAGGACTTCTTCACTGCACAGGACCTCCAACCAACGCTATACACTAGATACATCGACGACATTTTCTTTCTATGGACCCACGGCGAAGAATCACTGAAGAGACTACACGATAACATCAACAAGTTCCATCCCACCATCAAGCTCACCATGGACTACTCCTCAGAATCGGTTTCTTTCTTGGACACACGAATCTCCATCAAAGACGGGCACCTCAGCACCGCACTCTACCGCAAGCCCACGGACAACCTCACGATGCTCCACTTTTCCAGCTTCCATCCTAACCACGTCAAAGAGGCCATCCCCTATGGACAGGCCCTGCGAATACACAGGATCTGCTCAGACGAGGAGGAACGCGATGGACACCTACAGACGCTGAAAGACGCCCTCGTAAGAACGGGATATGACGCTCGACTCGTCGATCGACAGTTCCGCGGGCCACAGCGAAAAATCGCATAGACCTCCTCAGAAGACTAACATGGGACGTAACCAACAGAGTACCCTTCGTCGTCCAGTACTTCCCCGGAGCGGAGAAACTACGCCATGTTCTCCGCAGCCTTCAACATGTCATCGATGACGAAGAACACCTCGCTAAGGCCATCCCCACACCTCCACTACTCGCCTTTAAACAGCCACCCAACCTCAAACAGACCATTGTTCGCAGCAAATTACCCAGCTTTCAGGAGAACAGCGTCCACGACACCACACAACCCTGCCACGGCAACCTCTGCAAGACATGCCAGATCATCGACACAGATACCACCATCACACGAGAGGACACCACCCACCAGGTACATGGTTCATACTCCTGTGACTCGGCCAACGTTGTCTACCTCATACGTTAAAGGAAAGGATGCCCCGGAGCATGGTACATTGGCGAGACCATGCAGATACTGCGACAACGGATGAACGGACACCGCGCAACAATCGCCAGACAGGAGGGTTCCCTCCCAGTCACTTCAGCAGTCAAGGACATTCAGCCACCGATCTTCGGGTAAGCGTACTCCAAGGTGGCCTTCGAGACACACGATAACGCAAAATCGTCGAGCAGAAATTGATAGCCAAGTTCCGCACCCATGAGGACGGCCTCAACCGGGATCTTGGGTTCATGTTGTGCTACACGTAACCCCACCAGCGAATAAAAGTTATTTGTTTTTAATTCAACGGGTCATTTTCAGTCTTTCTCTTCCTTTCGGATGTTTCTCCCTCTCTCTCTCTGTTTTGTGTTCTGGCCGTTTGTATATTCGGTGGTCCTGTAGGTAACACCTCTCTGTCTGAACACTTTGATTGCCTTGACAACGGGCAGTTGGAAAGATTATCTGTAATCACCAGGTATTGTTCTCTGAATATAAATGCGAAAGTTTCAAGGATTTCCTGACATTCACCTGACGAAGGAGGAAGCCTCCGAAAGCTTGTGATTTTCCAATAAAATTGTTGGACTATAACTTGGTGTTGTAAGATTGTTTACATTTGTCAACCCCAGTCCACCACCGGCATCTCCACATCCTGAGAGAGGGCAGCAGATTCCTCTTCCATGGAGCTGTTGCCACTCTCCAGGGGCGGTGCATCAGCAATCCTGCTGATCTTTTGGAGAACAGTTTGCTGGGTTGCTGTGATGCCCTGGATGACATTTCAACAATGTCATCCAGAGCCAGAGGTGGTATATGGCAGCAGTCTGGACTTCCATTGCAGCTGTTTGTGCTGTAATGGAAGCTGTAACATCAGGCATTGCATCATGGTGGGTTCCACAGGTGTGCTAATGGAAGTGACCACCCGTTCCACATTGGAAAAGTTGGGCTCCAAAGCCTGCGTCAAGTTGGAGGTGGACTTCTCCAAGTTCCTTGACATTGTGCGCGAGGTTTCTGGCAGGCTTCCCAGTGCACCAAGCATTTGGCTGTGTACACCAATCAGCCTTCTTCTGGACCATCAAAGTCATCATCTGACTCCTCTGCAGCAGAACTAGTGTGCGACCTTGCCCTCCGACAAGCTGGCACCTATGGTGTCTTTCCTTCCTGCGCTGGCTCCTGCACACTTGTGTTTCACCATGTGCAGATCCCTCCTCTGATCTATCCTCTAAAGTACGCGCAGTGTCAGTCTCTGAGCTGGTGGCTGCGATAGTGAGATCGAGTGATGGTGTCTCTTCATCATCACTGTCTTGTTCCTCCTCCACTGGCTGCAGTTCTTGGGTATCTGAAATGAAAAAGGGAAAAAGCTTAGTTTGTGGTGAGGGGAGAGAGAAGAAAATAAATACTTGCTGATACCATCTGCAGCTTGTGAGTCATAAGAGATTATAGGATGAGGAAGAAGGGAGAAGTGGGAATAGAGAAGGAGGATTAGATATGCAGAGACCCTGATCATTGACCCCTCCAGTGCGGCCAGTGGCCACGGCCTCTGTGATGCTCCTTCCCATGTTGGCCAGGACTGTCTCCTCCACGAGGGTTAGGACATGTTGGCGTACTTCTCCTCCTCTGGTTGTTCGTTGATGCCTCCTATTAGGCGCCACCTTCTCCTGCAAGAAAGAGGGAAGTGTGTCAGTGAGTGTCCCGTGATATGTTTGGGTGATGTGGCTGTCATGGTTGAATAGCTGCCTGTGTGTGTGAGCTGTGAGTTGAGCGTGCGAGGCTTGCAACAGTGCTAAGTTTGTGAGGGTGAGATAAAGGATATGAATTGAAATGTTCACTACTGATTGATAGAGATCGTTGGTAGGTGAGTGTTGAGGGTGTCGTGAATTGAGCAGATGATGAGGCTGGTGGTGTAGCTGTTTGGATATGCCATTTGAAGATTGATCTTACCTTGACAACTCTTGACAGATCATTAAACTTCTTTCTGCATTGCATCCATGTCCGTGTAGCTATACTCCAGGCTTTGATTTCCTCCACTACTTTCTCCCACTGCCTCCTCAGCATATGTCCTGAGGGGCCCCTGCAGCAACCCCCCCCCTCCATGGATACAGGGTGTCCTTCCTCTCTACTTAATACACTAAGGCCTCCAGTGCAGCATTAGAGAACCTTGGTGCACGCTTTCTCACAGGTTCAGCCGTTCCTCAATGCATAAGTTCAGATTTGTTCAGATTCAGCTCACAAACGACTCCCACCAGTTCTTGCAGCCACATTGTACTTCCCCTTTAAAAGGTGCAGGCTGTCTTCAAGTAGCACTGTCCACTCCCTGTATCGGGACCCTTCCTGATGCGTGCAGCCAACCAACAGCATAGTAATGCTGGCTGCAATCATTAAAATCAGCAGGCAGCACGAATTTAACATGCTACCTGCAGCGCAATGAACAGACGTGAGTTAATCCCATGCCCATTTTCGGGGGTTATCCAATTTAACCCCCAATATCTTTACTTTAGTACCAAGTTCCTCATTTAAATAAAATTAGTTCCCCATGTTCCATGAAGGCACTGTCTACTTTTTGTGGTGTTAATGAAAATACAGAAATGCTTATTTCACAGCCACCATTACATTTCTTCCAGTTCTATGCTTTACCCCATTAGTCTGGTAAATTAAAAATGTTTAACTGTTTAAGCACTTACACAGCTGATTAAACTGTTTTAGTACAGGTGAATCTAATGGTAAGATTTATCTTCTCCATTTTAGAAAAATGCTACAGAGTGCACCTTTTTCGTTTATGGTCAAGGAGGTAAATAAAGAATTTTATAAAATGCCTACATCAATCAGTACTGAAATGAGTAAATGAGGTAATGATTCTTATAATTAGCAATTCTCCATTACAGAAACCTGTAATCTGATTGAATGTAACATTGAGAATGGAGTCAATAACATCACCTGCACGTGTGACCGTTTGGGCTTCTTCTTTGCTGTAACACTGGAATCGGAGGTATGAATAATGCTCATCTTTACAGTTTAGAAAACTGCAATGTGACAGTATATTAGATTCTGGGCTAAGATAAGCTTTCTGGTTCTCCTGGAAGTCCAGCTCTGCCAAGAATTTTAATGCCCCATATGGATTTTTTTTTAATGGGTCTCCCAACTCCACTTCTATGTTTGAGCTATTGCTACTGAGGATTCACCCATGGAAGGCGTCGTTTTTGGCAGGTCTCAGACCTAACACAACAGCAGCATTGCTTCTGTTAGTTTACTACATTGCAGTTACCGATAGTGGGACTGTCCTTAGTGGCATTGCATAAAGGAAACACACTAAACGGTACGGTAGCCTGAATAAAATTACTTCAGATTGCCAGTTCCTGAAAAAGAATTGTGCAGACAACAATTCTGCTAAATTAACCCACTCTGCATCTGTACACAAAAGCTAAGACAACGGTCTCACTCAGTTATCAGGATTAAACCTTGTTGAGGTTTTACTGAGCAGTAGAATTACTAGTGTCCTTTAATTTAGAAATACATTTTACTTGGTTTCCTTTGGTTACATTTAAAAGGGAATCATACTGTCAGTACGTTTATAAAAAAAAATCAGTTACAATGCTCTACATTTAGCTTTAAAATAGTTTGATTTCTTTATGCTTTTAAAGTTCTGGTTGGGCCACTCCAATGCCAGGAGTGCAGTGGGGTGGGACTTCTGCCCACCAGTCTAAACAGCGCTGACCTTGTCCCAAATCCCAGAGATGAATCAAAGGGGTGGGTGCCCAGACCATTTACGGAGTAAACATCCGCCCAGGCTGCTCACCTTGAAAGCCTCAGACAACCTCACCTCACACCCTTCACAGAAGGTACAGGTACAGTCTTCCAGAGAACACAACAGTATTACAGCCAACATCTACTTCTCCAGATGCCAAACCAGGGAATCTCCACACTCTCAACCAACAGAACCAGTATCCCAACCTGGCCAGAGCAATGTTGGACAATCTGAGGGAAGTGGGGAAAAGAGAACAAAAATGTTTAACAAAAAGGAAGAGTAGATGTAAGTGAAGCTAAGGGGCATAACAGACATAGGAAAGGACCAAAAAGCTGGTCTTAGCAGGCACTTGGATTATGTCTCGCCAACCTGACCCACTGCTGGGGCCAGTCGATATGAACTATTCCATCCTGATGACTAGGGAAACTATATTAATACAAGAAGTTGAGCCCCATCCAGTGAAAGAATCAATGAATCAGCATGGCATTAAGGAAATAGATCGTATTCCTGTCCTCATAGCTCACATCATCAGTGACTACTATTGGACTCAGTTCTTCCACATTCACCTTTTAATCTGGGACAAAACCATGCTCTTTTTCTGACCCTACTCCACTTTGCCCTGGCCATAGAACCCCATGTAATTTGAAGATAAGAGAAAACCCAGACATCCATAGAATATAGGAGTGTAGTACAACACAACCGTTAAAAATTACTGGATTTGAAGAAAAGATATTCATCCATGAAAGAAAAAAGCTTTATCTCAGCGAAATAAGTAAATTTGCTGAAAACAATCAAAAAGTGACAAGAACAACCAAAAATTACTGGATTTGAAGAAAAGATACTAACCCATGAAAGAAATAGCTTTATCTCAGTGAAATAAGTACATTTGTTGAAAAAAATCACAAAGTGATAAGAATCACTAAAAATTACTGGATTTGATTATATTGATGACATGTTAATAAATATAGAATACCCCACTACATTCCTTCCCAGCATCTTTCAAAAACATCAAGGACTTTCAACTGCTCTAAAGTTTTCAAACTAAACGGGGGTTATATTGAATAACCCCTGAAACTGGGCGTGGGGTGTGCGATTAACCCACGCCCGGGTGTTGAGATGCAGGCAGCACGTAACATTTGGTGATTTCTATGATTGCTGCATGCAGTCAGCCCTACCTGCACTGTTGAGTGGCTGCTCACCAGCAGGGGGCCCAGATATTGCGAGCGGCTAGCACCACTTAAAGGCAGCCTGCACCTCTCAAAGGATGGTGCATAATGGCTGCAGGAAATGGGGAAGTCAATTGGGAAGTGAATCTGTGCTGCAATATAGTGCAACATGATGATGATGGAACCTCTGGAATTTATAATGATCAATAATTGGGCTGCTCATTGTTTGAGGGAATCTGATAATTGCGAAATATAAGATACAGATCCATATGGAGACTGAGATCAGCCATCGCACACGTAAAACACAGATGCAGGTCCCATCCCTATGTTTACACACTGATGAATTATGTTAAAACATTGAATAAAGGTTGCACACTACTAAATCCCACATCCTCCAACCTGATCTCACCAATCTGCCGATCTGAGTTGGTACCAGGCCTGCGAGAGTCCGTGCACCAAGGTTCTCTGCTGATGCACTAGAGACCTTGGTGCAAGAGGTGGACAGAAGGAGGGACATCCTATATATGCAGTGGCGGTGGGGGGGGGGGGGGGGGGTGGGGGCAAGTCGCCCTCCAGACATATACTCAAAAGGCAGTGAGAGGCAGCGGGGGATGAAGTCAATGCCAGGCGCACAGCATCATGAACATGGATGCAGTGCAGGAAGAAGTTCAATGCTTTGACATGAGTGGTCAAGGTGAGTGAGGTCAACTGTCGAGTGGCGTCTCCTACCAACTGCACCATGCACTGCACCCCCCATCCCCCACATACCAACAAACTCTTTCCATCAGTACTCAACTCTTCCAATCAGATGCTTCCTCTCACCCTTACACATTACCACTGTTTCAAGCCGCCCACCCACAATTCACAGACCACACACACTGGCAGCTATTCAACCATGACAGGCACATCACCCAGACACACGTCCCACTTTCTTGCAGGAAAAGGTGGCGCATATCAGGAGGCAGCAAGTGGCAGTGGCATTTAGCCCGTCGAGTCTGTTCCACCATTCAATGAAATCATGGTGGACCTGTGACCTAACTCCATATACCCGCCTTAGCCCCATATCCCTTAATGCCTTTGGTTCACAGAAATCTATCAATCTCAGATTTAACATTCACAAGTGAGCTAGCATCAACTGCCGTCTTCAGAAGAGCGTTCCAAACGTCTCCCACCCTTTGCATGTAGAAACATTTCCTAACTTCACTCTTGCACGTCCTGGCTCTAAATGTTAGGCTATGTCTTCGCGTCCTAGTATTGAAGTCTAGGAGAACTCCAAAAACAGTTACAAATGCCTCGGTAGCCAGAAGCAATAATCCAGCCACTAACCTGTAAATCCTGCATGGTCCCTTTAAATAGCACTGGTGGGGGGTCCTCCAGGCACTCTAAGACACGTTCAGATGGTCGGGGTTAAGACTGTGCGTTGAGTTGAGCGTTAAGTCCCAAAATGGTGTCTATCACTTTAAATCAGCGTTGTTCACTGATTGAAGCCACTTTCTCGTAACTTTACATGATTCCAACGTTTGTTATCTGTGCCTGCGCTAACTCCTATACCAAGATGGCGTCCACGATTAGACCGTGTAGCGCCGAAACAACAGGCGCTACACGGCCCAATTTAGCGCCCACAGTATCCTCTCACCCTTCCGAGCCAGAATATATGCTGACCTGGACAGGTGCAGCAACCTGCCCATATCATTTCTGAGAGGGGCAAGCGTAATGAAGGTGAATGTACTCCTCTGCCTCCAATGTACCAAATGATACTCAATCCTCTATACCCAATGTTCCCTGTAAAGGTCTTGTTACATCAGTTATGGGGTCTTGATAGACACGTTTCCAAATTCCTCTTGGTAGGCAACAGACTGTGCAGATGTGTCAAGCACCGGCAGCTTCACAATAAGAGGAAATAAATTCGCCTCTTGAACTTCAGGACCTATTTTTGGGCACCTTAGTTCCAAGTAATTCCTGCCAGGATCATGGTCTTATCAGAATCTCCCTGTCTGAGCATCGAAGCTTAAGCCTCCCTACCAATACCCTGCAGAATCCACCTTTTCAAAGTGCAGGTTAATGGACAGTCCCCGGCAGGCAATGCAATCTCGCACATAGCTCCAACTGTAACATGGTCATATCACGACCCTACACACAGAGGTCTAACAACATCTCCACTCCTGGAGGCCTTTATAAAACAACTGTAGCCTGTCACATGAATGCTTCTTCCACTCAGGAAGCAATAAGAACAGCGATTAAAAGAAAAACACTGTTTAAGATCACTAAGAGGAAGCATGATGGTAGGGAACAGAATCATACCCACAGTGTAAATAAGACATAATAAACTTGGAACACCTTAGCCTAGCTGACCATCCTTCGATGGCATTGCACCCATTTTTCGGGCCCTAAACAGGCTCCTGAGCCTCCAATATGGCCGGCAGGAAGCACATACTTGTTAAGAGCCGCAAGTACACTGCCCGCCATATTGTCATAGGCAAAAAAAAGGCGTCCAGGGTCTGCGCCTGAAACAGGCGGTAGACCCTTTGAACGTGCAAATAGGGACCTAATGCCTGTTTGAGGCCCCCTCTGCAATATTAATTTCCCTGAGGCAACTGGGGTCAGCTGCATTCAGGAAAATCAGGTCTGCATGTGGCCTAACTGGCAGTCCTTAAAGGGACTGTTGTAGGCTGCCTCTAAAAAGGTAAGTTTGTTAAAAATATTTACCTGAATGGCGATGTGTGAGGGTAAGAGGAAGCATCTGATTGGAAGAGTCGAGCACTGTTTGAAAGAGTTTGTTGGTAGGTGAGTGATGGGGGTGTAGTGCTTGGTGCAGCGGATGCGGCTAGTGGTGCAGTTGGTAGGAGATGCCATGTGACAGTTGAACTCACTCACCTTGACCACTTGTGTCAAAGCATTGAACTTCTTCCTGCACTGCATCCATGTTCGTGGTGCTATGCTCCTGGCATTGACCTCGTCCCCTACTGTCTCCCACTGCCTCGGGAGCATATGTCTGGAGGGCCTCTTGCCCCCCCTGTGGATATAGATATAGTCCGTCTGTTCACCTCTTGCACCAAGTTCTCTGGTGCATCATCAGAGAACCTTGGTGCACGCTCTCTCAGATTGAAAGATTGGTGGGGTCTGGCGTGCAGATTGGAGGATGTGGGATGTAGTTGTGAGCATCCTTTATACAATGTTTTGAAAGACGTCGACAGCTTGTAACCATTACGACGGGACCTGCATCTGTGTTTTACATGTGCGATGTCTGATCTCCGTTCAGACTCGTTTCTTATATTTTGAAAATATAAGAGTCCCACAAACTTTGAGCAGCCAAGTTGTTGCTCATTAAAAAATCCAGAGTTCCCATCATCACCATGCTTCACCGTATTGCAGCACAGATTCACTTCGCCATTGACTTCCACCACTTCCTGCAGCCACATTCCACCTTCCCTTTAAGAGATGCAGGCTGCCTTTTAGTGGTGCTAGCCACTCGTGCTATCTGGGTCACCTACTGGTGAGCAGTCACTCAGCAGCGCAGGTAGTGCTGGCTGCTCGCAGCAACCCAGCGACTATATACTAGGTTCCACTAGAGGCCCGGGGAATGGGAATTCTCACATTTGGAATCCTCAGACTGAAACTCTCTTATGACGATGACCATATTTAGGTGCGCAGTGAGGAAATTTTAGCACAAACCCAGGACCTAGTGTATCTGGGTGTTGGTCTCCTTTATGGCTATTCTGGAGGCTCCCTCAGCAGATTGTTGTGCCCTTTATTTTCTGAGGGACTGTGTGGTGCACTGTGCTGTCGAACAGTGCCCTTTGAAATTACGGAGTTACAGGTGCTTTCACATGTCAATGATTAGTTCCGAACCTATTAACTGAAGTGTACATATTTTCTTCTTAGAATTATTTTGCTCTGGGTAAAGTTCAAGCCACTATGTTTTGATGAGTGAAAAATTAATTTATGCACTAAAAATGGAAAGGCCAGCCCTTGATAAAATTGCCTAATTACTCTTTGAGTATCCTTGACTTAGAATCATAGAATGGTTACAGCACAGAAGCAGGCCATTCGGCTCATCGAGCCCGTGCTGGCACTTCGCTAGTCCCACTCCCCTGCTCTTTACCCATAACCCTGCAAATTTTTTCCCTTCAATTATTTATCCAATTCCTTTTTGAAAGCCATGATTGAATTTGCTTCCACCACCCTCTCAGGCAGCGCATTGCAGATCATAACTACTCGCTGCGTAAAAAAGTTTTCCCTCATTTTGCCTTTGGTTCTTTTGCCAATCACCTTAAATCTGTGCCCTCTGGTTCTCGACCCTTCCACCAATGGAACGGTTTCTCTTTATTTACTATATCTAAACCTGTCATGATTTTGAACACTTCTTTGAAATCTTCTCTTAACCTTCTCTGCTCTAAGGAGAACAATCCCAGCTTCTCCAGTCTATCCACGTAACTGAAGTCCCTCATCCCTGGAACCATCCTAATAAATCTCCTCTGCGCCCTCTCTGAGGCTTTCACATCCTTCCTAAAGTGCAGTGCCTAGAATTGGACACAATACTCCGTGGCCACAATACTTGTGGCCGAACCAGTGTTTCATAAAGGTTCAATATAACTTTTGTCCGCCCATTCCACCAGCCTTTCTATGTCCTTGTGAAGTCTATTACTATCCTCCTCACTGTTTACTACACTTCCAAGTTTTGTGTCATCTGAATATTTTGAAATTGTGCCCTGTGGGTGGACACATAGCAGATGAAATTTAACGTAGAGAAGTGCGGGGTGATACATTTTGGTTGGAAGAACGAGGAGAGGTAATATAAACTAAAGGGTACAATTCTAAAGGGGGTTCAGGAACAGATAGATCTGGGGGTATATATGCATAGGCCGTTGAAGGTGGCAGGGCAGGTTGAGAAAGAAGTTAAAAAATCCTGAGCTTTATAAATAGAGGCATAGAGTACAAAAGCAAGGAAGTTATGATGAATCTTTATAAAACACTGGTTCGGCCAGAACTGGAGTATTGGGTCCAATTCTGGGCACTGCACTTTAGGAAGGATGTGAAGGCCTTAGAGAGGGTGCAGAAAAGATTTACTAGAATGGTTCCAGGGATGAGGGACTTCAGTCACGTGGATAGACTGGAGAAGCTGGGATTGTTCTCCTTAGAGCAGAGAAGGTTGAGAGGAGATTGGATAGAGGTTTTCAAAATCATGAGGGGTCTAATCAGTGTAGATAGTGAGAAACTGTTCCATTGGCGGAAGGGTCAAGAACCAGAGGACACAGATATAAGGTGATTGGCAAAAGACCCAAAGGCGACATGAGGAAAAACTTTTTTGCGCAGCGAGTGGTTATGATCTGGAATGCACTGCCTGAAAGGGTCGTGGAGGCAGATTCAATTGTGGCTTTCAAAAGGGAACTGGATAAGTACTTGAAGGGAAAAAATTTGCAGGGCTACGGAGAAAGGGCAGGGGAGAGGGATTAGCTGGATTGCTCTTGCAGAGAGCCGGCATGGGCTCGACGAGCTGAATAGCCTCCTTCTGTGCTGTAACCATTCAATGATTCTACGGTTCTATGTACACTCAAGTCCAAATCATTAACATATATTAAAAAAAGTGGTCCTAGAACCGACCCCTGGGGAACACCACTGTACACCTTCCTCCAGTCCGAGAAACAACCGTTCACCACTACTCTCTGTTTCCTGTCACTTAGCCAATTTCATATCCATGCTGCCACTGCCCCTTCTATTCCATGAGCTTTAATTTCGCTGAGCAGCCTATTATGTGGCACTTTATCAAACGCCTTTTGAAAGTCTATATACACAACATCAACCATCTCTGTTACCTCAACAATAAACTCAAGTTAGTTAAACATGATTTGCCTTTAACTTTCCTTTATTAATCCACACTTGTCCAAGTGACTATTAATTTTGTACCGGATTATCGTTTGACCTATTGCCAAAAGGTAGTAAATGAAACAATCAGTATTATTTAACAGGTTCAAAATATTTGCTGTACGAATCTTTAGTTTAGGAGGATTTGTTGTAATATTGTTATTGTGTTTCTTTACAGGACCTTTCTGACAATGAACTAAATGGTGATCCATTTAAAGTTACAACATGGAGTAACTATTCCAATAATGTCAATGTCACCACACCAGTGGCAGACATCCCTTGTGAAACCTCCCTGGTAAGATAGAATTAACATATTTCACCTACAGGTTCTTAAAATAACCTATTCCATTGAAAAATTATCTGATATTATATATTTCCACTTTAGGAATCAACAAGCAATATCCCCTCTTCAACAGGTAAATAAATGTTTTTATAAAATCTGTCATTCAGTTCTGGCAAATGTAAACCTAAAGCAATAGCTGTTTTAATGGATGACTTTTTGTTACTGCTGGGAAGGAGAGGGGAGAGGAGAGGAGAGACCCACTTTAATAGCAGATTTTATAGTTGACAATATCCTCCACATATTTTCTTATAAAATATAGTTCCAAAGATTTCAGCTTCACAGTTCATCTATGCCCATAGTTTTGGTAATGCTGTAAAGCCACAATGCCGTTGTTTTCAAGCTTTCATAGAACAGAATCAAACTTGAGATAATAATGACGATGGTACTTTATATTCAGAAGTGCTTCTTTCTTACAGTTTCCAACTATCTCCTCAGCTTCCCATAACCAGTCTCTCCCAGTTTCCCAGTTTGCACCAGATCCCTTCTATTTGCACTCATTCATTGCCCCGCCCCCCAGCCTTTTCTTACATTACACAAAATTGAGTTCTAACCTTATAACGAGAAAGCCCCACACCCTCCTTTCTAAGAAATATCTGAATAAATGTCCCCCTTCCCTGAACTGCAGTTGTAAGCAAGTCTTTTTGAGTTGTGGGTAGTCTCTTGATCTTTGCTATGTTATCTCTGTTGTCCTGCACCTCAGGATTTCCAAGTAGTATCAGATCTGACTCCAGAGAGTATTTTTCTTCTTTGCTTTGGTTGTCTGTGCCTCCCCCCCACCCAAATTGTTAGATCGATGGTCTCTGGTTATCTCTTTTCCCATTGCTTTTGGGATAGGAACAAGGTGTTCAAGCTTGCTATTACAGTGTTCCCTTAATCTTTAAATCTATCACTCGGACAAGGGTGTCTTCACTCAGACATGGTAATATTGGTGTCTCAATGCAGTCCTGGTTGTGGATGTTGTCTGCAGGTCAGATTTTAGCAGATATCACAACTCAGTAGTTGCTTCCATGGTGAAGTTGAGTCTGCAAAGACAGTTTATCCTCAGACATTTGCAGATAGGTATGCCTGGGTCTGTAGATATGGGTTTGTGGATGATATCAGGGAGAGGCAAGTCTGTATCTGGTGCAGGCAAACCTGCCTTATAACCATTCTTTCATCCTCTTCTTCCATCCCCCAAAAAATCAAATAGAACAGAGCCATCAATTCAGCAATGAAAAAACCCAATGACATGGCTTTAAATACTCATTTCCTGGAAAGGCAGGACGTGCTTGCTCTTTATGGCCCATTTTATCTGCGCAACTAAACGTGTAGTGCATTCTCGGTGAGAAAATTGAGGAATCACAGCATCAAGTAAATCATGTTCATTTGCTTAGGATTTCCCATCCCTGCATACACGTTCCATGCTGGTGGCACAGATCGTGTTATCCGGAAAACCTATCCTACTTTCTCAATACAGTTATCAACTATGACCGTGTCAGAAAATGTAGCTACAAAACTGTTGCCAGCTGCACCATGACATTTATCCATTGGTACGCAGAGTACGAGCTTCATCTTTCCTCTGTAATACAGAAAGCAGGAGATCTTCAAAAATGCAGATGCCTCTTACATTCAGATCCACCGGATACTGAAATTACTCACCAATTAATTCAAAGCACTTTACTTGTATTTATTTTGTCCCCTTCCTGTTCCTTCTCCGTTCAGGCAAAAATCTGACCACCCATAGTTCAGACCCCAGCCGGATGTGCCAAGACTTGGAGCAGCAACTGATTTCCACAAAGAGAAATGGAAGCGGTTATGATGCATTCAAAATATTGAACACACTCATCGAAAAATGTGATGGTGACATTTCTGATAGGTAGGAATCAGTGTTCCCAGAACAAAATCCACGGTTTAGATTTTCAACTTGTCGCCATGGCGAAAACTGACATTGCTAATTGGCCGCCCATTATAGAAACCGTCTAATTTTCATTTCCGTTGATCCAAAATGCCAATTTTATGCCTGGACGGCAAGTTGAACGTCTACCCACAAGTGTCCATGTAAACGTTAGATAGAAGACAGTTGAGGGATTATTTTCCTTTTAGCCACAATGACAGTGGATCATTTTGTCTGCCCTTGCCTGTGCTCCTGATCCAGGCTAATTTCTCTGTTTGAAGGGATGTCTTACTGTCGGCATTATAAAATATGTTGTTCTTCAATTCTCCAGGTGCCAAAGGGAAGGAACCCCCATCCTCCTCACTGCCCAAGCAGCAGCCCATTGTGTGTGTCAGTAAATGAACATGTAAAATGCTACCAGGCTGTGTTGGAAGAATTTGGTGATAGAAGGCCCATTAAGATTTTAACATTTCAGATATAAGTTGCAGGCTGTAAACATTCCATGCTGCTGAATGGCCATGCATGCTAAGCATTCAAAAATCTACAAAGTTGCTTGGCAGCTTTGAAGGATGAGCAGTGAAAGATTAATGGGTTTGGGACACACTTTGTGGCATGCAGACTTGGGACAGATGTTTGATACAGGAAACAGCTGGGTATCATTACCTTGGCACTATTCCTCAGGTCTGTCATCTTCTCCACCCTCTCTTGCCATGTGTTTTGGACAAATGTCCCTCGGGGAACTTGCCATGAATAAATAGGTTCAAACCTGGAAATTCTGTTGCGAACAGCCTTACTCTACAAATAGTTGGGATCTTCCACAGTGCATGCAAACAGAAAGTTTTACCTTACAATTTCAGTCAACTGTATTGATTTCTGGTTAAGTAATATATAATTCCAAAAACTCACTTCTTGAGCTACTTTCATTATTTCAGAAAATCAAGTGTTAAAATCACTTTTTAAACCAAATTTGCATCTTATATTACGATTTTTAAAATTTTCTTTCATTGGTTATTTCCTTGTTGATTGTTTGCTGACACTATCATTCTTTTGCAGTAATGCAGTCAGCTTAGGTCTGGACAGAATACTCATGGAGATTAAAATTGAAGGAGAAAATCAATCCTTCTCAACACCAAATATATTTGCTCATGTTCTTAAAATAAGACCTGAAACATTCACGGGGATCCACTTTCCTGATTCAGATTTGGTAAGTGTTGTTTTTGGGTGTGCATTGTGAACAATGGCAGTAACGTGGTGATACCTGACACCACTTTTAGAGAAGCAATAGGGAGATGCCTGTAGAACCTTTCTCAGTATTGCAGTTTTAAAATTATTGTTAATCCCCCCTTTTAAATTCAAGTTCTCACTGTATTCTAGACTTTCCTATATTCCATTCACTGTTTGTTGACTAACAAGACAAGTAGTTGACTTGATCCCAAGCCTCTACCAAAGCTGCTCTTGAACTTGCCATCAGGAGGTACAAAGGCTGAATTGACTTGTAAAGTTGTTAATCCATCTCCTGATTTTTTTTTGTTGGTCCCTTTTCTCAGCAGGGATAAAACCAACTGGACATTCCTTTTAACTGCTATGTTGATTTTCTCCTCAGACACAGTTGGAGTTCAGTCCTTAGTGTAGAGTGTATTTAAGTTGCATTCAGGCAGCCTCAGCATAGAAATATGCCTTACTGTAACCCAGACCCACTTAGTTCTTAGACAGACTTTCCATCCTTACCTAATTGATTGCTGTAGTCACTGTTGTGACCCTAACCAGAATGCTGGCAGTCAGTTATCATCTTACTTTAATATGGTAGTTACCGTCAGTGAGTAGCCCTCAGATTAAGTGGCTCGATTTACCAGTGATGAGAAGCTCTTTCCATCCACCCAGAGAAGAATCCAGGCCGTTATCTCCCAAGATTCTTTCAGCAAGCTGCTCCTGAAGTGCCAGTGCACAGACTAGCAAATAATTTCTATTTTTATTATTGAACAGATACAAGAAAAAAATGTCTCTAACTTAGCCCTAAGGACTAAAATTGAACTACCACCAACTCTTCTGGACAATGTTAAAAACCAGCCCAATGCCACTATATCTCGAATCATTCTTGCAATCTATGGAAATACAAAACTTTTCCAGGTAATGTAATCAGAATAGTAACTGTTCTTATTGAAATATAAAGTGAGATGGTGAATTTTAAAAATCACAGTAAGAGCATATAATAGTGCTGATAATATCAATAGTTGTTTCACTTGGAACATTTATCAAATTAGCACCTGAATTCAAAGGAGAAATTGTTGTCAAATTGTTTGAATCATTTAAACAGTCGTTTAACTGTATTTTGCCTAGTACACAGGGATTTATGTGGCTGCATGAAAGTTGTGTATTTTCCCTCAATTTACAAACCCAGTTGGTTAATCCCTAGTTTATGGCAACACTGAAGCTACAACATTAAAGCATTGGTTTTGAGAGCACTAGGTGCCTGGGAGGACAGTGAAGAATCTGCTTCCTGGATTGCAACTCTTCAGTGGTTGTTTAGAACTCCTCTTCTGCAAAGGATTCGGTGTTCTCCTTTGCCTCTTGACAGATCTCTGAAATAGTTATGCTTTATAGAGGGACACAATAAAGCATAAGAAAGAAAGAAAGATTTGCATTTATATAGTGCCTTTCACAACCTCAGGACGTTCCAAAGCTCTTTACAGCTGCTGAAGTACTTTTGAAGTGTAGTCACTGTTGTAATTTAGGGAAACGCGGCAGCCAGTTTGTACACAGCAAAGTCCCACAAACAAGAATGAGATAATGACCAGATAATCTGTTTCAGTGATTTTGGTTGAGGGATAAATATTGGCCAGGACACCAGGGAGAACTTCCCTGCTCTTCTTCGAAATAATCCTATGGCATCTTTCACTGAGAGGAGGTTTAATGTCTCATTCGAAAGACGGCACCTCCGACAGTACAGCACTCCCTCAATGCTGCACTGAAGTCTCAGGCATAGATTATATGCTCAATTCTTTGGAGTGGGGCTTGGACCCACTGATTTGAGGCAAGAGTGCTCCCACTGAGCCAAGGCTGACATATAATACCATACACCTGAATAATACCATAAGCCAATACCTTATCAAACGCCTTCTGAAAATAGACTATTTCTTCTGCAATTCCCTAATCTGTTACTTTAATACCCTGGAGTAGAAACCATTAGGTCCTGGAGATTTATCTATTCCAATCCCGTTGTTTTCTCCATTACCATTTTGTTACTTATATTGAATCCATTAAGTTCCTGCCCTTGATTTATTTTTAGTTTCACTTCTATCACTGGTATTTTATCCTTTTCCTCTACTGTGAAAACAGATACAAAGGGAGTGATTTTAAACCCCAAGAACGGGTGGGTTGGAAATAGTTGGTTTTTTGGGTCCCGACCGCAAAATTTTCAGACTTCGCATTCCCAGTGGGAAGCATGTACTTTTTCGCCCAGATGTTAAACCTGGAAATAAAGCCGGGTTGCGGTCACGACCCAAAAACAACTATTTTCAACTCCCACCTGTCCCCAATCCACCCGTTCTTGGGGTTTAAAATCACCCCAAAGTACTTGTTCAATAAATCTGCCATTACCTTGTGTCTGTTACAGTATCATCTGTGTCTGTCTTTAACGGGCTCACATCTTTAGCCACTCTCTTACTCTTAATATATTTATAAAACTTTGACTATTAGCATTTATATTACTTGCAAGTTTATATTTTGTATTCCCTTTTGCAGTCTTAATATTTCCTTTGTTTTCCTTTGTTGCCTTCTATATTTCTCCCAGTCCACTGGATTACCACTTTTCTTGCCATTTGTGTAAGCCATTGTGTTCATGCAGCCTTCAGATTTATACTCTGTTTCACCTCATATGTTGAGCATAGTTACTTAACAAGTGGAACTTTTGCTCTTCAGGGTTAACGTGTTCAACTTACGTCTCATTCCTTCGAAGTTGGCCTTACTTAAGTTTAAAAGTTGACTTGTTTTCTGTGCCCCTGCATGAACAACATGATTGAGGGTTGGAAAAGCTGACTTTTCTGATCCAAAAGCGGACAGTTGGTAACTATGAGTATAGCTAATAGAAAACCCAAAGGAAACTATGGGCGGAGTACTTTCAATGTTAGTTTCCCTCATCCTTTGCATCGCTTTGACTTTTCAAACATAAATCTCTCTCACATGCTGGATCTCCATTTAAAGATTTTTCCACCACTCGCCAATACATGTTTACCAACTGTTTCCAATCTCCACGAATGTTGGAATATTATGCATCTGCAAAAGAATTGAGAAGCAGAGTATTATGGAGCACTTTCAACTAACTTGGAAAATAGCTGAAGTTGTGGCTCCTACGTGAACAGTGCAAATGGGGATAGAAACACTGACCACCCATCTATGGGAATGCAAATCTCTTTCCAGTTTTGTAACCTGATGTCAGGTCAATTAGAACACAGGTCGTTGCAGGGTAAGTGTCTCTTTACTGTGTACCAAGATCAGGAGATCACTTCCGACTACACAGCATGAATTTTTCTGCTCCCCGCATTCATCGTCCTGGATAGATAGTCTCCTTTTAGAGAGAAGAGACTCTTATTTGAACAATAGAGTTGGATTGGAAACAGGGCCCTCAAAGATGAAAGGATAATGTGCTAACCCAGTCACAATCAGCTTTTTGTAATGTTGGTGAGGAGACTCCTACACATGCATCCAAATATTGATGTGCAGAACTCTGCTGCCTGTTTTGGTATGGATGGGTAGTTTAACCATGGCTGTCCACTCACACTATTCAGAAATGCTTCAGATTCTGCTTCGCTTAGTGTCGTACAACAAGGACAAAAGTGTCTGGTTTAAAAAAAATGTGAATCATAGGAACGGAGGAATAGGAGTCGGCCATTTAGCCCCTCAAGCCTGTTCTGCCATTCAATGAGATCATGGCTGATCAGTGACCTGACTCCATACACCCGCCTTAGCCCCATATCCCTTAATACCTTTGGTTAACAAAAATCTATCAATCTCAGATTTAAAAATGAACAATTGAGCTCGCATCAACTGCCATTTGCAGATGAGAGTTCTGAACTCTCCCACCCTTTGCGTCTAGAAGTGTTTCGTAACTTTACACCTGAAAGTCCTGGCTCTAATTTTTAGGCTGTGTCCCCCAGTCCTAGACTCCCCAACCGGCGGAAATAGTTTCTCTCTATCTACCCTATCAGTTCCCCTTAATATCTTGAAAACTTCAATCAAATCACCCCTTAATCGTCTAAATTCCAGGGAATACAACCCTAGTTTGTGTAATCTCTCCTTGTAATTTAACCCTTGGAGTCCAGGTATCATTCTAGTAAATCTATGCTGTACTCCCTCTAAGGCCAATATATCCTTCCTAAGGTGCGGTGCCCAGAACTGAACACAGTACCCCAGGTGTGATCTAACCAAGGCTTTGTATAGCTGTAGCATAACTTGGACCCCCTTGTATTCTAGTCCCCTAGATATAAAGGGCCTTTTTGATTAGCCTTTTTGATTATTTTCCGTACCTATCCATAACATTTAAATGATCTATGTACATGGACCCCATAGTTTCTTTGGATCTTCATTGTTTCGAGCTTTTCACCATTGAAAACAATCCTGCTTTCAAATTTATTCTGGTATAAATTACTCCATCTATGTTGTGTCTACAGGATCAAAAAAACAGCTCTGTATTAAACAATCTCGTAATTGAAATAAAAGTGGGGAATGTGACTATTGAAAATCTTAAAGACCCAGTGATTATTATGTTTCGGAATGTAACATTGCCGGTAAGAAAAAAATCATTCACTCTTCAACTTACTAAAATAAATTATTTAAGTGATTGACAGTCCTACATTATTGTAAATCAATTTCATTTTAGAATAATTCAGTTGGAAAATGCGTCTTTTGGGATTTCGAAAAAGGTAAGAAAGCATTTTATAAAATATTTAATTAGTTGTGGAATTGATAAGTAAAAGAACAGCCTCTGATTTTGTAACTTTTCATTATAGGAAGCGCAAGTAATGGTCACTGGAGTGAGTCTGGCTGTACGACAGAAACCAAATCTCATAACATCATCTGCAAGTGCAACCACTTGACCTTTTTTGCTGTGTTACTGGTACGAATGATACAGTGCAATAATATGTATGTTTCATCTTATTCTGTTCTTCACCATGTTGTCTGATCAGTCTGTCCCCTCACTGTAGTTTGAGCACAGTGAAGTCAGCATTTACCATATGAATGAAATCCATCCTTGTGTGACCACAAGAGTACCATTGATGATTATCAGAGACTGTCATGTTGGCAATATTCAAGATAGAGGCATTTCCAATTCAAGTGATTGGTGCAGGTTGCCTTTAGCTCGTGCACCCTTGTTCATATTTGGTTATACTTTGTCGCATTTAATTTGCACTACACACCAGTTAGAGCCAATTTTGCTCAGTCTCATGGCTATGGTGCACCTCTTTTAGAAGCACAAAATGCAGGAAATTTGAAAATTGCACCCTATTCTCACGTGATAAATTTTCCTACCTGCCTGTTCTTCACGTACAATTAGGGGTAGCTGAAATAAGCAGACATTTAAGTGATGTGTAAATAAGGGTCATCTGATATCACTCCTACATGTGACCAGCTTCTGTACATTCCTGCTGCTCGCAGATCAGGAGCAATGTCCAGCCATAAAACAGAGTGCAGTCTTTCTGCAGGCAATGTCCCTGCAGTGTAGCTCTGAGGAAGGTGGATGGCCATTGCCCAGAGAGTACTGGTATTGCATTTTGCTGATTTTACTGCTAAAGATTTTAGTTCCTGTTTGAAGGTGAGCACCTTAAAAACCTGAATCCATCCTGTGGGAAAGGCTTGCAGTTGCAGTCCCTGATGGGAGTACCTTTTGGAATCCCATTGGAGCTAGTTTATTTGGAGGAGGAGAAAGATGCACATTTGGATGATGGGGCGGTCAGGCAGCATATAAGAAGCAGAGCAGCTACTTGGCATTACTTACATCCAAGGATTTAGCGGGCCCACAGAACAATTCTCGAACTTACTGAGGAGCACTGTCTCCGAAGGCTTTGTTTAGCAGGGATGGGGGGGTGGCGGGGGGTTGTTACGAATTCGGGTTTGCTACAGGTGTCTACTCGGGTTCAGTGGTGCCAGTCATTCCTTAAAATACATAGGATAATTAGGAACAGCAATAGGCCATCCAGCCCCTCGAGCCTTCTCTGCCATTCAATTAGATCTTGGCTAATCTCCTCAACTCCATTTACCCACCTTTGCTTCATATCCCTTGACACACTTACCTAACAAAACTCTATCCATCTCAGTCTCAAAAGCTCCAATTGTCCCAGCACCCACAGCCTTTTGGGGAGAGAGTTCCAGATTTCTGCTACCCTTTGTGTGAAAAAGTCCTTCCTGATTTCTCTCCTGAATGGACCTAGCTTTAATTTTAAAATGATGTCCCCTTGTTCTTGATTCCCTCACCAGGGAAAATAATCTCATATATATCCTATCAAATCCTTTTAACATTTTAAACACCCCGATCAGATCACCCCTCAATCTTCTATACTCAAGGAATACAAGCCAAGTTTATGCAACCTGTTCTCATAAGTTAACCCTCTAAGCCCCGGTTTCATTCTGGTAGATCTGGCTACTAGCTTTTAGTGATTTGTGTAGCTGGACTCCCAAATCTCTTTGCTCATCTTCAGTTCCTAGTTTCTCACTATTTAGAAAATACTGAAATTTATCTTTCTTGGGGCCAAAGTGGATGACCTCACACTTGCCCACATTGAAATCCATTTGCCCGTAGTTTTACCCATTCACTTAATCCGTCTATGTCCCTTTGCAACTTTCTGCTCCCATCTGCACTACTTATTGTCCCTCCTAACTTAGTGTCATCTGCAAACTTGGATATACAACTTTATTCCTTCATCCAAGTCAGTAATAAATATGGTGAAATGTTGAGGCCCCAGAACAGATCCCTGGGGAACACCATTTGTAACATCCCACCAATCAGTGTGCCTACCCTTTATCTCCACTCTCTGACTCCTAACTCCCATCCTATTTCCAACCCATCAAAAGGTTACCTCCAATTCTGTGCTCTCTCATTTTTGTTAATAATCTCTTGTGTGGAACCTTATCAAATGCCTTCTGGAAGTCCATATATATATATAACATCCATAGACACTCCCTTACCTACCTTATTATTGACCTCCTCAAAAAATTCAACGACAATATTTAGACTTGATTTAGCCTTAAAGCCAAGTTGGTTCTTTCTGATAAGCTCATATTTCTTCAATTGTTCAGTCACTCTATCCCTAATGACAGATTCTAGTCGCTTCCCCACAACTGACGTTAAACTGACTGGTCTTAACCTGGTTTCTCTCTCCCACTCTTCTTAAATAATGGAGTGACGTTAGTAAATTTCCAATCTAACAGCACAATTCCTGAAGCGAGAGCTTTGAAAGATTATGACTAACCCTTCTGCAATTCCATGGTTGCTTGACTGTTCAAATGGAACTTTTGCTCTTATGGGGTATGTATTGGTCTAGTATTGTACTAAATACTTCTTTAAATGCCTCCCACTGTTTTTCTGTAGGTTTACTTGTTAACAGCTGAGCCCAGTTTAGCATGTTCAGTTTACATCTCATTCCTTCAAAGTCAGCCTTAAGTTTAAAGTTTTTGTTTATGTGTGATCCTTCTCCATTTCAAACTTAATGTCAAACTCTATCATGTTATGGCCACTATTTGCAAGATGTTCCCTTACTGTCAGATTATTAATTAATTCTGGCTCGTTACTTATACTAAATCTAGTATGGTCTGTTCCCTTGTTGGTTCAATTTTTTCAGAAAACTGTCCTGGATACACTCGAGAAATTCATTGCCTTTATGACTTGAGCTGTTTTGCATCTCCCAGTCTTTTTAAAAATTAAAATCTCCCATTATAACCGCTTTGCCTTTGCTACATGCTTCTCTCACCTCCGTGTTTATGCATCCTGCTGCTGTATCACTGATGTAAGGAGGTCTGTAGATAACTCCCACCAGAATCTTACATCCTTTGCTGTTTCTTGATTCTACCCAGAGTGTTTCCACTGTCTGCTCACCCTGGCTGACATCCCTTCTTTCAACTGCTGTAATATTATCTTTTAGTAGTATTACTTCTCCTCCTCCTTTCCCTATTTCCAGTCCTTTCTAAAGACCTTATAGTCTGGAATATTAAGCTCTCATTCATGCTCAGCTTGTAGCCAGATCTCTAATGGCTACTGCATCGTACCTTTTGAGCTGAATCTATGCTTCTAATTCGTTTGTTTTATTCCTTATGCTGCATGCATTTGTGTTGGGAACCCTGATTTGGTTAACAGTCCCCACACTGCCCAGATGCGCTGATGGTGTTTTTCTCAGTTTTTAAACTTAGTACACTTTTTCTTATTTTTCAACATTTCTGTTTTATTTATACCAGGTATATTAATAATTCCTATATGATTATCTGAACTTGGATTATTTATATCTCTTTTTGCACTCTGAATTTGCAGTCATCCCTTTTTTTCTCATCTTTAAGTTGTTATCAGTCTTATCATTATTTCTAGCTGACCCCCCCCCCCCCCCCCAGCTTTATTGGTATAAAGTCCTTTTTACAGCCCTATTTATCCTTTCAGCTAGGACCATGGTCCCAGCCCAGTTCAGGTGCAGCCTATACCAGTGGTACAGCTCGTTCCTGTTCCAGTCCTGGTACCAGTGTCCTGTAAAATGGAACCCCTCTTTCCAACACCAGTCTTTCATCCATGCATCCACTTTCCTGATGTGTTCGTCCCTTTACCAGTTAGCACGTGGCTCGGGTAATAATCCTGAGATTACTACCCTCAGGATCCTACTTTTTAATTTAGCTCCTAGCTCCTGATACTCTCTTAGCCCGACCTCCTCCTTGTTCTTTCCTATGTCCCTGGTCATGACATGGACCACGACACCCTAGGTTCCTTCTGGGTTCCTTTCCAGCTGCTTTGAGATATCACTTACTCTGGCACCAGGTAGACAATACACCCTTCGGGACTCTCAATTGTGACTGCAGAGGATGCTGTTTATCCCTCTAATCCTCTAATTATTGAATTCTCTGTTAACTACAACTGTTCTGTTCTTCTCCCCCCACGCCTTCCTCCCCCAATGCCCCCCTCCCCACCCCAGCTCCTGCCTCCTGCTCCATGGTGCCTTGCTTGGTATTCAGGCTGTCCTTTCCACAGCCTGTCTCCTTATCCTCACAGGTAGCAAGTACATCACACCCGTTGGGCAGGACCAGATTCTGCAATTCCTCCTTCCCTGCCTCCACAAGATTCCCCTTATCCTGCTGACTGTTAGTCACACACTGCTCTTCCTGTACCTGGCATGACTGTGATCTTGAGTGAACTCGCCAGATATTCCTTCCCCTCCCTCTTGTGTTGGAGTATCTCTAACTCACGCTCCAGCTCAACGACTCAGAGCCAGAGTGACTCAAGGCAGAGATGTTTCCCACAGGTGTGCTCATCCAGGACAGTCTCACTGTCCACAATTTTCCACACTCTGCAGTCCCTACACACTGCCTGTGCTGCCATTTTCTATTCATATTTATTTACTTATTTAAAGTTTATATAGAAGTTATTTATTTATCTCTATCTGAATCCCCATAAATGTTAAATTAGTTTCTTCTACTGCTCAGTTTATTAAATTTATCCTATTAGGTCTATTTATGTGTTTAAAGTTGATAGTTTGGTATTTACTCCTGCCTAGTATGTATTATTTTAAGTTAGCCCCTTAATCAACTATATAGTTAAAATTAGAGTGTGGATAATAAATTATATACTTAGCCTCTACGTTGACTATAGCATAACTTGTTCAAATTTTTCCCTCCTTCTGTTTAAACCCTCTGTTGCTGCTGCTCACGCTCTTTTTAAACGAACTCCACGGCCTCTCACGCGATGCTCTGCTGCTGCGGCTCCGCGCTCATTTTAAATGAACTCCGGGACCACTCCCGCAATCAGTGGTCAAGTTGCCTTTTAAATCAAGTGCCTCCCACTGCCCTGTATCTTATCATGTGATAACGGGATTGGGAGTGTAACGTGGACCAAATTAACACCAGGTGAGATGACATTCGATTCAATTCATAAGCTGGTTTATTCCACAGTGGGTAAAACATACGTATCAATGAGTACTGTGAGAGATAGTTGGTACAACCAGTATAACTTCTATTTACATACAATTATAAAAATAAATGAAGAACATGCACACACTTGTTCACTTCAATGGGCCCTTTACTTAACTTAAAAACATGAGCTCTCTCGGACCAGGTCAGAAGTTTCCCACTTTCAGCACACCTTTCACAGCGTTTCTGCTGCTTTAATCCTGTCACAACCTTTAAACAACAACAATAACTTGCATTTATATAGCTCCTTTAACATAGTAAAACACCCCAAGGCGCTGCACAGGAGTGTAATCGGGCAAAAATTGACACTGAGCCAAAGAAGGGAGACATTAGGACAGGTGACCAAAAGCTTGGTCAAAGAGCGTAGGTTTTAAGGAGCACCTTAAAGGAGGAGAGAGAGGCGGAGAGGTTTAGGGAGGGAATTCCAGAGCTTAGGGCCTAGACAGCTGAAGGCACAGCCGCCAATTGTGGGGGGAAGGAAGTAGGAGATCCACAAGAAGCCAGCATTGGGGGAATGCAGAGTTCTTGGAGCATTATAGAGCTGGAGGAGGTTATAGAGATAAGGTCATGGAGGGATTTGAACACAATGACTAGACCTTTAAAACCAAGGCATTGCTGGACTGGAAGCCACTGTAGGTCAGTGAGCACAGGGGTGATGGGTGAATGGCACTTTTGGTCATCTGTCTGATGGGCTAGAAATTGGGCCGTCTAGTGCCCATTGTTTCGCCGCTACGTGGCTTCCCGAACATCCAGGATGGTGTCTTGGATGCGCACGCATGTTTCTAGCGTGCCGTGTGCAGGACACCACCTTCATAAAGTGTTTAGCGCATGCACAAATAACAAACACCAGCAGCGTGTAAAGTAAGGAGAAAATACGTTTGATCAGTGTGATTTGAAGTCATAGACACCATTTTGGGATTTAATGCTCCACTCAACACACTGTCTTAACCAGGACCATCTGAACGTGTCTTAAGAGTGCCTAGAGGACCCCCCACCAGCACTATTTAAAGGGACAATGCTGAATTTCTCCATGCAAAGGGTGGGAGAAGTTTGGAACGCTCTTCTGCAGACGGCAGTTGATGCTAGCTCAATTGTGAATTTTAAATCTGAGATTGATAGCTTTCTGTGAACCAAGGGTATTAAGGGATATGGGGCTAAGACGGGTATATGGAGTTAGGTCACAGATAAACCATGATCTCATTGAATGGCGGAACAGGCTTGAGGGGCTAAATGTCACTGCCACTTGCTGCCTCCTGTTATGCACCGCCTTAACCTGCAAGAAAGCGGGACGTGTGTCTGGGTGATGTGCCTGTCAAGGTTGAATAGCTGCCAGTGCGTGTGGCCTGTGAGCTGTGGGTGTGCGGCTTGCAACAGTGGTAATGTGTAAGGGTGAGAGGAAACATCTGATTGAAAGAGTTTGTTGGTATGTGGGTGATGGGGGCGTGGGAGTGTGTGGAGCGGTGGATGCGACTAGTGGTGCAGTTGGTAGGTGATGCCACTTGACAGCTGACCTCACTCACCTTGACCACTCTTGTCAAAGCATTGACCTTCTTCCTGCACTCCATCTATGTTCGTGGTGCCGTGCACCTGGCATTGACTTTGTCCCCCGCTGCCTCCCACTGCCATTTAGGCATATGTCTGGAGGGCCTCTTGCCCCCCCCCACCCCCCCACCGGATATAGGATGTTCCTCCTTCTGTCCACCTCTTGCACCAAGGCCTCTAGTGCATCAGCAGAGAACCTTGGTGCACGTATCCTTGCAGGCCTGGCACCAACTCAGACCCACAGATTGGTGATGTCTGGCATGCAGCTTGGAAGATGTGGGATTTAGTGGTGCGCAACCTTTATTCAATGTTTTAACATAACTTAACAGTTTGTAAACATGGCTATGGGAACTGCATCTGTGTTTTACATGTGCGATGTCTGATCTTTGTTCAGACTCCATGCAGACAGCGGACTGTTACTTTTCACAAATTACAATTACTGGCTACCTTTAAGAGATTTTGGCAGGCTGTCAGAGAGACAGCCTGTCTTTAAGAGATTGGGGCTACCCCTGCTGGTGAAAATAGCGAATGTCCTTGAATCCTCGTGTAAACGCTGATTTGGAATGCTGCTTTCAGGTGAGTACTGAGGCCGGACAAATGTCTCGTCCTGCCTGCGAAGGAAGCCCCGGTCGCGGGTCAATCATGGATCGCGATAACCGCACCTGGTTTCCGACCCTATCCAATTTAACCCCCAATATATCTATATGTGGCTCGGTGTCAAATTTTGTCTGATAATACTCCTGTGAAGCACCTTGGGACGTTTTATATGTTAAAGGCGCGATATAAACGCAATTTGTTGTTGTTGTTCTGCGTCTGTGCGCGAGTTCCTAACAGGTATCATGGGCCACGTGTTCAGGGAATATCATCTTGTCCCCACACAACCAGTGTGTCACTCAATGATCTGGGTGGCCGAGAGGGGGGGATTGAGGACTGGCGCAGGATAAAAGAATCCTAACAGCTTCCAGGAAATTGTGCACAGCATGATATGCTGCTTGTCGTCGCACACCAGCCGCACATTCAGCGAGTGGAAGCCCTTCCTGTTCATGTAGACTCCTTGGTGTTAAAATGGAGCACGCAAGGCTATGTGGGTGCAGTCAATTATGCCCTGCACCTATGGAAGCCTGCGATACCAGCAAAGCCCAGAGCCTTGTCTTCCTCCATTGCTGACTCCATAGGGAAGATGAACTCGTTTGCTTTGGCCAAGAGTGCATTCGTAACCTGCTTGATGCAGGTTAATATTGATTATATCACCCACTGCAGCCTGGAATGATGTAGAAATTCAGGGCCACAGTCACCTTCAGAGCCACAGGCAACAGAGTCTGTGACCTGGTGCTGAGTTCCTAATTGCTGCTGCAGGTGACATAGTTCTGTAACAGCCTCCCTGGTGAAGCAGAGTCTCAATGCTCCACATTGAACTGGAGGTAAAATGTTTTTGCCCTGTAAACACAGGTGGAGTAAGGCCTCCTATGACCTCCTCTCCTTCACCCTCTTCTCCTTACAGCTTCAGGTCTCTCCACTTTGGTTGCTGCTCTTTCTCCTCCTGGTCTTCCTGCCACATATGGCACATTGAGGAGCAAAACCATTTTGCCAGAGAAAGCCCCTGGGCAGAAATTCTCCTCCAGATCCAAAAAATAACTTGCCACAAATTTTGAAGTCTGCTACAGCCAGAAATAGGCACAAAAACCCATTGGCAGTTTAAAGCAACTAACCAGGTATTTACCTAACTTCAGCTGAGCACCACTAAATCCTTTAAACAACGCTGGTACCGTATCCCTCCCAGGCTCTGGTTCCACCCAGGATTTGTGGGTGTGTTTTAGAATGGACGAATTCAGCACCGAGAAAGTTGAAAATGGGAGTAGTGTCCTGAAACAGGTGTAGGACCCTCATTTACATATCTTTATTAGGTGTCTGCTAAAACATCCTCGCCTCAAAATGGCTTTGGGCACAGTATTAGAGCACATCAGGCAAGTGAGATCCCAAAGCAAAATTTGGAGGCCTTGTGCCCATTTTTCAAACACAGAACAGGCAGCTGAAAATTGCCCCCTATAACTTTTTCATACCACCCAGCATGTCATGACCATTGGCCCAGTCAAGCATGGAACTTTGCATTCCATTACAGGGCAAACTTTTGGATTGTTGACATTGTTTCCCACCTTTGCAAAGTTTGTCACTTGACTGTTTGTTTCTGCGAGGTGTGTTTATTTTGAATTACTTCATATAAATTTTGATTTGGCTGTCGTTTTGTCCAGTGGTGGAAATTTAATTAATTTAGGAGACATATTAGTGTCATTGTCACGGGTTTAACAGCAGAGAATAGAATGCAGAATATTAACTGAAAACTCGTTAAAAATCCAGCAATTCTGCCTTTTTGTCTACAACCCAATAAACCTTGTCCAATGTCTCCCTTTTGATAGCTAGAAATTTTTCCCTGACCCTCCACGCCTTGGTTTCCCCTGTGCTACGGGAAGAGGCCCATCTTCAGGAACACCCAAAGAAACTGGCTTCAGGCCCTGGACCTGAGCTGCCTCAGATCCTATGATCTAAGGGGACCAAACAGCAAGACAAGGGAGGCCTAAAAAGATAATCCCATCTTTCATTTGCAGCCTCCTCATGGATCTTCAGGCCTGGAGCCCATCTGGCTGATGTTCTCAACTACAGCTGGAACATCTGGAAGCCGACAGTCAATCCAGGCCTGCAGCTGTGCCTGTGTTCCTGACCCCATTTCCAGGTGCAAGGCTCTGCCAAGGGGCACGCCTGCCCCGGGAAGAGGTAGGGGTTAGGTGCAACTGGGCCATCAATATCACCTGGCTCATCAAATTCAGGCATTCTGAGGCCTGGACAGGGACAGTGCACTTTGGCTCTGCTGCACTTGTTCAGTGCCCAGGCAAAAGTGGGAGGAATATTGGGGCAGGTTTCTGCATGCGGAGGCTCCTATTCCCAGAGGAACCTGGGACAAAAGACCCAGTGGCACCACTAATATATGTGAATGCCTGACCTGTAATGTTGGATCTTTCATAAGAACTCCCAATCACAGTATGTGGTGTTTTTCAATGACAGTGGATGAAAGAAAACATGTCAGGGTGATCAACAGCCAATGGATCCGGATTGGCAACACCTGCCGAGATGTCACCATCCATAATCTGCAGGTCCTGGCACATCTACCTGGCAACAACCATGGGAAACTGTCTTCATAGGGTGTGAGTCATCAACAAGCCAGGTGCAGAGTTCTGCCACCGGCTGCAAGGACACCTGCAACTACAATGTAGCGCAAGACTAGTACAGCCAGCGACAGAAATGTGCCTTCTCCATCTAGGCATGCTGCAGTGCACTGTGCACTTAAGGAGCCATCAAACATAGATTAGTTGCTTGGCTACTCTGTCGTTTGTCTTAGACTCATGCCTATATCTTATGTTTCCTTTCATTTCATTATTGCCTGTTGTTTCTTAATCCCCTGCTCCTTCAGCCATGGAAAAAGCTACTAAAGGGTTGAGATGCCTTTTGAGTCTTTCCAATGGCTTTCAGGAATTTTGTTACCAGCCCTTTAAATTTCACTTACATGAAATTTTCCACCCCACCAGTAGTGTGCCTGCTACACTGCCCAAATCTGCAGCTGGTACTGTGAATAATTTAGGACGGATTGGCATCAGTTCTTAAGCATGTAGAATTAACTTACACCAGGAGACAAAATCAGCCCTGCAATCTTTTTAATACTTAAACTGGATGAAGGTCTTGTACAGGTGCAAATTCCTTCTGAAAATGTTATAGATATCCACTCAATATGCCACATCCGCTAATTTAGTTGCCTCTCCTGAGAATTCCAGATTTGTGGGTGTAACGCAAAAGCCTGACTTTTACCTAATGTGCCCAGCGAGAACGGGGTGTGTTCGGGTTGGACACCTCATTTAAACTCTGCCCGACTTCAACGGAGCCGAAAATCGAGCGGGTGTAAATCAGGGGTCCGACCTGAACGCACTCCGTTATCATCGAGCGCGTTGCGTTAAAATCAGGGCTAATATTTCCTGAAAGCATTCTTTTGATCTAAACATTGGCAGACACCTGGGAACTGGCCAACTGCACTCTGCTTCTGGGCCAGGAAATTATGCATGATGAAAATATATCACATAAAAACAAACATTTTGCACTAAAACTGCATCCTACGGATGATTTTATTTTTGAAAGTCTTTTAATAACTATTCTGTCCAGATCTTTAATGGTACTTTGATATGGTAACACATAGTATTTTCTTTCCCAAAGGATCATCGTAGTGACAATACCTCACCTATTGCTTTGTCGGTTGATTATATTGTATTGATTGCCTGTGGAGCTTTTATCATTTTCATTGTGGTTACAATTACCTGCTACAAGAAAATCAGGTAGGAGAATCTGTTTCACCTGGAGCTGTAGCTCTTTAAGTGCATCTCTGCTGAAAATCCATTGTGCTTTTTATTTCCATGCTATTATAGATTTATCACTTCTGGTGAATGACCAATCATTTGTAGATTGTATGCTCGTATGCTGATAGGGACTGGTTGGGCCGAATGGCATGTTTCCATGTTTTAACTTCTATGTATTTCTCTGCATCCTTTGACTATCTCTAATTTTTTCATCTAATGGGTGGTATGAAAACTACCAATCAAGAAACAGCAAACAACTATCAATGAACAATTGGCGAGGAGGAGAAGTGGAACCAAGGAAACCATTCATCGAAACATAGAAAATAGGAGCAGGAGTAAGCCATTCGGCCCTTCGAGTCTGCTCTGCCATTCAATATGATCATAGCTGATCCTCTATCTCAATACCATATTCCCGCTCTCTCCCCATACCCCTTGATGCCTTTTGTGTCTAGAAATCTATCGAGCTCCTTCTTAAACATATTCAGTGACTTGGTCTCCACAGCCTTGTGTGGTAGAGAATTCCACAGGTTCACCACCCTCCAAGTGAAGAAATTTCTCCACATCCCAGTCCTAAATGTCCTACCCCGTATCCTGAGACTGTGACCCCTTGTTCTGGACTCCTCAAGCAGGGGAAACATCCTCACTGAACCCAGTCTGTCTAGCCCTGTCAGAATTTTATATGTTTCAATGAGATCCCCTCTCATTCTTCTAAACTCGAGTGAATACAGGCAGAGTCAAATCAATCTCTTCTCATACAACAGTCCTGCCATCCCAGGTATCAGTCTGGTGAACCTTTGTTGCACTCCCTCTATGGCAAGTATATCCTTTCTTAGGTAAGGAGACCAAAACTGCACACAATACTCCAGGTGTGGTCTCACCAAGGCCCTGTATAACTGCAGTAAGACATCCTTGCTCCTATACTCAAATCCTCTTGCATTGAAGGCCAACATACCATTTGCCTTCCTAACTGCTTGCTGAACCTGCATGGTTGCTTTCAGTGACTGGTGTACAAGGACACCCAGGTCCCTTTGTACATCAATATTTCCCAATCTATCACCATTTAAATAATACTCTGCCTTTCTGTTTTTCCTTCTGAAGTGGATAACTTCACATTTATCTACATTATACTGCATCTGCCATGTATTTGCCCACTTACTCAACTTGTCTAAATCACCTTGAAGCCTCTTTGCATCCTCCTCACAACTCACGATCCCACCTAGTTTTGTGTCATCAGCAAACTTGGAAATATTACATTTGGTTCCCTCATCCAAATCATTGATATATATTGTGAATAGCTGGGGCCCAAGCACTGATCCCTGCAGTATCCCACTAGTCACTGCCTGCCATCCCAAAAAAGACCCATTTATTCTTACTCTCCGTTTCCTGTCTGTTAACCAATTTTCAATCCATGCCAGTATATTACCACCAATCCCGTGTGCTTTAATTTTGCACACTAACCTCTTATGTAGGACTTTATCAAAGGCCTTCTGAAAATCCAAATAAACCACATCCACTGGTTCTTCTTTATCTATTCTACCAGTTACATCCTCAAAAAACTCCAGTAGGTTTGTCAAACATGATTTCCCTTTCATAAATCCATGCTGACTTTGTCAAATCCCGTTGATATTTTCTAAATGTCCTGTTATCACATCCTTTATAATAGACTCTATCATTTTCCCTACTACCGGCCTGTAGATTCCTGTTTTCTCTCTCCCTCCTTTTTTAAATAGTGGGGTTACATTTGCCACCCTCCAGTCTGCAGGAACTGTTCCATAATCTATAGAATTTTGGAAGATGACAACTAATGCATTCACTATTTCCATGACTACCTCTTTTCGTACTTTGGGATGCAGATTATCAGGTCCTGGGGATTTATCGGCTTTCAGTCCCATTAATTTCTCCAGCACTATTGTTTTACTAATACTAATTTCCTTTAATTCCTCCTTCTCACTTGTCCCTTGGTTCCCTAGCATTTCTGGGAAGTTATTTGTGTCCTCTTCCGTGAAGACAGAACCAAAGTATTTGTTTAATTGCTCTGCCATTTCCCTGTTTCCCATTATAAATTCTCCCGTTTCTGACTGTAAGGGACCTACATTTGTCTTCACTAATCTTTTTCTTTTTATATACTTGTAGAAGCTTTTACAGTCCACCTTTACAGTTCCTTGCAAGTTTACTCTCATACTCTATTTTTCCCCTTTTAATCTCTTGGTCCTTTTTTCCTGAATTCTAAACTGTTCCCAATCCTCAGGCTTGCTACTTTTTCTGGCAACGTTATATGACTCCTCTTTGGATCTAATACTATCCCTAATTTCTTTTGTTAACCATGGTTGGGCCGCATTTCCTTTTGTGTTTTTGCACCAGAAAGGAATGTATAATTGAAAACTCAAAATACTTTTGACTATCACAGGCTGGATGAAAGCAATTTTACAATATGGACTCCCAGCATGCGCCAGGAGCGGATGCATTTTTACACCTCAAACCTGAAATAATTCAAAACAAAAATCTTTTAAGCTTACTCTGAAAATTGGTCCATTTATTCTTGAAAATCACTTCAATTAGTTTGCCTTCAGAGTCCTACCTTCTCTCAGGAGCTGGCGCTTGAATTTTGATGTTCTCCTGGAACATGCTTTTTTCAGCTCACCCTTGTCTAATATTTTTTGGACCTTCATGCTTGTGTGACAACTGAAACTTTGCTACTGTTTAGTGCTTCTTTATTTTGCAGATGATCTGGTTATTATTTCATTGTTGTTTGTGGGAGCTTGCTGTGCGCAAATTGGCTGCCGCATTTCCTACATTACAACAGTGACTACAATTCAAAAGTACGTAATTGGCTGTAAAGCACTTTGGGACGTTCTGAGGATGAGAAAGGCGCTATATAAATGCAAGTCTTTCTCTCTTTCAGTGGCCCAGAATATCTGGTGTTAATGGCTTAATAGTAAGACGCTGAAATTACTGGGTTCCCACTCCATTGTTGGAACTGCAATCAGGTGGGAATTCTGGCTGCCGACTCTTCAGGCTGTTGGCACCATCCTGTATCCTGGGGGCGGGGTCATTTTGATAATAGAAGCAGGTGGCCTGTACCTGTAGAGGTGCAACATGGCACACCTCTCCCCCTCCCCCAGTCTCCAGCGAGAAATTGGAGTGGCACCCTGCCCCTTCAATGGGGGAAGCCAGAAGCCCTTAATGGGTTGAAGGGAAACTAGAGCCTGCACTTAATGGATTGATCATCGTTGTACTTCGGTATTCGGTAGGCCCATTACCGAGCCCACACCTGCCTTTAGCAGGCATGGGATCTGCTCGACCTAAGAGTGACGTGTTTGCCAGAATTCCAAGGCTAGCCTGTGAACATTCCCTGACATGGCCTCAAACTTCTGTCGGAAGGTAGGGGGCGTGGCCGGAAGATGTAGCCACCTCCCTCCCAATCGGGATTTCGGATGCAACTTAACTGAGGCAGAAACCGTCCCAAATTCCTATCCCTTGCAGGAGATCCAATCAAGTTGCGCCCTCCCTAACTCAGGAATTTCGGGCCCCCAATGTTTGTCTTTATTGGCAGAAAGTTGTAGCTTAAAGCCCAACAATATGAATAAGGGTTCCACAATGTTTGGAACTAATGGCGAGATTAAGCTAACTAAACCAGTTCACTCTGAAATGAGTTGTTGGTTGTTTGTCTTTTATAAGATGTTTGATTTTTTATTTCAACAGCAAAACGGCACATTATACAGTAAAACTGGGAAGAGGCACCACGTGCGAAACAATGGAAACAGAATGATTCCTGATTATATACTGTATGTAATAGCGCATCATGACTACATGTAACAAAACTACAACTCCTTCAGTATTGAAGGAGTTTCATCCAGTGGCATGCTTTCCAGTGAAGCCAGTTTTCCTTCTTTAAATTGATCTTGTCAGAGTTCTTGCTTAGCTTGGGGTGTAGGAGACGAAAGAGATGGAATTAAATCATTCCTCTATCTTAATGTTGCACTGCATCTCCCTTTTAGAATGAATGATGGCTGGTTATAGAATCATAGAATAGAATCATAGAATCGTTACAGCACAGAGAGGGGCCATTCGGCCCATCAAGCCTGTGCCGGCTCTTTGTGAGAGCAATCCAGTTAGACCCATTTCCCCGCGCTTTCCTCAAGCCCTGTAAATTTTTTCCCTTCAAATATTTATCCAATTCCTTTTTGAAAGCCACAATTGAATCTGCATCCACCACCCTTTCAGGCAATGCATTCCAGATCATCACTACTCGCTGCGTAAAAAAGTTTTTCCTCACATCGTCTTTGGTTCTTTTGCCAATCTCCTTAAACCTGTGTCCTCTGGTACTCGACCCTTCCACCAATGGGAACAGTTTCTCTTTATTTACTTTATCTGAACCCATCATGATTTTGAACACTTCTATCAAATCTCCTCTCAACCTTCTCTGCTCCAAGGAGAACAACCCCAGCTTCTCCAATCTATCCATGTAACTGAAGTCCCTCATCCCTGGAACCATTCTAGTAAATCTTTTCTGCACCCTCTCTAAGGCCTTCACATTCTTCCTAAAGTGCAGTGCCCAGAATTGGACACAATACCCCTGTTGTGGCCAAACCAGTGTTTTATAAAGGTTCAACATACCTTCCTTGCTTTTGTACTCTATGCGTCTATTTATAAAGCCCAGGATCCCTTATGCTTTTTTAACTGCTTTCTCAACCTGTCCTGCCACCTTCAAAGATTTATGCACATATATATAATATTTCTATATATATATATATCAGGAATGCACACATGCAGCATAATTAAAGCTGGTCACTTAAGTTTGTAACCTATTCTAAAAATTAATTTCAAGCAAAAAGATTCCAGTGGGAGGTTTGGGTGGGAGAATGAGAGAGAGATAAGTTTCCTTTACTTAAACTTAAATCCCCTTGCTAGTTTCTCCTGGGTGATGCCATGTGCTGTGGTTAAGGGAGTAGTGTGGGTGGGCTGTTCCCAGTCACCACCAAGTTTTGTTATGAGGTTTGGTGGTGAGGTGTCCTGCAGGGTTTTGGTTTCACAATGCTTAGCATATACTCTACAAAGAGGATCCTGGATTGCCTGCAGTGACTGCAAAATAAGGGGTCATAAATATAAGATAGTCACTAATAAATCCAATTAGGAACTCAGAAGAAACTTCTTTACCCAGAGAGTAGTTAGAATGTAGAACCTGCTACCACATGGAGTAAGTAGTTGAGGCAAATAGCATGGATGCATTTAAGGGGAAGCTAGATAAATATGTGACGGAGAAATTAATAGAAGGATAAGCTGATAGGGTGAGATGAAATAAGATGGGAGGAGGTTCGTGTGGAGCACAAATGCCGGCATGGACCAGTTGGGCCGAATGGCATGCTTTTGTGCTGTAAATTTTATGTAATCCTGTTTTGCTGCCAAAATAAGTTCACATGAACATCTGGATTGCTTTGCACTGCAAAGTGAAAGCCAACTGAGTGATGGTGGATGTCATTCACGACGCAAACCTCTAGAATATAATGTTACGACTCTCTGTTACTTCTTGCTGAGCTGTTTTACAAAATAGGAATTGAAGCATTCCGTCTGCTTCTACTAATTGAAAGGCACAATGTAAACTTTCAGTTCTCCTTGTTTTCTGTTACGCATCTTTAGTTAGGGTGAATGTGAAGAATTCTGTTTTGTTTGGTGTGTGTACTTTCTATTATTGTGATACATGATTTTTCAATGTAATGGTGGTGAATTCCTGAGGGGTTCTCCTGCATTTATGCCCTTTTTCTGGAGTTTCCGCAGTTCTTCCACCAAAGCTGTGGCGAACGATTGGGAGAACCCCCACAGAAATTGACCCCAATATTTAGCTGTACACAAAATAATTATTGTAACAAAATGTGTGCCATGGTGTGTTTACTATGGATGTTGAGTACAGGAAAATAATGGTTTGCTGTTTTCTTTAGTTAAAGGAGAAAACAAATTTAAAGTAAGCACTTTATATCAATAAACTCCCCCAACTAGATAGGGAGACAAAATCATTAAGAACTATTGCCTTCTTGGAGATCACAGAATAATAGAAAGTTACAGCACACAAGGAGGCCATTCGGCCCATCGTGTCTGTGCCAGCTGAAAAAGAGCTATCCAGCTTATTCCCACTTTCCAGCACTTGGTCCGTAGCCCTGTAGGTTACGGCACTTCAAGTGCACATCCAAGTAATTTTTAAATGAGTTGAGGGTTTCTGCCTCTAATTTGAATTTTTAACTTATTTTCCCCCCAGAAGCATGGGGCCTTGCAAAATGGAGTATCACAAGTTGGCAATTCATCATCTAGTCATAATAATATACACATAACCAAAACTTCCTGTCTACATAAGTTACAAAAGCTTCAGTATTGTTGTCATTCTTAAGTCGAAATGTTAACGTTTTAGAGTGCTGCTGCAGCAGAATCCTTTGATTTAGTCTAGTGATAAATATAATAAAGGGAATTCAAGCCCAACTATAATCCTGCCGCCCCCGCCCATTAAACACTTGAAGACACAGGGCAGTACACTCTATTAAGTGCGCTAAACACCACTAGGGAAAAACTTTCTCCACTGTTAGGCTTTTCAAAGTCCATCACTGCAGTTATCACTGGAAGCACAACCATTCCCAGGAATAGCCAAGGATCTTATCTCCTGGTTACTATGGAAGAGAAGGTGAGCCATTACCCTCCCACACAAAATGTCTTCCTTTTCTCATTAGTTATTATTTTGGATCATACTGGCCCACCTGAGACAATCATGCTTATCTTGAGATGAAATTATTCCTAACTGTAATAATTAGTATATTAGGATTTAATATTGTATGCAGAAGTCTGAATAGGGAAACAAGTGAGTTAGCAAAGTTCTAGTCAGCAGTAGGACTTATACAAGGTGAGGATGGAAGTGAGAGAAAGTTGTGGCCGACAAGAATCTTGTGCAGATTATTGTGCGCTGTACAGGATAGAACAGACTATTGATGGAAGTTAGATTATGTTTCTCTCTCCACATATGCTGCCCAACCTGCTGAATGTTTCCAGCATTTCTGTTTTTATTTTACATTGTTTGGTTTTGATCTTGTTCCATTAACTTTCCTGGAGTCTCAGTTTTTAACTCCTAGAAATCCACTGATCCCACACAATTTGACTCCATGACTGCCAGGATAAGGGTTAATTCAGACATTCTTCTTACTATATGGGCCTGATATTAGGAGGGAGGCAGGTTGCCAGTGGGCGTTCAACTGGGCACATACTTAAGAAAAGACATACTTGCTCTCGAGGCAGTACAAAGAAGGTTCACTCGGTTAATCCCGGGGATGAGGGGGCGGACGTATGAGGAGGGGATGAGTAGATTGGGACTCCACTCATTGGAGTTCAGAAGAATGAGAGGCGATCTTATTGAAACATATAAGATTGTGAAGGGGCTTGATCGGGTGGATGCGGTAAGGATGTTCCCAAGGATGGGTGAAACTAGAACTAGGGGGCATAATCTTAGAATAAGGGGCTGCTCTTTCAAAACTGAGATGAGGAGAAACTTCTTCACTCAGAGGGTAGTAGGTCTGTGGAATTTGCTGCCCCAGGAAGCTATATCATTAAATAAATTTAAAACAGAAATAGACAGTTTCCTAGAAGTAAAGGGAATTAGGGGTTATGGGGAGCTGGCAGGAAATTGGACATGAATTTAGATTTGAGGTTAGGATCAGATCAGCCATGATCTTATTGAATGGCGGAGCAGGCTCGAAGGGCCGATTGGCCTACTCCTGCTCCTATTTCTTATGTTCTTATGGGTAACCCGCCCACTAAAATCGATGGGTTCCCCACACGATCGTAAGTAAATTGAAGCCTCTTACCTTGGCTTCCAGATTTCGCTATGGAAAGCTGCTCAGTGGGCGGACTGCACACCCGCATCATAGGCTGTGAGCTGGAAGAGCCCTATTTAAAGGGGCAGTCCTCCATTGACTGATGCTGCTCCCAGGTTTAATGATGCCTCACTCCAAGTCTTACTGGATGGGGTGAGGAGGAGAGGAAGGACAGAGATCTTCTCCCCGATGGACCGGAGGAAGTGGCCTGCCTCTGCCACCACGAAGGCCTGGCTTGAGGTGGCAGAGGAGGTCACCAGCACCACCACCAACTCCGTCTGCCACATCACCGCCCCCACCCCACATCTCCTTCTGCACTGCCAACACTACTCTATCACATCACTCCTCACACCCACTCAAAGCTCATCCTCATCTTACCTGCACTTACTCACCTCGCCAGTACTCATCCTGCCACTACCACTCAACCCAATCCTCATACAATCTCATGGCTCTGTCTCATACTCACCCTCTCGTGCATCTCTTTCACGGTCAGCCTCACCCCACCTGCCACTACTTTTGCTGCAGCCACAGGGCATGCATCACATATGTGCAGTGGGAAGCGTAAGGCAAATGTGTCATGAGCATGAAGGGAATGCACAAGGGTGTTTGAGGGTTTGTCATGGTTTTTACTTATATTTGATTTCTGATCAACTCACATTACATATTATACTGTCACCACTACTACCACGTCTTGGCCATTCTTGACTGGCTTGTGCAATAGTGCCCTTTCATGAGGTTCTCCATGAACCCCCTTGATGCCACCCATTGGGTCACCCTACAGTGGGTGTATGTATAGTTGCACGACTACTTTGTGCAGGTGCCTGTTGCGCAGCACTGTGTTGTGTAGCTCCACGTGGCGGAGGTGGACGGCATGCCTGGCGAGGCTGGTGATGTTGCTCATCCTCCAATGGAGTGATGAATGCAGCAATGGACCCCCCCCACCAAACCTGACGTGTGAGTGTGAGGGGGTCCACAAAGTAAGTAAATGTGTTTGGACAGCTGAATTTAGGGGTATGATTTAATAATTTGGAGTGTGGAGACAACGGTGTGGCAGGCAAAACTTTGTCTGAGATGACAGAGTGCCCTGCTGCAATGAATGAGGGTTTACCCCGCACCTGTTAAATGGACCTTTGCAGCTGCCACTGGCTGCTGGCTGCAACACGTTTGTTTAAACAGGGAGTGTTTCCTCCAGCATGGGAAACATGCTCTGGGTAGTCTAAAATCCGAATCCTCCTAAAATCTCCAATTAATGAGGTCTGTAAACGACCTCAAGTACCCAGATAATGATCTTAAGTGGGATCCCGCCGGCTTTGATTGCCGGTGGGAGTCCCGCATGTGGGGGCTGCGCGCGCACCGATTCACGTCATTGGGGAACCCAGAAATGGGTGGGTTGGAGCCGCTCCGGCAATCCCCAATTTTAGGAGCCCCCCCGCCACGAACGCACCCGCTCGGCCATCCGAAAATTGGCCCCTATATTTTGAAAGGTTACATTTCTTACAGTCTCAAGATTTAAGTGTTTACTCAGCTCTTACACAGTGGTCAACCAATGTGGCATATTTTACCAGCAATCTGTAACGTAGTTTTAGTGGTTTGAAGTGGTTTTAAGGTTTTATTTTAACATTTTGTACACCATAATTATTGCTGATGTGCTTTTCTACTTGGCAAAAGTACATTTCTTTAGAAAATGTATACAAACAAGAAATGGTGTAATTTAGAAAATTATTAGAAAGATTTTTTTAGAGTTTGTGGGTGATATTTTGCTTTATTTTCATATTTTAATTATTATACAACAGATATGTTATTGGGGCTGAGGGTGAGATTTTGCTTTATATTTAGATAGTTTGAAGTTATATTTTCCCCTGATGTACCACAAATATGTAAAACATCACTGATGATTATTGTACTTGATGAGAATGTATTTCCTTGGACAACGTACAGGACAATATTGCATATTTATTCCTTTTCTTGCCAATGATAAAATAAAATGGCTCCTTTTACATTGTTGCATCTGTCTGATTCTTTTAGCAATTTTGGGAATCGATGATGATGAAACTGGACCCCAAAAGCAGCATATTTACTCAATTTCATTGAAAACTCCTCTCTATTTTCCACTTGGGACTGAATTATTTTACTTAATATCTGAAGACTTCTTTCTCCCATTAGCAGCAAATAATCAAATACGGAATTTAAAGCCCATCTTAATGGACTATGGGACCATTCCAGTCCCCTAACTATTAACGGGGGTTTGTTTCTTAAATAAAACAATTAAAAACAAAATTCTGTTTGTTAAAAAAAACTTTATTTAAGAATACAGGGCACTAAATTGGGCCGTGTAGTGCCCATTGTTTTGGTACAAAGCGGCCTCTCCGATATCCAAGACGGCGTCTTGGATGCGCACGCATGTTTCCAGCATGACGTGCACTGGACGCCATCTTGGTATAGGAGTTAGCGCAGACGCAGATAACGAACGCTGGAATCATGTAAAGTAGGTAGAAAATGGCTCCAATCAGTGTGCAATGCTGATTTAAAGTGATAGACACCATTTTGGGACTTAACACTCAACTCAACGCACAGTCTTAACCCCAAACATCTGAACGTTTCTTAGAGTGCCTGGAGGACCCCCCAATAGCATTATTTAAAGGGACCATGCAGGATTTACAGGTTAGTGGCTGGATTATTGCTTCTGGCTGCTGAGACATTTGTAACTGTTTTTGGGAGTCTGCTATACTTGAATATTAGGACGTGGGAACATAGCCTAACATTTAGAGCCAGGACGTGCAAGAGTGAAGTTAGGAAATGCTTCTACACACAAAGGGTGGGAGATATTTGGAACGCTCATCTGCAGACGGCAGTTGATGCTGGCTCACTTGTGATAGCTTTCTATGAACCAAGGGTATGAAGGTATATAGGGCTAAGGCGGGTATATGGAGTTCGGTCACAGTTCCACCCTGATCTCATTGAATGGTGGAACACACTCGGCAGGCTAAATGCCACTGCCACTTGCTGCCTCTTGATATCTCCACCTTCTCCTGCAAGAAAGTGGGACGTGTGCCTGGGTGATGTGCCTGTCATGGTTGAATAGCTGCCAGTGTGTGTGGCCTGTGAGTTGTGGGTGGGCAGCTTGAAACAGTGGTAATGTGTAAGGGTGAGAGGAAGCATCTGGTTGGAAGAATTGAGTACTGATGGAAAGAGTTTGTTGGTATGTGGGGGATGGGGGGTGCAGTGTGTGGTGCAGTTGGTAGGAGATGCCACTTGACAGTTGACATCACCCATCTTGACCACTCATGTCAAAGCATTGAACTTCTTCCTGCACTGCATCCATGTTCATGATACTGCGTGCCTGGCATTGACTTCATCCCCCGCTGCCTCCCACTGTCTTTTGGATATATGTCGGAGGGGCCTCTTCCCACCCCCCGCCCCCTCCATCCCCGTGCAGATGGAGGATGTCCCTCCTTCTGTCCACCTCTTGCACCAAGGTCTCTAGTGCATCAGCAGAGAACCTTGGTGCACGCACTCTTGCAGGCCTGGTACAAACTCAGATCGGCAGATTGGTGAGGTCTGGCGTGCAGATTGGAGGATGTGGGATTTAGTAGTGCGCAACCTTTATTCAATGTTTTAACATAACTCATCGGTGTGTAAACAGAGGAATGGGATCTGCATCTGTGTTTGACGTGTGCGATGTCTGATCTCCGTTCAGACAGTAGACTGTTATTTTCAGCATATAACAGGTACCAGCTCCCTTTAAGAGATTTCTAAGAAACATCCTCCCTTTAAGAGATTGCGCTCCCTCCGGTGGCTGAAAGCACAAATTGCATTGATTCCAGGTGCAAGGCCTGGAATGGAACGCTGATTGCAGGTAAGTCCTCAGGTGGGCCGAAACTTGCATCCTGCCTGCGCAGGGACCATTGGGCGCGGGGTAATGGCACATCATGATACCTGGCCCCTATCGAATTTTTCCCCCTCAATTTTTAAAAAATCCCTCTGCTGCCTTTTGAGGATTATTGGGCACCATGTTGTGCCCTCGTCCCAACTAACTGTGGTTTTCCCCATGTTCTTCCAGCTCCCTTTCTTTAAACTGTGATTTTCCTTGCCCTAGTTCATCTGCCTTGGTTTCACTTTGTTATTATCAACCCACAATCTGACATTTCCCCCCTGGCAATCTTCTTTCACTTTGCTCTTTAATTCTGTCCTCATATTTCCCAGATTTGCTGGTGCATTCTCTTTATTAACTGCTGCTATTCTCTCCAATTGTTTCTCTCTGCATTCGATTACTCCTTTACACCTATTTCTCTCTCCATCAGGATTCTCTTCACGCCACTTTATGTCTGTTTCAGTGTTGTCTACTTACAAGGTTCCATTCTTTCCTTCACTCACTGAGTGCAGCAGTACGTCAAGTAGCAGCAAAAATATTACAAGATAAAAGGAGCTGCGGTGATTGGTGGGATGGGACTCTCCAAATATTTGAAATATCTGCTTTTCATCCACGAGTGTGGGCAAGTGGACAAACGGGTGTAAATGCTGATGTCCATATGAATGTGGGCCTTAGCCCTGTAGTTAATCCATAGACTGAAGCTTTGCTGTAGCCTGTTCTCTGAAACAGTTCAAGGCCAACCAAATGCTTGAAGCTTGAATCTAATGTGTCAGGTGTCATTTTGGAGGAGGGGCACAATACTTCCTAGATACAAAACTCCCAGAAATTTCACCAACTGTGCCTGAGATCAGACACAGTTGAAGGGTCTCCTATGCACCCGGTTCTCGAGGCACTGGCACTTGTGCTTTCCCCTGAATGGAAGACTTTCATATTGGAAACCAGGAGTGTGCACTGAAAGCTGAGTAAACAGAGCACCCTCTGAAACTGGTGACCCTACAGAGCATTTCAGGCCTGGATATTACCAATCTTCTGAATAGTCCACAAAGAAAATGATAACTGAAATGTTACAAATATTTGATTAGCAGAGATACCCACTAAGGCAGTGATGTTCTTACTTGGTTATTCTGGTGGATGGATAAAATAACACAGGAATTGTTAGGTACAGGGAACAAGCCTGAATCATTTTCAGAGATAAATCCCTCCTTTGTATCACATTCCCCAGTCTCATTTCTCAACAGAAACACATCAATTTCTCTCTTAAATCCATTTCTACTATCCACTTCAAGGGCCTTCCCTAGTGATTTATTCCATAGCTTTATTACTCTTTGAGTGAAACAGGTCCTACCTAACTTCTTACTCCTAACTTCCAAACTTTTAACTTGTGACCCCTTGTTTTTGAACCCTTCAGCATAGTGGACAATTTGCCTTGATGATATTATTACTTCCCTTCATAAAACTTCAATGAGTTTATCTTGAAATCTCCATTCCACAAAATCTAGTCCAACTTCTTCAACCCTTGCTCGTAACTTAAATCGCTGATATCTGGAATTAATTTTGCTGCTGGTCTCTGCACCTTGTCAAGGCCAACACCAATGATTAAGTGACCGGGACTGAACATAGTACCTCAGGTGAAGTCTGACCAACATCTTATACAGCAACTTCTTTTGATTCTACTCAACTGCAACCTAGGAACTTATTGAATTATTTTTATTGCAGCTAAGGTAAGATTTATCTACCATATCCCAATATGTCTTTCCTAATCAGCCCTTTGTACCACTGTTCTATTTAACACATACTCCCTCTTCTGGCCTTTTGCTCCTATATTATTTTATTCTGATCATCTTGAATTGTATTTGCCACCTCCTGGCCAGTTACCAAAAAGGAACTAAATCCTGTTGAATCTGGTTGCATTGTCCCTCATTATTTGCCCTCCTTCTGACTTTTCTATCTTCTGCAAACTTGGAGGTTTCAGATTTCATGAATAGAAACGCAGAATATTTTTTAAAAGGTGAGAGACTAAGAAATGTTGGTAGTCAGAGGAATTTGGGAGTTCTTGTACATGAATCACAGAAAGTTAACATGCAGGTACAGCAAGCACTTAGGAAGGCAAATGGTATGTTAGCCTTTATTGCAATGGGGTTGGAGTACAGGAGTAAGGATGTATTGCTGCAATTATATAGGGCTCTGGTGAGACCACACCTGGAGTACAGTGTACAGTTTTGGTCTCCTTACCTAAGGATGAATATACTTGCCTTAGAGGGGGTGCAATGAAGGTTCACTAGATTGATTGAGAAGGTTGTCCTATGAGGAGAGATTGAGTAGAATGGACCTATATTCTCTGGAGTTTAGAAGAATGAGAGGTGATCTCACTGAAACGTATAAAATTCTTAGAGAGCTTGACAGGATAGATGCTGAGAGACTGTTTCCCCTGGCTGGAGAGTCTAGAACTAGGGTTCATAGTCTCAAGGTAAGGGGTCGGCCATTTAGGCCTGAGATGAGGAAAAATTTCTTCACTCATAGGATTGTGAATCTTTGGAATTCTCTACCCCAAAGGGCTGCGGATGCTCAGTTCTTGGGTATATTCAAGACTAAGATCGATGGATATTTGGACACCAGGGGAATTAATCAAAGGATATGGGATTGGGCGGGAAAGTGAAGTTGAGGTAGAAGATCAGCCATGATCTTACTGAATGGCAGAACAGGCTTGAGGGACCATAGGGCCTGCTCCTGCTCCTAGTTCTTATGTTCTTATAATCCATTAAATATATATAGCGTGATATTGGGTCCCAGGGATCACTCTTGGTGCACTCTGCTCATAACCTCTTTCCAACCTGAAAAGTTCCCATTATGACGACTTTCTGTTTCCTATTTTAGGTCAGTTCTCTATTTAGTACCAGAATTGACTTCTGTTCCATGACTCCTTATGTTAGCTGTTGATCATCATTGTGGAACCCTATCAAAGACTTTGTGAAAATCCAAGCATGTAATATCCATCAGAACTTCCAATGATGCAACAATCTTCACATTGTCCACGTGAAAAGACACCTTGCTGAGTCAGCGGAAAATCTGTTGGCAATTTATGAAAAGTCAGCCCGTTGTCTTTCTTATTTGCTGTTCCTTCTTAAATTTGATGAGATTAACTGCCTCAGCTGAGATCAAGTAATTCAGCACAGAAGGGCAATCAAATCTGTGATCGCTCCCGGCAGCACTCTCCAGAACTGATCTCACCACACTTTGTGGGGTCAATGGGAGGGCAACTCATTAACATGAGGATGCATGTGCTACTTTGGATGTGTCTCTGGTGCCCCCCCTGCTCCACGCCAACAGGAACTTCAGCATCTGGGTTTCCAGGAATGCTCGCCTCCCCACTCCAATCCCGGCACTAGGCCCCTGAGCTAGGGCGACAATCAATGAATTTTTTTTAAACAAACATTTGGTACCTCTTCAGGGGTCCAGGCCACTTGCCAGGGCTGGACCCGATCAGTGGGAACCACACACGCCCTTGTGGAGGCCGCTATGCCTCCATTCATTTGGTGTACTGGCAGTCTCACAAACACTGAGCCCCAACTGTGGAGCGGAGCAGGAACTCCTGCTTAAGGTGTCCCCACCCTGGCCCATTATTTGCCTTGAAGTTCCACTGCTTACAAGATACAGAGGAAACAAACTCTGTGGAACCCCCCCCCCCCAGAATTCCAGTCCCTAATTGTTTTTCTCTTAGCACTGCCTCACTATGAGACAGTTGTTACCGCCTTAATTACTTGCCAAAGATGAGGAGCTGTGCTCTTCACACACGATTACCCAAAGTATAAAATATTAGTCAGTGCACAAGATCGAGCAGAAAAAAATTCCAGTGCACCTGGATTTTGAAATATTCTGTGGATGGATTTTCAGTTTTGACTATTTGAGCTCTTTAGATCAGAGCCAGGAGGGAAACAAGATAGAGTTAGGCCTCAATATCACAGCAAGTTTGAACAAGGTTTGATTGTGATGATTTATCACCGACTTTATTACAAAGTATGTCGCATCTGACAAATATACGGATACAAATAAGCAGTTGTTACAGATTTCTATTAAATTTCTAATTATTACAGAAATGTATGCTGCTATAAATACTGTATAAGCAATGCACACAATAACTTCACTAGGAAGTAAACTAATATAAAACTATGGAAAAATAAAAAGAAACTTGCACATTTCCCATGACATTGCTCATAGTGAGTCAGAATATAATTTTGTGTAATGAGAGGAGCATTATACCGTGTAACACACAGTGGAATATATAATTGATCTCCCATGGTATTGGTCACAGACTCCAACTTTAATTCGGTCAGGATGAGAAGATAAGTGGAGATGATTGGTGCAGCCAAAGTGCAAAGGGGTGGGCTTGTTTTGATTGACATAGAATCCAGCCAATTAGGAGGAACCAGAAAAATTTCAGCCAAGTATTCCAAAATGTGAAGACACATTTTGGGATTTACAGCACTGTACAGACACTTCTGTGAATAAGCATTTTATTCCAAATTGTTTAACTTTTTACTTGTTATAAATGTAGTTGTTACTTTTATCATAAATTTTCAGGTAGTTGAAAAATTGAAGATGACGGTTCAAACCAAGTTTGGAAATTTAGTTAAACAATTTGGTTGCTTTCTGCTACTTTCTAGTTTGGAATTTGTAGCTTTCAAACAAATTGAACAATTTGATTGCTCAGCTTTCTGCTGCTTAGTACTTACTGATTAAATGGAACTGATTTTGATTTGTTCGTGTTACACCAAGTATTTGATTGGTAATTTAACGGATAACTCCTCATTTCAACCAATCACTCTTTTTTGTCCTATGGGGTGTGATCTGATGATGCATGCTAGGTGCAAGTTGCTTAATTATAGATAATGACATTCAAACAAATGCCCTTCCAAGCAAAGAGATATTGAAAATTATTGTGCTGATTTCTAGGGCATGCTGAAACCACAAATGTAGCAACAAACTTCAATCATATTTAAAAACTTTACAAACAGCGAGACTCTTTGAGAAGAGCTTGTTTTTGAAACGAGTTAGAAAAGTGAATGGAGCATTTTCAGCTCTGTAGAGAATTTAGGGTCTTTCCCAGAGATTCATGGAGCTGTTCGATAGTTCAGGCAAAGAAAGCAACCTGACGCGGTAGTTTTGTGCATCAAAGTGATTCTTTAGTTACTAATTTAAAAAGAGCACATAGCAAGCATGAAGCAACTCAAGTAATCCAAGGATTACTCTACCCGATAATACAAGTGGGGGTTCGCAACGTTCCTTACTTAATGATTTAAAAGAGCACATGAGCAGGCACAAAGCAAAGTGAGCAAGTAACGGATTACAATCTTATGCATCAAAGCAGTTGTTTAGGTCAAAGCAGTCACTTAGTTCCAAAAGTAGGGAGTTGATTACTGTGGTAACAGATGATATGTCTCATCAAGGTTTGTCTTTTCATCAAAGTTTAGAGACAAAGTAGTTTGGTCAAAGCTCAGAATCAAAGGGGGAAAAATTGGATAGGGCTTGTTTTTGGGCGGGAGTAGCACGATCCGCTATTACCCCGCACCCAATGGTCCCAGTGCAGGCAGGACGAGTCAGTCCTGAGGACTTCCCTGCAATCTGCGTTGGAAATCAGCGTTGAATGAGGATTCCATGCAATTTGCACTTTCCACCAGCAGGGGGAAGCTCCAATCTCTTAAAGGCAGGTTGTCTGTTAGAAATCTCTGAAAGGTAGCTGGCACCTGTTATTTGCTGAATATAACAGCCTGCTGACTGCACCAAGTTTGAACAGAGATCAGACATCGCACACATAAAGCATAGATGCAGGTCCCATCCCTATTTTTACATACTGATGAGTTATGTTAAAACATTGGATAAAGGTTGCACACCACTAAATCCCACATCCTCCAATCTGCATACCAGACCTCACCAATCTGCCGATCTGAGACTCTGTGCACAAAGGTTCTCTGCTGATGCACCAGAGGCCTTGGTGCAAGAGGTGGACAGAAGGAGGGACATCCCATATCCGCGGGGGGAGGGGGGAGCAAGTGGCGCTCCAGACATACACCCAAAAGGCAGTGGGAGGCAGTAGGGGATGAAGTCAATGCCAGGTGCACAGCATCATGAACATGGATGCAGAACAGGAAGAAGTTAAATGCTTTGACACGAGTAGTCAAGATGAGTGAAGTCAACTGTCAAGTGGCATCTCCTACCGACTACAACACTAGCTGCATCCACTGCTCCTCGCACTACACCCCCCATCACCCACATACCAACAAACTCTTTCCATCAGTACTCAACCCTCTCACCCTTACACATTGCCACCATTGCAAGCTGCCCACCCACAACTCACAGGCCACACCCACTGGCAGCTATTCAACCATGATAGGCACATCACCCAGACACACGTCCTGCTTTCTTGCAGGAGAAGCTGGCACATATCAGGAGGCAGCAAGTGGCGGTGGCATTTTGCCCCTCGAGCCTGTTCCACCATTCGATCAGATCAGAGTGGACCTGTGACCTAACTCCATATACCCGCCTTAGCCCCATATCCCTTAATACCCTTGGTTCACAGAAATCTATCAATCTCAGATATAGAATTTACAATTGAGCTAGCATCAACTGCCGCTTGCAGAAGACTGTTCCAAACTTCTCCCACCCTTTGCGCATAGAAGCATTTCCTAACTTCGCTCCTGCACGTCCTGGCTCTAAATGTTAGGCTATGTCCCCGCGTCCTAGTATTCAAGTGCAGCAGACCTCTAAAAACAGTTACAAATGTCTCGGCAGCCAGAAGCAATAATCCAGCCACTAACCTGTAAATCCTGCATGGTCCCTTTAAATAGCGCTGGTGGGGGGTCCTCCAGGCACTCTAAGACACGTTGAGATGGTTGGGGTTAAGAATGTGCGTTGAGTTGAACGTTAAGTCCCAAAATGGTGTCTATCACTTTAAATCAGCGTTGTACATAGTTTGAAGCCATTTTCTCCCTACTTTACATGATTCCAGCGTTCGTTATCTGAGCCTGCGCTAACTCCTATACCAAAATGGTGTCTGGCGCACGTCACGCTGGAAACGTGTGTGCGCATCCAAGACGCCATCTTGGATGTCGAAGAGGCCATGTCGCGCCGAAACAACGGGCACTACGCGGCCCAATTTAGCGCCCAAAATCTTTTATCAAAGTTCAGAAACAAAGTCTCATTGGAGGAACTCATGCTGCAGTCGTTAGCTCTTGAAGCTTCTTCCAGCTTCTCCGATGTTGTCTGTTGTCTGTCGTTTTGACTGCTACGATGTCTTATCTTTATATGCTGTTGAGTGAATAGTTGTTAACCAAGTTACGAGAAAACCCAATTTGTCCGTAGCATTAAGATGGATGGCTGGTTGGACTACTCATGGACTGTATGACTTCCTTATATCCTCCTTTCTACTTGAAGCCAGGTGTCCTATCAGTTCTTTGTCTTTTGCAATTGTTGTTGACATTGAAAACCTTTTGGAAGCTTCTCCTTATCAGTTGTTAGTGAAAGTCGACTGTTTCTGTATTGTATTGCTCCTGCAGTATTAAACTGATGTCCAACTGTCCAGTTTAAATGTCTGCACTTCACTGTTTAGCAATTGTTCATTTATACTCTAATGTACAGGGCAAGTTAACCGTTGCTTTCAAATGTACTGTAAATGTACTATCCAAGTGAATGTCCAAATCCTTAAAGGGACTGGTTAACCCTGTATGTTGAATCGTCCAGTAGTTCAAAATAGTAAAATTGGGTTTGATCCAATGTCCAAAATCCTTACACCTCTTCTCTATTCTATGTTCATGATGTGTAACTCGATATTTGGTCTTTGGATGGTCGTTTTATAGCACAGTACCACAAGAATATGAAAAATCCTGGAAAGATTTTTAAAAATTACATCTAGTCATTAATTACACCGTTTAATGTTAATTACACATTTAGTATTTACCTACACAAACTGGCTTAAATATTGAATCAGCTAATTTTTTAGAGTTGGTGCAAATGTAAGTCTCATGAGGAATGAGGGAAAGGTCCCCTTTGGGTGCAGGGTTATTCTTTGCCACATAATAAAAAAAACCTTCACAATTATTTCCCTGTGTTTTCAAAGAAATTATTCCATGAAGTAAATTCAATTAATAAAATTACACTAACATTCTAATCATTGACTATTTATTACCATTGCTTAACTGCGAATACATATATATAGCACTATATCTAACAAAACTCGTGCTTTGACTAACCTTGCAAGGAATTTAAGATGGAGAACAGGTACATTTGAACCACGTGTAGTGGTCCATATGAAAAGAAAGCCAAAGCCCAGGTTGTGCCCAATAAGCAGCACAGACCAAGGACTGCCCATAGGTCCTTCCAGACAGATCTTTTCTCATGTCTGCTCTCTCTTTGCACATAAATGAGCTTGGTACAGACAGTGATTAACATTGCTGTGTTCCCAAAGCATATAATGCTGAAATAGCCACAGTTTGTAACATAATGGACCAAATTGTTTGTTATCCAACACCTGTTGAAAAGAAAGAAGCCTTGAAGTATTCATCATGAAGCTTTGCTTTTGATTTCATGTACCATTGCATGTCATGTTTCTAACTAGCGCCTGACAAGTTAACTTCCAATGAGATGCCAACTTTTGGACTAATTCTTGTTCCTAACATGGACACTGCAAACTGTCTTGTAGTGTATCTGGGTTCTTAGACAGGTGAACGCTACACTTCAATTTTAGTCTTCAACCTAATCATTTTCTTATAAGTTCAGATCTAGTGCAGATTTATAACAGGAACAGAAGACAGATTATTTAAGCAGGTACATGACAAGTGGGCAATTTAACTTCCTCACACAATATACCACATGTTGCTTTACAAGCAAATCGTCACAACTATTGAGATTTACTCTGTGATGAAGTGGCAGAAATTGCGCAGTGTTTCACAATCTAACACTGAGTCATTTAATTCTTGTTCCAGCTGCAAAGAACACGGAGTAATCACTTACTGTTCCATGCAGCTTTTTAATTAAATCATCCCCTTCCCTCCCCCTCCTCTCCCTAAGATGTTGACTCCTTGCTAGTTAACAGTTGCACAGACACTGGTCACCCTCCAATATCCTGCCTTTGACAATGAGTACCAATAGGCTATTTGACTCTAGGATACATCACAGATAAGCTTAATCCTGTCTTCACCCGAGGTCCATTCCCAGCAGTGCTCACTGGATACCCATCAGAAGCAGGAACAATGGCAGATTTTCCTCTAACCATTAGGGTGCTGAGGCAAGTTGTAGCACAGTTGCCACCAACTGACCGAGGGGACTTAAAGGGGTAGATGCTGAGAGGATGTTTCCCCTCGTGGGAGAGACTGGAACTGGGGGACACAGCTTAAAAATAAGGGGTCTCCCATTTAAGACGGAGATGAGGAGAATTTTTTTCTCTCAGAATATCGTGAGTTTGTGGAACTCCCTTCCCCAGAGAGCAGTGGAGGCAGGGTCATTGAATATTTTTAAGGCTGAGTTAGATAGATTCCGGATTGACAAGGGAGTCAAAGGTTATAGTAAGTAGATGGGAAAGTAGGGTTGAGGTCACAATCAGATCAGCCATGATCTTATCAAATGGCAGAGCAGGCTCGAGGGGCCGAATGGCCTACTCCTGCTCTCAATTCGTATGTACGTAAATTTTTATGAAATCAGCTAACTCAGAACAGACCTGGCATTGAACCTGAGAACCTCCTGACCTACATGGCCATGCTACTCAATGGACAAACTTGCTAAGCTTTCAGGGAAGCTCTTCCCACAGCTGTCACTGCAGAAATTCTAGTGACAAGATTTATAGTGGAAGAAAATCGAGTACCATTATCGCTTCTGGCATTTTTACCAAGACCTACATTGGAACAGAGTTGTTTTTGTCCTGGGTTTCAATCACAAACTGGCCATAATTGTCTTTGTTCACTCCGATACATACAAACACCACTGCAGCAGGAATGCCTGTCAATAGGAGAAAATTATTTGCAATCATCACTATATCAACATTTAAAGAATATCAGGGAAAGAAAGGGTTCATTGAGCTGCCAATGCTGGAGAATTGACTATTTTCCATCTTTTGCAACCAATTTCAGTTCAGGAATAGCAGATGTTAGACGCAGAATAAAGCATCCTCGACAAATCTCTTAAAAAAAGGAACATATTTTAAACTCACTATTAACAGTTAACCCAGCTTCACAGTTCCATTTCTGGTAGCAGTTCTCCTTGAGGACTGCCTGAGTGAGATTGATAATTCAGCACCAGCTGCTGCTGAATAATGGGTAGTTTTGTGATGTAAGCTTATACCCAATAAGAACTAGGTTGATTCTGCCTAACTCATTCCACATAAGAACCTAGATATTCTGGTGCCACCGTTGCATCATTGGAAATGTGGCGGGACCACATTCCAAATACCTGGAGACAGGGTCATTAACAAAATAGTGCTGGGTGCCCATGCCAGTAGCAGTGTCCACCCAGTGTTAACAGTGTCAATCTCGGAATGGCACCCTGCCACTTTGGGAGGGGGAGCTAAAGGCCAGTTAAGCAAAAGATTGAAAGCAGCACCTTTTAATCAATTAACGGCTCCAACATTGGCAAGTCCACAATCCAACAGCAGTTGATTCTGCTAGGATTTATTGCTGCTTGCAATGACACATTTATTCCAGAATAGCACCTACACCTGCTCTTAGCAGACATAGGTATTGATAGGCCTATCAGACATGTATCTGGCTCGATTCTCGGAGTGGTCTAGGAGTGCCTCCAGACATGGCCCCACACTGTTGTTGGGACCATAAGACCAGAAGAGATAGGAGCAGGAGTAAGCCATTTGGCCCCGTGAGCCTGCTCTGCCATTTAATGAGATCATGGCTGATCTGATTTTTCCCTCAACTCCACTTTCCTGCCCTTTCCACATATCCTTTGACTCCCTTGCTGATCAAAAATTTGTCTAACTCAGCCTTGAATGTGTTCAATGACTCATCCTCCACAGCTTTTTGGGGTAAAGAATTCCAAAGATTCACCACCCTCTGGGAGAAGAAATTCCTCCTCATTTCCGTCTTAAATGGGCGACCCCTTATTCTGAGACTATGCCCCCCTGGTTTTAGATTCCCCCATGAAGGGTAACATCCTCTCAGCATCCACCCTATCGAGTCCCTTCAGAATCTTGTATGTTTCAATAAGATCTCCTCTCATTCCTCTAAACTCCAATGAGTATAGACCCAGCCTGTTCAATCTTTCCTCATAAGACAAGCCTTCTATACCCGGAATCAACCTAGTGAACCTTCTCTGAACTGCTTCCAATGCAAGTATGTCCTTCCTTAAATAAGGGCACCAGAACTGTACGCCGTACTCCAGGTGTGGTCTCACCAGCACCCTGTACAGTTGTAGCATGACTTCCCTGCTTTTATACTCCATCCCCCTAGAAATAAAGGCCAATATTTTTTTTTAATTCGTTCACGGGATGTGGGCGTCGCTGGCGAGGCCGGCATTTATTGCCCATCCCTAATTGCCCTCGAGAAGGTGGTGGTGAGCCGCCTTCTTGAACCGCTGCAGTCCGTGTGGTGACGGTTCTCCCACAGTGCTGTTAGGAAGGGAGTTCCAGGATTTTGACCCAGCGACAATGAAGGAATGGCGATATATTTCCAAGTCGGGATGGTGTGTGACTTGGAGGGGAACGTGCAGGTGGTGTTGTTCCCATGTGCCTGCTGCTCTTGTCCTTCTAGGTGGTAGAGGTCGCGGGTTTGGGAGGTGCTGTCGAAGAAGCCTTGGCGAGTTGCTCCAGTGCATCCTGTGGATGGTACACACTGCAGCCACAGTGCGCCGGTGGTGAAGGGAGTGAATGTTTAGGGTGGTGGATGGGGTGTCAATCAAGTGGGCTGCTTTATCTTGGATGGTGTCGAGCTTCTTGAGTGTTGTTGGAGCTGCACTCATCCAAGCAAGTGGAGAGTATTCCATCACACTCCTGACTTGTGCCTTGTAGATGGTGGAAAGGCTTTGGGGAGTCAGGAGGTGAGTCACTCGCCGCAGAATACCCAGCCTCTGACCTGCTCTCATAGCCACAGTATTTATATGGCTGGTCCAGTTAAGTTTCTGGTCAATGGTGACCCCCAGGATGTTGATGGTGGGGGATTCGGCGATGGTAATGCCGTTGAATGTCAAGGGGAGGTGGTTAGACTCTCTCTTGTTGGAGATGGTCATTGCCTGGCACTTATCTGGCGCGAATGTTACTTGCCACTTATCAGCCCAAGCCTGGACGTTGTCCAGGTCTTGCTGCATGCGGGCTCGGACTGCTTCATTATTTGAGGGGTTGCGAATGGAACTGGACACTGCACAGTCATCAGCGAACATCCCCATTTCTGACCTTATGATGGAGGGAAGGTCATTGATGAAGCAGCTGAAGATGGTTGGGCCTCGGACACTGCCCTGAGGAACTCCTGCAGCAATGTCCTGGGGCTGAGATGATTGGCCTCCAACAACCACTACCATCTTCCTTTGTGCTAGGTATGACTCCAGCCACTGGAGAGTTTTCCCCGATTCCCATTGACTTCAATTTTACTAGGGCTCCTTGGTGCCACACTCGGTCAAATGCTGCCTTGATGTCAAGGGCAGTCACTCTCACCTCACCTCTGGAATTCAGCTTTTTTGTCCATGTTTGGACCAAGGCTGTAATGAGGTCTGGAGCCGAGTGGTTCTGGCGGAACCCAAACTGAGCATCGGTGAGCAGGTTATTGGTGAGTGAGTGCCGCTTGATAGCACTGCCGACGACACCTTCCATCACTTTGCTGATGATTGAGAGTAGATTGATGGGACGGTAATTGGCCAGATTGGATTTGTCCTGCTTTTTTGTGGACAGGACATACCTGGGCAATTTTCCACATTGTCGGGTAGATGCCAGTGTTGTAGCTGTACTGGAACAGTTTGCCTTCCGGATTACCTGCTGCACCTGTTGACTTTTTGTGTTTCATGTACGAGGACACCCAGATCCCTCTGTATCGCAGCATTTTGTACGATTTCTCCGTTCAAATAATACTTTGCTTTTTTATTTTTCCTCCCAAAGTGGATGACTTCACATTTTCCCACATTATATTCCATCTGCCAAATTTTTGCCCATTCGCTTAACCTGTCACTATCCCTTTGCAGACACTTTGGGCTCGATGTTACCAGGGCTGCGGGTTCACGCGGGGGGGCTATCAGGCGCGTGGGTAACGCGCCCGGTGAAATTAGTCAGCCACCCGCGCGATCGCAGCCAAATTGGATCCACTGACCTTGTCTTCCGGGTTCCCCACTGCTGATCTGCGCGTCGGGCGGGCTGCGCATGCGCTGGAAGATCTGTCAGCTGGAGGAGCTCTATTTAAAGGGGCAGTCCTCCACTGACAGATGCTGCAACAAATAGAAAAAATTACAGCATGGAGCAGTCCAGGGGGAAGGCTGCTCCCAGTTTAATGATGCCTCACTCCAGGTATCAATACATGGGGTGAGGAGGAGGAGGGGGGAGGACAGAGATCTTCCCCCTGGCGGGCGAGAGGAAGCGGCCTGCCTCTGCCACCAGGAAGGCCTGGCTCGAGGTGGCAGAGGAGGTCACCTGCACCACCAACATATCACGCACCTTCATACAGTGCAGGAGGCGCTCCAATGACCTCAGTAGGTCAGCCAAAGTAAGTACACTTACTCATTCCCCTACACTCCATCTGCCACATCACCGCCCCCACCCCACATCTCCTTCTGCACTGCCAACACTACTCTGTCACATCACCCCTCATACCCACTCAAACCTCATCCTCATCTTACCTGCACCTACTCACCTCACCAGTACTCATCCCGCCACTACCACTCAACCCAATCCTCATACAATCTCATGGCTCTATCTCATACTCACCCTCTCATGCATCTCTTTCATCGTCAGCCTCACTCAACCTGCCACTACCTGTGCTGCAGCCACAGGGCATGCATCACATATGTGCAGTAGGCAGCGTAAGGCAAACGTGTCGTGAGCATGAAGGGGATGCACAAGGGTGTTTGAGGGTTTGTCATGGTTTTGACTTATATTGAATTTCTGACCAACTCACATTACATATTATATTGGCACCACTACTGCCACGTCTTTGCGAATCTTGTCTGGTTTGTGCAATAATGCCCTTTCCTGAGGATCACAATGAAGACCCACAACTGATGACACCCATTGTGTCACTGCAGAGTGGTGTAGGTGTATTTGCAGGGCTCTTTTGTGCAGACGACTGAGCGACGTCGGCGATGTCCCTGGTGGCACCCTGGAAGGATGCGGAAGAGAAGTTGTTGAGGGCAGTGGTGACTTTGACAGCGACAGGTAAGAAGATGGTGCTCGGGCCAGCCAGGAGCAGCTTGGCATGAAGGAGGCTGCAGATGTCCACGACTACATGTCGAGTGACTCTGAGCCTCCGTGTGCACTGCTGCTCAGGGAGGTCCAGGAAGCTGAGCCTCGGTCTGTGGACCCTGTGGCAAGGGTAGTGCCCTCTGCGACGCATCTCTCTCTGCGGTAGCCCTCTCTCCTGCTGTACAGGTGGATGTGTCACAGCGCTCTGTTGTGGAGCTTCACGTGTTAGAGGTGGACGGCGTGGATGGCGAGGCTGGTGATGCTGTTCGCCCTCCGAGGAGGTCATGACTGCAGCTACGACGGCCCCCATCCGGAAGATGTACATCTGAGGGGGTCCGCAAGGTAGGTACATGTCTCTGGACCCCGGGGTAAGTGTGCAAGTTGGTGACTTTGATTGTCAGGAGGAGGGTGGTGAGGGCCAAACTTTGTCCCAAGTGAGAGTGGTCTCCTGCAATGAGTGAGGGTCTCCCCCCCCACCTGTCAAATGGACCTTTGCAGCTGCCACAGGCTGACAGCTGCAACATGTCCATTTGAACTGGGAGTGTTTCCCCCAGTATGGGAAACAGTCCCAGTTTGCTATAAAATCCCACCCCTCCTCACATAATCCCTTAATCAGGTCAGTTAATGACCTGAACAAGCAAGATAAATATTGTCAAGTGGCATCCCGCTGGCTTTAATTGCCTGCGGGATTCCCACCAGCGGGGGCTGCGCACACACACCGGCGCGTCAGTGGGCAACCCGGAAGTGGGCGGGTTGGAGCCGGGCTCCGGTCCCGCTCCGGGATTCTCCGATTTTCGGAGCCCCCCCGCCAGGAACGCACCCGATAGCGGGTGCTAAAATGTTGCCCGTTGTGTCCTCTTCGCAACTTGCTTTTCCACCTATCTTTGTATCATCAGCAAATCTGGCCACAAGGCACTCTGTTCCGTCATCCAAGTCATTGATATATATTGTAAATAGTTGAGGCCCCAGCACTGAGCCCTGCGGCACCCCATTAGTTACAGATTGCCATTTTGAAAATGACCCTTTTATCCCGACTCTTTGTTTTCTATTAGTTAGCCAATCCTCTATCCATGCCAGTATATTACCCCCAACACCATGAGCTCTTACCTTGTGCAGTAATCTTTTATGTGGCACCTTATCGAATGTCTTTTGGAAATCCAAATATACTGCATCCATTGGTTCCCCTTTATCCACTCTGCCCGTTACTTCCTCAAAGAACTCTAATAAATTTGTCAGACATGATTTCCCCTTCATAAAACCATGTTGACTCTCCTTGATTGTATTATGAGTCTCCAAATGTCCTGCTACTACTTCCTTAATAATGGATTCTAGCATTTTCCTAATGACAGATGTTAGGCTAACTGGTCTATAGTTACCTGCTTTCTGTCTCACTCCCTTCTTGAATAGGGGTGTTACGTTTGCGGTTTTCCAATCCGCTGGGACCTTTCCAGAATCTAGTGAATTCTGGAAGATTACAACCAATGCATCCACTATCTCTATAAGACCCTCAGATGCAAGCCATCAGGTCCAGGGGACTTGTCAGCCTTTAGACCCATTAGTTTACCTAGTACTTTTTCTCTAGTGATTGTGATTGTTTTTAGTTCCTCCCTCCCCTATGCCCCTTGATTTTCTACTATTATTGGCATGTTATTAGTGTCTTCTACTATGAAGACAGATACAAAATATCTGTTCAATTCCTCTGCGATTTCCTTGTTTTCCATTATTATTTCCCCAGTCTCATCCTCTAAGGGACCAATGTTTACTTTAGCTGCCCTCTTCCTTTTTATATACTTGTAGAAGTTTTTACTGTCAGTTTTTATATTTCTTGCTAGTTTACTCTCATAATTTATTTTCTCCCTATTTATTATTCTTTTAGTCATCCTCCGCTGGTTTTTAAAGTTTTCCCAATCTTTGGGCTTACCAGTAATCTTTGCCATGTTGTATGCTTTTTCTTTTAACCTGGTACCATCCTTTACTTCCTTAGTTAGCCATGATTGGTTCACCCTTTTTGTAGAGTCTTTCCTCCTCACAGGGATATATTTTTGTTGCGAGTCATAAATATCTTTTTAAATGTTTGCCACTGCTTATCCACCTTCATACCATCTAATCTGTTTACCCAGTCCACTTTAGCCAATTCCTTTATAATTGCCCTTATTTAAGTTTAATACAGTAGTTTCAGACCCAAGATCCTCGCTCTCAAACTGGATGTGAAATTCTATCGTGTTATGATCACTGCATCCCAAGGGATCCTTTACTTTGAGATCATTCATTAATCCTGTTTTGTTACCCATTACCAGATCCAAAATGGCCTGTTCCCTGGTTGGTTCCCCGATGTATTGGTCCAAGAAACAGTCCCATATACACTCTATGAACTCTTCCTCAGGGCTATTTTTGCAAATTTGGTTTGTCCAATCTATGTGAAAGTTAAAATCGCCCATGATTATTACATTACCTTTTTTACAAGCCCCCCTTATTTCCTGATTTATATTTTGCCCTATAGTGTAGCTACTGTTAGGGGACCCATATACTACTCCCACAAGTGATTTCTTTCCCTTGCTATTTCTTACCTCCACCCAAATTGATTCGACATCTTGATCTTCTGAACCAAGATTATTTCTCACTATTATACCAATTTTATCCTTTATTAATAGAGCTACCCCACCACCTTTACTTTTTTTCCTATCCTTCCAAAGTGTTAAATAACCCTGAATATTTAGCTCCCAACCTTGGTCACCTTGCAATCACGTCTCTGTAATGGCCACGAGATCGTACCCATTTGTTTCTATTTGTGCCGTCAATTCATCTGTCTTATTACGAATGCTGCGCGCATTCAGATAAAGAACCTTTAATTTTGTCTTTTTACCATTCTTTCCTACCCCGGCCCCATTTGCTAGTGCACTCTTATGTTTGTATGCTCTGTCCCTTCCTGACACACTCTGTTTATCATTACCCCCATCACTACTTCTTTGTCTTTTCTCTTTATCAATCTAAACTTCACCCCACCTGAGCCCTCCCCCACTCTATTTAGTTTAAAGCCTTCTCTACCGCCCTAGTTATTTGATTTGCCAGAACACTGGTCCCAGCGTGGTTCAGGTGAAGCCTGTCCCAACGGAACAGCTCCCTCTTTCCCCAGTACTGGTGCCAGTACCCCATGAATCTAAACCCACTTCTCCCACACCAATCTTTGAGCCACGCATTCATCTCTCTGATCTGATTTATCCTGTGCCAATTTGTTCATGGCTCAGATAATGATCCGGAGATCCGTCCTCTGGAGACCCCCTCTTTCTTAGTCCTACCTATGTCGTTGGTACCTACGTGGACCACGACAACTGGATCCTCTCCCTCCCACTCCAAGTTTCTCTCCAGCCCTGAGGAGATGTCCTTAACCTTGGCATCGGGTAGGCAACACAGCCTTCTGGACTCTCGCTCTTGGCTGTAGAGAACAGTGTCTATCCCTCTAACTATACTGTCGCCGACTACAACCACATTCCTTTTTACTCCTCCCACTTGAATGGCCCCCTGAACCACGGTGCCGTGGTTCCTGCAGTCCCTGCACTGTGGGACACAAGTTGCATAAGCAGAATAAATGTCCATGCCCCCTTGGCCAGAATTTATTGTGCAGGGCAAAAGGGGCAGGCCTCCACTCTCTCTGGGTCTCACCCCATTTTCTGACTCCCCCGCCAGGACTCTGCCTTTTCACTTGATTTCTAGGCTAGGATCTTTACAGCTGGAAAGAAGACAAAGGGGATGAAAATCCTTGCCCCTTCTGCCGCTGTAGCAATGTAAAGCTGCAATGAATGGACGGCCTTCACCTGAATCAAACCATCTTGCGGAGTGGGTAAATAGAGAAGTGGGGAAGGATTTAAATGAATATGGTAATGGGATAGGGAAAATCTAGGTTTGAGATTTGAGAGGGAGAGGGGATTAATAAATCTGTTGGAATACAAAGCGGAAGGTTGCGCTGAAATAAATAGACGACATCGTAGAACAGGTAGAAAAACTTCTGGGAAGGGATGGAGAGCAGCTAAAAGTCATGGTCCATGTTGGAACCAATGACATAGATAGGAGTATGTTTGAAATCTCGCAGAAGGAGTTTAAAAAGTTAGGCACTAGATTGAAAAAAACAAGCTCTCAAGTGAAGCAATCTCAGAGGAGGAAGGGAAAGAAGCTTTGAGGTAGTGAGAGATTAAAAACACTGTTTAGAAGGGACAAAGGATATCAAAAAATTAAATAAGAAAACCAGGGAAACAAATAATGGTCAACATTCCAAAAAGTGGAGTCAGGATTGAGTGGTTTGTATATGAATGTACAAAGCATTCAAAACAAATTTGGAGAGTTAGAAGAATCAGTGTCTACGGAGGGATATGATATACTAGCTGTAATGGAAGTTTGCAGTTAGTAATCCTGTTTATAACATTTTCAGGAAAGATAGGGAGGGGAAAAAGGAGGGGGTTTACCAGTGTTTGTGAAGGATTTTATCACATTGCTGGAACTGATGTGAAGGTAGGAGAACAGTTGCCCAGGAAACATTCAGAGGGCAGGGCAGCTGAGTATCAGGTGGGCCGCAAAGCATAGGTCAGGTGAACAGGTAGGTCAGGAAGTACGCAAGGCGAGCAAGCATTTGGCTACTAAGCACAAGGGATAGCTGCTGAGCAGGTGATCTGGGCAAGCATATTTTGTCCCAGTGGGACCAGCCCCAAGAAAATAGGGCTGGCAGCTGGGTGAACTGTTGGATTGAGAATCATTTGGTGTGAGCCGCAATAAGGCAGGATGGGAATTAATCAGAGCAGGTAGGCAGTCCAGAAAGTGCTCAAAGTATGTGAGTGAATGGCTAGATAGGCCAAAAAGCCCTCAGGGAGTGTGGCTGAGTGAGTATGCAGGCTGAGAAGGACTCAGAGTTGGCAAAATGGAAATTTTATACTGAAAATGTTTTAACTGTACCCCTCTTCTTGGGTCTGTGTCTGAGCACTTACCCAGCCCCCCTGGATTTGGGATGGGAGAGCCAGAAAAGTGCTTGGGGAAGCGTTCTACCATTTTCTTGGGGCTGGGCCCACTGGGACAAAATGTGCTTGCCCATATGTGGCTGGCCATATGCTAATTGTACGCACACGAGGGAAACACAGTCTCTGCTTTGTTCCCCACCATTTGCATTGTTTCACTGTTAATGCAAGGGCCACCTGTTTGGCTGAGGAGTCTAGTGTTCTATAGTCCACAGAAGGGCCCTAAACAGAAGGACCCCAAGAAGGGGAAGTCAAAATTCTCTGCAAACAAAAAATACTGTTTTGCAGGCAACACAGAGATTACTTGCATCTGGATGCTGCAGCAGGCCGGTCACTTCAGAATTCCAACCTCTTTTGGTTGAACACCCTGGCAGATGCTGGTGAGGCCGTCTCCAATATTATAACGACCCGAGGTTGGAAAGACAACTGGGGCCAGGGGATATCTCCAGAGGAAATCTTTGGAAGCCCAGAAGAATTGTATAAGAAATATGGGTATTGGTTTTCTCTGTATCTCTGGAATCATAGAATCATGGAATGATACAACACTGGAAACATTCGGCCCATTGTGCCTGTGCCAGCTATCCACTTAGTCCCACTCCCCTGCTCTTTTCCCATAGCCCTACAAATTTTCCCCCTTCAAGTATTTATCCAATTCTGTTTTGAAAGTTATTATTGAATTTGTTTCCATCACCCTTTCAGGCCGTGCATTCCAGATCATAACTCGCTGTGTACATTTTTTTTCCCTCATGTTGCCTGTGGTTCTTTTGCCAATTACCTTAAATCTGTGTCCTCTGGTTACCAACCCTTTTGCCACTGGAAACAGTTTCTCCTTATTTACTCTATTGAAACCAATCATAATTTTAAACACCTCGATCGAATCTCCCCGTGACCTTCTCTGCTCTAAGGAGAACAATCCCAGCTTCTCTAGTCTCTCCACATAACTGAGGTCCCACATCCTTGGTACCATTCCAGTAAATCTCCTCTGCACCCTCTCCAAGGCCTTGAAATCCTTCCTAAAGTGTGGTGCCCAGAATTGGCTACAATACTCCAGCTGGGGCCTAACCAGTGTTTTATAAAGGTTTAGCATAACTACCTTGCTTTTGTACTCTATGCCTCTATTTATAAAACCAAGGATCCTATATGTCTTTTTAACAGCCTTCTCAACTTGTCCTGCCACCTTCGAACATTTGTGTACATACACCCCAAGGTCTCTTTGTTCCTGCACCCCCTTTAAAATTGTACCATTTAGTTTATATTGCCTCTCCTCATTATTTGTACCAAAATGAATCACTTCACACCTCTATGCATTAAATTTCATCTGTCATGTGTCTGCCCATTTCACCAGTCCGTCTATGTACTCTTGAAGTCTGTTACTATCCTCCTCACTGTTTACTACATTTCCCAATTTTTAGATGTAAGAATATGGTTTAAAACAAGAATACCCCCAGATCACATAGCGCCAATTATCTTAGCAAGAGGGCGGATGTTAAAGAGGGATGAAGTTCAACATCCGTGTGAGAAGGATAACTTGCAGAAATCCAAGAGGTCATTGAAAGAATGCTGAGGCATTAGAATGATAAAAATAACCAAAGTCAGGAGACAGTCCGTACCAGATAGTTGCTAAGAAACCACCTACCCCAAGACCTGATAACAATGAAAGCTACGTATATAGTAGACATGGCGGGAGCCATGCAAGGCCGTAAAAGGGGGCTATACTCAGATAAGAGGGTCCTGCACATTCCTAAGTGGAACAAACAATTTATGCAGCAGAGATAAGGAATGAGGTAGCCATGCTAATATGGTACAGTTCATCTCTGGTTGTTTTAACACAGTCAGCTTGGGGCGGGATGATTTACAACCATGAGCTAAGGACAGAGATGCTTACATGCAGAACAATGCACCAATAGTACAAAGATAGGGCATGCTCCCTCCCAAAGATTAGAGCTCTCGAGAGGATGCTCGGAGGTCCATTGTCCAGGCAACCCACGGAGGTCAGATCTGATCAATCTTGAGTCCGGGAAAGTAAAACCAGGTTGTATTGATTGCTTTCATTTAATGTAATGTGAAGACAGTTGCATAATACTGTTGTGAGTCAATCTATTGAAGCTTGTTATTTTATAACCACTTGGGTTTGTATCATGTGATAGATATTGCTGAAGGATTAACAACCCTTTTGTAACGACAGTAACGGGATAAATTCGCTAACACTTGCCATCCTCAAACTTTGAAATTATGCCCTGTATACCCAAGTCCAGGTCATCAATATATATGAAAAATAGCAATGATCCTAATACCAACCCCTGGGGACGTCATTGTAAACTCTAGTTTCCTGTTTTGACTGTATGTTTTCACGATAAGGCAGTGAAAAGGGCTCTGCGTATTTTTAAATATGTAATGTTTTCTCAGAGATGCAGTTCAAAATTATTGAAATGAATTTCTAATGATTCAACACTTTTTACTGTTTTGAATGAGTTTATGTATGAATCAAATATTATACTGTATGTTTCTTGCTAAGCGTTTACACTTCTGTGTAATTACCTTCACTGCAAATAAATTTAACTATTAGTTTTAGCCTGAATGACAGTCTGACTTTTGAAATAGACAGGATGACATGGTGGGCAGTCAACTTAATCTCTGGAGCATTATAGTGTTGTGAAAGGTTAATCACTTGTTAGTCATATAACACACTAACTAGCCCACGTCATGCATAACATTGTAACAGATTAGTGTGCACTCATGGATACTATCTTTTTGCAGTGAAGAGTGTTGAAAGAAATAAAAACAGAAAATGCTGGAAATACTCAGCAGGTCTGGCACCATCTGTGGAGAGAGAAACAATGTTGGTAGAAAGCCTGAATTGTAAATTACACTAATGAAGCTTTTACTTACCGCCACAAGATAATTTCAACGTGGGATTTTGGTACAAGAGTGACTAATACCAGCATGGAAGTATATACAAAAGTTGCAGGTTATTAAATCACATTTAGCAGCTAGACCCAGAGGGATGGAGGTCGGACCAATTCTTTACATCATGCAGGGGTCTGACTTGCCTTTTACCGGTCCAAGCTGCCGTCAGCCGGTTGTTGGGCTGGTTCCTCACGGACCCCAACCGCGCGCCCCGAACAGGAGCTCGCGGCCGCCGGCACTGCGCAGGCGTCGTGTTTTGGCGGGCGGCGGTTGTGCGAAGGAGGGAGGATGCGGTAAGTGGCTTCCTCAGGGCTACTGGGTTCATGGCAACCGGTAATACGGTATGTTATGTCCCTAAATACATCACATTTATTCGTGATCAGCATTGATTTTGGTCAGTGACCCCGTCAGATATCAGAGGTTGCAGCATTTCTTTAGCAAGAAAATGTTTACAAGATTATATACCTGTCGTCACTATTATTTTATTGCATGTGTAAGATTGGGTTTTCATTGCACCCATCAAAGACTCTTTTTTTGTTTCATATTTTCACTCTTTTTCTACAGTTCGGGTAAGTTTTAGAACATTAAAATTCAACGTCTCCTCGGGTTGCCAACCCTCCAGGATTGTCCTGGAGACTCCTGGAGACTCATTTCCAGGACACTGTTGCGAGCAACCCAGGAGAAAAATCATAAGGACAGTTAAAAAAAAAGTGTTTTTTCAATTTTTCTTTGAACCCTTTTTATTAGTTATAAAAATATTGGGCATGGGTAAAAAGGCTGTTAACTGACAGTTCAGTGGGGTAATGAAGGGTCTATTCACTTTCCAATTGGTGCAGGAAGGTGGTGCCCCTTGAGGATGGACGTGTCGGGCGACCAATGGCAGGAGTGTGGGGGCGGGCGATTGGAGGTAGGTGGTCATGTGATGAAACCTCCAGGAATATGTCCAACCAAAGTTGGCAACCCTAACATTTACTGCTAATTCTGTTTATTCCTAACTAGTTGATATGTATTGCTGGGTATTGGAAGATGGAGATGGATGACTGAGCAAAACCTGGGAACTTCGCTGTTTGTTGGCTCAGCCTATCATATTGTTGCATTCCCATCTGAAAAAAGTGTTGAAGCAGTGCAGAGAACCGCCAATAGTATCTTAACTATGGCTGCACTTGGAGCAATTTTTAGAAGAAGCACCTGCCTAATTGCACATCTCAGAGGAACCAAAGATGATCCAATGAATTATTTAATGGAGGCTGTGTTCGCGTGTTTTCCTCACAGCTACACAACTGGCACCACAGTGTGCCTGACTCCTGATGCACTTGCAGTTCTCATGAAGATGGGCAACATGAAAGGCTGGCGCATATCAGGACCTCCCAGACTTTAAAAACAGCGGAAGCAGTGCATACTATTGTAATATAACATATCCCGTCCAATGAAACTAACGTAAATTCTTAACAAAAAGGGTTTAGTACTTACGATGGAGGTAGCTTCTACATTTCTCTCCCGTGCCCAAACTAACCATTAATAGAGAGCACCAGTATGGGCTTCCAGTATTGGTGGTGAACACATGTCCAGCACTCCGACCGCAGTCTGCCTATCTGCCGTCCCTACCCAGTACATGGTAGGGCTGTAGGTGAAGCTGTGTTCGAGCCCCCACAATACCCTTGGTTCAAGTTACAGAGCTTCTCCAGCTCATCACACACACAACTTGTATCAGTTTATCTATTTGTTGGTGGTCATCCATGTCCAATTTAGCACTTCTCACAAGACCCCTTTTCCCATCCCAACCTTTTTAAAAAAGTGTCTTCCACCCTCACTTCTTCCCTGTCATTTCTTTATTCCTTACTTCACTTTCACTTGGTCCTTTTATCACAGCTGTTGTCCTTTTGTATGTTATCTTGCCTACTCTACTGCAGTTTTTTGTGCACCTCATCTATTTTTCAGTCTCTTTTTCTCCTTTGCATCAATGTGCTCCCCATTCCAACCTCGGGTGGTAAAATATTTTTAAAAATTTGTGTAGCCCTCTGGACATGAGTTAGAAGAAGTGCTGAAAAATTTAGTAGAGGTTGGAGCAGATGTGTGGCGGAGAGGAGAGTTTGTCCCGGGAAGACACTGATGTTGGACAAGTGGCTGGAGGCTGGGGAAAGGTTGAGGTCTCTTTAATGACAGCATTAAAAGACAGAAAAGCCAATTTAATGGATAATCATGTTACTTTGAAATATATATTTTTTGATTGTGTTATTTTGGACATTAAAAATCTCAGCTACTAGGAAAAAATGGCAAGGAAAATATGTGAGCAATTTGTGGAGATCCAGTGGCCAAATTCCACAATCAGACTAACTAGTTTACATAAGCAAAACATATTTAAATTATAGACATACAAATTTTTAATGGGAAAATGTTGACACAAAAAAGTGTGGCAAAAACATGACAACAAGAACTCGGGTTGTGCACACAGACATAAGGGGGGAAAAATTGGATAGGGGCCATTTTTGGGTGCAAGTACCCCACGCCCAATGGCCCCTGTGCAAGTTTCAGCCCACCCCAGGACTAACCTGCAATCAGCGTTCAATTCCAGGCCTTGCATGTGGGATCAATGCAATTTGCACATTCCACCACCAGAGGGAGCTCAATCTCTTAAAGGGAGGATGCTTCTTCGAAATCTCTTGAAAGGTAGCTGGTACCTGTTATTTGCTGAAAATAACAGTCTACTGTCTGCATAGAGTCTGAACCGAGATCAGACATCGCACACGTAAAACACAGATGCAGGTCCCATCCCTATGTTTACAGACTGATGAGTTAAGTTAAAACATTGAATAAGGGTTCCGCACTACTAAATCCCACATCCTGCAATCTGCATGCCAGACCTCACCAATCTGCCAATCTGAGTTTGTACCACGCCTGCGAGAATGTGTGTACCAAGGTTCTCTGCTGATGCACTAGAGGCCTTGGTGCAAGAGGTGGACAGAAGGAGGGGCATCCTATATCTGGGGGTGGGGTGGGGTGGAGGCAGGGGCAAGAGGCCCTCCAGACATATGCCCAAGAGGCAGTGGGGGAACGAAGTCAATGCCAGGCGCATAGCCCCATGAACATGGATGGAAGAAGTTCAATGCTTTGACACGAGTGGTCAAGGTGAGTGAGGTCAACTGTCAAGTGGCGTCTACGACCAACTGCACCACTTGCCACATCCACTGCTCCTCGCACTACACCCCCCATCACCCACATACCAACAAACTCTTTCCATCAGTACTCAACTCTGCCAATTAGATGCTTCCTCTCACCCTTACACATTACCACTGTTGTAAGCCATCCACCCACAACTCACAGGCCACACACACTGGCAGCTATTCAACCATGACAGGCACATCACCCAGATACACATCCCGCTTGCTTGCAGGAGAAGGTGGCACACAACAGAAGGCAGCAAGTGGCATTTAGCCCCTCAAGCCTGTTCCGCCATTCAATGAGATGATGATGGACCTGTGACCTAACTCCATGTACCCATCTTAGCCTCATATCCCTTAATACCCTGGTTCACAGAAATCTATCAATCTCAGATTTAGAATTCACAATTGAGCTAGCATCAGCTGCCGTTTGCAGAAGAGCATTTCAAACTTCTCCCACCCTTTGCGTGCAGAAGTGTTTCCTAACTTCATTCCTATACGTCCTGGCTCTAAATGTTAGGCTATGTCCCCGTGTCCTACTATTCAAGTATAGGAGTCCTCCAAAAACAGTTTCAAATGCATCAGCAGCCAAAAGCAATAATCCAGCAACTAACCTGTATCTCCTGCATGGTCCCTTTAAATAGCACTGGTGGAGGGGTCCTCCAGCACTCTAAGACATGTTCAGATGGTCGTTATTAAAACTGAGCGTTAAGTTGAGTGTTATACACCATTTTGGAACTTATCATTTTAAATCAGAGTTGCACAGTGATTGTATCCATTTTCTCCTTATTTTACATGTAGTCGGCGTTTGTTATTTGCACATGCTCTAATACCTATGCCAAGATGGCGTCTGGTGCATGCCATGCTAGAAACATGCATGCGCAGCCAAGACGCCATCTTGGCACTTCAAGAGGCCGCGAAGCACCAAAGCAACTGGCACTATCAGCCCATTTTCTAGCCCTTTGTGTTTAGACTGAGATTTGTTTGTTGAGACTGAAAATTCTTGTGTTCACACAAATTTGCCTACATTTTGGAGCCCCTCAAACTGACAAGATCAGGATGGGGTGGACGTAGTGAATGTATTTCACAGTACATCTGAGGAGGAGGCACAGCACCATCTGCGGCAGGCATGGCGTGCAGTTCTGGGATCTGCAGGTGCACAAGACAGAGGTGCGCAACAAGAACTTGGAAAAGAGCAGAGAGTGGACCAACGGAGTGCCTGAGACAGCAGGAGGCACTTCTGATATAAGAGGGTCTACAGGCAGAGGCTGAGCTTCCTGGGCCTCTCTAAGGAGCAATGCCTACGCAGGCTCAGATTGAGTCAGCAGGTGGTTGCAGACATCTGCACGTTCCTTCATGAAGATCTGCTGCCGGCTCTGCCTGGTGGCCACGCATTGCCTGTCGCAGTTAAACACACCATTGCCCTCAATTTCTTCGCCTCCAGATTCTTCCAGGGTGCCACTGGTGACATCTCTAGGCTGTCTCAGATGTCTGCACATAAGTGTATATGACGTGATGGATGGCTTGTTTGCCAGGACATCCGACTATGTCAACTTCCCCCGCAACGACATCAGCCAGACTGAGAGGGCAGGGAGTTTCAACTCTCTGGCTGGCAACACACGGGTGCAGGCACAATTGATTGCACACAAGTAGCAATCCGAGGACCTCCACATGAGCTGGGACTGTTCATCAACCGAAAGGAACATCATGCCATCAATGTGCAGCTGGTTTGCGACCGCCGGAAGAGGTTTCTGCAGGTATGTGCCAGATTCCCTGGCAGCTTCCATGATTCCTTAATTTTGCACGAGTCCAACATTCCGGACTTCTTCCACACACAAGACAGACTTAAGGGCTGGCTCCTTGGAGGCAAGGAATACCCCCTGCAGACGTGGCTCATGCCACCTGTGACAAACGAGGCACAGCAGCGGTACAACTAGAGCCACATTACCACCAGGTCTGTCATTGAGCAAGCCATAGGAATGCTGAAGATGTGCTTCAGGTGCCTGGATAGATCGGGGGGAGCCCTTCAGTACTCGTCAGCGAGGGTGTGCAGAATAATCATCGTGTGTTACGTCCTGCACAACATAGTGCAGCAGAGAGGGTTACAGGTGGAGGAGGTCGAATGGATTTAAGAAGCATCCTCATCTGCCGGCAACACTGAAGAAGCGGAGGAGAAGGAGGGCAAGGAGGAGGAAAATGAAGATGGGGAACCCATCTCCAGAGCAGCGGCGCACATAGCTGCCTGTGATGCCAGTGATTCCCTCATCTCTGACAGGTTCTTATAATGAGATCTGCAAATTGAAGACTTTCAACTATTCAGGCCACCACCAGCAACGTCCCCACCATCCCCCCCCACCCCTCTGTTTTTCGACACCAATTCTTCAACCACATATACAACCATTGCATACGTGCCCAATGGGTGGCATCATGCCTTGGCATTCATGATGAAGCACATGAAAGGACAAATTCACAAAAGGAACTCAATGATAGGCAAGATATGGCAGTGATGTTGAGAATTATAACATTTAATGTGATATAAACTAAAAAATTTATAAATTAACAACATGAGATTTCATCAAACACCCTTGTGCATACCCTTGGCGAATTACATTGCGTTCGCCTTTCTCATCCTACTGCTTCTATGTGGTGTACCCCCTGTGCTTCAGCAGAGGTAGTGGAAGGTTGCCCTGACTGTTGAGATGCTCTCAGCCTACAACCTCTGGGTTTTAGAGCCCTGAGGGCCCCGCCAAAGACTGCATCACCTGCACCTGTACAGGGGCAGACTGGACCATTGGGAGAGGAGGCAGCATTGCGGGTACTGATTGAGGGGGGGGCAACGGATAAGGGGTGGGAGTGCTTTGAGTGGAGTCCCCATTTCTATGTCTCCTTTTGCCATCATCCCTCTCCTGAGCCAGCGCAACATCACTCCCATCACTCTGCTTGTCAGCAGGCTGGTAAGCAGATGTGCCGCATTCTAAGGCCACAGCTAAAGAATCTGTCTGCCTGTTTAAGGCAGCAGGCATGTTGGCATCCAGAGTCCACATGGCCATTATCAGGGCCTGCATGGACTCATTAGAAAGCCGTGCTTGAAGCTCAATGTAGGATAGCATTTTCTTCATCGCAGACATTCCCGCACTTACCTGCGCCACCACTCCACCAGCGATGGAGTTGGACTCCTCCATCCTCTCCGTTATTGTGGAGAGTGTGCATGGCACTTGTCCAGTACCTTGCAAAGGTGCAAATGTACCTCTGTCATTCTCAATCTCAACGATGGCCCCCGTGGTTCAGCATCTGTGTCCAGCTGAGCACAGCTTGGAGAGGAGTGCGCCCTCCGACGCAGACTCTCCACAACTGCCCATGCCACTAGTGTCTGCTCGTGCACACTTGTGAGTGGTGAATCACCAAGTGACAACCCAGCTATCTGGCGAGCAGGACCAACCAAAGTGCCAGTATCTGCGCTGGTGCATGGCTATATGTCATGTGACGGTGCACCCTTGGAAGGAATGAGCTCATCTGAGGAATCACCTTCTTCCATTGCAGCTGAATGTTGTTGAATCCATGAAGGCCCTGGAAGACAACAGAAACTAATATTAATTATTCATCGGAAAAGCGACAATCTTCCCAATGACCATACTGAGGTGTGGAACCAGTCAACCATTGATAAAATCAATTCATGATGTGTGCGAAGGATGTTAAAGTTCTGTTACCAGCTATCCGCGGGTTGCCAGTCTCTCCATCTCCGACGGCCAGGCATGCAACCATCTGACTGATGTCCATGGCCTCCTCCTCTGCATCTGTCAGCTGGCCTATTTGTGGTGGCCCGCCTCCAGTTCTACTCCTCTCCCTTGCATTTTACGCTCTCTTCTGCTACAATGGGAGAAAGAACAGATCTGTGAGTGACTGAAGGTGACGTCTTCACCCTATGAATGCATTGCTTTGGGTGAGGATAGCAATGAAACAGATGCATCAGAGGCTGAGTATCAGACAGATGCTTCACATTGCATCAGGATTGGGGTGAGTGACAGTGGTGGGTGCACAAATGGGGAGGTGAGGAAGTGCATAGAAAGTGAAGGTTAGTTGATGCTGAAATTTAAGTGGGTGTGAGGAGTGATGTGATGGAGTAGGCTTGCCAACACAGAGTGAGAGGAGCGAGAGGGTTCTTTTCACAGGATGTGGGTGAATCAGCAAATGTACTCACTTTTCCTGATTTGGTTAGGTCATTAAACTGCTTCCTGAAGCATTGAACCCAAGACCTGGGCACCGTGCTTTGGCTGCTCAGCTCCTCTGCCACCTCCAGCCACACCTTCTTAGTGGCAGAAGCAGGTCGCTTCCTCCTGTTGCTGAGTACGGAATGTCCCTCCTGTTTCTCACTCCAGCCAGTAGCACCTCAAGGGAAGCATCGCTGAACCTGGGTGCTGCTTTTGCTGTGTGTTGTTCCATTTTCCTTGTTCCTCCTTTCTCCTTCAAAATCCATTTTTGCATTGGCCCTTTAAATACTGCAGTTCGCAGCATGTCATGTGGGTGTGCAGTATGCCCGCTGCGCAGCTTGGAGATGCGAAACCCGGAAGTAAAATTAAGTGCCTTCAATTGAGTTGCAATCTCTCAATCTGATGCGCTAAAATTATTTCCAGGTTTCCCATGTGACTATTCACCCACCCGCTGAGTTCCCACCACCATGCTAAAATCATGGCCAAAGATTCTAATTTCTTATACCTGAGATGGTGAGAGAGAGAGATATACAGACAGAGGGCAAGACACAAAGAGAAGGGCAGACAATTTCTTCTGCAGCTCGCCAGTCTGATGTAAATGAGGCCCTAGGCTCAATATCGGGTTGGCCTTGGCCCTATCCTTTCTGGCGCAGGGTGTGTTCAATCCAATTTCTAGACTTTATTAATATTTTAAATCGTCCTGACATCTAAAATACAATTTGTTCTGAATACCTAGGTATGGAAACTTTTCAAAGAAATTTCTGAGCCCTTTCACTGCAGTAAATCTTCTTCTAACTCTTGGACCAGGTATGGATTGCAGCTCTTCAGTACATTTTACAGTTCATTTTTTGTATTTGCTTTTTTGCTCCTTATAATTTCAAGGAGCCCGGAGATTTACCTTTGGCTTGTTTTCTCAGCAAGAATCTGTTCTCTTTCATCCATGTCAATGATTTCTCTCTGAAGTAGTTGGTCAAGTATAGCTTCAGTTGGTCTGATTTTCATTATGAAACTTTCTCTGTGTTTTTCAATAAAGGTTTCAGCTAAAAAAAAATTATTAATCAAGATTATCATTGAAATATAAATTAAAACAATGTCCCTTCAAGTTAAATTGTGTGCTGTAGATGCCTCTTTAGTTAAATAAAATAAAGATAATAGAATGAATAAAGCTGCAGCATTTTACAGCAAGTAATTACTTAAAGTTTGAGAAATTGATGGAGCCGGAAGCAATTTAAAAACTTTAATCTAAAGGAATGAAAAGCCTTGTTAAATTATGAATAGCATGTTCCCGTCATGCAGGATATTGATTTAAAAAATCAGACATTTCAATGTGCTAAGTATACACTGAACATGTCATTTAACCAACACTTTTGAACCTCTATTAGACAAAATTATTCTTTTCATCAAACAGACAGGAATAAACAATTTACCTGATGATTGAAATACAGCAAAGGTAAACTTGGGGAAGACAGGTAGGTAACCAAGCTTGGAGCATGATGTGGAGAGAATGATGGAGAAATCCCAGGTGGATAATAATGGGGGACAAAGCAGTGAATTGTGGGAATGTGGAGTGAGAATATCGGAGATCTGGCAGAGGTGCAAAGTGTTTTGTTTCAGTTTACCTGTGTATTTAGATTGTTTGGGTTTTACACTCTCTTTGGCAAGCAGAAATTCCTTGACTTGAATCTTCACTCTGAACTGATTCTTTAGCAACCCGCAAGTTGCCAATGCCATTGCTTTGGTGGAGTGGTCCATCCACAAAAATTACACAGAATCCACAGAAATCTATCCCACATAAATAGATAAAAATTAAAATAAACTAAACCTGGAGTGAGATTTGAGAGCAAAGTCTGCAGCAGCTGCTTCTTGAGTGTGTGGGGAAAAAATGACAACATTTGAAGAAATGTAAGGAGTCATACAACACCAGGTTATAGTCCAACAGTTTTATTTGAAATCACAAGCTTTCGGAGGCTTCCTCCTCCTGGTGTTGTAAGACTCCTTACATTTGTCCACCCCAGTCCATCACCGGCATCTCCACATCATAACATTTGAAGAATTGTATATGCACAGAGGTAGCATTTCCACTTTATTTATTTTAGCCAGTTGGGCTCCATATTATGCAATAAATTGCATTGTCCTTTGACTTTTTATTGCTACTGTACTTCTAAAGCCAGTAATAATCTTCACATGTTAAAACCACAACTAATATTAGCTCATTTTGGAATAATCGGAGCAGACATTTGCTTTATGGTGAGGCTCTTGATGAGATTAATCAAGCGTTGCAGAATCATATAGTGCAGAAGGTGGCCATTCAGCCCATCATGCTTATGCCAACTCTTTGAAAGAGCTACCCAATTAGTCCCACTCCCCTGTCCTCTTCCCATAGTCAGCTGGGCTTCCACATTTTGTAGATGGATTTGTATTTGGGCAGCCTGAGGCTACCGGCCTATTGTAAATTCTGAGGGTTTATAAGTTACCCATGTTCTCAATGTCATTAGCAACCTGATGGCAGTGTCTCAGAAATAAAATTCTAAATACTTAAAAGTATTCTAAATACTTATAAATACAAACTATCAATAAAAATATATAACACTATAGTTTCAAAGTCATTGCCCACCAGCAAATATTAGCTAAATGTTTGACATGAACATTCAATATTTAATTGCAATATTGGTAAAAAACTTATCCATTAATGACACTATAATATTTTACTTAATTTAAATAGGTTTCCTTCGTGAACAGCAGTTCTATGGAAAGTTGAATAGCAAAACTACAAGTTACATGGAGCCAGTTCACTGTGATGTCATCTACCAGAGTGTATTGCAGGAAGGGACATAAATTGCCCAGGCAATACTACAAAGTGGACTTTTCACAACCGACATCCCATACTTCAAAACCCATGGAAGAGGATTGCAATCGTGAATGTAGGATTATGATTAGCAACTGTTCGACTTGTGGTGAGTTCTCATCAGAGCAAATAAAAAAAAGGCTACATTTGCTGACCATGACATTTCGCCTAGTGAAGAACTGTATTGACTAGGAGGAGGGCTTCACATGGAGCACATCAAATACAATGGACTCAACATGTGACAGACTGTACTGTCAGACTTTCACACAGTGAAGATCACTGTACTCACAGACTTTCATATAAAGTGAAGACCTAAAGGATTCTACAAAATGAATTTGGCATTACATACCATACTTGTGTGGGCTTGCGCAGCCAGGAAAAGTGTGTGGCCACATGGAGCACAGCACCACGCTCGTGTAACTACTAGGAACCCATGAGTCACTACTATGATTACTGCAGTCATGCCTGCCACTACTATGATTCACTACTGAGATTAATACCACTACAATTATACAACTAAAGTAGTAAAATTATAAATTAGTTAATTAGCAAGCAAACTCACCAAAAGCAGCTACTTTACAGATCCTTACAAAGAAAAGCACAAAGACCCCAGGAATCCTTAAAAGCAGAAGCAAGGCACTGAGCTCCTGTAAGTTTGAACTTTTCTCCATAACAGATGTGACTCATTTCTAACTTCCAGCTTGATCCATCATAATTTCTTTGGGAATATTTAAAGGGACGCTTTTGCTCGGTAACACGATGTGCTTTGATGAGTTTGTGAAGGGGGCAGAATACAGTAACATGATCATGTATCCTAGATCATAGTGACATGATGTGTGATGCCGTAGTTCACAAGGTGTGTGATCAGACTGATCAGCTTCATTCATTATAGGGGATACATAGCTTCAGATACAGGGAGCCCTGAAGAAGGAATTTGTAACTGTGGGATTTAATTACACCACAATTTCCATAAGCAGCTGTAACAACCTGAGGGACTGCCTCTCCAACTTCACCCAGTTTCTCTGTCTCTGTCTGTCTTTCTGTTGCTCTCTGTTTCTCTCTATCTCTGTCTGTTTATGTCTGTCTCTCTCTGTCCTGTCTCTTTCTCTCTGTCTGTCTCTCTGTCTCTGTCTCTCTCTCTTTCCATCTGCCTCTCTCTTTGTATCTCACTGTCTCTCTCTTTGTGTCTCTCTCTCTGTCTGTCTCTGTCTCTTTTTTGTCTTTCTGCCTCTCTCTTTTGTGTCTCTCTGTCTATCCCTCTCTGTCTCTGTCTTTCCATCTGCCTTTCTCTCTCTTTGTGTCTCTATGTCTCTCTCTCTGGAAGAAAACATTCTTGGGCCTGTGCAGAGGAGGATTCCCTGAGTTTTTGCCCAGGCTCTGGCTTCCCAAAGATTTCTGGGCCCACATCCACCCGCCGTTAAATGCTTGATGCCTGGGTTCTTGTATCCTGAGGTTGAACAGTGACAGCAGCAGGAAAACACAGCAGCGGCCATGTTATCTTGATTTTCTTTGCATTATTGTATGCCAGTCCATGTATGGGATGGCCGTATTGTGCTGCAGCAGAACCAGCCCCTATAAATGGGAGAGGTGAGGTGCACCAATGTGGGGACATGGAGGGGCACAATCCCGAGCACCTTTCTGTCACTGCTGGTGCCACATCCACTGAAAAATCGTCAGGGGGAGGCAGAAAGTCTAGGCAGCAATGCCCGCCTTCTTATTACTGTACACATGAAGTCAGCGTACTTAAAAAAAAATCTAGTACCTTTTTTGTAACTGAATAAATGAGGTGAGTTTCACCAGAACCAATTTATTCAATTTGGGAATTTCTCCTCTGTCAATGTTGTATTGTTGTCTGCATGGAATCTGAGGAGTGTTCGCACTCACCTACATAGTTCACCTGACGAAGGGGGAAGCCTCCGAAAGCTTGTGAATTTAAAATAAAATTGCTGGACTATAACTTGGTGTTGTAAAATTGTCTACATAGACTAGTGCAGGAATTCTCACATTGTGAAGAATTAGTTCAATCCAGAGGATCCTAAAATACTCCTTACAATGAAACAGTGTATAAGAGAATCATTGGCAAAACCGTTTAATTTGGTTGTAAAATAGAATGAGATCCAGTGGAGTCCTGTTATGTTGAGTAGGTCAGGAATTAAACCATGTAAAGTTGTTTTGAAACCTTGCCACAGTAACATGCAAAACAGAAATAGTGCAGTATCTTTAGAATTATTTGACATTTTTAAAAGACATTTTGCATCTTTTAAGGGAAACATAAAATGAGGGGAGTGCAGGACAGTGAGATTAGTTTTGGATTTCTGTAATAAAGACCCAGCACAGACATGGGCTGAATGGTCTCCTTTTGTGGTGTAAACTTCTGTAGTTCTATTCATTCAATTAACATTATCTGTACATGTTTAGTACATTTATCAACGGACACATCTCATGTAAATCTACTATATTTTGCATACCATGGCTCTTTTGCCTGTGTACTTTTCCTAGTTCCTGATGATTCATACTGCTGTGCTTGACTTTGAGTTGATGGGCATGCAGAGTAAATTTGTAGCAATGTTTATTAATTCAGTCAGTGGCCCTGCTGTTAGAATTAAATAACCAAGTTATGACCAGTGTCAATAAGTTACCATTTTGCTCTTCTCGTCGCCCTGTTGTGCTGCCTCAGATACCAATAGTACAGAGAACCTTCACCTTTTTTTAACCAATTGTTTTTTTGAAGCACAATGAAAGCACAATAATGGGTGTGTTAAATATAGTGGGGGTGAAATTCGATAACCCCCAAATACAGGCGCAGGGATCGCAGTGCGCAATTAACCCGTGCCCGGTGTTTCCAATGCAGGCAACACGTGAGATTTGCGCTGCCTCCTCATTTCCATGATTAGTACATGCAGCCAGCGCTACCTATGCCGTTAAGCGGCTGCATGCACCAGCAGGAGTCCCGATTTGGGGCATGGCCAGCACTAGTTAAAGGCAACCTGCACCTCTTAAAGGGGAGGTGCACTGTCGATGGAAGTAGTGCAGGATGACAGGCAGAATGGGTGGACTGGCAAGAGAGCGTGCCCCGAGGTTCTTCAACGCACTGGAGGCCTTAGTGGAGGGAGTGGATAAACGGAAAGCAACCCTGTACCTGCAGGGTGGCAGGTGATCCTCCAGATACCAGCTGCGGAGGCAGTGGGAGGAAGTGGCCATGGAGGTGAATGCCAGGAACATTGCACCATTCATGTGGATGCAGTGCAGGAAGAAGTTCAATGATTTGACACGAGTGGTCAAGGTGAGTGAATGCAAGTGTCAAGTGGCACATCTTACCAACCGCATCACTGCTCCATGCACGACACCCCCTGTCACCAACCACCAACAAAAGCTGCCGATCTGTACGGCATGCTGCACTTCGGATGCTGCATCTCACCCTCACATAGTACCACACTTGCAATCCACACACCCACCACTCACAGGTGACACACACTGGCAGCTATTCACCATGACAGGCACATCCCTCAAACATCTTGCAGGACACTCATTGACACATTTCCCTCTGTCTTGCGGGAGAAGGTGGCGCATAACAGCTGGCAGCCTGAAAGACCTGAGGGAGGACAGGCATGCCTACATGTCCTAACACCCCTGGAGGAGACCGTGCTGCGGATCATTGGGCAGCCGTCGTTGCAGCCGTGGACATAGGCGGCGCCGGAGGTCATAATAAAGTGGGGGGGGGGGGTCTCTGCATACCTAATCCTCCTCGTTTCCCACATCTCCCTCATCCCACAATCTTTTCTGACTCACGTACTGCAGATGGTGTCAGCACATACATCTTACTTGCTCCTCTCCCCCTCCACAACTCAACCCGCTTCCCTTTGTCATTGCAGAGACCCAAGAACTGGAGCCAGCACCGTCCGAGGTGGAGGAGGAGGACACTGACATTGAAGCCGCACCGTCACTTGATTTGACACTCGCATCCACCAGCTCAGATACTGATCCTGTGCGTCCTTTAGAGGCTAGGTTAGAGGAGGGATCTGCACGTGGTGAGACACCGAGCACAAGTGCGCAGGAGCCAGGGTGGAGGGAATGGATATCACAGGTGCCAGCTCGCTGGAGGGTGGACCACCAAATGCTTGGTGCACTGGAAATCCCGCCAGAAAGCCTGCGCACAATGTCAAGAGGAGTCCACCTTGAACTTGGCACAGGGCTTTGTGCAGAGCTTGGAGCCCATCCTTACCAACATGGAACGGGTGGTCATCTCCATTAGCTCACATGTAGAACCCACCATGATGCAGTGTCTGATGATTGATGTCGCGGCTTCCATTGCAGCACAAACAGCTGTCATTGCAGCACAAACCAATGTCATCAAAGGTCTGCATGCTTCAGCTGAAGCTCAGACTGCTGCTTTGGAAGCTCAGACTGCTGCTATTGTGGCTCCGGGTATCACTGTGGAACGGGACTTCCAGGGCATTACAGCACTCCAGCAATTCGTTCTCCAGCGCATCACCAGGAGTGCTGAAGCGCCTCCCCGTGCGAGTGGCAGTGGCGTCATGGCAGTCGAACCTGCTGTCGTCTCTCCAGACGACAGCATTGCTGCTCCCACCCCTGCCACTCCGCCAGTGCCCTTGCTGTTGCCTGTCAGCCAGCCAGGCCAGACTGCTGCAGCTCATGCTGAGATGGTGCAGTCTGAAGCCGGGCCCTCCCGGCCCAGAGCTGCTCGAGGTCGTCCTCCAAAGCCATCTGCATGTTCCTCAATTGAAGACCAGCAGCCTTCCACCTCCCATGCTCCAGCCACTGGGGATGCACCTAATAGGAGCACTAGGAAAGGCAAAGGCACACAACGACAGGCACTGAGGGAATGCACTAGGGTGAATAGTCTAATGTTTTATATCTGAGTTAATGTATTACGTTAGAAATTTGTATTTGAAGTCGCAGATGGTGGTAGTTTTTATTTATGCAATGAGTTGCGGGAGGAAGCAATGTGTAATCATATGGAGGGCGATTTGATAGTGATGTGGGAGAGGACAGGTGGGGAATGTAGGACTGTTGGTGACTTGGGAGTTGTTGTTGAGGTCAGTGATATCGCTCACTAACAAGGTGAGCACGCAGAGCCCTGGCAGACAGGGCCTGTGCACCTTGTCACTTCCTTGCGTCTTCCTCCACTTCCTCCTCTGTCTCCTCCTCCTCTTCCTCAGCCTCTTCCATCTCGTCCTCCTCTTCCTCTGCCTCTGGCTCAGGGTCTTGATGGATAGGCGGTGGCAAGGACTGTTCCCTCGTAATGACGAGGTTGTGCAGCATGCAGCATACCACGACAAATCTTGACACCTGCTCAGCGGAGCACTGCAAGGCTCCACCAGAACGGTCCAGGCAGTGAAAGCGCTGCTTTAGGAGGTCTATGGTGTGCTTGATGACATTCCGTGTGGTCGCACGTCTCTCGTTGTATGCCCACTCTGCATATGTGCATGCGTGCTGACCGGAGTCATGAGCCACCTCATGAGGGGATAGCCCTTGTCACCCAGTAGCCAGCCTTTCACTTGCCGAGCCAGTTCAAAGATAGTTGGGACATTGGACTGCCGCATAATGAAAGTATCATGGTTGCTGCCAGGGTAGCGGGCATTGACCTGCATGATGCACTGCCTTTGGTTGCACATCAGCTGCACATTGAGGGAATGAAGCCCCTTTCATTTCATAAAGATGGCTGAGTTGAGATGTGGAGCACACGTCGCAATATGCATGCAGTCAATGGCACCCTGCACCTTGGGGAAGCCTGCAATACAAGCAAACCCTCGTGCTCATTCGTTCTACTCTCTATCAAGAGGGAAAGTGATGAACCTGTTGTGCAGCTCGTACAGTGCCTCCATGACCTCCCTAATGCAGCAGTGCACTGCAAACTGCAAGATGTTGCACATATCGCCAGCAGAGGTCTGAAAGGATCCAGAGCCGTAAAGGTTCAGCACCACGGTTACCTTGACAGCCATAGGCTGTGCTGTCCTTGCCCTACTACGAGACTGCAGTTGCGGCTGCAGCAGTTGACATGTCTCCATCACAACTTCTTTCGTGAACCGCAGCCGTCAGAAGCACTGATCTTCGCTCAGGTTGAGGTAAGAGAATTGGTCCCTGAAGGCCCTTATGGGATATGGCCTCCTGCTCAGTGCACTGCGCCTCCTCCTCCTCTTCCCTCTCCTCGCAGCTCTGTGTGCTCCCAGTTGTGTTCTATGCCCCCTGGGAGCCCTAGCAGGCCACCCATGGTTGTCAGGAATCTTGTGCAGCACACTGACACCAACAGCAATGCAGTACCTGCCAAACCACTCTCTATATACGACAGCAACTCTCTCCAAGTTTCGGAAGCTTTATCAAACACGTCCAATTGTACCAGCAGCTTGAAGCAATAATCCAGCAACTAGCCTGCAACACCTGCATGATCCCTTTAAATTGCACTGGTGGAGGGGTCCTCTAGGCCGTCTAAGACATGTTCAGCTGTTTGTGGTTAAGACAATGCGTGGCTGGAGCTTTGAGTGCCAAAATAGTATCTACCCCTTTAACTCAGCGTTGCAAACTAAATTAACGCATATTCTCCTTACTTTACATGATGCCGACGTTCGTTATCTGCGCATGCGCAAACTCCTTTACCAAGATAGCTGCCGGCGCATGTGCACGTATATTCCGGACGCCATTTTGGGACCGTAGGAGGCCACATAGCGCCTGAAAAGCAGGCACTACACAGCCCAATTTCTTGCCCAGTGAGTTTTAGTTAAGGATATAGACAGCAGTGCTATTAAAAGGCTCCAACTGTGGCCTCATTGTTCAATCAAGACGCCTACTTTTAGTTAGGTGGCCATGTTAATCCAAACGTACAAAAGTGGTGGACAGGTAAAGACCAGATGGTCCGTTGAGCCTGTACCATATTTAATAACTTTGCTTTGTTATAAATGACTTGCATACATGAGACGAGGTTTATGTATTTGTTTGGGCTAAAAGTAGGGGGCTCGAATTATACGTGGCCATATTCTCCCTCTCAGAGGATCAATTGATCCACCGTCTTTGGAGAAATCAACAGCACCGCACCAGTGCATTCTCAATGTAACTGTTGTTCTGCTCTGTCGCTCCAGTGCTGCGATATTTAAGTGACAACTTTCCCTCACAACTCCTGATTTCAGGCTTCCGCTAGTGATTGAAATGTGAAACCAGCCCAGCAGGATAGATACAAGGAGAGGAGATTTTAAATCAGCAGCGGGAGCCAGGACTGAAGGCAGGCAGAGTTGCCATATTTTTCTTTATCACTGTGCTGGAAGAGTGAAGCAACAGCAGAGAAAGATATGCTGGTTCAAATGAGAAAGAGCAGAGAGAAAATGTGTTTGCAGATGCCCCCTGACGCAAAGAGGAAAATTTCAGTGACTAGAACCTTTGTTCTATTGACACTCATCTTACACAATGATCCCAGGTTTTCTTTTGACTGTTTTCTATGGATATTTAGGAGGTTGTTTTATATGTGGATTGTTTTATATAGAAAGACATACGGTAAGGCCTGGTTTGAGAATGGTTTATAGTTCCAAATACTACATCACATAATTGGAAGGTGCAATATTACTAAATTTAATTGTCTCTGCTGTGCCCCAAAATAATTATATTTTATTGTTTTTTTCCATCAGGGGTGTAAAGCTTTTCTGCCTTGCTGAAACTATATAAATGACTTTTTTTTTATTTGTTCATGGGATGTGGGCATCGCTGGCAAGGCCAGCATTTATTGCCCATCCTAATTGCCCTTGAGAAGGTGGTGGTGAGCCGCCTTCTTGAACCGCTGCAGTCCGTGTGGTGACGGTTCTCCCACAGTGCTGTTAGGAAGGGAGTTCCAGGATTTTGACCCAGCGACAATGAAGGAACGGCAATATATTTCCAAGTCGGGATGTTGTGTGACTTGGAGGGGAACGTGCAGGTGGTGTTGTTCCCATGTGCCTGCTGCTCTTTTCCTTCTAGGTGGTTGAGGTTGCGGGTTTGGGAGGTGCTGCAGTGCAACCTGTGGATGGTACACACTGCAGCCACGGTGCGCCAGTGGTGAAGGGAGTGAATGTTTAGGGTGGTGGATGGGGTGCCAATCAAGTGGGCGGCTTTGTCCTGGATGGTGTTGAGCTGCTTGAGTGTTGGAGCTGCGCTCATCCAGGCAAGTGGAGAGTATTCCAACACACTCCTGACTCGTGCCTTGTAGATGGTGGAAAGGCTTTGGGGAGTCAGGAGGTGAGTCACTCGCCACAGAATACCCAGCCTCTGACCTGCTCTTGTAGCCACAGTATTTATGTGGCTGGTCCAGTTAAGTTTCTGGTCAATGGTGACCCCCAGGATCTTGATGATGGGGGATTCGCTTGATGGTAATGCTGTTGAATGTCAAGGGGAGGTGGTTAGACACTCTCTTGTTGTCATTGCCTGGCACTTGTCCGGCGTGAACGTTACTTGCCACTTATGAGCCCAAGCCTGGATGTTGTCCAGGTCTTGCTGCATGCGGGCACGGATTGATTCATTATCTGAGGGGTTGCGAACGGAACTGAACACTGCAATTGTCAGCGAACATCCCCATTTCTGACCTTGTGATGGAGGGAAGGTCATTGATGAAGCAGCTGAAGAAGGTTGGGCCTAGGACATTGTCAGGAGGAACTCCTGCAGCAACGTCCTGGAGCTGAGATAATTGGCCTCCAACAACCACTACCATCTTCCTTTGTGCTAGGTATGACTCCAGCCACTGGAGAGTTTTCCCCCTGATTCCCATTGACTTCAATTTTACTAGGGCTCCTTGGTGCCACACTCGGTCAAATGCTGCCTTGATGTCAAGGGCAGTCACTCTCACCTCACCTCTGGAATTCAGCTCTTTTATCCATGTTTGGACCAAGGCTGTAATGAGGTCTGGAGCCCAAACTGAGCATCGGTGAGCAGGTTATTGGTGAGTAAGTGCCGCTTGATAGCACTGTCGACGACACCTTCCATCATTTTGCTGATGATTGAGAGTAGAATGATGGGGCGGTAATTGGCCGGATTGGATTTGTCCTGCTTTTTGTGGACAGGACACACCTGGGCAATTTTTCACATTGTCGGTTAGGTGCCAGTGTTGTAGCTGTACTGGAACAGTTTGGCTCGAGGCGCGGCTGGTTCTGGAGCACAAGTCTTCAGCACTACAGCCGAGATGTTGTCGGGGCCTTTGTTGTATCCAGTGCACTCAGCCATTTCTTGATATCATGTGGAGTGAATCGAATTGGCTGAAGACTGGCTTCTGTGATGATGGGGCTATCAGGAGGAGGCCGAGATGGATCATCTACTCAGCATTTCTGGCTGAAGATGGTTGCAAACTCTTCAGCCTTGTCTTTTGCACTCACGTGCTGGACTCCGCCATTGTTGAGGATGGGGATGTTTACAGATCCTCCTCCTCCCGTTAGTTGTTTAATTGTCCACCACCATTCATGACTGGATGTGGCCGGACTGTCGGACTTAGATGAAGGGACCAAGTGTAATGTATCCAAGTTTGCTGACGATACAAAGCTAGGTGGGAAAGTAAGCTGTGAGGAGGACACAAAGGCTTGATTTTCAAATGGCGACGGGAAAGCAGCGGGGCGGGGGGGGGCAATGGGCACGCGGCAAACCCGGATAATAAAACCTTACTGTTCCCCACGCGATCGTGAGGAAACTGATGCTCATTAATTTTGTTTCCAGGTTTCACGCCCGGCAGCTAGCCTAATTATCAGGCTGGCTGCCAACAGGAGCTGCAACGCCGAGGCGGGTGGTGGGGGGGGAAGAGAGAGTGAGAGACCTCATCGGGAGCTGGAATAAGAGTGGGGGGGGGCACAAAGATCGGGGGGGGGTACACAAAGATGGGGGTGTTACATCGGACATCGTCGGAGGGGGAGGAGACATTGGAGAAGAGACATCGGGGGGTGAGACATCGGAGAAGAGACATCGGGGGGTGAGAGATCGGACATCAGAGCAGGGGGGTGCAGGTGACATCCTCTGAAAGGTCGGTTTATTTATCTTTTTAATTTTGCGAAATGCTATTTTATTTAATTTATTTTGTTTATTTTTGCCTGATTTCACCAGGCGTGAATTGGAGAGCTGCCCAAATAAGTTGAAAATCATTGTAACTACCTACTATGTGACAAATAAAGTACCTTAAGTACCTCGTACATTTGCTTCTTTAAATATTGTCCCGCTGGCTTTAATTGCATTCCACAACCGCGCACGCACACAGATGCATCTGTGTGAGACGCGGAAGCGGCGGGTTGGAGCCGGGTTCCTTACTCGCTCTGGATTTTCCCAATTTTCCTATCCCCCCCCCCCCCCCCACCCCCGAAGCACCCGCACTTTGATTTGAAAATCGAGCCCAAAGAGTCTGCAAAGGGATATAGACAGGTTAAGTGAGTGGGCAAGAAGGTGGCAGATGGAGTATAATGTGGGGAAATGTGAGGTTATTCACTTTGGTAGGAAGAATAGAAAAACAGAATAATTTTTAAATGGTGACAAACTATTAAATGTTGGTGTTCAGAGAGATTTGGGTGTCCTCATACAAGAAACACAAAAAGTTAGCAAGCAGGTACAGCAAGCAGTAAGGAAGGCAAATGGCATGTTGGCCTTTATTGCAAGGGGGTTGGAGGACAAGAGTAAGGAAGTCTTACTAGAATTGTACAGGGCTTTGGTGAGACCTCACCTGGAGTACTGTATACAGTTTTGGTCTTCTTATCTAAGGAAGGATATACTTGCCTTAGATGCGGTGCAACAAAGGTTCACTAGATTGATTCCTGGGATGAGAGGATTGTCCGATGAGGAGAGATTGAATAGAATGAGCGTATATTCTCTGGAGTTTAGAAGAAAGAGAGGTGATCACATTGAAACATATAAGATTCTGAGGGGGCTTGACAGGGTAGATGAGAGGTTGTTTCCCCTGGCTGGAGAATCTAGAACTAGGAGGTATAGTCTCAGGATAAGGGGTCGGCCATTTAAGACTGAGATGAGGAGGAATTTCTTCACTCAGGAGGTTGTGAATCTTTGGAATTCTCTACCCCAGAGGGCCATGGATGCTAAGTTGTTAAGTATGTTCAAGGCTGAGATAGATAGATTTTTGGACTCATGGGGAATCAAGGGATATGGGGATCGGGCGGGAAAGTGGAGTTGAGGTTGAAGATCAGCCATGATCTTATTGAATGGCAGAGCAGGCTCGAGGGGCCGTATGGCCTACTCTTACTTATTTGGAGCTCACTATAATTATGTTGAAAAGCTAACACTAATTTCTCTTGGAAGGGTTAGAGGTGCTTTAAATATGGAAGGAAAATAATTATAGGGACTTCAAATACAACTCTACAGGGTAAAGTTAGATGTGCAGGTTAGCAGCCACTAGTAAAATGGCATTTAAGAGCATTAAGCACTCATCTGCTGTTATTGCCAGCTGTCCTTTCTAGCCTATAAATTGTACGTTTGAATCTGGCCAAAACATTTCTTACACTAGAAATAAAAAAACAAATACTCTCTGTAATCATTAAAACAAACTAAAGAGCACAAAAATATGCTTTGGAGGAAGAGGCATATGTCATGTTCTTAGGTGGATCGAATTGCTCCAGTCTAGGGTTTACAATCTATTCTGCTCTTCTTGATTATTAATGTGATTTTTTGTAATTTCCTGTGGATGTTAACAATTCTAATACAGATGGTATGATCTCTCTCCCTGGTTACTCCATGGAAACAAAGGGGCATGCACAATAAAACCCTGAAAACAGCTTTCTAAGTTACAGAACATAACTGGGCACTGAGACTCTCATACAAACAAGCCAATAATCTGCATCATAAATCATAGTAAATACACTAATAAAACCTAAATATGGCAATCTCTGTTATTTTTTTAAAAAATCATTATCACCCTAACCCCATTCCATATTTTATTTCCAAACACTAGCAGTTCCACAGGTATAGTGACTGGACACAGTGACAGTAACAGAAATACTGGAATGAAGGCAGTTAAATGGGTTTTTTTTCAAAAAATATACTTTATTCATAAAATTTGCAGCAGTACATACAATACAGTTGTCATATCACTTTCCAAACGTACACAATACAGATTATACAATTTGCAGGTTACGTCAAGTACAGTTCAATGAACACATTGGACATAATTACAGTTCATGACACTCTATGGTGTCTCATTGCATCAGACTCAACACAGATTATTGCTTACAGATTCATTTCTGGTCCATTTCAGATTCATTACAGGTACATTACAGCAATTTGAATTTTACTTTCTGCCCGAGGGGGTTTTTCCCTGATTGCAGCCCCTCGGTTTACAATGGCGGGAAGGCTCTAAACGGTTGCCTTTCCCCACAGAGCCTTTGCAGCGGCCGCACCCATCCTCAGTGCGTCCCTCAGCACGTAGTCCTGGACCTTGGAATGTGCCAGTCTGCAACACTCGGTCGAGGACAGCTCCTTGTGCTGGAAGACCAGCAAGTTTCGGGCAGACCAGAGGGCGTCTTTCACCGAGTTGATGGTCTTCCAGCAGCAGCCGATGTCCGTCTCAGTGTGCGTCCCCGGGAACAGCCCGTAGAGCACAGAAACCTGTGTTACGGAACTGCTCGGGACGAACCTGGACAGATACCACTGCATCTCTCTCCAGACCTTCTTTGCAAAGGCACATTCCATAAGGAGATGGGTGACGGTCTCGTCTCCACCGCAGCCTCCTCTGGGACAGCGCGCGGTGGCGCTGAGAGTCCGGGAGTGCATGAAGGATCTGACGGGAAGGGCCCTTCTCACCCCCAGCCAAGCTAGGTCTTGGTGCTTGTTTGAGAGCTCTGGCGATGAGGCGTTCTGCCAAATGACATTGACAGTCTGCTCGGGGAACCAACCGACAGGATCCACCATCTCCTTTTCCCGCAGGGTCTCGAGGACGTTACGTGCGGACCACTTGCTGATCGCCTTGTGGTCAAAGGTGTTTTCCTGCACAAACCTTTCCACGCAGGACAGGTGGGGCGGAACGGTCCAACTGGACGGAGCGTTCCGTGGCAGCGTGGCCAGGCCCATCCTTCTCAACACCGGGGACAGGTAGAACCTCAGCACGTAGTGACACTTTGTGTTTGCGTACTGAGGGTCTATGCACAGCTTGATGCAGCCGCACACAAAGGTGGCCATCAGGATGAGGGCCACGTTGGGCACGCCTTTCCCCCCTTTCTCTGGAGATTTGTACATCGTGACCCTGCGGACACGGTCCATTTTTGATCTCCAGACAAAGTGGAAGATGGCTCGGGTGACTGTCGCGGCGCAGGAGCGAGGTATGGGCCAGACCTGCGCCACGTACAGCAACACCGAGAGCACCTCGCACCTGATGACCAGGTTCTTGCCCACGATCGAGAGGGATCGTTGATGCCACAGTCCCAGTTTCTGCTTAACCTTGGAGATACGCTCCTCCCAGTTTTTGGTGCACGCCCCGGCCCCCCCGAACCAGATCCCCAGCACCTTCAGGTAATCCGACCTGACGGTGAAGGGGACAAAGGATCGGTCGGTCCAGTTCCCAAAGAACATGGCCTCGCACTTGCTACGATTTACCCTGGCCCCCGAGGCCAGTTCGAAACGGTCGCAGATGCTCATCAATCTGCGGACCGACAGCTGATCCGAGCAAAAGACGGCGACGTCATCCATGTACAGGGAGGCCTTGACCTGAGTGCCTCCGCTGCCTGGGATCGTCACCCCTCTTATGCCCGCATCCCTCCTGATGGACTCGGCAAAGGGTTCGATGCAACACACGAACAAGACGGAGGAGAGAGGACAGCCCTGCCTGACTCCAGATTTGATCGGAAAGCTTTCTGATTCCCACCCGTTGATTGAAACTGCGCTACTGATGTTTGTGTAGAGCAGTTGGATCCAATTGCGGATTCCCTCCCCAAACCCCATTTTGGAGAGCACGTCCATCATGTACGTGTGGGATATTCTGTCAAAGGCCTTCTCCTGGTCCAGGCTGATCAGGCAGGTGTTCACCCCCCTGTCCTGTACGTAGGCAATCGTATCCCTGAGTAGCGCCAGGCTATCAGAGATCTTCCTGCCGGGTACGGTGCAGGTCTGATCGGGGTGGATCACCACCTCCAGGGCTGACTTGACCCGATTGGCGATGACCTTGGACAGAATTTTGTAGTCCACGTTAAGTAGTGAGATGGGTCGCCAATTTTTGATTTCTTCCCTCTCCCCCTTCCGTTTGTAGATGAGGGTGATGATGCCTTTCCTCATGGAGTCTGACATGCTGCCTGCCAGAAGCATACCCCCGTACACTTCCAGCAGGTCTGGGCCTATCCAGTCCCACAGAGCCGAGTACAACTCCATCGGTAAGCCGTCGCTTCCGGGAGTCTTACTCTTCTCGAAGGATCGGACGGCCTTTGTCAGTTCGTCCAGAGTTAGCGGGTGATCCAGACTCTCCCGCTTGCTGTCGTCTAGAACCTCCGTGATAGACGACAAGAAGGAGTGGGAGGCCGCGCTGTCTGTGGGCTTCGCGTCGTACAGTCCGGCATAAAAGGATTTGCAGATCCTCAGTATGTCGGGCTGCGAGGACGTGACCGAGCCGTTCTCTTCCTTCAGGCTGCTGATCACAGAGCTCTCTCTGTGCACCTTTCGGAAGAAGAAGCGCGAGCAAGTCTCGTCCTGCTCCACGGAGCGGACTCTGGACCGGAAGATGATCTTGGAGGCCTCGGAGGCAAAGAGCGAGGCTTGCTGGTCCTTCACCTCTCTGAGTTCCTCCCCGACATCGATCCCCATCGACTGCAGCAGGAGAAGATTCTGCATGCTTTTCTGGAGTCGGGACGTTTCCCTCTGCCTCTCTCTCGCCTTCTGAACACCTTTGAGGATGAAGAACCTCTTGATGTTCGCCTTGATGGCTTCCCACCAGTGCACTGGGGAATCAAAGAGGGGCTTTACGGTTCTCCAACCTTTGTAATCCCTCGTCAGTTCCTCAATGTTTTCCGGGGTCAACAGTTTCACGTTCAGCTTCCATGTCCCCCTGCCCACTCTCTGATCGTCCTGTAAGTGACAGTCGGCCAGGAGGAGGCAGTGGTCAGAGAAGAACACCGGTGTGACCTTGGTGGATCTGACCTTGAGCTTCGGGGATACAAACAGGAAGTCTATCCTGGAACGGACGGACCCGTCTGGTCTGGACCAGGTGTATTGACGCGCCGCTCCGTCTGCAGGGTTGCTGAAGACGTCGCACAGCTTGGCGTCTTTCACCGCTTCCATCAGGAGTTTGGACGTGGCGTCCAGTTTGCTGTCGGCTCTGCCGGATCGTCCAGCCGCATCGATGATGCAGTTGAAGTCACCGCCGAGAATGACCGGCTTGGACGTCGCCAGCAGCAGTGGGAGCTGCTGGAAGACGGCCAGCCGCTCGTCCTTCAGAGCCGGGGCGTACACGTTGATCAGCCGGAGCGGAGCGTTTTTGTACATTACGTCTGCTACGAGGAGACGGCCCCCCACCACCTCCTTTATTTCGGTGATGGTGAAGTTGCCCCCCCGCAGCAGAATCCCCAGGCCGGAGGCACGGTTATCGTTGCCTCCCGACCAGATAGACGGCCCGTGGGCCCAGCGCTGCGACCATTGCCTGTAATTGCTGAGATGCGGCAGGCCGCACTCCTGTAAGAACAGCAGGTCGCTCTTGACCGTGGCCAGGTAGTCCAAGGTCGACACACATCGCGTAGTGCTTTTAACGCTACGCACGTTAATGGATGCGACTTTCAGACCCATTTTAACAACTGTTTAAAGTCTCACCCGTCAGTCCGTTTGCTGTTTCCAGCTCTTGGCCGTGTTTCTGCATATAGGTGATCTGTGTAAAGTGTTCCACGATCCCTGAGCTGAGGTACGAGTTCTGTTCTGCCTCAGAGAGGGGGTCGTCGTTCCGCCGGGGTGACATCGGCGGCCTGGAGTCGGGTGAAGAGTCCGTGCGATCCTCGATCGGTTGGGGCTCCTCGTTGTCGCTTCTCCCGGTTTCCCGGAGCTGGTCTTCGCTCTCTGTGGTGCTGCTCCCGGTGTCCCGGAGCTGGTGTGCGCTGGGCACTACGATGCTGCCGGCTTCCCGGAGCTGGAGGGCACTGGAGGCGTTGTCGCTCCCAGTGTTCTGGAGATGGGGGTTGCCGATCGCATCGGGGTCACCTTGGGTATTTTGCCGCTTTCGGTGGGACGGCTGACCACTTCGCTCCTGTCGTCCCTCCTCGTCAGACTCGGGGTAGTCGTTGCAGTCCGACTGCGACTCGAGTGCTCTTTTGACCCCTGGTGTAGTGTCGGCAGGGGCTTGTTTCCTTTTCTCTGGCTTCGTCTCCTCTCTTCTCCTATCCCCATCTCCTCCCCCCCATCCTTTCCCTCTTCCCTCCCCCTTCTCTTACCCCTCCTCTCCCTTCCCTCTTCACCCCATTCCTCTTCCCTCCTTTTTCTCACCCTGTAGCCTTAGTGCTGGAAACCAGTGAAGAAGGAACCTACTGTTTCCAATGTGCCTTCCTGAATGATATCAAATTCTGAATAGTTAGCACCATGAATGTAGTGACTGGTGTGCTGAGGGCTAATATAAAAAGAAAAACTGCAGACACTGTGGTCCCAATATTTACGGGGAGGCGGGGAGGAAGCGGGGACGTATGTCTGCGGCCGGGAAACCCAGAAATCCCGGGAAGGCGGAGGTCCTGCCGAATTTAACGGCAGCATCGCTATAGCGTTTTTTAACTCCGTTTCCCACCCGGCAGCCAGGCGGGAAAGCTAGCGAAAGAAGGTTGGGGGTTGGTGGGGGTGGGTTCGGAGCACGGCAGCGAGGAAGGAGGGAGGGAGGGAGAGATTGCGGGGGGTTGGCCGATTATGGGGGCATTAAAATTCCCCCCTGTAAGTCTGAAATTGGAACTGAAAGAATACACAGCAGGTCAGTCAGCATTCACGGAGAAAGATCAGAGAAATTTCAGAGGGAGCTTTCGTCAGAAGCCTGGTGAAGTTCTCACCCAAACCTTTCAGATACTGCTGATGTGCTATGCTTTTCCAACATTTTTAGTTTTTGAAGGGTTACTCTGATAGTTAATTGTTCCTTACAAACTGCAGCATAAAGCAATAGAAATGGTCGATTTTTATTGTGAAAAATTTTGGCATGAAATTCTTCATCAATCTGTATATGGACATTGGTATTGTTGGGCTTAGTATACTCCACTGTCTGGCACTCCAAGCGTGGAACTGTACTGGCCCGATTTTCCATCCATTCCCAGCCAGTGAAGCGCCAGGAGTGCCCGAGGATGGAATCAGAGCTACTGTAACATATTTTGTATCAAAGTATTATAGAGTCAGGTCGGAAGGGGGATGGAATACAGCCCCAGTTTAATACTGGGATCAGAGGGATAAATTGGGATTTATGATTAAGGTTGGATATGCAGATCTCGGAGATAGCCACAGAGATAGTATGCGTCCATCACTGGACCACCAAGAGTCAAATGTATGTTCTGCCAAACCTGGTCATGAGAAACAGTGAACGGAAACCAGAACTGAAACAACCAGAAAAAGTAAAAGTATACTTCGGCTGAAGTATTTTAAATTGAATGTGGTGCTAATCAAAAGAAAAATATTACACACCACCCTAACTGAAATGAAATCTTCCTATTCTGCCAGTGATAAAGCAGCCTACTGGAATCAGAGTACGTGGAGGGCCCTGGGTGGAATTCCTCTACAGTCAGTAGAGGACTGTAGGTGGAGATACCTGTACAGAGTGTATGGAGGGCCCTGGGTGGAGATACCTGTACAGAGTATGCGGAGGGCCCCGACTGGAGATTTCTGTACAGAGTATGTGGAAGGCCCTGGGTGAAGCACACCTGTATATGTTACAGATCTGTTTTTAGCCAGTTGGAAAGGGATCAGCATCCTTCAGTCAGTGCCCTCGATGCCAATCCTTCCTCTCAAATACCCCTGGAAAGTTCATTCCTGACTGAGACTCAAGATTGAAAGCATCATCACCCTTCCCCTCCTATATTAAACTTTCGTTCTTGTTTAAATTACTACCTGCCTATCACAGGCACACTCAGGCCTGCTTAAGGATATCCAAATCAGAACTGGTCTGAACTGAGCCAAATTGTTAATCTCTCAAAGAAATGTGAACTTTCCCAGTTCATACCAGTTCACATTATTTTGCTGCTTTCCCTGATGGACATGTCTTTGAATTTGCTTCCCCATCTAATAAATTGAATTAGCCATCTTTGATAAAAGGAAACAAGACTCTTACAGAGGGAATATTTTTTAGCAAATGTCAGCTTCTGTTGCTGTTTGTTTTTAAAGATAACAATCAGTTTAGAAGAAAACTGCAAGAAATAAACACAAAGAAATGAAAATCTAGGTAAATAAGCAGGCACTGGTCTGTAACAGAGTGTCATTGGTGTTGAATGGAGACTTCAGCACATAATCCAGGCTGACACTCCAGTGCAGTACTGAGAGATGCTGCACTGTCGGAGGAGTTGTCTTTTGGATGAGACGTGAAACCGAGGCCCTGTCTGCCTTCTCAGGTGTACGTAAAGGGTCCCTTGCCACTTTTCGAAGAAGTGCAGGGGAATTCTTCCAGTGTCCTGACCAATATTTATCCCTCAACCAGCATCACCAAAATCAGACTATCCAGTCATTATCTCATAGCTGTTTATTTAAAACTTAGAACCATCTGACCATCCTTACTGTCCTTCTTCAAACTTGAAAGGACTACACTTGAAAGGACTACACATTGCCTGTAAAGCAATTTGGGACATCCTGAGGTCAAGAACGGCACCATATAAATGCAAGTTCTTTGTTTCTTTAAATATAATGCTGAAATCAAATCATAGGGCTCGATATTAGGAGGACGGCGGGTTCACAGCGGGGGGTTGACTGGGTGCGTGGGTAAAGCGCCCAGTGAAATCAGGGTGCTCCGCACGGAATCGCAGGCTAATTGGAGCCATTTACCTGTGCTTCCGGGTTTCGCGCTGGAAAGCTGCGCAGCGGGCGGACTGCGCATGCACAGCATAGGCTGTCAGCTGGAGGAGACCTATTTAAAGGGGCACTTCTCCACTGACTGATGCTGCAGGAAATAGGAAAAATTACAGCATGGAGCAGCCCAGGGGGAAGGCTGCTCCCAGGTTTAATGTTGCCTCACTCCAGGTATTATTGGATGGGGTGAGGAGGAGGGGGAGGACAGAGATCTTCCCCCCGGTGGGCGGGAGGAAGCGGCCTGCCTCTGCCACCAAGAAGGCCTGGCTTGAGGTTGCAGAGGAGGTCACCTGCACCACCAACATATCGTGCACCTGCATACAGTGCGGGAGGCGCTGCAATGACCTAAGTAGGTCAGCCGAAGTGAGTACACTTACTCATTCCTCTACACTCCGTCTGCCACATCACCGGCCCCACCCCACATCTCCTTCTGCACTGCCAACACTACTCTATCACATCACTCCTCACACCCACTCAAAGCTCATCCTCATCTTACCTGCACTTACTCACCTCGCCAGTACTCATCCCGCCACTACCGCTCAACCCAATCCTCATACAATCTCATGGCTCTATCTCATACTCACCCTCTCATGCATCTCATTCACGGTCAGCCTCCCTCAACCTGCCACTACCTGTGCTGCAGCCAAAGGGCATGCATCACATATGCGCATAGGAAGCATAAGTCAAACGTGTCGTGAGCATGAAGGGGATGCACAAGGGTGTTTGAAGGATTGTTATGGTTTTTACCTATATTTAATTTCTGATCAACTCACATGACATATTATATTGGCACCACTACTGCCACGAATTTGCGAATCTTGTCTGGTTTGTGCAATAATGCCCTTTCCTGAGGATCACTATGAGGACCCACAACTGATGCCACCTATTGTGTCACTGCAGAATGGGTGTAGGTGTATTTGCAGGGCTCTTTTGTGCAGACGACTGAGAGACGTCGGCGATGTCCCCGGTGGCACCCTGGAAGGATGCGGAGGAGAAGTTGTTGAGGGCCGTGGTGATTTTGACAGTGACAGATAAGAAGATGTGTCACAGTACTGTGTTGTGGGGCTCCACGTGTCAGAGGTGGACGGCATGGCCGGTGAGGCTGATGAGGCTGTTCATCCTCCGAGGAGTTCATGACTGCAGCTACGGCGGCCCCCATTCGGAAGATGTACATCTGAGGGGGTCCGTAAGGTAGGTAAATGTGTCTAGACACCGGGTAGTTGGTGAATTTTATTGTTAGGAGGAGGGTGGTGGAGGCCAAACTTTGTCCAAAGTGACAGAGTGGCCTCCTGCGATGAGTGAGGGTCTCCCCCCCACCACCTGTCAAATGGACCTTTGCAGCTGTCACAGGCTGATGGCTGCAACACGTCCATTTCAACTGGCAGTGTTTCCCCCAGTACGGGAAACAGTCCCAGTTTGGAAAATCCCACCCCTCCTAAAATATCATGTTAATCAGGTCTCTAAACGACCTGAAGTATTACCTTAAGTGGCACCCCGCCGGCTTCAATTGCTGGCGGGAGTACCACACGCGGGGGCTGTGCGCGCATGTCAGCTCGTCACTGGGGAACCTGGAAGTGGGCGGGTTAGAGCCGGGCTCCAGACCCACCCCGAGAATCCCCGATTTTTGCAGCCCCCCCCCGCCATGAACGCACCCGCTCGGGGGTGCGAAAATCGAGCCCATAATCTCCTGATCTTATCTTTTTCTTCCTGACTGAATTCCATAATGGGGAGTAGTAGTAGTATTTACACAGTACTCTTAGCAATTGCAGTTGATTATCGAAAAGATTTGAAATAATATTCCCTCAACTTCCTGTTGAGACATGGATTAGGGGAAGAAACAGTGTGAAGACTGATAGGGTGGAACAGACACCCAACTAAAGACAAGTCAAGACATGTCCTTGCTAGCAGTTGACTTCCTATTGTACAGATGCAAATTGGGTATTACTCAAAGCCCAGGAAAAATATGCATAAGGTAATTAGCTTTGAATTGCTGAACAACAAACAAAGACTTCCAGTTTAGGAAACAAAGATCAGTCAAATAACACGTCACTACACAGCGATCTGTGCAAGATCAAGCTTTGATGGGAGAAAACTCACAGCGAATTGAAGTGAACAAAGACACAAAATCTTTGTAAGGAAATGGCTGTTTCAAAGCCAGTTGTCTTTAAGTGGTGTTTGAATGGCAGAGATGAATCAATATAAGTGTATTAAATAAGTTTCAGTCGGCGTGTCCAGATATGAGGAAAAGGTAGCATAAAGGGACCATGCTGTGACTGTGTAAAATGGGACAGTCTGAAGAGTTTGTGCCTAGGTTTGATTGCATCCTACTTATCGCACTGTAACAATGAAATAAAGGCAAGAAACAAGGAGTCTGCCCATCATTTTACCTGGCGGATTTAACTTCATTTAACTTCACTTCCTCCCCCCCACAACTTGATTTCCACCACTTGCTCCCTTAACCCCATTCTGACTCTGCTCCCAACTATCCAAATCCTTCTTCTCAGTTCCATGCTCAACACTGTCTACTACTTCCTCTTTTCTGCTACCAACCCCACCCCTTTCAAAAAGACTGGCTAACTATTTCAGGATGTGGAGATGCCGGTGATAGACTGGGGTGGACAAATGTAAGGAATCTTACAACACCAGGTTATAGTCCAACAGTTTTGACTCACTCACCTGACGAAGGAGATAATCTCCGAAAGCTTGTGATTTTCAAATAAAACTGTTGGACTATAACCTGGTGTTGTAAGATTCCTTACATTTAACTATTTCAGTACCTTAATCTAGCTTCTGACCTTCCAACAGCACTGAAACTGCCCTGTCAAAAGTTGCCAATAATATCCTTTGTGACTTTGACTGTAGCTCATTGTACGTTCTCATCCTTTCTCGGCCTCTCCAAGCTCCTTATTAATTTTAAGAGAATTTTGCGTAGTACGTCTCTTAATCCCTGATACATGCAGCCAGCCAGTAGGGCTCCCTGCATTTCGAAAATTGGTCCTAATATCTCATTTCAAACTCCTTCTCTGCTATTTACTTTAAATAGGTTAATCCATCCATCCGTTGTTTTCAGCCCTAGGTCAGGTCCTAACTCAAGTCTCACAGACGAGATTCTGAGCCAGTTGCAATGGAAGAGAAACTGAGGCGGTTTCCTGTTGCCTTCATCACGGTTTTTACCTTCGGATTACCTTCTCCTAGGTGGGCTGCAACCAAGGCTAAAGAGCCCCACCTTCCCTTTACAATGGAGGTGAGGTTGGGGGGGGGGGGCGGTGTGGGCCACCTGCACACATCAGAAGCGAGTACTACCGCTGGACAATCAATCCAGTATTGAGAGCTGGTGCTCCAGTCTCTGCTCACTGGGGCTGTCCGGAATGGGGCCCAAATCCATTCTTTCTGACTCAAAGGTGGGAATGTGAACACTGAGCCACTGGTCACTCAGTCAAACAGGTTATGATCTCCACTAAAATAGCAGAAAGAGGAACTTAATATGAGTGCATTAAGGATTTGTACGGTAACATCGCCAGCAGTAATTTTTAGCCTGTAGTGTCAGCTGGGCTAGGTTGGTGGCACGCTCACATCTGAGTTGAAGACCGACCTCCCTTCGGGACTTATGCATATAATGTATGCTAACACTCCAGTGTAGTATTAAGGGAATGCTGCATTGTCAATAATGCTACCCTTAAATCAAAACCCCGTCTGCCTGCACTGGTTGGCCGAGTCAACATAAAAGATTCAATGGCACTATCAGATGAAGAGCAGGGAGGCTCTCCCGGTGTTCTTGACATGTCTCCCACAACCAACACCACCAACGACTGATTATCTGTTCATCCATCTCATTGCTACTTGTGGGATCTTGCTGTGTGCAAAATGACCATCAGACTTAACTCCATAACCAGTCACTGTACTTTAAAATAGTTCTTTCTACTTGCACCAATTTGAGATGTTTCTGAGAGACAGAAAGATGGTGGGTAAATGCAGGGCTTCCTTCTTCTGCAAGTCCCCAAGACTGGATTGTCATACTTTCAGAACAGCCAAATGTGCCAGAACCTCTCTGCATGCACTCCTGAAAACTTAATCCGCATCTTCGTCCCCTCAAGGAGTGGTCCCTTAAACGCTGTCCTCACTGGCCTTCCCTCCTCTACTCCAGTTAATCTCGATCTCCACAACCCACAACATCCCGTACACCTAGCATCCCTGTCCTTGCCCAGCTCCACCAGTCCTTGACCTTCCCAGCCCACCAGCTTCAACATCTTTGCCCTCCGAATCAGATCCTTCCTTGAGCTTGCCCACCCCTTCTGAGCAATCTTTCCCAACTGTATATTCTAATCTTCACCCTCCACACCTCTAACTCTAGATTACTGCAATCCCTTTTCCCTGCACTCTTAATGATTGTAATCTATTTCTTCCTCCACTCTAGACTAGTGCCATTACTTCCATTCTACTCTAGATCACTGCCATCCCCTCTGTCTCCACTATAGATTTCACCATTCCTTCTCCCTCTACTCTATATTACTGCCTCTCCTTCTGCCTTCACTATAAATTACTGCCATCCCTTTACGCTGCACTCTAGATTACTGACATCCCTTCTCCTTCCATTCTAGATTACTCCATCCCTTCTCCCTCCTCTCAAGATTGCCCCATCCCTTCTCCCTCCTCTCTAGATTGCCCCATCCCTTCTCCCTCCTCTCTAGATTACTCCATCCCATCTCCCTCCTCTCTAGATTGCTGACATCCCTTCTCCCTCCACTCTAGATTATGCCATCCCTTCTTGCTCTACTCTAGATTACACTTCCCTTCCCCCTCCACTCTAGATTACTGCCATCCCTTCTCTCTCCATTTTGGATTACTGTTATCTCTTCTCACTCCACTCTAGATTATGCCATCCATTCAGCAACCACAGTAACCCATGCAAGACTCAACTATTGGAACGTTCCTCTGAGACTGTCACAATATTAAAGCCAGGCCCAAATGTAGCTTACTGAATGAGTTACCCAAGTGCTTAGGAAAAATAGAAAAATAGCACTGTCTTTAACTTACTTGGATCCACCTCTTACTTGGCTCAGTGGTTGCTCGTATTCTTTTTGTCCATTAATGGGAAACATTTCCCGCAGGTCCGAGCCAAGTTCAGAAATTGTGACTTGTTACTAATGCCATCTAACTGCATAGAATTACATAGAATTTACAGCACAGAAACAGGCCATTTGGCCCAATTGGTCCAAATGTGCCAGAACCTCTCTGCATGCACTCCTGAAAACTTAATCCGCATCTTCGTCCCCTCAAGGAGTGGTCCCTTAAACGCTGTCCTCACTGGCCTTCCCTCCTCTACTCCAGTTAATCTCGATCTCCACAACCCACAACATCCCGTACACCTAGCATCCCTGTCCTTGCCCAGCTCCACCAGTGTTTATGCTCCACATGAGCCTCCTCCCTCCCTACTTTATCTAATCCTATCAGCATATCCTTATATTCCTTTCTCCCTCATGTACGTATCTAGCTGCCCCTAAGATGCATCTATGCGATTCGCTTCAACCACTCCATGTGATAGCAAGTTCCACTCTCTGGATGAAGAAGTTTCTCCTGAATTCCTTAATGGATTTACTAGTGACTATCTTATATTTGTGTCCTCTAGTTTTGGACTCTCCCACAAGTGGAAACATCTTTTCTATGTCTGCCTTATCAAACCTCTTCATAATTTTAAAGACCTCTATTAGGTCACCCCCCAACCTTCTCTTTTCTAGAGAAAAGGGCCCCAGCCTGTTCAGTCTTTCCTGATAGTTATAACCTCTCAGTTCTGGTATCATCCTTGTAAATCTTTTTTGCACCTTCCCCAGTGCCTCTATATCCTTTTTGGAATATGGAGACCACAACTGTGCACAGTACTCTTAAGTGTGGTCTAATCAAGGTTCTATATAAGTTTAACATAACTTCTCTGCTTTTCAATTCTATTGCTCTAGAAATGAGTCCCAGTGCTTTGTTTGCATTTTTTATGGACTTGTTAATCTACGTTGCTACTTTTAATGTTTTGTGAATCTGTATCCCCAGATCCCTTTGTTACTCTACCCATTTAGACTCATATTTTCCAAGGAGTATGCAGCCTCCTTATTCCTCCAAAATGCACCACCTCACACTTATCTATATTGAAATTCATTTGCCATTTACGCGCCCATTCTGCCAGTTTATTAATGTCTTGTATTTTGTTGTAGTCTTCTTCAGTGTTAACTATACCCCCAAATTTGGTGTCATCTGCAAATTTTGAAATTGTACTTCTGATTCCTGAGTCCAAATCATTTATATAAATGGTGAACAATAGTGGTGCCAGCACTGATCCCTGTGGAACACCACTTCCCACTGTCTGCCAGTCTGAGTAAATACCTTTCACCCCAACCTGAATATTAATGCTACATTTGTGCAAAAATTACCGACTCTCAGAGTATAGCTCCCACTGTAGTATGAAATCAAGGAAGTTGGTTATCAATGGAAAATTGACATCATAGGCAAATTTCCAGCACATACAGAACCCCTACATTGTGTGTTCATTCACATAGAGTGTGCAGGACAAGCAACTCAGAGGTAAGGACTTGATAATTGCTTTACGGAGATTATTTTATCTGTATTTTGCTCTATTTACATATGAGGTGGACAAAACAGGATGAGGATTGTAAACCTGTTGGTTTTACTTTATTGTCCATAAACTAACCTTCCTGAATGAAATCGAATATTGAACAGTTAGCACGATGAATGTTGTGTTAGGCATGTTAAAGGTTAATCCTATATTTTTCTGCTCCCTGCAAACTTCAGAATATAAATACATGGTGCAACACCAATGGAGATTTTATAATTTTATTCAGAAAATATTCTGTGTGAAGTATTTTGTGAACCTATATAAGTACACTATTTGGTGGACTGTTAGGCACACCAGCTCTGAATTTCCTTGGGCTGAGATCGTGCATCATAGTTCCCTCCAGCACTGACCCTGCCAGAGTTTGCGGGATCTGCAGGAGGGCACTACATTGGTAAGGGGCAGGTGTGCTACTTCGGGTGCAACTGTGGTGCCCGCCTGCCCCATGTTCTCAGAAACTCCTACAATCGTCTGCCTAGGAGGGGAGAGGGAGGGCTGCCCGACCTCGGCAGTGTTTCTTTGTGGAAGCCGATACGGCTTCACTCACTTGGCATTCCACCCTACGCACAAACACTGGGTCTCGGCTCCAGATCAGGAGTGGATCTCTTAGTTATGGGAATTCCCGTCCCCTGCCCGTCGTTTGTAAGGGGTAGACGGAAGTCTCGCCAATTGCCAATCACTGTGGAAACTCGCAGAAACAGCGGACACCCGGTGTAACCTGAGTTACAGCGCGAGACCAGCCGATCCTCCACAGAATTTCAGGGCCACTGTTTCTATGTTCCTGTTCTGGTCTAGTGTACATCTGACTAGTGTGATATAGGTGTCCCAAAAATTATGAGGGGCATGAGTACTGTTCCAGTGTGGTGCGCAAATTAACGACTGACAGATTTAAATTTATGTTTTAAGGTTTGGGGTCCTGTGAATGCAAAATGTTTGGCTGGTAATTGGAGAAGAGTTTGCTTTGAACGAGTAGACATAGACATAAGATTAAATGTAGGAGATTTAGGACGGAGAGCAGGAGAAATTTTTTTACGCAGAGGATCGTGAGGTTGTAGAATGCACTCCAGAGTTAGTGATTGAAGCAGAGACCATGTCAACATTTAAGAATAGGTTAGATAGGTGGTTGAAGGAAAGGGGGATATAGGGAAATGGGAATAGGGTGGGCACATTGGATTAGGGCTACTGCTCATGTGGAAGATAAACACTGTCATGAACTAGACCTGTCAACCACTAGAAATGGTCTGTTTCTATCCACTCTGACCCATCCCTTCATAACTTTAAACACCTCTATCAAATCACCACGTAACCTCTTCTGTTCCAATGAAAATAGCCCTAATTTTTAAGTCTTCATATTTGTATTTTCTCATATCAGGCAGCATCCTAGCGAATTTATGCTGTATTCTCTTGTGCCTCAACATTCTTCCTATAGTGTGGAGGCCAAAACTGCACACAGTACTCCAACTGTGTGTTCCTAAGGTTTTATATAAATTCACGGTTACATTTTGACTTTTATATTCTATACCTCTTGCCATAAACCCAATATCCCTAATTTTGGGCTGCGGCCCTCAGCTAGGTCTGAGAGGGAGAGGGAGGCGATCTTTTTTTTCCAAAAAATATACTTTATTCATAAAATTTGCAGCAAAACATACAATACAGTTGTCATAGCACATTCCAAACGTACACAATACAGATTATACAATTTGCAGGTTACATCAAGTACAGTTCAATGAACACATTGTACATAATTACAGTTCATGACACTCTGGGGTGTCTCATTGCATTATAGTGAATACAGATTATTAATTACAGATTCATTACAGGTACATTGCAGATTCATTACAGGTACATTACAGCAATTTGAATTTTACATTCTGCCCAGGGGAGTTTTCCCCTGATTGCAGCCCCTCAGTATACAATGGCAGGAAGGCTCTAAATGGTTGCCTTTCCCCACAAAGCCTTCGCGGCGGCCGCACCTAGCTTCAGTGCGTCCCTGAGCACGTAGTCCTGGACCTTGGAATGTGCCAGTCTGCAACACTCAGTCGAGGACAGCTCCGTGCACTGGAAGACCAGCAGGTTTCGGGCAGACCAAAGGGCGTCTTTCACCGAGTTAATGGTCTTCCAGCAGCAGTTGATGTCTGTCTCGGTGTGCGTCCCCGGGAACAGCCCGTAGAAGTCAGAGTCCTGTGTTACGGAACTGCTTGGGACGAACCTGGACAGATACCACTGCATCTCTCTCTAGACCTTCCTTGCAAAGGCGCATTCCAGGAGATGGGTGACGGTTTCGGCTGCACCGCAGCCTCCTCGGGGACAGTGTGCGCTGAGAGTGCGGGAGTGCATGAAGGATCTGACAGGAAGGTGCCTTCTCACCACCAGCCAAGCTATGTCTTGGTGCTTGTTTGAAAGTTCTGGCGATGAGGCGTTCTGCCAAATGACATTGACAGTCTGCTCGGGGAACCAACCGACAGGATCCACCATCTCCTTTTCCCGCAGGGTCTCGAGAACGTTACGTGCGGACCACTTACTGATCGCCTTGTTGTCGAAAGTGTTTTTTTGCAAAAACTTTTCGACAAAGGACAGGTGGGGCGGAACGGTCCAACTGGATGGAGTGTTCCATGGCAGCATGGCCAGGCCCATCCTTCACAACACCGGGGATAGGTAGAACCTCAGCACAAAGTGACATTTTGTGTTTTCGTACCAAGGGTCCACGCAAAGCTTGATGCAGCTGCACACGAAAGTGGCCATCAGGATGAGGGCCACGTTGGACATGCCTTTTCCCCCTTTCACCAGAGATTTGTACATCGTGTCCCTGCGGACACGGTCCATTTTTGATCTCCAGATGAAGCGGAAGATGGCTCGGGTGACTGTCACGGCATAGGAGCGAGGTATGGGCCAGACCTGTGCCAAGTACAGCAACACCGAGAGTACCTCGCACCTGATGACCAGGTTTTTGCCCACGATCGAGAGGGATAGTCCCAGTTTCTGCTTCACCTTGGAAATACGCTCCTTCCAGTTTTTGGTGCACGCCCTGGCCCCCCCGAACCAGATCCCCAGCACCTTCAGGTAATCCGACCTGATGGTGAAGGGGACAAAGGATCGGTCGGTCCAGTTCCCAAAGAACATGGCCTCGCTCTTGATATGATTTACCCTGGCCCCTGAGGCCAGTTCGAACTGGTCGCAGGTGCTCATCAATCTGCAGACCGACAGTTGATCCGAGCAAAAGACGGCGACGTCGTCCATGTACAGGGAGGCTTTGACCTGAGTGCCTCCACTGCCTGGGATCGTCACTCATCTTATGCCCGCATCCCTCCTGATGGACTCGGCAAAGGGTTCGATGCAGCACACGAACAAGACGGAGAAGAGAGGACAACCCTGCCTGACTCCAGATTTGATCGGGAAGCTGTTTTAGATGCAGGCCCTGTAAGCCTATATTTCTACCTTCACCATTACGGTGTATGGCGCACTTCTGGCATGGAATGTGTGGATAGACCCCACCTGCCATATTGGATGCTTAAGCGCCTGTTTGACTCTTGTAAAGCAGGGACGGCATCAACAAAATTCTAGGGCTTTGTTTTTACTATACTGCTTTACAAATTATTCCAACTGTTTATCGTTCTTTGAATAAAGAAGTTATTCCTAACAACTGTCTTACATTTATTTTACCCAAATTTAAATTTATGCACTCTGGTCTTATTCTCCCTTACTTACTTTGAACTCATATTCTGAGTTCACCTTATCTGTAACATTTAATATTTTATATGCATCAATGATATCCTCCCTTAAATACCATTTTAGACTGTGCAGTTTGAGTTTCTCTAACATTTCCATCTTTAAGCTGGGGCTCAGCCAACACACCCGGACGTCCCATCGTATCAGGCAACGGAACCCTGTGTGAGAACCTCTCTGGATACATCGAGGGCATCCTGAAACCCATCGTACAGGGAACCCCCAGCTTCTGTCGCGACACTACAGACTTCCTACAAAAACTCAGTACCCACGGACCAGTTGAACCAGGAACACTTCTCACCACGATGGACGTCTCGGCACTATACACCAGTATCCCCCACGATGACGGCATCGCTGCGACAGCATCAATACTCAACACCAACAACAGCCAATCTCCGGAAGCCATCCTACAACTCATCCACTTCATCCTGGATCACAATGTCTTCACCTTCGATAACCAGTTCTTTACCCAAACACACGGAACAGCCATGGGGACCAAATTCGCACCCCAATACGCCAACATTTTCATGCACAAGTTCGAGCAGGACTTCTTCACTGCACAAGACCTCCAACCAACACTATACACCAGATACATCGACGACATTTTCTTTCTATGGACCCACGGCAAGGAATCACTAAAGAGACTACACGATAACATCAACAAGTTCCATCCCACCATCAAGCTCACCATGGACTACTCCTCAGAATCAGTTTCTTTCTTGGACACACGAATCTCCATCAAAGACGGGCACCTCAGCACCTCACTCTACCGCAAGCCCACGGACAACCTCACGATGCTCCACTTTTCCAGCTTCCACCCTAACCACGTCAAAGAGGCCATCCCCTATGGACAGGCCCTGCGAATACACAGGGTCTGCTCAGACGAGGAGGAACGCGATGGACACCTACAGACGCTGAAAGACGCCCTAGTAAGAACGGGATATGACGCTCGACTCATCGATCGACAGTTCCGACGGGCCACAGCAAAAAATCGCATAGACCTCCTCAGGAGACTAACACGGGACACAACCAACAGAGTACCCTTTGTCGTCCAGTACTTCCCCGGAGCGGAGAAACTACGCCATGTTCTCCGCAGCCTTCAACATGTCATGAGGACAAACACCTCGCTATGGCCATCCCCACACCTCCACTACTCGCCTTTAAACAGCCACCCAACCTCAAACAGACCATCGTTCGCAGCAAATTACCTAGCTTTCAAGAGAACAGCGTCCACGACACCACACAACCCTGCCACGGTAACCTCTGCAAGACATGCCAGATCATCGACACAGATACCACCATCACACGAGAGGACACCACCCACCAGGTGCATGGTTCATACTCCTGTGACTCGGCCAACGTTGTCTACCTCATACGTTGCAGGAAAGGATGCCCCAGAGCATGGTACATTGGCGAGACCATGCAGACGCTGCGACAACGGATGAACGGACACCGCGCAACAATCGCCAAACAGGAGGGTTCCCTCCCAGTCGGGGAACACTTCAGCAGTCATGGACATTCATCCACTGACCTTCGGGTAAGCGTACTCCAAGGCGGCCTTCGAGACACACGACAACGCAAAATCGTCGAGCAGAAATTGATAGCCAAGTTCCGCACCCATGAGGATGGCCTCAACCGGGATCTTGGGTTCATGTCACGCTACACGTTACCCCACCAGCGAACAAATGTTATCTGTTTTTAATATAATGGGTCATTTGCTGGCTTTCTCTGCCTTCTGGATGTTTCTGCCTCTCTCTGTTTTTTTTCCTGTTTGTTTTTTTGTTGAATGTGTATTCGGGGGTTCTGCAGGTGACACCTCTCTGTCTGAACACGGTGATTGCCTTGGCAACGGGCAGTTGCAGGGGCATTCTGTAAACACCATGTATTGTTCTATATGTATAAATGCGTAGGCTTCGAGGAGCTCCGGAACATTTACCTGAGGAAGGAGGAAGCCTCCGAAAGCTTGTGAATTTAAAATAAAATTGCTGGACTATAACTTGGTGTTGTAAAATTGTTTACAATTTTAAAGTCTTGGCATAGCTGTTTATAGACTTGCATTCTAGTGTTCTGGATATATATCCCTGCTCTCTGTTAAATTAAATTTTTCATATTGTCAAAGTATCATTCTCAGATCCCTTACTCAATCGCCTTCTCCCAATTCAGTTCTATTCATTATATAATCATGATGCACATTTTTTCTACCACTGTGCAATCGTTTAAAGGATGCATCTAGTGGCAATGACATTATCAATAGTGGCTTCTACTATTGACAGTGCGGCAGCATTAACAGTCTCTGCTATTGACAATGTATTGCTGATAGCGGTTTCTAACACTAGCACCAACTTGTAGCCCTAATAATAGTCCCAACCCCTGATCTTAACACCTAACCCAAACCCAACTCCTAACTCTAACCCTAACCACTAACTCCAAACCACTACCCTAAATCCTAACCTGAACCCCTAATCCTAAACCTCAACCACTAGCCCTAACCCTTAAACTGCGCATTGTCAATAACATGATGGCCACACAAGGCATCAATGGCCATTATGTGCTTTAAATTGCATTTTCCATCTATTTGCCCAGTTAAATAGCTGGTCAGATTCCTTCCCCAAAACTTTGGCTACAGTATATCTTTGTTCTTCTTTAATCATAGTACGTGGCATTGTACGGGACAAAAACATTAGGAGAAATGAATATTGGCATAATACTGTAGTTAATGATGACTAAATTTAGATTTGTAATTAAGATTTGGGTTGTTTGAATCTAAAATGGCTGGTTAATGTGGAGAAAACCAAGCCATGTGCTTTGACACACACCTGATCTCCAGAGATCTATTAGAGCACTAGGGACTTACAGTTACATCATGATACCATATTTACATTATTGTCACTGCCTCCCTGCTCAGCCAGAACCTTCTGGGGCACATGTTGAAATGTTTTGCCATACGTAGCAGTTGCTGCAGTGACCATTGCATCTTTTAAGGGAATGATCGATAAATATTTGAAGCAAAGAATGACATGTGGCAATGAGGAGGGAGCAGGACAGTAGAATTAGGGGGCGGACATATGAGGAGAGGTTGAGTAGATTGGGACTCTACTCATTGGAGTTCAGAAGAATGAGAGGCGATCTTATTGAAACATATAAGATTGTGAAGGGGCTTGATCAGGTGGATGCGGTGAGGATGTTCCCAAGGATGGGTGAAACTAGAACTAGGGGGCATAATCTTAGAATAAGGGGCTGCTCTTTCAAAACTGAGATGAGGAGAAACTTCTTCACTCAGAGGGTGGTAGATCTGTGGAATTTGCTGCCCCAGGAAGCTGTGGAAGCTACATCATTAAATAAATTTAAAACAGAAATAGACAGTTTCCTAGAAGTAAAGGGAATTAGGGGTTATGGGGAGCGGGCAGGAAATTGGACATGAATTTAGATTTGAGGTTAGGATCAGATCAGCCATGATCTTATTGAATGGCGGAGCAGGCTCGAAGGGCCGATTGGCCTACTCCTGCTCCTGTTTCTTATTAATTTCGGATTGCTCCAGCAAAGAACCAGCATAGACATGATGGGTCAAATGGCTTCCTCCTGTGCTTTAATTCTATGGTCCTTATGAGGGCAGGTAGTTGTGTCTGGTGTGATACACCCACTGCAGGGGGTACAGCCAGGTGCCCTCTACACCCTCTGATCTCCTTGGAGTAACCTCTCCTCCTCTTCAAAAAGGTCATCCAAAGGTGCACTGTATGCCGGACCCACACTGTTGCATCACAAAAATACTGCTTCTTCAACATTGCCCTTTAGTTCCACTGTGGAATCTTGCCCATTCCCTCCCTCCATTGCAGTAGCACCTGCTTTAATTGTGTGATGTAAATGCTCAAATGTGTGAAGTACCACATCACCCTAATTGCCTTTTAATGAGGGTTTAAGAAGCAAAACCACACTTACCCACAGAATCTTGTTACTATTCCTGACACCAGCTCACACAGGGGTGGAGTTTTGAGGGAAGTGATAAAAGCAGGTAAGTGTTGGATGAACTTCATGGACCACAAGTTTCTCAACATTAACACCTAATTCGCCTATTTGATAAACCTAAAGCCTGAAGCAATTTATAAGCCAATTAACTTTGGATTCCCTGCTTACACCTGATGGACTAATGGTTGTGACAAGCAAATCAATATTATTAATTCCTAATGTATTTATTTCTGTTTAATTTGATGGTCACACTGCCTCCGTTTTTATTTCCAATCTCTGGTCTCCTCAGGTTATGAATCAACTGTGGCAAAGAGTACAGACGAGCTGCCCCCAGCTTCTGTCAGTGTTGTGTTGATGTGGCCACTCGCAGTTGTGTGCGAGCAGCCTGAGGACAGCTCTCCATCTGACCTTTTCTCTCCCCCAAAATCTAAGTAATTCCCACAAGCAATTTGCTGATCTAGATGATCACAAGCGTGAACTACATCCTGTCATTTTGTGCCATTGGATGTTGGTGCTCCAATGAGATTTAATCATGTAAATAAATTTTAATTTTACACATTATGGATATAACCAACTTTTAAGAAGTATTCACTCAGTGCTCTCTTATTCAAAATTTTGATTTCCAGAGGAGGAATCCAGTGGAAGATGCCTCTCAAAGCAAGTTCTGGTCACAGACTGATGGACTGTCGGTGGCTTATTTTATATTTCTTCTGGTTTCACACTGGAAAAGGTAATTCGTTTTTCAGCACTTCCTTTGTTTCGCATCTTTAAATACCATTTCACTTTCAACAGTTGTACCAGGCTGGCGATCGGTGAGATACATCTTAGGTTGTGTATCTCAGGATGAACAATGACCCTATTTAATAATAACATTTTGCAATGTTATTTGTGTAGATTTCCCATGGTCGAGTATCAAAAGGAAAGGCAGAAAATAACACATTTGTAGAGTGCTTTATATAAGGTAAAATAACTAATATAGACAATTACAGAAGCAAAGGTATCAGGCAAATGCTGCAGTACAATAACCGAATAAAAGATCTTGAAACAGAACACAATAGTTAATTCTTAACCCCCATAACAAGCTCCATGCCCTCGTCACCGATTCCATCCCCCTCACTGCCGACTGCCTCAGGCTGAAGCAGGTTGTTTACAACCTTAGTGTTCTGTTTCACGAGCTGAGCTTCTGAACCCATATCCTCTCCATCACAAAGACTGCCTACTTCTACCTCTTTAATATCACCCACCTCTGCTTCTACCTCAGCCCATCTGCCGCTGAAAGTCTTATCCATGCCTTTGTCATGTCCAGACTCAATTACCAGAAAGGTCTCCTGGCCTGCCTCCCTTCCTCCATCCTTTATAGCCTTCAGCTCATCCAAAACCCTGCTGCCTGCATCCTGTCCTGGACCAAGTCCCACTTGCCCAACACACGTCCTCACTGACCTGCATCGGCTCCTGGTTCCCCAAAGACTTAAATTTAAAATTCTCATCCATGTGTTTAAATCCCTTCATGGCCTTACACCTCACCTCTCTGTAACCTGCTTCAGCCCTACAACTACCTCCCTCCTGTACTCTCTGTTTCTCTGACTCTAACCTTTTGTGCATCTCCCCTTCCTTTGCCCCATCATTGGCAGCTGTGCCTTTAGCCAAGTAAGCCCCATGACATGGAATTCATCCCTAAACTCCTCTGCCTCCCCACCACCCTCTCCTCCTTTAAGATGCTCCTTAAAACCCGTGTCTTTGACCAGGCTTTTGGTCGCCACTCATAGAATCAAAGAATCTTACAGCACAAAAGGAGGTCATTCGCCCCATCGTGCCTGTGCAGGCTCTTTGAAAGAGCTTTCCAAATAGTCCCACTCCCCTGCTCTTTCCCTATGGCCCTGCAAATTTTTCCTTTTCAAGTATTTATCCAATTCCCTTTTGAAAGTTACTATTGAATCGGCTTCCACCGCCCTTTCAGGCAGTGCATTCCAGATTATAAGAACTCGCAGCATAAATAAAATTCTCCTCCTCTTTCCCCTTGGCTTTTATTTTAAATCTGTGTCCTCTGGTTATCGACCGTTCTGCCAGCAGAAACAGTTTCTTCCTATCTACTCTATCAAAACCCCTCAAAATTTTGAACACCTCTATTAAATCTCCCCAAACCTTTTCTACTCAAAGAGAACAATCCCAGCTTCTCCAGTCTCTCCACATAACTGAAGTTCCTCATCCCTGGTACTATTCTAGCAAATCTCTTCTGCACCCTTTCCAAGGCCTTGACATCCTTCCTAAAGTGTGGTGCCCAGAATTGGACAGAATGCTCTAGCTGAGGCCTAACCATTGATTTTTAAAGGTTCAGCAATACTTCCTTGCTTTTGTACTCTATGCCTCTACTGATAAAGCGTAGGATCCTGTGTGTTTTTTTTAACAGCCTTATCGACTTGTCCTGCCACTTTCAAAGCTTTGTGTATGTGAATCCCCTGTTTCTCTGTTCCTGCACTCCCTTTAAAATTGTACCAGTTAGTTTATATTACCTCTCCTCATTCTTCCTTCCAAAACCATCACGTCATACTTCTCTGCATTAAATTTCATTTGCCATGTCTCTGCCCATTTCACCATTCTATCTATGTCCTCCTGAAGACTGCTACTATCCTCCTCACTGTTAACTACATTTCTAAGTTGTGTTTCATCTGAAAACTTTGAAATTTTGCCTCCTATACCCAAGTCCAGGTCATTAATATATATCAAAATAAACAGTGGTCCTAATACCGACCCCTGGGGAACACCACTTTAGACTTCCCTCCAGTCAGAAAAACAACCGTTCACCACTATTCTCTGCTTTCTGTCTCTAAGGCAATTTTGTATCCATGCTGCCACTGCCCCTTTAAACTCATGGACTTCGATTTTGCTACAAGTCTATTATGTAGCATTTATTGAATGCCTTCTGAAAATCCATATAAACATCAACTGCACTACCAACTTGACCTTCTCCTGAGGCCCTCACCATCATAAATATAAATTTCCAGCCAATTTGCTTCACTTCATGTGACATCAAGATGCAGCTGAGTGCACTGGACAGAGCAAAGACTATAGGTCCTAAGAACATCCCAGTTGTCGTGCTGAAGACCTGCTTATCAAAGCTATCCACTACTCACAGCCAAGCTGCTCCAGTACAGCTATGACACTGGCATCTATCCAACAATGTGGAAATTGGCTCGGTACACCCCATCCACAAGAAACAGGATAAATCTAACCCGGCCAATTACTGCCGTGTCAGCCTCCTCCCAGTCATCAGTAAAGCGATGGAAGGGGTCGTCAATAGTGGCATCAAGTACACGTTCACACCAATATCCTTCTCACTGGCCCTTAGTTCAGGTTGCAGACCTTATCACAGTCTTGATCCAGACATGGATACAAGAACTGAATGGTAGAGGAGAGAGGAGAGTAGCTGTCCTCGATATCAAGGTAGTGTTCAACCAAGTAGGGCACCAAGGAGCCCAAGCAAGACAGTCAATAGGGTCAAAGGAAAACCCTCCAGTGGCTGGAGAAATACCTAACACAAAGAAAGATGGTTGTGGTTGCCGTCAGCAAATCATCACAGCCCTGGACATCGCTGCAAGAGTTCTCCAGGGCTGCATCCTCAGCCCAACTGTCTTCATTTGTTTCACCAATGAACTTCTCTCTATCATTAGGTCAGAGAGTGGGGATGCTTGGTGATGATTCCACAGTATTTTACCACAGAATTGGGAGATGGCAACATGTTTGAGGACCACGGAGAGGAAAGAAAGGTTGGAGATGGGGTGATACTTAGCAAGAACAGAGAGGGCAAGGGTGGGTATTTTGGTGGTGGGTGGGGGGACGGGAGTCGGTGGGGGTGGTGGGGATGGGTGGTGATGATGGTGGATTTTAAAAGGGAGAGAACAATGCCAGATGAGAGGGAACCATTTGAAATGTCAGCTAGCATGGGCGTCATGAAGGAGGAACAAAACATGGGAACAGGAGTAGGCCCATCAGCCCTTCAAGCCTGTTCCACCATTCAATTTGATTATGACTGATCTGTATCTTAACTCCATTTACCCATCTTGGTTCCATATCCCTCAATAGCCCTTCCCTATCAAAAATCTATCAATCTCAGCTTTGAAATTTTCAGTAGACCTAGCCTCAACAGCTTTATGGCCAAGAGAGTTCTAGATTTCTACTACCATTTGTGTGAAGAAGTGCTTCCTGACATCACCTTGAACTGCCTAGCTCTAATTTTAAGGTTATGCCCTCTTTTTCTGGACACCCCCAGCAGAGGACATAGTTTCTCTAACGGCCCTATCAAATCCTTCAATCATCTTAAACACACCAATTAGATCACCCCTGAATCTTCTATACTCAAGGGAATACAAACCTAGTCTATGCAACCTGTCCTCCTAACTAAACCCTATTAGCCCAGGTATCATTCTGGTGAATCTGCACTGCACCCCCTCCTAGGCCAAGGTGAGGTGCAGAGCCCAGAACTGAATGCAATATTCCAGATGTGGTCTAACCAGAGCTTTATATAACTGTCGCATAACTTCCACCCTTTTGTATTCCAGCCTCCTTGAGATAAAGGCTAACATTCCATTAGCCCCTTTAATTATTTTTTGTATCTGTCCACTGGTTTTAGTGATTTCTGTATATGCACCCCTAAATCTCTCTGCTCTTCCACAGTTCCTACCATTTAGAAAATCTGATCTATCTTTCTTTGGTTCAAAGTGCATGACCTTACGCTTCCCCACACTGAACTCCATCTGCCATAGTCTTGTCCACTCACTTAACCTATCAATGTTACTTTGCAACTTTCTGCTCCCAGTAGCTAGACTACTCACTGTGCCACCTAACTTAGTATCGTCAGCAAACTTGGATATATGGCTCTCTATTCCTTCATCTAAGAGAGCTGGGTAAACAGGGGTTTAGTGGGAATGGGGTTAAGGGAACCAAAGGTAGGTCTCATGAACACAAGAAATACGGAGAAGCCATTTGGGAGATGGTGGAGAAATTAGAGAGACCTTTTTTTGGAAACTGACGTCATGTCTTCAGATGATGTTGCCAAGAGACAGTATGTGGATGAGGAAGAGAAGGGAACCAAGCATAGGTCCTTGATGGACTCCAGAGGTAATTGTGCAGAAGGGAGAAGAGAAGTCAATGCTGGAGATGCTCTGGCTATGATTGGAAAGGTATGAGTGAAACCAAGCAAGGGCAGTCCCACTGAAATGGACAACAGAGGAGAGAGAGGAGGGAGATGGTGTGATTGACTGCAAAGAAGTTGAGTAGGATGAGGAGGGATATTGTTGTGGCAGGGCAGATGTGGGATTTAATGGTGCGCAACCTTTATTCAATGTTTTAACATAACTCATCAGTGTGTAAACATAGGGACAGGACCTGCATCTGTGGTTTACATGTGCGATGTCTGATCTCCGTTCAGACTCCGTGCAGACAGCAGACTGTTATATTCAGCAAATAACAGGTACCAGCTATCTATAAGAGATTTCTAACAGACAGCCTGCCTTTAAGAGATTGGGCCTCCCCCTGCTGGTGGAAAGTGCAAATTGCATGCAATCCTCGTTCAACGCTGATTTCCAATGCAGATTGCAGGTGAGTCCTCAGGCTTGGCGAAAGTCTCATCCTGCCTGTGCAGGGGCCATTGGGCGTGGGGTTATAACGGATCGCACTACCCCTACCCAAAAACAGGCCCTATCCAATTTTTCAACCAATGTTTCCACTGGTATGGTAGTCCAAAACTAGAGATCATAAATATAAAATAGTCGCTAATAAATTCAATAGGGAATTCAAGAGAAACTTCTTTACCCAAAGAGCTGTAAAAATGTGGAATGCCCTACCTCAAGGAGTAGTTGAGGCAAATAGCATAGATGCATTTAAGGGGAAACTAGATAAACACATGAGGGAGAAAGGAACAGAAGGGTATGCTGATAGGTTTAGATGAAGTAGGGAAGGAGGAGGCTCAAATGGAACATAAACACCAACAGAGACCAGTTGGGCCAAATAGCCTGTTTCTATGCTGTAGTTTTGATGTAACTTAGTCAATTTTGTATCCACGCTTCCACTGCCCCTTTAATCCCATGGGATTCAATTTTGCTAACAAGTCTATTATGCAGTACTTTATCAAACGCCTTTTGCAAGTCTAGAAACACAACATCAACCTTCTCTGTTACTTTATCAAAGAACTCAATCAAGTTAGTCAAACTAAATTTGCCTTTAATAAATCCATGCTGACTGTCCTTTATTAAGCCATATTTTTCGAAGTGACAATTAATTTTGTCTCAGATTATTATTATACTATTATATTTGTTATTTGTTGGAAGAAGAATAGGGGCAGCTGAGGTGACACCAGATATTGACAGGTCGCACCACTACTGCCCTCAAATCCAGATTTAAAGGTTCACTTATCTAACTTTGTCTGATGAGCTCGATCTCAGTGCATGACTACTCGCAAGAGCTGCTGTGACAGAGCTGTGTTGAAATCTGAAACCCGTCCTCCAGTCAACTCCTCCACAGGCACATTCCAAACTCCACAGGGAACATGCTCGAATTACATTTAAGAGGTGACCTCGCAGAATGCTGTACGGTCATCTGGCCGCTTGAATAGTGCAAAGACCTTACTTCATTGGCCCTGGTGCCATTTCAGCTGGGATTGATGAATTGTTCCTTATGTGCACAATCTGTTAAAATAATTGAGATTTTAATTAAACTGTGTTTATAGTTTTCGCAGTAGTGTAGATTTAAGGTGATTGGCAAAAGAACCAAAGGCGACGTGAGGAAAAACTTTTTTACGCAGCGAGTAGTTATGATCTGGAATGCGCTGCCTGAAAGGGTGGTGGATGCAGATTTAATTGTAGCTTTCAAAAAGGAATTGGATAAATACTTGAAGGGAAAAAATTTGCAGGGATATGGGGAAAGAGTGAGGCAATGGGATTAACTGGATTGCTCTTACTAAGAGCGGCAGGGGCTTAATAGGCTGAATAGCCCCCTTCTGTGCTGTAACCATTCTATGATTCCAGTATTTCTATCAGCTTTTATATCCTAAATGAAAGAAAATCATTGTAATGCTGTGTTGGATGTGGCTTTAGAGGGTTTGGAGCTGCATCCACTGGGAACACGTTAGGAATTTATGCACACACTTCCGACAGAAGGAAAACTGTGGGGTGGGGGCACATGTTCCTCCGGGGGACAATTTTGTAAGATTACCCCTTAGAGCCTGAAACCTATTAATTGTTACTGAATGTAAAGGAAAGGAAGAAGTTCAGTTTATATAGCGCCTTTCACGTCCTCAGGACGTCCCAAAGCACTTTACAGCCAATGAAGTACTTCTGAAGTGTAGCAGCGTGGTCACTAATGTAGGGAAACACGTCAGCCAATTTCTGCACAGCAAGGCCCACAAGTAACAATGAGAGAAATTACCAGATAACCTGGTTTTAGTGGTGTTGGTTGAGGGATAAATGTTATGCAGAACTGTGAGGAGAACTCCCCAGCTCTTCTTCAGAGCTTTTTTTGGCTCATCTGCGAGGGCAGGCAGGGCCCAGGCTTAATGGGGGAAAAAAATGGGAAAAGGCCTAATTTCGGGCTCCGTTAACACGATCCACTATTAACCCATGCCCGAAGGTCCCTGTGCAGGCAGGATGAGAACTTCCTCCGGCCTGAGGACTTACCTTCAAGCAGCATTGGAAATCAACGTTGACACGAGGATTCAATGCAATTCGCACTTGTCACCAGGAGGAAGAGCCCCAATCTCTTAAAGGGAGGATGTCTCTTAAAATCTCTTAAAGGTAGCCGATAGCTGCTATTTGCTAAAAATAAAAGTCTGCTGTCTGCACGGATTCTGAACGGAGATCAGACATCGCACACGTAAAACACAGATGCAGGTCCTGTCCCCATGTTTGCAAACTGATGAGTTATGTTAAAAGATTGAATAAAGGTTGCGCACTACTAAATCTCACATCTTCCAATCTGCATGCCAAACCTCACCAATCTGCCAATCTGAGTTTGTACCAGGTCTGCAAGAGTGCGTGCACCAAGGTTCTCAGATGATGCACTAGAGGCCTTGGTGCAAGAGGTGGACAGAAGGAGGGACATCCTATATCTTCGGGGTGGTGGGGGGGGGGGGCAAGAGGCTTCATCATAGGGTCTTAAAAGGAGAGGCTGCAGAGATAGTAGATGCATTGGTATTAATTTTTCAAAATTCCCCAGATTCTGGAAGGGCCCCATCAGATTGGAAAATAGCGAATGTAACTTCTCTATTCAAGAAAGGAAGGAGACAGAAAGCAGGAAACTACAGGCCAATTAGCTTAACATCTGTCAATGGGAAAATCCTAGAATCTATTATTAAGGAGTTTATAGCAAGGCACTTAGAAAATCTCAATGCAATCAGGCAGAGTCAACACGGCTTTGTGAAAGGGAAATCATGTTTGACTAATTTATTAGAGTTTTTTGAGGAAGTAACAAGCAACGTGGATAAAGGGGATCCTGTGGATGTGGTGTACTTGGATTTCCAGAAGACTTTTGACAAGGTGCTACATTAAAGACTACTACACAAAATAAGAGCTCATGTTGTAGGGGGTAACATATCAGCATGGATAAAGGATTGGTTAGCTAACAGGAAGCAGAGAGTAGGCATAAATGGGTCATTTTCAGGTTGGCAAGATGTAACGAGTGGAGTGCCACAGGGATCAGTGCTTGGGCCTCAACTATTTACAATCTATATCAATGACTTGGATGAAGGGACCGAATGTATGATTGCTAAATTTGCTGATGACACAAAGGTAGGTAGGAAAGTAAGTTGTGAAGAGGACATAAGGAGTCTGAAAAGGGATATAGATAGGTTAAGTGAGTGGGCAAAAATTTGGCAGATGGAGTATAATGTGGGAAAATGTGAACTTGTCCACTTTGGGAGGAGGAATAGAAAAGCAGTATATTATTTAAATGGAGAGAGATTGCAGAACTCTGAGGTACAGAGGGATCTGGGTGTCCTAGTACAAGAATCACAAAGAGTTAGTATGCAGGTACAGCAAGTGATTAGGAAGGCAAATGGAATGTTGTCATTTATTGCAAGGAGAATGGAATATAAAAGTAAGGATGTTTTGCTACAGTTGTACAGGGCATTGGTGAGACCACATCTAGAATACTGTGTGCAGTTTTGGTCTCCTTATTTAGGAAAGGATATATTTGCTTTAGAGGCGGTTCAGAGAAGGTTAACTCGACTGATTCCTGGGATGAATGGGTTATCTTATGAGGAAAGGTTGGACAAGTTGGGCCTGTATACATTGAAGTTTAGAAGAATGAGAGGTGATCTTATTGAAACATATAAGGGGAAAAAATTTGATACGGGTCAGTTTTGGGCGGTGGTAACGCGATGCGAAACCACCCTACGTCTGACGGACCCTGCACAGGCAGGACGCAAGTTTGGACCCAAGGGAGCACTTACCTGCAATCTGCGTTCCTTTCCAGGCCTTGCACGTGGAATCAATGAATTTGCACTTTCCATCACCAGAGGGAGCTCAATCTCTTAAAGGGAGGATATTTCTTAGAAATCTCTTAAAGGTAGCTGGCACCTGTTATTTGCAGAAAATAACAGTCTGCTGTCTGCATGGAGTCTGAACAGAGATCAGACATCGCAAACGTAAAACACAGATGCAGATCCCATTCCTATGTTTACACACTGATGAGTTATGTTAAAACATTGAATAAAGGTTGCGTACTACTAAATCCCACATCCTCCAATCTGCACACCAGACCTCATCAATCTGCTGATCTGAGTTGGTACCAGGCCAGGGAGAGTGCATGCACCAAGGTTCTCTGCTGATGCACTAGAGACCTTGGGTGCAAGAGGTGGACAGAAGGAGGGACATCCTATATTCACAGGAGGGGCAAGAGGCACTCCAGACATATACTCAAAAGGCAGTGGGAGGTAGTAGGGGACGAAGTCAATGCCAAGCGCACAGCATCATGAACATGGATGCAGTGCAGGAAGAAGTTCAATGCTTTGACATGAGAGGTCAAATGTCAAGTGGCGTCTCCTACCAATTGCACCACGCACGGCACACCCCATCCCCCACATACCAATAAACTCTTTCCATCAGTATTCAACTCTTCCAATCAGATGCTTCCTCTCACCCTTACACATTACCAACGTTTCAAGCCGCCCACCCACAACTCACAGGCCACATATACTGGCATCTATTCAACCATGACAGGCACATCACCCAGTCACACGTCCCGCTTTCTTGCAGGAGAAGGTGGTGCATATCAAGAGGCAGCAAGTGGCCGTGGCATTTAGCCCCTCAAGCCTGTTCCACCATTCAATGAGATCATGGTGGACCTGTGACCTAACTCCACATACCTGTCTTAGCCGCATATCCCTTGATACCCTTGGTTCACAGAAATCTATCAATCTCAGATTTAACATTCACAAGTGAGCTAGCATCAACTGCCGTCTGCAGAAGAGCGTTCCAAACGTCTCCCACCCTTTGCGTGTAGAAGCATTTCCTAACTTCACTCCTGCACGCCTTAGCTCTAAATGTTAGGCTATGTCCCTGCGTCCTAGTATTGAAGTCTAGGAGACCTCCAAAAACAGTTACAAATGTCTCGGTAGCCAGAGGCAATAATCCAACCACTAACCTGTAATTCCGAATGGTCCCTTTAAATATCGCTGGTAGGGGGTCCTCCAGCCATTCTAAGACACGTTCAGATGGTCAGGGTTAAGACTGTGCGTTGAGTTGAGCATCAAGTCCCAAAATGGTGTCTATCACTTTAAATCAGCGTTGCACACTGATTGAAGCCATTTTCTCCCTACATGACATGATTCTAACGTTCGTTATCTGCGCCTGCGCTCCCTCCTATACCAAGATGGTGTCTGGCGCACGTCATGCGGGAAACGTGCGTGCGCATCCAAAGACGCCATCTTGGACGTCGGAGAGGCCATGTAGCGCTGAAAGAATGGGCACTACGCCGCCCAATTTAGCGCCTATAAGATCCTGAGGGGACTTGAAGGGGTGGATACTGAGAGGATGTTTCCCCTTGTGGGAGAGACTAGAACTTGGGGCCACAGTTTAAAAATAAGGGATCTCCCATTTAAGACGGAGATGAGGAGAATTTTTTTCTCTCAAAGGGTCGTGAGTCTGTAGAACTCCCTTCCCCAGAGAGCAGTGGAGGCAGAGTCATTGAATATTTTTAAGGCGGAGTTGGATAGATTCCTAATTAACAAGGGAGTCAAAGGTTATAGTACGTAGACGGGAAAGTAGGGTTGAGGTCACAATCAGATCAGCCATGATCTTATCAAATGGCAGAACAGGCTCGGGTGGCCGAATGGCCTACTCCTGCTCTTAATTCGAACATTGATATGTCCGTATGTAGGCCCTCCAGACATGTGCCCAAAAGGCAGTGGGAGGCAGCGGGGGACAAAGTCAATGCCAGGCGCACAGCACCACGAACATGGATGCAGTGCAAGAAGAAGTTCAATGCTTTGACATGAGTGGTCAAGTGGCATCTCCTACAACTGCACCACACACTACACCCCCCATGCCCATCACCCACATACCACAAACTCTTTCCATCAATATTCAATTCTTCCAATCAGATGCTTCCTCTCACCCTTACACATTACCACTATTGCAAGCCGCTCACCCACGCCTCACAGGCCACACACACTGGCAGCTATTCAACCATGACAGGCACATCACCCAGACACACGTCCTGCTTTCTTGCAGGAGAAGGTGGCGCATATCAAAAGGCAGCAAGTGGCATTTCGCCCCTCAAGCCTGTTCCTCCATTCAATGTGATCATGGCGGCCCTGTGACCTAACTTCATATATCCGTCTTGGCCCCATATCCCTTAATACCCTTGGTTCACAGAAAGCTATCAATCTCAGATTTAGAATTCATAATTGAGCTAGCATCAAATGCCATTTGCTGAAGATTGTTCCAAATTTCTCCCACTCTTTGCGTGTAGAAGCATTTCCTAACTTCACTCCTGTACGTCCTGGCTCTAAATGTTAGGCTATGTCCCCACGTCCTAGTATTCAAGTCTAGGAGACCTCCAAAAACAGTTACAAATGTCTTGGCAGCCAGAAGCAATAATCCAGCCATTAACCTATAAATCCTTCATGGTCCCTTTAAATAGTGCTGGTGGGTGTCCTCCAGGCACTCTAAGACATGTACAGATGGTCGTGGTTAAGACTGTGTGTTGAGTTGAGCCTTAAGTGCCAAAATGGTGTCTATCATTTCAAACCAGTGTTGCACACTGATTGTAGCCATTTTCTCCTTACTTTACATGCTTGCGGCGTTCAGTATTTACGCGTACGCTGATACCTATACCCAAGATGGCATCCGGCGCATGTCACCCTGGAAACGTGCGTGCGCAGCCAAGATGCCTTCTTGTATGTTCGAGTGGCCGTGTTGCGCCGAAACAACGGGCGCTACATGGCACAATTTACCGCCCATAGTCTCTCTGAAAGATGGCACCTCAGAGAGTGCTGCACTCCCTCAGTACTGCACTCAAGTGTCAGCCTAGATTGGTGTGGTCAAAACCCTGAAGTGTGGTTTGCACCCACAACCTTCTGACTCAGAGGTGAGCGCACTGCCACTGACCCAAGGGTGACACCTAATTGAATGTAGGTTTAATGAAAATTGTTAGAGAGTATACAGTGATTTTAATATGATTTTCACTCCTCTAAGTTATCTGTTGTGTGTTATATGATTTGTACTGGTAGTCTTTGAACAATTTTGATTATTAATAAAATAGTTTAAAAGTATATATATGTATAACCTTATGTTAATTTATAGTGGCATTTGCAGGTTAAATTGATCACAAATTAGATTTTCCTGTAACTGAAATACGATAAATAGCTGAAACACAACAAAGTATTCTGGTATTTACTGTCCCCGGCATTTCCTCGAGGGTTCTCCTGATTGGCTGCCATAATGTCAGCGGAAATCCTGTTTATACAATTTATCTGGGATTTCTGTTGATCTTCCGCCAAAGTCACAGCAGTTGATCGGGAAAGCCCCCGAGGAAATTCTCAACGTGTTTCCAGGAGATTGATTAATGGTTATCGTGTGATTATATTTGCAGTGGTATTTGGAGCTGGATTTACATTTTGTGGATACCTACACCACGGCATTAATAAGTTTCATCACCATATTGAATGTGGCTCCTGTTCTATGAAAGTGTCCATAAACCAAGCAGACTTAGAAAGAAGCCCTCCTCCTTGTAAGAACAGCCCACCAATCTGCACGGAAGCTATTGCAGCAACTACACCCAATGCTTTGTCAGAAGTCTGCATCACTTGGAAAGGACACGTTGGCAAACTGTTCATAACTTGTGGTGATGATGTTAAGTCGTATGACACTATAAAGAAATGTTGTCAAAATTTCATGCTTTCCAAAAGCACTTCAAGTAATAATTCAACGTTGCTGAGCAATATTATTTGCATAAATGGATCACACTTCGGTCCCGTTCACATTGAAAATGCTTCTTATTTAGAATTTACTGGATCTGAAGGAGCATGTGGTAAGTAGAATAATAAATTACACATTGTGAATCTCTCTTACATTTTGAAAAGCTTTAAGATTTACAACAGATAAAGAATAAAACAGACATATAGGCCTCGGCTTTCTGTGCCTCTCCCCTTGCCAAATTTTTGGTGGATCCACGGCAGGTGGGGGCAAAAAGGTGAGCAGGGTTGTACTCTTCCCTGTCCTCACCTCTGTGCACCTCCCTTGCATTCCGCCCCCCCCACCACCATCCCCACCAATTCCCGGGGGCTTGACCCTATCAGCCCAGATATGTGGATGGCAGTATATAAAGTGTATGTAAATGAGAGAATTATGGCCTCCACCATGTTTGCTGCCATTTCAGTTGTTTAATCTCTGGATACAAGGGCTGCCAGTTAGGCCCAGGGATTCAACATTCATGGGTGGCGGAGGGGAGGGGTAAAATATTTCTGGCAGCCAGTGTCTGTGCAAACACTCACAGAGTGTGGCCTTGGACAAGCTGAACGGAGGGGTGAGTCGGGGGGAGGGGGGAGATCAAAATATTAAAAATATCCCATTTTGTAAGCAGCATGGAGGCTATCTGTATCCCAATGCTATGCAGACTCCCGAAGATTGCCACATCAAAACTATGCTCTTTTCTTGGCAGGGATCCCATGTGGAGGCCGGGGACCCTGCCTCCAGTAAGCTAATGACCCTGAGGTCAGAAAGTTGGCTGGGGTCAGGGGAGCAGCTTCATGAGGGAGGAAGTCCTGCCCCTCGGAGATGTGTCCCAAGCAGTGGGGAGGAGTTCATGTCATGGCTACAAAAACAATAATAATGAAATATCACTGAACAATTCATTTACTGGCCTGTTTATTGATAGGGATCGATGGTTCTAAACACAGACCTCGATTTTAACCCCTCCCCCCGATGGGCGGGTTAAAATATCAGGATTGGGCAACCTGATCCCTATCCCACCCCTTTAAATTTTAGTGCAGAATTCAGGCCATGGATGAGGCTCCCGCAAAAGGCAGGTGGGGGCCTAATTAACATACCAAAGTTGCAGTCTGATGACATCGTCGGCACCACAACTTAACTTTAACGGAAAGTGAGGCAGAGGCCCGAGCTGTGGGATTCCCGGCAGCTGAACCAAGGCGGGCGCTGTCGGCTCCCTAAGATAAGTGGCTCTTTCAGCACTCCTTGTGGGCCAGGGGAGTAGGTGTGTTCCCCCCAGATCCCTCAAGGAAGCCTTTGGCCTCCCCCAGCCCCAATTTCCAGCCTATCCCTCAGCCCCGATTTCCAGCCTACCCCCCAGCCCTGATTTCCAGCCTACCCCCCAGCCCTCACAATTGCCGACCTCCCCCGACTCTCCTGATCACCAACCGGAGCTTCATTCCCAGTGCGGGGACTGTCCCCAAGGGTTCCCAGCTGCGGCCTCCTGCCACTAGTGCCCCCTCCCGTCCCCGGCCTTACTGGATTCTTCGGCCGTTTTCAGCCTCCCTCACACCCTCCCCACCTTCCCATTAATATCGGGGCCACAGACTCCGGCGTTCATTATCTGCGCTTGTGCTAACTCCTATACCAAGATGGCGTCCGGCGCATGTCATGTGCAGCCAAGACGCCAACTTGGCACTTCAGGAGGGCTGTAGTGCATCAGCAGAGAACCTTGGTGCACACACTCTCGCAGGCCTGGTACAAACTCAGATCAGCAAATTGGTGAGGTCTGGCATGCAGATTGGAGGATGTGGGATTTAGTAGTGTGCAACCTTTATTCAATGTTTCAACATAACTCATCAGTTTATAAACATAGGAACGGGAGCTGCATCTGTGTTTTGCATGCGCGATGTCTGATCTCGGTTCAGACTCCGTGCAGACAGCAGATTGTTATTTTCAGCAAATAACAGGTACCGGCTATCTTTAAGAGATGTTTAAGAGACAGCCTGCCTTTAAGAGATTGGGGCTCCCCCTGCCGGTGGAAAGTGCAAATTGCATTGAATCCTCGTGTCAACGCTGATTCGGAATGCTGCTTGAAGGGAAGTTCTCAGGCCTGATGAAAGTCTTGTCCTGCCTGTGCAGGGGCCATTGGGCATGGGATAAGAGTGGATCATGCTACCCCTGCCCAATAATAGGCCCTATCCAATTTCCCCCATCCCCGGTGTCTATCACTTTAAATCAGCATTGCACACTGATTGTATCCATTTTCACCTTATTTTACCCGCTTTCGGCGTTCGGTATATGTGCATGGGCTAACTCCTATACCAAGATGGTGTCTGGCGCATGTCACGCTGGAAATGTGCTTGCGCAGCCAAGACACCATCTTGGATGTTGGAGAGGCCGTATAGCCCCATTTAGAGCCCTATGTTCCTCGGAAAAAACGAATCATGGTATTAAAGGAATATTGGTTCCTGAGCAGCTCGAGTTGAGCATGTCTGTTCTAACCAGAATAATATTTAATCTTTATAAACATGTAATTAGTTTTGTTGTAAAGCAGTTTCATTGAAATATTCACCCTAAAGCAACAAATACAATAGTAGCGGCTTTCGCCATATGGCAGGACCAGTGCTCAGGGCTTATTGTTTCCTGTCTTCTGTCAGTACCACAAGTGATTTACTTTCAGAGCCCGACACTCTCATTCTCCCATACTTGTATTGTTACTGTTTCTCCCTCTGTGCTTTTCACTAGGCAGAGACCACAGCAAGTTATCAGAATAAATAATGGCTGCAACAATTAAATAAATGTTAAGGCAGTTAGAAAATAAGATTTGATAGGAACTAGTTCTAAAAGGCTCCCTAACAACATTTATTACATCACTGATATAGAGAATGTAATTCAACTTATACTTGGATCAAGTTACATGACTGAAGATATTAAAATTTGGAGTCTCTGTGCTTGGATGGAGCATTAGAGGAAGGTAACTCCAGGACCTCATTTTTCCTTTCTTTGTGTAAGAATAAAGCTAAACGATACAAGGGAATGCTACAGTGGCAGCAACGTTATTATATTAGAACTGACAAAAGGTTGTGGCTAACTCCAGGACACTCAAATTTGGTCATTCTCACATATGATGAGATTTTTCTTTAAGTGATTCGGGCTCTCTCTGGATACTTTTAATTTGTGCTCAATGCAGAAGTCAGCTTGCTTAGGTGAACACATTGTTTCCTATGAACTGAACCTAGACCCTGTTGGCAGCCGCATTTGCTTACATAACAACAATAACTGCACTTGAAAGAAATTAACTAGCTGTCAAAGTAGGCCAATCAGCCCCTCGAGCCTGCTCCACCATTCAATAAGATCATGGCTGATCTGATCCTAATCTCAAATCTAAATTCATGTCCAATTTCCTGCCCGCTCCCCGTAACCCCTAATTCCCTTTACTTCTAGGAAACTGTCGATTTCTGTTTTAAATTTATTTAATGATGTAGCTTCCACAGCTTCCTGGGGCATTTGGATGTGTGCGAATAACCTCGCTGCAGTCAGGACCTTAATTAGTTCCTGAGGATGCAAAAGGTGTCATATAGCTGCAAGTTCTTTTTTAACAAAAATTATGCACAATGGGTATTTAGGATATTGGGCATCTGGGTGAATGATGAACCTTTTTACCACATGCACTAAAAATTATATACATGACACTAGCATGCACTTCTGGGCTTGGATTTTAACTTGGAGCCAGGAAGAGAGTAAGGAGCGAAGTTTATTGGACACAAAACCCGAAAGTGAAGTTGGCAGGTCAGAATCTGCGATTGCAACTTAATTGAAGGGTAAAAATTGTACCTCTGGGTTTTGCGCCCAGCAGCCAGCCAAGTTGACAGGCTGGCTATGAATCGGCCAGGGAGAGATCAGAGTCTTTGGGGTTTGCATGGGGGAGGTTAGGGAGAGATTGGAGTCGAGGGGGTTTGTATGAGGGAGGTTGGGGAGAGATCGGAGTCTACGGGGTTTGTATGGGGGAGGTCAGGGAGAGATTGGAGTCGAGGGGGTTTGTATGAGGGAGGTTGGGGAGAGATTGGAGTCTACGGGGTTTGTACGGGGGAGGTCGGGGAGAGATCGGAATCTACGGGGTTTGTACGGGGGAGGTCGGGGAGAGATCGGAGTCTACGGGGTTTGTATGGGGGAGGTCGGGGAGAGATCGGAGTCTACGGGGTTTGTACGGGGGAGGTCGGGGAGAGATCGGAGTCTACGGGGTTTGTACGGGGGAGGTCGGGGAGAGATCGGAGTCTACGGGGTTTGTACGGGGGAGGTCGGGGAGAGATCGGAGTCTACGGGGTTTGTACGGGGGAGGTCGGGGAGAGATCGGAGTCTACGGGATTTGTATGGGGGAGGTCGGGGAGAGATCGGAGTCTACGGGGTTTGTACGGGGGAGGTCGGGGAGAGATCGGAGTCTACGGGGTTTGTACGGGGGAGGTCAGGGAGAGATCGGAGTCTACGGGATTTGTATGGGGGAGGTCAGGGAGAGATCGGAGTCTACGGGGTTTGTACGGGGGTGGTCAAGAAGCAATCAGAGTCTATGGGGCTTGTATGGGCGAGGTCGGGAAGAGATCGGAGTCTACAGGGTTTGTATGGAGAGGTCGGGAGGCAAATGGAGTCTATGGGGTTTGTATGGGGGAGGTCGGGGAGAGATCAGAGTCTACAGGGGTTTGATGGGGGGGGGGGTTGCGGAGGTGAGCAGTCGGCCATCGGTGGGGGGTCTCGGACATCAGGGGACGTCAGATATCGGTGGGGGTCGGCCATCGACTGGGGATCTCAGCCATTGGGTGGATGTCGACCATTGTGGGGGGGTCTTGGCCATCGGGTGGATCTTGACCATGGGGGCGGGTCCTTGGACATCGGCGGGGGTTCTCGGACATCGGCGGGAGGGCAGGTCTTGGCCATCAAAAGGGGTCTCAGACACCTGGGAGGGTTGGCCGATCGCAGGGGTCCTAACACAGCAGGTCAGCTTGTTGGGCCTGGAGGAACCACTCCTCTTCCTGGCCCACAAGCTGTGCAATAAAGGCATTCACCTCATGGATCTGGCCCTTCTCACATCCTTTTCACTGGTGAGATTCACAAGCCCCAGGAAAGCCACTCTGGAGTTTAAAGTTAAGTCAAATTCATTTTTAAAAGACCTACTTAACTTCTCATAAGGACGTTAACTGATGTTATAAATACCCACCCGCCTGAACTAATTAAGGTCCTGACTGCAGCGAGGTTATTCGCACACATCCAAATGCCCCAGGAAGCTGTGGAAGCTACATCATTAAATAAATTTAAAACAGAAATCGACAGTTTCCTAGAAGTAAAGGGAATTAGGGGTTACGGGGAGCGGGCAGGAAATTGGACATGAATTTAGATTTGAGATTAGGATCAGATCAGCCATGATCTTATTGAATGGTGGAGCAGGCTCGAGGGGCTGATTGGCCTACTCCTGCTCCTATTTCTTATGTTCACCTGGGTTAAACCCGGAAGTAGGCGCGTTGGAGCCGGGTTGCGATCGCACTCGAAAAATCAAATATTTTAACTACCCACCGGCCCCCAACCCACCAGTTTTTGGGGGTTAAAATTCCCTCCCTGATCTCTCTGATGGAAAACAATACACTTGACAGGTCACTAGTTCAGATTAAAACTGTTAATTTGTGTTTATTATGAAATATTATACTGGAGTAAAAAAGAGACGATTTATATAGGTTACAATACTTAACTTTACAACAAACGCTCCCGTCTCTGGTAATTTCTGTATGCTTCCACGATGAAAGGCTCATGTGACAGATGAGCCTCAAGGAGTCTCTCATTAGCTTCTGACTCAATCAACAGCACAGTAGGGAAACTGCAGAATATGGGATGCCAGATATACCTCTCTCTTCCCTTGATGTTTAAACTACCATATAGGAAGATAAACAGATGCCTGCAAAAGTAAGCATAACTTTCATACAAATATATGAATATTGCAAATGCCCCCAGGAGTACTGAGATTGTGGACCATTTTTAACCCTGATTGGGGAATTGATTGAAATGTAACATACATCTTGCAGGTTCACCAAATGGCAATTCCTCCACAGCACAGTTGTCTGAGGTTGCATTTATACTACGGCGGCTGGCAGCTGCAGTTTGGGTCCTAGCTGGGCCGAGCCCTGTTTACACTGCTGGCTCCTGCCTGGCTGGAACTTTAACCGTGCTGTTCAAGAGAGAGTACTGCATATTCTGGAGACATGCATGTGCAGAGCTGTCTCCCAAAGCCTAGAAATTGAAATGTTTAGAGAGAGGGACAGGAGAGTGCCCCCTCTCTAAAAATTTAAATTAAAGTGTCCAAGGGTCCAGTGCAGCAATTTGTAAACCTGGTTGGACAATACACTGGATTCACAATCCATGCGGTATCAAATCAAAGTGGTGTGAGACACCCCCCTCCAGGGTGTTTCACTTCGCTTCACTCCAGAGTCACGTTGGACCTGACTCCAGATTTGCACTGCCAGGTTAGCATTGGTTTGAAGTGAAAATCACTTCACACCAGCACTAAACTTGCAGTGTGAGTACACCCTAAATCATGGCAATTTTTTTTGCATTACACTACAATTTGCAAGATGAAATACATAAAATATCATCACCAAACACAGCCCTGAAACAGCTAACACTGAGTTTATGTTGGTGCAGGTATTGTCCTTCAAATATTTCCTTCAAATGCACTCGAAATATTTATATTTGATACTCAAAACATCCCTGCTAATGGTCCCTAACTTTTTTCATTGTCTCATTTCATTTAGAATTACCATGGTCTGATTGCATAAAACAGAGAGACAAACTGACTCAACTTGCAAAACAAGATGAATTTGCACTAAATGATGCTCGCTATGCAGTGCAAATTATGAGCACAATCCTGGAGGAATGTAATGCGAATATTTCAGTTGGGTAAGTGTCAACAGCTTGAAATTGAGAAAAGTGTTTAAAAGATGATGGTTCGGAAAGGACAGATTTTAGAAATTTCGGACACTCGAATTCAGCAGATACATTGCTGGTCTTTCTGTTTCTCTGTGCTTCTATAATTTGTTCTGCAGATGTTGTTCATCCAGTTTTGAGTTTCCCTACAAGTGGGTACAATCTACTCCTCTTGATTCAAAGCTGCTTTGTTTGAATTTTATGTTAATTTGAATCAAAATCGCACAAAAAATATGCCCCATTTAAAATGCATTGAAATTTTGTTGCTTAATTCAAACCTTTTAATTCTAATTCGTATTCCCACCACAAATTGGCTCTGAACAGTGTATTCTGCCACTTTATTCCAATTCAACTCCATGATCAACATCGGATGCCTTGGCGTCACAGCCTTCTCCCTCCTGGATGCAGCACATCATCAGGTGGAGATAAAGCAGTTTGGGAGTATGGCTGGCCAGAAGTATAAGATCATCAAATATGTGGAGGAGCACCCTGGAGAAATGAAGAAAGTTGTGGTACAGAAATTTAACATCCCTCCGAACACCCTCTCCACCTACCTGAAGAAACAAGGAGAGAGTCAGTGCTGTTTGCCAGCAGAATTCTTGCAGCCAATGGAAGAGGATGTGCACTTCAGTTTGTCCCGATGTGGAATCCAATTTGTTGAGCTGCTTCAAGCAGGCGAGGACAGCTGAACTTCCTGGGCCATCCAACCTTGTCTTGCTGGGAAAGACGAGTGAATTCACTGAAGAATTTGGAACCTACCCTGTTTCTGCATCATGGATCGGCCACTTTAAAAATAGTCAGACAATCGCATCCACGCCCAACATATGAGGAGGCAATCGACTTTCTGACAGAGAGCGTCAGTAACTGGGTGCGTGACAAAAATTCCAGAAATGTTATCTCGTTTTAAGCCTGAGGTCATCTTTAATGCTGATGAAACGGGCCTGTTTTTAAACAAACTGTACCCGTGCAGAACACCAGCTTTCATCAGTGATAAATGCTCAGTTGGAAAAAAAGTCAATCAGTGAATTACCATCATAGTTTGCACCAGCATGACTGGAGATGAAAGAAAGCTGCCGGTGACTGGGAGTGAAAAAGAGGCTCACATGAGTGGATCCAGCGAGCAGGCGGAGAGAGGAACCAGTCCCAATTGTGTAAGATTGCTGAGGAAGTAACTGATAACAAAGCTAAATGTCTCAATGGAACTTTTTGCGCCACATAGTTGCTGGTGGGTGGGGAGCCCTAGGGATCATAACGTTAGTTTGAAATATGACAGGCTCGATGGACCTGATGGTAATTTTTTGTATGTTTGTAAATAGAAGCAACAATTTTGTTGATAAAAAGTGTTGTCAGCAAGAAGCAAGCCATAATAACAGGGCATATCACAAAATTACTGAAATTTGCATTGTACACGTTCATTTAAATAGTTGCTTTGATGTTTTATGGTGTTTATTGGTGTTCCTGTAGTGTTTTGCTGTGCTGTTTTATTAAAATTGCTTAATTTGCACTTGCTGGATAAACCAATTTTTTTCAAGCAAATAACAGCTTTAAATTAAGATGGGTAGATTGTATTCCCTGTTTCTTTACAACCTGTCTGTTGATTTGCCAGTTTCTAATTTCCTGCTCAGAAGAATCTAATTGCTGTTACCTGTTGACATCTATAATCAAGTTATCGCTTTTCTGTACCTATCATTCTTGTTTCAATCCATAACTAAGAGGATTCCCTTTTTCATTCTCTTCTTACCCACTCCAATACTCTCATAACTGAAGAGCCAGGTGATCTGTTAGTTTCCAGTAAATCCTTGCCCATCCTAAATTGTCTTTTTCACCAATTTGCTATCTGGAGTGTTTCCTGTTCCCGATATATTTACATTTTTGAAAAAAAATCCTTATGGGGCTGAGGCAAAGGAAGCTGTTTAGACAGGTCAGTCTTCACCTGAATTAGCTCACATGAATGTCCTTGCAGAAAGGGTGCATAGAGCAGTGAGAGAGGGTGAAAGTAGCAAGAGGGAAAGGGCAAACAGAGCAGACTCAAATATGGGAGAAAATGAATACTGGAAGTAGAAGAGCTACACAGGCCCAGATGTTACAGAATAGAAGAGGGGATGGTGGATGTCAGTTTGAGTGCAGACAGTAATATAATAATGGCAGGTACCCACGGTTTCTCAAGACGCACTCCAGATGAGTTCTGTTCCCCACTGGGAGTGCTGGATTTTGGAATTACCCCTGTTACAATGGAACAAAGACAGAGTAAGTGATTGGGCAAAATGATGGCAGATGGAGTTCAATATGGGAGAGTGTGAGGTCATCCACTTTGGATGTGAGAAAGAGAAATTGGGATGTTTTTAAATGGTGAGAGACTAGGAACTGTGGAGGAGCAAAGGGATTTAGGTGTCCATGTACACAAATCTACAAATCACTTCTGCCATTTAACCATTTCCAATTAAGCACTTAGCAGTTCATTATATTCCTTATCTTGTGCGTGTGTATGTGTCTTTATCCCAGTGATGTGATGATGGTGCAGTAAAAAGGCCTGGATGGCACCTGTTTGAGCTGCCTTTGCGGCCTCTGCTGTGCGGGGTGTAACGGATTCGGAGGTGACACCAATTGGTAATCAGTGCCTCATTTATTAATTGTCAAATCAAACATGTAAAGGTATCATATTTAGACAACAATGATCAAAACCATATTAGCCCGTTTGATCTCTGGTTAGAGATTGTAATTAAGTTGGCAACGTGGTGCTGATACTATCCTATCCTGCCAGAGAAGTAGAAAAACAGTATCAAGAGATGGAATATGAAAATCAGCAGGAGCACTTACAGAAAGAAAGACTTGAATTTATATAGCATCTTTCACAACCTCAAGACATCCCAAAGCATTTAACAGCCAATGAAGTACTTTTTGAAGTGTAGTCACTGTTGTAATGTAGGAATTACGGCAACCAATTTGAGCACAGCAAGGTCCCACAAACAGCAATTAGATAATGACCAGATAATCTGTGTTAGTGATGTTTGTTGTGGAATAAATATTGACCAGAACACCAGGGAGAACTCCCCTGTTCATCTTCGAATAGTGCCATGGGATCTTTTACATCCACCTGAGAGGACATAGTGGGCCTCGGTTTAACATCTCATCCAAAAGACAGCACCTCCCACAGTGAAGCACTCCCTCAATACTGTACTGGAGCATCAGCTTAGATTTTGTCTCGAGCCTCTGGAGTGGGGCTTGAACCCACAACCTTCTGACGCAGAGACGAGAGTGCTACCACTGAGCCGATGTGCTCCCAATCTTCCTGTCAGCTGTGAGCTCGATACCAATGCTGCGCCTCCACATGTACCGGAAGACTGCATTCATTATGCTGAAGAGAGCCACCAGGAACTTCCGGTGCTAATTCCCTTCTTGGGGCGCAGTACACTTCTGGTGCGCTGAACTCCCGTTGCCCACAAGCAACGCCTGCCCAAGAAAATCGGCCCTCATAAATATCAAAAATATTTTAGCATGAGTCGTACAATGGGATATATTTTCCTTCCTTTTGATAATTCTGGTGAAAGGTCAGTGTGAGTGCAAAATAGCATTTCCTGACTTTTTGCTAACATCAATGAACCAAGGAAAACTTGCTTCAGTATCTTTTTAAAAAAACGAATTATTGGGATATGTGTGTCGCTAGCATTTATTATGGCCAGCATTTATTGCCCATCGCTCGTTGCCCATGAGAAGGTGGTGGTGAGCTGCCTTCTTGAACCACTGCAGTCTGTGTGGTGAAGGGACTCCCACATTCCTGTTAGGTAGTGAGTTCTAGGATTTTGACCCAGCGACGATGAAGGAACGGCAATATATGTCCAAGTCAGGATGCTGTGTGACTTGGAGGGGAACTTTGAGATGGTGTTGTTCCCATGCACCTGCTACCCTTGTCCTTCTAGGTGGTAGAGGTAGCGGGTTTGGGAGGTGCTGTCGAAGAAGCCTTGGCGAGTTGCTGCAGTGCATCGGGGAGAGCGGTACCTGAGTTTGCTGGGTCTAATGGTTAGAGTGAGCATGGATGGCCCTGATGGTCTTTTCCCATCTTTCTTTTGTACATACATATCTCTAAACAACACTTAAGATTGTGTGACAGGATGAATATAAAATAACTTACAAATGTTTTCTAGCATTAGGCCCAGCAGAGGGTCCAGCTGGTGCCAGGGTGCCTCCAGGACCTGCTAATGGCAAAGGACAGGAAATGTGGCCACTCCTGGGCTTGCATGTGGAAGGGAACTTTGAGTGTATTGTGGGAGCTTTTGCTTCAAATCCTGAGCAGTTTAGTTCCAATTTCAAGTAGGAATCTTCATTATAGGGCAAATCAAATTATGCTTATGTGGAACATGTTAACATATTTGCATTTAAAATAAATTTAAGTATTTTATATAATACCATAAATACAGATTATATCATGACAAGGACTGAAGTGTGATAAATAAGTATCATATTTGGAAAACTTGCCCAGAAAAGGCCAAATGGTGTAATTATTGCTGCTATGACTTGCCACACCCTCCATCAGCATAACACGTCACAGCAGTGGTGGAAAGTCAATGGGGTAGATTTTGACTTTGTCCGATAGTGTAAAACGGGTGATAGTGAATCAGCAGCCCGTTTTACATCTTTCCCGTTTTACACTATCGCACTAAATCCACACTAATGAGTGACTTCATGTTTTTATTATCCGGCACAGTGTTAACTGTCTGTTTATTTTACAGCCTGGAGTCCTCTCTACATAAAGTGCTGATGAAAATGAATCTTTCAGAGGACTCTTCAAACTTTGTAACTCCGAATGTCAAGGCTGCAGTTATCAAAATGGATCATCCCAGCAATTCAGAATTCGTTGTTTCTGCCAATTTCTCTTGGGTAAGTGTTTCCACGAGGTGGTAATTAAAAGTGATGGAGAAAGAAAATGTTACACTGCGTGTCTGGTGAATCTACTTCTAGATCAGTTATCCCATGGGCAGGGATCACACAACACTTTGACTGCAACCTTAACAGCAGACTCCATCAAACAATTTAAAACTAGATCATTTTTAAAAAAGAACAATAGTTAGAAGAAAAGTGCTGTGATGAGCTCTGACCCTACAAGGTTTTTTTGAATTGATACGAGAACGTGCATGTATATAAGCACCACTAATAAAGAAGAATGTCCTGAGGACCTTTACAGAGGGATAAAGGGAAAAAAGGACACTGCATGAAAGGAGATATTAGTTGGGGTGACCAAAAACTTGGTTAAAGAGGTGGGTTTTAAGGAGACTCATAAAGGAGTCACGGGAGGTGGAATTGCTTAGGGAGGGAATACTAGAGCGTGGAGTCTAAATGACTGAAGACACAGCCGCCATTGGTGGGGTGACGTGAGGGGAGTTCACGAGGCCAGAGTCAGAGGAATGGAAAATTCGAGGAAGGGGTTGTTGGGCTGGAGGAGGTTACAGAGATAGACAGGACTGAGGCTATGGAGTGATACAAACACAAAGATGATGATTTTAAATGCTGATGGAGGGTGTGGCAAGTCATAGCTGCAATAACTACACCATTTGGCCTTTCCTGGGAAAGTTTTAAATAGAGGAACTTGGAGCCAATGTAGGTCAGTGAGGACACATGATGGGCAAGGTGGACTTGGTGTAGGATAGCATACGGGCAGCAGAGTTTTGGATGAACTGATACTTACAGAGAGTAGAGGATTGGAGAGCATTGAAGTGATTGAGTCTGGCAGTGAAAAATACATGTAGGATGGTTTCAGCGACAAATAGGCTGATGTAACGGCAAAGGTGGAGGAGAAAGTAGGCAGTTTTTGTGATGGAGGTGATTTGGGGTCAGAAGCTCATTTCAGGGTTGAACAGGATGCTGAGGTTGTGAACAGTCTGGTTAAGTCCGAGACAGTGGCTGGGGCTGAGCGTTGGGAGAGCGCAGAGCACCACGGGAGTTCAGGAGGGTGTGTTGTCTACTTGGTGCAAAGGTAAAGGACATCTCAGAGCAAATGGAGAAGAACTTGGAATGGGAGGGGGAGGTCCAGTTGTCGTGGTCCATGTCGGTACAAATGACATAAGGAAGAACAAGGAGGAGGTCCTTCTAAGGGAATATCAGAAGTTAGGAACTAAATTTAAAAAGCAGGACCTCACGGGTGGTAATCTCAGGATTACTACCCAAGCCATGTGCTAATTGGCGTAAGGATAAACAGATCAGGAAGGTGATTGCATGGCTGAAAGAGTGCAATGGGAAGGTGGTGTTCCATTTCATGGGAGACTGGCACCACTACTGGGACAGGAAGGTGCTGTACCGCTGGGACAGATTCCACCTGATCCGGAATGGGACCAGAGTCCTAACGGAAAGGATAAATAGGGCGACAGATAAGGCTTTAAACTAATAAGATGGGGGGAGGGATCTGGTAGAAATAATATAAGCCTAAAGATAAAAGAAACAGGAGATTAGAGTAAAAGTCAGACCAGGCAGGAAATAAAGATGACATAAACAGTTAGAGAACAAATACAGTTATAGAACAGAAATATAAAAAGACTGTTAAAAATAAAGTTAGAGGAGTGACCAATAAAAACTAACTAAATTGCCTGTACACCAATGAGCACAGTGTTCGAGATAAAACAAGGGAACTGGAGGCAATGATTCATAGCAAGGAATCAGACATAGTCGGTATAACTGAAACGTGACTAAATAAAGAACAGGACTGGCAATTAAATATTGCAGGTTATAACATATTTAGAAAGGATGGAAGAAGGTGGGGGGGTGGAGTAGCTGTACTAATTAGAGATAACAATGGCAGTAGAAAGAAGGAACATAACTAACAGATGGATAGAAACAGAATCCATATGGATTGTGATAAAAGATGAGAAGGGATCGATCATGCTAATATGAATATTGTACAGACCAACCAGAGAAGGGAGGTGGAGGAAAAAATATGTAAGCAAATCAACGAAATAAGTAATAGACATAGAATAATAATCGAGCGATTTCAACAATCCACAAATAAACTGGCAAAAAGAAGTAGGGGAAAAGGGAATGGAGTTTTTACAGTGTGTTCAGGACTCATTTCTTACCCAGTATTTGAGAAGCCCAAAAAGAAAGGAATCACTACTGGATCCAGTAATAGGAAATGAACCAGAGCAGATAAGAGAAGAACGCGTAGGGCGGCATCTAGGCAATAGCGATCACAACGTATTAAGGTTTAAGATAAAGATTAAGAAGGACATAAGTAAGACAAAGACCAAAGGAATAGACTGGAAAAAAGCTAATTTTGAGGGGATGAGAATGGAACTAGGAAAAATAAAGTGGAAAATAATATTGGCAAACAAAGAGATAGAACAGCAATGGGAAATATTTAAAACAATGATCAATAGAGTCCAGGAGAAATAAATTCCGCTAAAATCAAGAACAAATTAGCCAATAAAGAAACCATGGGTGATAAAGGTATCAAGTCACAATTGCAACTAAAAAAAAGGCATACACTAAGCACATAGACAACAAAGGAGAGATGACAAAAGGGAACACAAGGAGGTAAGGAAAGAAATCAAAAAAATAAGATTTTAAACTGCTATCCTTCTCCAAATTAGGCAGGGTGGCATTGGAAAAAATTGTTCAGCGAGGCCTACTACCGTATTCCCAGCCTGAACTCAATTTACCTCCCCACGTCCCAGCTGGGAAAGCCACCAGCTGCCTCTTCACCACCCCTCACGTAAATGCCAACAGATAGGTGGGACCTAGCAATCTGTCTAATCTCCCTGCATTCCACCGCTACTCCTTGCCAACCGCAAGGACCACCAGGAAAACATGTGGGTGGTCCTTGGAGCATGGGCAGAGGGCCCATTGTGCCCTTTTTGGAGGTAGGGAACCCAGCAATGAGCTCAACTCACTCCTCTCAGCCTCAGTGACAGGCCCAGAGTAAAGGCCAAAAAAATTCCCTTCCCCACCTTTAGGATTCTTTCCTCCCCGTCCTTTATGTAGTCTCCTCCTGTTCAGGTGGTGCACCAGCCGTCCCACCGCAGAACTGCCCGGACATTCCGGCCTTGCAGTGGCTGCTCCCTCTTGGTGTTGGGGCTCGCACTGATGGCCTGCACACCTTACTTAATAATCCCTGACCCAGGAAAATGGGTTGTGGTCATGGTGGGATTGGGGCAGCAGATAGAAGTCTCACCCACTGCAATGCCACCAGCAGGAGGAGAAACCATCCAAATGTAACTGAGCATATAGACCAGAAGATCTCGGGTTCAATTCCAGGTCTGCGCTGAGTTAGTTGACCTGAGCCGAGGTGGTAGATGGGGTACTGTAACTGGACTCAGCGTTGGAGGAGGAGCATTGACCAAAGTTCCTGTTCCTGATGACCATCCAGTTATACCTGCTGAAAAGCCATGTGTGGATGTTGTATAAGAACTGTGATGGTCCCCCTGTAAAATAGACTGCCAACACTTTTCGTCCAAGCTCATCAATGAAGAATAAATACCTGGTTGAGGGATTAATGGTTTGCAAGTAGAACTGTACTCCAACAGGAGTTAGGTCCTTCAGGAGGACAGGAAACAGAATATTCTGAGGACCTGCAGGATGAGATTTATATCCCACTCTTGGTGGGCACCATAACTCACATAGAGCTTTGGTTGTGATTTTTCAACAGCCACTATGAACCCTATCTGAACAGTTTTCAGAATGTCTCCCTTCAGTTTTCTAACCCTATAGATTTTGTAATCAGTTGTCAGACTTGGCTCAGAAGATTGTGGGTTCAAGCCCCACTCTAGAGACGTTGAGCACATAATCCAGGCTGACACTCCAGTGCAGCACTGAGGGGGTGCTACACTATTGATGGTGCCGTGTTTCAGATGCGACGTTAAACCGAGATCCTATTTGCCTTATCAGATGGACAGAAAATATCCCGTCGCACCTTTTAAAGAAGAGCAGAGGAATTCTCCTGGTGTCTTATCAATATTTACCCCTCAACCAACATCACCAAAAACAGATTATCTGGTCATTTATCTCATTGCTGTTTGTGGTATCTTGCTCTGCACAAATTGGCTGTCACACTTCCCTACATTACAACAGTGATTACACATCAAAAAGTACTCCATTGGCTGTGAAACACTTTGGAACACCCTGAGGTCCTGAAAGATGCTCTAGAAATGCAAGTTCTTTCTTTCTTTCATGAGTAATGCATCTTTCAATTACAGGTTGTAGAATCCTTTCAAATTGACTGTCTGCCTGCTCCAACTTGTCACTGTGGAATTTAAAAAAAAACAGTATTTTATTGGAGGTGGGTTGTTCAGCAAAATGCAATCAAAATTGTTGTAATTGTTGTACAGATGGGCCCTGATGACCAGACGATGAATACTGCTGTTCAGATTAAATTGCCATATAATTTGGAGCAATCTCCTAGAGCCGTTATCACTCAGTTCAAGACCAAAACCTCATTCCAGGTAATAGAGCTGAACTACTCCATCTGAATCTGCAATGATTGGATTCCACACTGTCAGTGTTTATATTTGTTATTAAGTTTGTGGTTTCTGTGTGGGTATTATTCACTCTTTATCTGTAACGTGATGATTGTACAGTATTTTTGGAGTGGCTCCTACTTACTTTGGCTACAGCCATTGTTTAATTCATGGGCCTCAAGTGAACGAGCCTGTAAATTTGAAAATTTCCGAACATCATCTGAGTATATCTGAGTTCATCCATTACATCTCCTTCCATATACCACGAGAATATAGTTCTGTACCCACGAAACATCTACCTACAGTGCATATTATTTATCCAGAAATGTTTACGATGCCCTGTCCAGAATCAGGATTTAATTGAATGAAAAGGGGGAGATAGGGGGTCCCTAAATTAACGGGGAGGTGGGAAGGGTGCGGGGGAGCTCAGTAGCGGGTGAAGAACCTGGCAAGGCCGGGTACTGCCGACCTTATCGGCGAGGCCTCATTTAAATAATTCGGTGCAGACTCCCGCCCGACAGCTTGCCGGATTGATTGCTTGGCTGGCGGGTGAGTGGGTCGGGGTGCTTCAGGCTGCGATCGGGAGCGGGGTCTAGGAAGGTTCCGGGCTGCGATCGGGAGCGGGGTCTAGGAAGGTTCCGGGCTGCGATCGGGAGGGGCGGAGGAAGGCTCAGGGCCGCGATCGGTGGGGGAGGAAGGTTCCGGGATGTGATCAGGGGGGGTGGAGGAAAGGATCCGGGCCGCGATCGGGAGGGGGGGGGGGAGGATCCGGGATGTGATCGGGAGTGGGGGAACCTGCTGATAGCCGCAATCGGGCGACGGGAGGTCGGGGCTGGTGAGACTGAAGCCTTCCTTGTGAGGCCTGGGGGAACACTCCTGCTCCTCCTGGCCCACAAGGTGGTTAAAACCAGGCTAAGTTCTAAACATTACCTCGGTCTCTTCTGGCCTGTCGACTCCTCCCGCCGTGTTGCTGTTGCCGGGCATCAGACAGCGCAGGACTCCCTCTGTGTGGAGGTTAAACTCACGGTGCCAATGACATCATTGGGCCACGACCTTTGCATGTTAAGTTGCCCCCACCTGCTTTTAGCGGGAGCCTCGTCCAGGGCTTGAATCTCCGCTGTAAATATTACGGGAGCCGGGAATGGGGTTGGGTTGCTCGATCCCGATATTTAAACCCCCAATCCCCGGCCCTCTCCCGCCCGTGGGGTGGGTTAAAATCAAGGCCAGGGTATCAAAGTGGGTGGAACCTGTGGGGTCAGAGTTTCAACATTTGATGTGGGAGATCCTGAAACTGACTCCGAGTACCAAAGTGGAAAAGGTGAAAAGTGTTCCTTTTCCACCACCAACATAATTCACCTTAAACTGACAAACTGCACAAACGTGTGGGCTGGAACGTCTTTTGATTTACCGCCCATTTTCCAGCAGTTTTGGGGTGAAAAGCTAAGTAAAACAGAGCGGTAAAGGCTACAGCCTCAAATCCACCAGAGGTTGTGAGTTCAAAGCCCACCATGGCTAGTTGTGATTTAACTGTATCTTGTATTTGTGGGCTAGTGCCAGTAAAGGACTGTGAAAGCTGCCAGATTGTTGTAAAAGGCCAACTGGTTCCCCAATGTTCACTAATGTCCTTCAGGGAAGAGAAATTGCCACGCCTACCTGGTCCAGCCAACACATGACTCCAGTCCTACACTATGTAGTTGGTTTTTAATGTCCTCAAGGTAATTAGAGATGGGCAATAAATACAGCCTTGCCAGTATCACTCACATCCCATGAGAAAATGTAAAAAATAGTGTCATTCTCCTTTAACGCCCACTGATAGATAGTCCTGCCACATTTAAATGGTTAAGTGAGCATGGCTAACTCCATTGTCCCCAAATTCCAACTCCATCCCAACCCAAATTATTATCACCACGATATAAGTGATGGTAGCAGCTCCCAAATAGCATCCCTGAGGTGGATACCACATTGGGGAGGCCGTTTTGATTTCTGGGTCTGAAGATTGGTTCTTATTTGCCTGCATATCAATATTTGTTGTTTGCTGCTCTGGAGAGTCTTTTACTGCCCTGTTTTGTCAGTTCTTCAGAAAGTAACGGGAAACAGTATAAGAGTAATTTTGAGGCATGTCATGGTAAATGTAGCAGGCTTGGGAGAGCAAGTTACTTTGGATCTTTGGTTCCCAAAGCTGTCCACCACTGGGGTTTTACTCGCGTCATCTCCGGGTCTGTTGTATGCTAATTGTTAGAGATTAATTACTACGATTTGTCAACAATTCTATTATCATTGTATCATGCGACTATCAGAATGGTAGAAGGTGAACTAGATGGACCTTGGTCTTTTCTCGTCAAGCAATTCCGATATTCCTATGTATTGTTTTGGAATGCAGACATTAATTTTCCAATGGGAATCCCTCTATTCCTATATTATGAAAAGGGGGTGGATTAGGAGAAGGAAGAGGCTCAATTGGAGTTTCTTGGAGTGAGGCATCACGGAGGCACCTGCTCCCTACGCGCAAACAGCCAATCACCAGCATTTACAGACTACGAACTATCCCTTAGATTTCTCTGCATGTCACTGCTTCAGAAGGCTATGCTGCCCCTCAGTGTGGTTGGGGAGATATGTCAATTGCTGACTGAAGACTTGAAGTCCACTTCCACCAGGATAACGGGCATTGTTTGTATTTGTCAAAGTTGGCACTCCCATGAGTTCCTTTTCAACTGGATCTTTTCAGGCAGCATCTGGTAATCTTTGCCACATCAGTCAGGCTGCAGCTCACTATTGCATTAAGAAGGTCATTGATGCTTTCTTCTGGTGGGTCGTGCACTTCACATCCTTCCCAATGGAAGCAGAGAAACAAAGAGAGAGTTATCCAATTCTACTGACGAGCAGCATTCCCAAAGGCGCAAGTAGCAATTGATGGAATGCATGTGGCACTCAAAGTCTCTTATAATAACCCCCACAATTTCATTAACAGGAAAGGCTTTCATTCTGTTAATGTGCAGCCAATCACTAGATCCTGTACATGAATGCCCACTATGAAGAAAGCTGGCATGACGCCTTCATCATGTGATAATCTACCATACCAGCTCGGATATATAACCTGTCACTAGTTTTAGTGATTTGTGTATCTGTACCCCATGATCCCTTTGCTCCTTTATGTCAAAGCTCACGAGGCCCGATGTCTATAAAGGTTCAGTACTTACTGGTCTTTGCTCAGTTCTTCTGGGACAGTTTGGTGAGAGTACTTGGTGTGAGAGAGTAATTTGGAGGAACCCCACGATGAGCAGCAGGAGCAGTACATCTCCAGCCATGTGACAACCAGATGTGTCATGGAGCAAGCCAGTGGCAAGCTGAAGTGGCACATCAGGTGCCTGGACAGGTCTGGGGGCTCCCTTCAGTATTCACCAGTGACGGTCTCCAGGATAATCGTGGTGCGGTGTGCTGGGTTCTGCAAAACATAGCGCAGCAGTGAGGACAAGAGATGTGGGAGGAACGAGGCCGACGACCTCTGGGTGTTGGAGCCTGTGAGGGCCCTGCCAATGACTGCTCCACCTGCACTTGTGCAGGGGCAGATTGGGCCAGCGGGAGAGGAGGCAGCATGTTAGGTATTGGTTGAGGTGGGGCGGGGGCAGTGGGCAGCGGGTGAGACCTGCAGACGCTTTGAGAAGAGTGCGCACTTTCTCTCCCTTATCACCATCCCTCCTCCCCTGTGCCAGTGGCACAACACTCCTCCCTCTCTGCGGGAGAGCAGTTTGGAGGAGATCAGTGACGTCTTGAAAGCCCATGTCTGATCTATGCCAGCTGTCTGGAAGCCGGTAGACATATTGACGTTCAGAGTTTGCAAGGCCATCGTCTGGGCCTGCAGGGACTCATTTGTGCGCCCTGATACAACTTCCATAGAGGCCAGACTCTCAGTGGAAGATTGTACCTTTTGAAAGGGCCTGCAAAATCACCCCACAAATGTTCGAGTTGAACTCCTCCATCCTCTGTGCCACTGTGTAACGTGTGCCTGGCAGGACTGCCAATACCTCGCACAGTTGCTGCTGAGCCTCTAGCATTCTCCTTTTAATTGATTGCCCCCCAGGTTCATCATCTCTGTCCAGCTGAGCAGAGCTTGGAGAGGATGGTGCCCTCTGACGTGGACTCTCCACACCTGTCCCTGCCACCACTCTCTGCTCATGCTCCCTGGGTCATGCGATTCACCAGGTGACATCCCACCTAACTGTCTAAGAGCACCCTGTGCTCGTACCTGCGCTGGGGCCTGCAACGTACGTGATCTGTGACGGTGCGCCCTCATCAGGAATGGTTTCCTCTGAGGAGTTTTCACCATCTTTGGGGATGGGCTCGTTTCCTTTGGGTGATGCCCCTGGAGGGGAGGAGAGACGGATAAGATTTAGACATGGAGCTTTACAAATGTTGAAATACACGTGATTAAAGTGATGATATTTGATAACGTGCTGAAGTCAATTGAAGGTGACTTTGTCTTGTAGGAGATGTGGGTGTGAGAGATTAATGCTGTCACCCTGCTGCAGTGCAATATCAATCTCGCCATCTCTGATGCTTAGGGAGGTAGATATGCTGCTAATCTCTAAAGCCGCCTCCTCTGCCGGGTAAAGCTCCACGATCTGTGAGGATCTGCCTCCTCGTCCTCTGCCTGGCTTTCACTGCTCTCTTCACCTGCAAGGGTGGCCCAACAGATCTATAATTGGCTCTGATGCATGTGTACATCCAATGGATGCAGTGCATTCGGTGAGGGTGACAATCAGGCAGATGCACTACGAATAGTACTGGCATGCATTTGAGGAACATTTTCACAGTGCCAGTTGAGGATGTGTGCTGAGAATCAGGGGAGCTCACTGAGGTGTTATCAGGTTACATGAGGATTGGGGTGAGTGGCAGTGGTGGATGGAGCAAGAGGGAGATGAGGATATGCATTGAAACGGAATGATGGGTGCTGCTGAAAGTGAAGTGGGTATGAGGAGTGATTTGAATGGAGTACGCTTGACAAGACAGAGTGAGAGGGGTGACCTACAGGATCTAGGTAAATCTGCAACTTTGCTCTTCTTTCCTGGTAAGGTCATTGAAACGCTTCCTGCATTGGATCCAGATCCTCATGGTCACATTCCTGCTGCTCACTTCCTGGGTCAACTCCAGCCATCCCTTGTTAGTCGTGGCACCAGGTTTCTTTTTTCCATTGCTTGGAAAGAGGACCTTCCTCCTTGCCCCTCCTGCACCCAGCAGAACATCCAGAGATGACTCACTGAACCTGGGTGCAGCCTTTGCTCCCTTGACAGACATGTCCCTCAGTTTTCTCCTTCAAATATCTCACTATCAATCTCCAGACTTCCTCCTCCATGGCAGCTGTGAATTGGACCTTTAAATTGTCGAGGTGAAATCGCGTCATGTGGGTGCACGTCACGCCCGCTCACACGTAGTGGAGACATGAAATCCAATAAAATGATAATGAGGCATCCCCGTTGAAATCGGACACTCCAAAGTGTCCCACGATGTTACGCATTTCTCTCCCGCTACCGCCCCCCGGCTCCATCCCCGTCTCCGCGTTAATATCGGGGCCATTGTATCTTGCTCCATCGCAATGAAGAAAGGCTTGCTGCTTACAGAAGGTGATGAAGATGGGGAGAAGGTCCTCTCTATTCATAGCATGAGGAGGGTGCACAGGAAGGGGAGGACATGGAAGGGGACAGCCAGCAGACAGAGAAAGTTGCACACAACCTGTAGCCCAGTCCTATCAATAAATAAAGGTTGACACAGCAAATAAAGGTCATTTCATATCTTCCTGTTCTCACCACCACACCCTCACAGAGTCCCTCATCATCAAAGACTACAGCTCTTACCTTCCTAAGACAGCAGTTTACATTTCTCCTGCCATTACTCATCTACCAGAAATTGCAAACACACGCAGAGATGAACTCAGAATTCTATGTGGTCAAGCCATGATTACTTTACCGAAAAACATTCCTCCAAAGATGCCCAGAAATGCATTCATCCTATCTACAACTACATCTTAACACTGGGTCTACCCTGTGCCCACTAACTTACTTTCTGTAGCTCCTAGTCTATTACTTCTATGAGGTGCTTCCTGAGTGAGAAGAGGTTGAGTGATGGGCATTGGGATGGTTCCCCTGGTGCCTTAGAAGGCTGAGGTGATTCTCATCTTAGTGAAGCAGCTGTCCCAAAGCGACCAGCTTCTGGCAGCCTTTCTCTTGAGTAACAAGATGTACCAGGCCCTACTCTGAAGCTCCTTCATGTGCTGGTATTGGAGGGGGCCTTAAGAAAGCAGGTTCATTGCCACTCTCCAGGGAGACAGCAACATCTGTGACCACTTTTTCTCACTGGTGCTGGGCACAGACTCGGAGGTGCTGCTGGTTTGTGTCATTACAGACCAAATATCCCCTTGGGAGTCCTGTGTAAAAGTAGCGGTCAGGCTGGCCCTCAAGGCATCTATTGAAGCATTGGTAGCTGCCATAGCGGAAGCCACCAAAGTCTTTACTACTTCCTCCAGATGCCTTGTTAATACAAAAGTCCCCATGATTGTCACTGTCTCCAGGATGTTCTGCATATTGTGAGAACCTTCCTGCATTGTGTTGCGGATGTTTGTGGTGAACTCCTCTCACTTCTTCACTGTCTGCACATGAGTTCAATGCTCCCAAATCGTAGTTCTTTTAAATATTGAGACCTGAGATCTGGATCCTTCGGCTCCTCAGCTGAGGGTAGTTGCTTTTCTGCTCAGTGGCAAAATGGCTCCCTCCCTCCCTTCATCTTCCAGGTTCTCATGCTCACAAGTGCTCAGTGTTTCATTCACTCCAATCCCTTCTGACACATTAATTACTTTCTCCTGAGTGAGTGTCTCTGTGCTGGTGCTTGCACAGGTAAGATGTCACGTCCTGCTCCTATTTTCCTATTTTCTACACACAAAGGGTGGTAGAAGTTTGGAACTCTCTTCCGCAAACGGCAATTGAGACTCGCTCAATTGCTAAATTTAAATCAGAGATAGATAGCTTTTTGGCAACCAAAGGTATTAAGGGATATGGGCCAAAGGCAGGGATCTGGGCCAAAGGCAGGTATATGGAGCTAGATCACAGATCAGCCATGATCTTATCAAATGGCGGAGCAGGCACGAGGGGCTGAATGGCCTCCTTCTGTTCCTATGTTCCTATTTCTTATGGTCTTATGCATTGTCCCTTTCAATGACTACTCCTTGAAGACGAGCAGAATTCCTTGTGGAAGGCAGAGTTGACAGAGTGGCTGTGAGTTCAGATGGTGCTTGAATGTTTGAAGAGGTTACATAGGTGATGACAAAGACATAAGGAGATGAGTGAACTCTCTATCAATGGTACTGGATGTGGATTGACAACAGTTCCTTGACTTATCTTGGCCCCCCTTGTGAGGTGATTGAACCTCTTCCTGCACTGTGTGGCAGTTCTTGGAGCGATGGAGGTTTCACTGACTGCCTCAGCAAACTCGTTCATACAGCCTGAACCACTCTCTTATGGCTTCCTACCCTCGGTGCTCAACAGTCAATCCCATATCACCCAGCAACACCTGCATGGAATCGTCAGACAGTCTGGGAGCACTTAGTACTGCTGGCCTCCTGCAGGGCTGCTGTTCTAGCAGTTGTTTTTTTTTTATTCGTTCACGGGATGTGGGCGTCGCTGGCAAGGCCGGCATTTATTGCCCATCCCTAATTGCCCTCGAGAAGGTGGTGGTGAGCCGCCTTCTTGAACCGCTGCAGTCCGTGTGGTGACGGTTCTCCCACAGTGCTGCTAGGAAGGGAGTTCCAGGATTTTGACCCAGCGACAATGAAGGAACGGCGATATATTTCCAAGTCGGGATGGTGTGTGACTTGGAGGGGAACGTGCAGGTGGTGTTGTTCCCATGCGCCTGCTGCCCTTGTCCTTCTAGGTGGTAGAGGTCGCGGGTTTGGGAGGTGCTGTCGAAGAAGCCTTGGCGAGTTGCTGCAGTGCATCCTGTGGATGGTGCACACTGCAGCCACAGTGCGCCGGTGGTGAAGGGAGTGAATGTTTAGGGTGGTGGATGGGGTGCCAATCAAGCGGGCTGCTTTATCTTGGATGGTGTCGAGCTTCTTGAGTGTTGTTGGAGCTGCACTCATCCAGGCAAGTGGAGAGTATTCCATCACACTCCTGACTTGTGCCTTGTAGATGGTGGAAAGGCTTTGGGGAGTCAGGAGGTGAGTCACTCGCCGCAGAATACCCAGCCTCTGACCTGCTCTTATAGCCACAGTATTTATATGGCTGGTCCAGTTAAGTTTCTGGTCAATGGTGACCCCCAGGATGTTGATGGTGGGGGATTCGGCGATGGTAATGCCGTTGAATGTCAAGGGGAGGTGGTTAGACTCTCTCTTGTTGGAGATGGTCATTGCCTGGCACTTATCTGGCGCAAATGTTACTTGCCACTTATAAGCCCAAGCCTGGATGTTGTCCAGGTCTTGCTGCATGCAGGCTCGGACTGCTTCATTATCTGAGGGGTTGCGAATGGAACTGAACACTGTGCAGTCATCAGCGAACATCCCCATTTCTGACCTTATGATGGAGGGAAGGTCATTGATGAAGCAGCTGAAGATGGTTGGGCCTAGGACACTGCCCTGAGGAACTCCTGCAGCAATGCCCTGGGGCTGAGATGATTGGCCTCCAACAACCACTACCATCTTCCTTTGTGCTAGGTATGACTCCAGCCACTGGAGAGTTTTCCCCTTGATTCCCATTGACTTCAATTTTACTAGGGCTCCTTGGTGCCACACTCGGTCAAATGCTGCCTTGATGTCAAGGGCAGTCACTCTCACCTCACCTCTGGAATTCAGCTCTTTTGTCCATGTTTGGACCAAGGCTGTAATGAGGTCTGGAGCCGAGTGGTCCTGGCGGAACCCAAACTGAGCATCGGTGAGCAAGTTATTGGTGAGTAAGTGGCGCTTGATAGCACTGTCGACGACACCTTCCATCACTTTGCTGATGATTGAGAGTGGACTGATGGGGCGGTAATTGGCCGGATTGGATTTGTCCTGCTTTTTGTGGACAGGACATACCTGGGCAATTTTCCACATTGTCGGGTGGATGCCAGTGTTGTAGCTGTACTGGAACAGCTTGGCTAGAGGCGCAGCTAGTTCTGGAGCACATGTCTTCAGCACTACAGCTGGGATGTTGTCGGGGCCCATAGCCTTTGCTGTATCCAGTGCACTCAGCCGTTTCTTGATATCACGTGGAGTGAATCGAATTGGCCGAAGACTGGCTTCCGTGATGGTGGGGATATTGGGAGGAGGCTGAGATGGATTATCCACTCGGCACTTCTGGCTGAAGATGGTTGCAAATGCTTCAGCCTTATCTTTTGCACTCACTTTGTGCATCCTGCCACTCAAAAAGTGATGAACCCCTCTAATTAGTTGCTGCCTTTTAAAGGCTGTATAAACACTGCAGTTTCATCCCTCCCAATAACGGTAACCCAGTGACACAATTCTCGTTGGAGACAGAGAGGGCGATCTTCCACTCATCCAAAAGTGATGATCCCCTCTAATTCGTTGCTGCCTTTTAAAGGCTGTATAAATTGTGCATTTTTATCCCTCTCAATAACGGTAACCCAGTGACACAATTCTCGTGGGAGACAGAGAGGGCGATCTTCCGCTCATCCAAAATGTAGCAGGGAAGCAGGTAATCGATCATATTGGGGATTGATCACCTTCGAGAGATGGCCAGACAGCTCCATTGGGAATAACTGAGTCAGGCCTCTCTGGCCTATAAATTTGGCCACGCTGCACCCGTTTTTCGGGCTCTAATTGGCCCACAAATCCCCCAATATGGCGGGCAATAAGTGCGCCCTTTTTAGTTGACCAGTAGTTAGTTTGTTTTTTAGTTAGATCCCTTTTATATGTAAATAAGGGGCCTAACACCTGTTTGAGGCCTCCACTTCAAGATTGGTTTGCCCTGAAGCAGCCAGCGCCGGCTGCGCTCAGTAAACCCAGAGCTTGGGATCGCCTGCGACACGAAAAGGTCAGGTTTTCACATTTACTTACCTGAATATGGAGCCCACATTTAATGAAAGTTCGCTGCTGCTCCCTCCCCCACAATTGGCGCCCCTCCCTCCTCCCGCAATTGCTGCCACTCCCGACCTCTCCCCAATCCTCGGCCTCCGCTTCTAACCCCTGATTCTCTCGACCCCGGCCTCCGATCCTTCCCTCCCAGCTTCCAATCCCCGGCCTCCTCTGCCGACCCCCAATGCTCTGACCACCGACCTCCTGTCCTCCCCCCCCCCGCAGCCTCCGACCTCGACCCCCCGGCTTCTCTTGCCCGAGCGTCGCTGCAACACTACCAACGGCCCAATCTTGGTCTTCTCTCCGCCAGGTAACTGTTGAGCCACGTTGGCTCCATTGTCATGAGGCCCAAGACCCAATATCGGGGGGGTCGAATCGGGCCTCACCATAAAGGCACAGGCTACATATCTTACGTCCCCACGTGCTAAAAAATGTGCGCGCCCGAATTTCTAGACCTGTGTCTGAGCATGGTGTCACTCTGACATTCTGCCCCCCAGGGGTGGGTGTCACTGATGTGCTTTTACATGTTAATGACCCCATCACCGCAATTTGGGACAGGGTCTACAGAGGGTTTCTTGGGTGGCTTCGAGTTGTGGTTCACTGCACTTCTGCCAGCAAGGCGGCCTCCTGGAATTTCAGCCCCATAGAAAATATTTGTTGCAATGAGAAAAACCTGCAGTTCTCACCATCACCACAGAAATTAACACCATTGAAATGTTTCTGTGTGTGATGTAAATCCTAAGTAGATTTACAGTAATTAATTTTTGGTGTTGTTATAGGGTCAGGAGAGGAACCCTGTTTCACCCAACCTTAGAGTTAAAGTGGGGAGTTCAAGTATTGATGACCTCACAACCCCTCTGACAATTACATTTCAAGGCCTGTGGTCCTGGAAGGTAAGATTAAACTGAACAATATCATAGAGCTCTGCTTGTGTGAGGCCATTTATGGGATTCGATTTGTGCAGCACAGCCTGTATTATAATCTCCAGTGTAGATGTGGAAATTCGGCTGAATGGCCCTGGAATTCCATGGCCCTAGGGCTGTAAATGGAGCACTTTCTGGGCAGGTGGGGCAGAATTTGGAGTAGGTCTCCTTGCCTCTTTGATGCCCATCAGAAGTTCCGATCATGATGGGGGGGTGTGCATATTATGATGCCATGCAAATGAGGAAAATTGTGTCTTGTGACATATTTTCCTTCACTCAGATCCTGAAATTCCAATGGAGGATTCAGAAGGGTGGATCTGGGACAGGACAGAACTTTTGACCACCCAATGGATCTGGACCTGGCTCCATCCAAAATCCTGGGGTCAGGGACGTTTACATATTGCAGGTGGGTACCCACAATATCCTTGGTACAACAGGTTGCCCACCTCAGGTGAGGTGCCGCTGTTTAAGCAGGTTTGCAGAGCTATGGGGAATAAAAAATAATTGAAAATGGTCACATCCTGGTTTTGCCACTTTACGAAATGCAAGAACGTCCCTTGTACCAGCATTGCTAGGGCACAAATGGAAGAAAGAATTTCAATGATTTATTTTGCTCCTTTGCATGGCATCAATAGGCCTCCCCCACCATGGTCAGAATTTGAGACGAGCAGGTAAAGGGCAGGGACTCAGCGTAACCAGACGCTGCCACTTTAATCACCCCGTCCACCCAAAAAGCACTCCATTTACAGCCCTAGGAGCACATTCTGGAGCCGTCATCTTTACTTCAGTAGCATGCTCCCTATTTCAATAAAATGAGTTTCCCAAGTTCCATGAAGGCACTGTCCACTTTTTGTGGTATTAATGAAATTACAGAAACACTGATTTCACAGCCATCACTACATATCCTCCTCCTAAATCCATGCTTTACCCCGTTAGATGGGCAAATTAAAAGTATATAACTGTTTAAGCACTTACACAGCTGATTAAACTGTTTCAGTGCTGGTGAATCTAATGGTAACATTTATCTTCTCCATTTTAGGAAAACTCTATAGAATGCAGCTTTAGGATTTCTGATCAAGGTAAATGAAGAATTTTATAAAAGGCTGATATCATTGAGTTACATCGAGGCTACAACACAGAAACAGGCCATTTGGCCCAACTGGTCGATGCCGGTGTTTATGCTCCATACGAGCCTCTTCGTTTAACCCTATCAGCATACCCTACTATTCCTTTCTCTCCCACGTGCTTATCTAGCTTTCCCTTAAATACATTTATGTTATTTCCCTCAACTAATCCAGTGGTAGCACATTCCACATTCTTACCATTCTTTGGGTAAAGATGTTTCTCCTTAACTCCTTGTTGGATTTATTAGTGACTATTTTATATTTATGAACTCTAGTTTTGGACTCTCACCAGTGGAAACATTTTCTCTATGACTACCCTATCAAACCCTTTCATTATCTGAAAGACCTCGATCAGATCACCCCTCAGCCTTCTCTTTTCTAGAGAAAAAAGCCCCAGCCTGTTCAGCCTTTCCTGATAAGGATATCCTCTCAGTTCTGGTATCATCCTTATAAATCTTTTTTGCACCTTCTCCAATGCCTCTATATTCTTTTTATAATATGGAGACCAGAGCTATGCATCGTATTCCAAGTGTGGTCTAACCAAGGTTCTATACAAATTTAACATAACTTCTCTGCTTTTCAATTCTATCCCTCTAGAAATGAACCCCAGTGCTTGGTTTGCCTTTTTTATGGCCTTAATAACCTGCGACACCACTTTTAGTGGCTTGTGTATTTGTATCCTGAGGTCCCTTAGCTCCTCTGCCCCATTTAGACTCTTATTATCCAAGCAGTATGTGGTCTCCTTATTCTTCGTACCAAAATGTACCACCTCTCACTTATCTATATTGAAATTAATTTGCCAATTACATGCCCATTCTGCGAGTTTATTAATGCCTTCTTACATTTTGGCGCATTCTTCCTTTGTATTAACCACACCCCCAATTTGGTGCCATCCACAAATTTTAAAATTGTATTTCCGATTCCAGAGTCCAAATCGTTAATGTAAATTGTGAACAACAGTGCTCCCAGCACCGATCCCTGTGTAACACCACTTCCTAACTTTTGACGGTCTGAGTAGCTACCCTTAACTCCTACTCTCTGTTTTCTGTTTTGTATCCAGCTTGCTATCCATTCCGCTACCTGTCCCCTAACTCCACATGCTCTGACCTTAGTCATTAGTCTACAATGCGGTACCTTAACGAAGATCTTTTGAAAATCTAAATATATTACATCTACTGCATATTCCTTGTCTACTCTTTCTGTTACTTCAAAGAATTCAATAAGGCTGGTCAAGCATGACTTTCCCTTCTGAAATCTGTGCTGACTATTCTTTATTATATTTTCATTTTCTAGATGTTTTTCTATTACATCTTTGAGTAAAGATTGCAATATCTTTCCTACCACCAACGTTAAGTTAACTGGTCTATAGTTCTCTGGACTTGTTCGATCTCACTTTTTAAATATAGGAATCACATTAGCTGTTGACCAGTCCTCTGGCACTATTCCCTTTTCTAGTGAATTTTTATATATATGTAATAATGCCTCTGCTATCTCTTCCCTAACTTCCTTCAATATGCGTGGATGCAATCCATCCGGACCAGGAGTTTTGTCCTCTCTAAGTTTGATTAGTTTATCAATTATCTCCCCCCCCCCCCCCCCCACTTTCTATCTTAAAAGTCTTTATCTTTTTTTTATCTCTTCTTCTAATGTCATGCCCACCTTGTTAGTCTCCCTGGTAAATACTGAGGCAAAGTAACAGTTCAATATTTCTGCGATTTCGCTGTCATTACCCATGAGTTTATCTTGTGCATCCTTTAGTGGCCCTATCCCTATCCTGATTTTTCTTTTATTATTTATGTGCCTGTACATTACTTGACTAACTCTTTTTATATTCATTTGATAATTTAATTTTGTCGTTCCTCTTTGTTTTCCTAATTTTTTTTAACTTCTTTTCTAACCTCTTCGTATTCCCTTTTGTCATCCTCTCCTTTTTTGTCTATGTGCTTAATGATGCCTTTTACTTCAGTTTCAGTTGTACCCTTATCTCTTTATTCATCCACTGTGTTTCATTATTGGCTAGTTTGTTCTTGATTTTTAGCAGAATGTATTTCTCCTGAACTCTATTGATCACCGTTTTAAATATTTGCCACTGCTGTCCTATCTCTTTGTCTGTCAAAATTTTTTCCCGTTTACCTTCCCTAGTTCCATTCTCATCCCCTCAAAATTACATTCTTTCCAATCTATTACTTAGTTCTTTGTCTTACTTATGTCTTTCTCAATCATTATTTTAAACCTTATGATGTGATGGTCACTATTGCCTAGATGTTCCCGTACTCTTACTTCTCTTATCTGCTCTGGTTCATTTCCCATTGTTTGATCCAGCACTGATTCCTCTCTTATTGGGCTTCACTTGTACTGGGTAAAAAAGGAGTCTTGTACACACTGTGAAAACTCCCTTTACCCCTTTCTCTACCTCTTCTTGGCAGTTTATTTGGAGGTAGTTGAAATCTCCCATGATTACTATTTGATGTTTTTTACTCATTTCATAGATTTGTCCACATATTTCTTCCTCCACTTCCCTTCCACTATTATGTGGTCTGTGGAATCTACCTATTAGCATAATCGATCCCTTCTTATCCTTTGTCTCAATCCATTTGTGTTCTGTTTCCATCTTAATGTTACTGATATCCCTTTTTTTTACTGTCATAATGTTGTCTCTAATTAGTGCACCTACAACACCCCACCTTCTTCCTTCCCTATCCTTTCTAAATACGTAATATCCTGCAATATTTAACTGCCAGTCCTGTTCTTTATGCAACCATGCTTCAGTTATCCTGACTACTTCTGGCTCCTCGCTGCGAATTATTGCCTCCAGTTCCCTCATTTTGTTTCGGATGCTGTGTACATTGCTGTACTGCCAATTTAATTTGTTTTTATTAATTGTTCCCCTCACTTTATTTTTTAACAGTCGCTTTGTACTTAAATTCTATAACTATATTTGTTCCCTGACCATTTATGTTACCCTGATTCTTTACCTGGTCTGACCTTTACTCTCATCCCCATTTCGTTTATCTTCAGACTTATGTTATTTTCACCAGATCCCACTCCCCATCTTACTAGTATAAAGTCCTATCCACAGCCTTATTTATCCTTTCCGCAAGGACACTGGTCCCATTCCGGTTCAGGTGTAGCCTGTCCGAGTGGTACAGCTCCTTCCTGTCCCAGTACTGGTACCAGTGTCCCATGAAATGGAACCCCTCCTTCCCGCACCAGTCTTTCAGCCACGCATTCACCTTCCTGATCTGTCTATCCCTATACTAATTAGCACGTGGCTCGGGTAGTAATCCTGAGATTACTGCCTGTAAGGTCCTATTTCTTAATTTTGTTCCTACCTTCTGATATTCTCTTAGCAGGACCTCCTCCCTTTTCTTCCTTGTGTCATTGGTCCCAACACTGGCATCTTCCAAAATTCCCTTGATTCTAGAACGGTCCTAGTGGATTGGAAGTTTGCAAATGTAACACTGCTATTCAAGAAAGGAGGGAGAGAGAAAACAGGGAACAACTATGGGCCAGGTAGCCTGACATCAGTAGTAGTGAAATTGCTAGAATCTATTATTAAGGACGTAGTAACAGGGCACTTAGAAAATCACAATATGATTAGGCAGAGTCAACATGGTATTATGTAAGGGAAATCATGTTTGACGAATCTATTCGAATTTTTTGAGGATATAACTAGCAGGGTAGATAAAGGGAAACCAATGGATGTCGTATATTTGGATTTTCAAAAGGCATTTGATAAGGTGCCAGACAAAAGGTTGTTACACAAGATAAGGGCACATGGGTTCGGGGGTAATATATTAGCACCGATTGAAGATTGGTTAATGGACAGAATGCAGAGAGTATGAATAAATGGGTCATTTTCAGGTTTGCAGGCTGAAACTAGTGGGGTGCCACAAGGATCGGTGTTTGGGCCTCAGCTATTTACAATCGAGATTAATGACATAGATGAAGGGACCAAGTGCAATGTATCCACATTTGCTGACGATATAAAGCTAGGTGAGAAAGCAAGCTGTGAGGAGGACACAAAGGGGGAAAAAATTGAATAAGGTTCCGTTCTGGGCGATGTTAGCGCTAACACCCCATGCCCGATGGAACCTGGGCAGGCAAGACGGAAGTTTAGTCTCAAGGGAGCACTTGCCTGCAATCGGCGTTCCTTTCCAGGCCTTACACATGGAATGGATGCAATTTGCACTTTCCACCACCAGAGGGAGCTCCATCTCTTAAAGGGAAGATGTTTCTTAGAAATTTCTTAAAGGTAGCTTGTACCTGTTATTTGCTGAAAATAACAGTCTACAGAGATCAGACATTGCACACAAAACACAGATGCAAATCCCAAACCTATGTTTACACACTGATGAGTTATATTAAAACATTGAATAAAGGATGCGCACTACTAAATCCCACATCCTCCAATCTGCACACCAGATCTCACCAATCTGCCGATCTGAGTTGGTACCAGGCCTGCGAGAGTGCATGCACCAAGGTTCTCTGCTGATGCACTAGAGAGCTTGGGTGCAAGAGGTGGACAGAAGAAGGGACATCCTATATCCGCAGGGGAGGGGGGGGTGCATGAGGCTCTCCAGACATATACTCAAAAGACTGTGGGAGGCAGCAGCGGACGAAGTCAATGGCAGGCGCACAGAATCATGAACATGAATGCAGTGCAGGAAGAAGTTCAATGCTTTGATATGAGTGGTAAAGGTGATTGAGGTCAACTGTCAAGTGGCATCTCCGACCAACTGCTCCTCGCACCACACCCCCCATTCCCCACATACCAACAAACTCTTTCCATCAGCACTCAATTCTTCCAACCAGATGCTTCCTCTCACTCTTACACATTACCACTGTTTCGAGCCACACACCCACAACTCACAGGCTACACACACAGGCAGCTATTCAACCATGACAGGCACATCACCCAGGCACAAATCCCGCTTTCTTGGAGGAGAAGGTGGTGCATATCAAGAGGCAGCAAGTGGCCGTGGCATTTAGCCCCTCAAGCCTGTTCCGCCATTCAGTGAGATCATGGTGGACCTGTGACCTAACTCCAAACTTCCAAAAATAGTTACAAATGTCTGGGCAGCCAGAAGCAATAATCCAGCCACTAACCTGTCAATCCTGCATGGTCCCTTTAAATACTGGTGGGGGGTCATTCAGGCACTCTGAGACACGTTCAGATGGCCGGGGTTAAGACTGTGCGTTGAGTTGAGCGTTAAGTCCCAAAATGGTGTCTATCACTTTAAATCAGCATTGCACACTGATTGAAGCCATTTTCTCCCTACTTTACATGATTCCAGCGTTTGTTGTCTGCGCCTGCACTAACTCCTATACCAAGATGGCGTCCAGTGCACGTCACGCTGGAAACGTGCGTGCACATCGAAGACGCCATGTTGGACCGGCCGTGTAGCGTCGAAACAACAGGCGCAACACGGCCCAATCTAGCACCCATTGTACCTGTTGGATAGGACCAGTGTCTGTGGGACCTTCTTCTCCACCTCCCCTTGATTCCCCCTACATTGCTGACTAACAGTCACACTCTCTCCTTCCTGTACCTGTGCTTTGCTCTGAGCTGTGACTGTACTCTGGAGAAAAGTATCCAGAAATTCATCCCCATTCTTACGTGTCAGAGTGTCTCTAACTCGCATTCCAGCTCAATGACTCTGAGCCGGAGTGTCTTGAGCCAGAGCCATTTCCTGCAGATGTGGCAATCCGGGACAATCTCATTGTCCACAAATTCCCACATATCAGTCCTGACACATAGCCTGCACTGCCATCTCTAGTCTCTTTTTATATATTTATTTATTTGTTAGTAGTAATTTAGTTCTCGAACTAATAGAAACACTTAAGGTCTAGATTATATTTAATAGATCGATTTTAGCTTGATTTTAAATTAATTAGTAATTAATTATTCTGAATATTTATGTAACTACTTATTCATAGTTTATAGTTAAAAATAGAGTGTGTTCAGTAAATTAAACACTGAGCTTAATATCCTCATGTTCTGCCGCTCCCCCCTCTACACTGACCATAACGTCATCTTTTGAGATTTTCCCCTGGGTTTGTTCAACTGCTGGGCTGTGCTGCCATTGGGCTCCTTTTAAACTGCTCCGGTCAGTACTGCAATGTGTAAATGAGGTAATGATTCTTATAATTAGCAACTCTCCATTACAGAAAACTGGATTCAGAGTGGATGTAACGTTAATAGAGGAGTCAATTCCATCACCAGCAGGTGTGACCATTTGGGCTTCTTCTTTGCTGTAACACTGGAATCGGAGGTATGAATAATACTCATCTTTACATTTCAAAAAAACTTCAATATAACTTTACATTAGACTGGGAGTTCAGACTGGCTTTCACCTTCTCACTGCAGTCCAGTAGGGCATTGCCCAGGTCTTAAAGTCCCCCCCCGCAAAATATTTTATGGTCTTCCCACCCCAATTTCTGCAATGTTTAAGCCATTGCCATTGGTACAGCCTCTAGAGCGACCCACAGAAAGTCCGGGCTGGATTATCCTGAAAAAAAGGTCTGTTTTCAGATGGTCTGGTGAGCAAAATGGGGCGGAGAGGCCTTCTGCTGAAACTCTACCCAGAATAAAATGGCCATCTTGATTTTCCTCCCGTGACCCTGTTGCGCCCCTGATCCACCTGCCATCCCTCTGCATTTAAATGAAGTGGGGGCATGGCCAAATGTCTGAGATTTCCCTGCATTTCCACCCACTCATCACAACAACAGTAACAACAAATTGCATTTATATCACACCTTTAACATAATAAAACTTCCCAAGACATTCACAGGAGCGTAATCAGACAATTGACACTGAGTTAAGGAGACATTAGGTCACCAAAAGCTTGGTCAAAGAGGTCAGTTTTAAGGAGGGTCTTAAACGCGGAGAGAGGGGTGGAGAGATGGAGAGGTTTAGGGAGGGAATTTCTAGGGCCTGGAAGGTTGAAGATAGGGTTGTCAATGTTTGGGAAAAGGAACTGGGGGATACATAAGAGGCCTGATTTGGAGGAGCACAGAGTTCTCGGAAGGTTGTCGGGCTGGAGGAGGTTACAGAGATAGGGATGGGCCAGACCATGGAGGGATTTGAACATGAGGGGGAGAATTTTAAAATCGAGGCATTGCTAGACTGGGAGCCAATGTAGGTCAGCGAGTACAGGGGTGATGGGTGATTGGGACTTGCTGCCTCTTCAAATCACCACTGCTGACAAGGTGGCAGTACTGAGCATGTAGGGTGTCCCACTGGCGGTAACAGATCGGGAAGGTGAAAGGTCACACAGGAATGCGATTCTACAACATTGTTTCGGCTGGGAGTCGCTTCTGCTACTTTGAAGCTGTAATTTCTGATCATTTAAAGGCACTTTGTGAAACTTGCAGGGAATTTAAAAGCAATTATGCAAATTGAAATAATGGACTTCTCTCCTGGGATTCCATTATTCCTGTGCTTTGTGGCCACGGAGGAGAAAGGATGGAAGGCAAGAGAGTGCAGCAGTATGTACAAAATTAACACCCGACCTGCAGGTATCCACACACAGGGTCTACACACTATAGAGGACCTGTCTGGATTTTTCCTACAGGAAGTGTCTGAGAAGGCTGTGTTTTCCCTCTGACACCATCACAGAGGTCTGCCAGCTGTTGGAACCTGACTTGCAGCCTCTTTCCACCAGGGCATGTTGTTGCCTGTGATTGTGAAGGAGCGAGCAGCCAGAGAGAGTGAGAGAGAATCCAGGATACCTCTACAGCTCAGCCACAGTGCATGAGCAGGGAAACCCACTTCATCCTTTTTGGGAATCCAAGACAGTGGCTGCAAACAGGTTCAGTGAGGCCTTGGGTGCTACCAGGAATATTGTGGAACACGATTAAAATCATCATGTCCAGTTTCTGATGCCTGGACAGGTCACGGGAGCCCTGCAGTATAGTCCAACAAGGATTTTCTGAAATGTTGTGGATTGCTGTATCCTCCATAATTTGCCATTACGAAGGGATTGGGCCTTCCAAGCATTGAAGGTGAAGAGGAAGAAGGTTCTGGAAACCAATCCCCTGCTCACGACAAAGAAGTGTGCGCATGTGTACTTCAACCTTTCTGTGGTTTGTTGGTAAGATGAAGAGAAGAGTGTGTGAGTGTTTTTGATCAATGTGAGTGCTTTATTTCCTTGGTTACTGAATGGTGAAATGTTTGTTGAGCAAATGTGCACATGTGAAGTACATTTACCTGTATTGTGTGAGTGTGTGTGAGACGTTTTCTACTAAAATTAGTGCATGTGGATAAAACGTTGTCGCCACAATTTGTGGCTAGTCAGCAATTTCTATTGGACAACACTGGACTAATTTACAATGTCCAGATTCCCAGGTGTCTGCATACACTCCCTTGTGAACATGCCATCAGGTTCAGGCAATACAGCAATCTCTTCACTTCTCACTCATGTATTTCAGGAAATGTGACCTGGGACAGTTGAATAGAAGGAGAGGAGGTGTACCCATGAGGGGCTGATGGGCGTCTCTTGTGCCTATTAAGGGTCTCATTCATTTCTTCTTTTGCACTATGTGGTCCTGGATTGTTGGCGGTGAGTCGTGCTTCCAGCAGTATCTCAGCATCTGCATGGGCACTTGTTCCTTCACTTAACTTGGCCAGCCTGGTGAGGTCATTAAAATGTTTCTGGCATTGAATAGCTGTTTGTGGAGTCATGGGCCCCGATATTAGTGTGGAGGCAGGATGGCAGCGGTGGGGCAATTGGGCGCGTGGGTAACCCGCCCAATAAAATCTGTCCATTCCCCACGCGATCGCGGGTAAATTGGAGCCACTTAACATAGCTTCCGGGTTTGCCGTCGGAAATCTGCCCAGCAGGTGGACTGTGCACCCGCCGCACAGGCTATCAGCTGGAGGAGCTCTATGTAAAGGGGAAGTTCTCCAATGGCTGCTCCTGGAGCAAAAACCCAAACAGCACAATGGAGCAGCGCAGGGGAAAGGCTGCTCCTAGATTTAGTGATGCCTCACTCCAGGTGCTACTGGATGGGGTGAGGAGGAGGAGGGATGTCTTCTACCCGGCGGACAGGAGGAAGTGGCCTGCCTCTGCCACCAAGAAGGCCTGGCTCGAGGTGGCAGAGGAGGTCACCAGCAGCAGCAACAGCTCCCGCATCTGGATCCAGTGCAGGAAGCGCTTCAATGACTTAACTAGGTCAGCCAAAGTGAGTACACTTACTCATTCTCTTACATTCCGTCTTCCACATCACTGCCCCCACCCCCCAACTCATTCTGTACTGCCAACACTAATCTATCACATCACTCCTCACACCCACACAAAGCTCATCCTCAACTTACCTGCACCTCCTCAGCACTTCCTCACCTCCTCATTAGTCACCCGACCACTGCCACTTAACCCAATCCACATACAATGTCATGGCTCTGTCTCATACTCACCCTCTGATGCATCTCTTTCACGGTCAGCCTCATCGAAACCAATGCATTCATTGGTTCGCCACTTCATGCGTCTGTACTTTCTCCCCTTATAGGAGAAGAGAGCCCAGAATGCACAGGAGAGGGCGAGGACTGGAGGGGGTCTGTAACAGATAGTCATCCTCACAGACGCACAACAGGAAGCTCTGGAGCTGAGCCGCACCCTCGAGTGCCTGTCAGTCAGGGATGCCTAGACTGGCACCCGACAAATGACTGGTGACAGAACTTTAACATTCAGCATGCACAATATGAATTGTAATTAAGATTAATTTTAAAAAAGTACTAGAGAAATTAATGGGACTAAAAGCCAACAAATCCCCTGGACCTGATCGCCTACATCCTAGGGTTTTAAAGGCGGTGGCTGCAGAGATAGTGGATGCATTTGTTTTGATCTTCCAGAATTCCCTAGATTCTAAAACGGTCCCCGTGGATTGGAAGGTAGCAAATGTAACCCTGCTATAAAATGAAGGGAGAGAGAAAACAGGGAACAACTATAGGCCAGTTAGCCTGACATCAGTAGTAGGGAAAATGCTATAATCTATTATTAAGGATGTAGTAACAGGGCACTTACAAAATCACAATATGATTAGGCAGAGACAGTACGGTTTTATGAAAGAGAAATCGTGTTTGACAAATCTATTAGAATTTTTTTGAGGCTGTAACTAGTAGGGTAGATAAGTGGGAACCAGTGGATGTAGTAAACTTGGATTTTCAAATGGCATTCGATAAGGTGCCACTCAAGTGGTTGTTACACAAGATTAGGACTCGTGGGATTGGGGGTAATATATTAGCACGGATTGAAGATTGTTTAATGGACAAAAAATAGAGAGTATAAACAAACGGGTCATTTTTGGGTTGGCGGGTTGTAACTAGTGGGGTGCCGCAGGGATCAGTGCTTGAGCCTCAGCTGTTTACAATATATATCAGTGACTTAGATGAGGGACCCGAGTGTAATGTGTGCAAATTTGCTGATGATACAAAGCTAGGTGGGAAAGTAAGCTGTGAAAAGGACGCAAAGAGACTGCAAAGGGATATGGACAGATTAAGTGAGTGGGCGAGAAGGTTGCAGATGGAGTATAATGTGGGGGAAACGTGAAATTATTCATTTTGGTAGGAAGAATAGAAAAGCAGAATATTTTTTAAAAGGTGGGAGACTAAAAAATGTTGGTAATCAGAGGGATTTGGGTGTCCTTGTACACGAATCACAGAAAGTTAACATGCAGGTACAGCAAGCAATTAGGAAGGCAAATGGTATGTTGGCCTTCATTGCAAAAGGGTTAGAAACATCCGAAAATAGGAGCAAGAGTAGGCCATTCAGCCCTTCGGGCCTGCTCCACCATTCAAAATGATCATGGCTGATCGTCTAACTCAGTACCCCGTTCCCGCTTTCTCCCCATATCCTTTGATCCCTTTAGCATTAAGAAATATATCTATCTCCTTCTTGAATACATCTAATGACTTGGCCTCCACTGCCTTCTGTGGTAGAGAATTCCACAGGTTCACCACCCTCTGAGTGAAGAAATTTCTCCTCATCTCGGTTCTAAATGGCGTACCCCGTATCCTGAGACTGTGACTCCTGGTTATGGACTCCCCAGCCATCGGGATGGACTATAAGAGTAAGGAGGTCTTGCTGCAATTTTATTGGGCTCTGGTGAAACCACACCTGGAGTACTGTGTACAGTTTTGGTCTCCTTACCACAGAGGGCTGTGGATGCCCAGTCGTTAAGTATATTTAAGAATAAGATCGATGGATATTTGGACACTATGGGAACCAATCAAGGGATATGGGGATAGGGCGGGAAAGTGGAGTTGAGTTGGAAAATCAGCCATGATCTTATTGTAGCCCAGTGGCCTACTCCTGCTCCTATTTCTTATGTTCTTATGTTCTTTACCCAAAGAGTTTTTAGAATGTGGAACTTGCTACTGCATGGAGTAGTTGAGGCGAATAGCATAGATACATTTAAGGGGAAGCTAGATATGTACATGAAGGGAAAAAGAATAAAAGGTTATGCTGAGAGGGTTAGATGAAGAGGAGTGGGAGGAGACTCGTGTGCAGCTTAAACATCGGCATGGGCCAAATGGGCCAAATGGCCTGTTTCTGTGTTGTACATTCTATGTAATTCTATGTAACGTGTTCAAGTCCCTCCATGGCCTCGCCCCTCCCTACCTCTGTAACCTCCACCTATTTTGGTGCCTTGTGCATCACCGATTTCCTTCACCCTCCATTGGCAGCCAAGCCTTTAGCTATCTCGGCCTTAAGCTGGCATTCCTTCCCTAAATCTCTCCGCCTCTCGACCTCTCTCTCCTCCTCTAAGATGCTCCCTTAAACCTACCTCTTTGACCTGTCCTAATATTTCCTTATGTGGATTGGTGTCAAATTATGTGTGACAGTGTTCCTGTGAAGTGCCTAGGGATGTTTTCCTACGTTAAAGGTGCTATATAAATGCAATTTGTTGTTAGTAGTTACTGGTGCAACTTCAGTGAATTATTATTATTTTCTGGTGGAATCAAAGTTCCTCCCACTTCTGGTTTCACCCCTGCAAATCTCTCCCCACCAATAGTATCCCCCCATCCCTGCTGTTGGCCTCCCCTCCTATCTTCGGATCCTCTCCTTCGGATTCTGGTCCTTCACCCTCCCTCATTGGTGTGTCCTCTTCCTCTTGTTTCTCCTACCTTGTTCACTGCCCCAATAATTTTCACCTCCTTTCCCCTCCCCAACCACTCTGTTTCTCCTCTATCCCTTCCCCACCTGGGTCTTTGCCCCCCCCCCCACTTGTATCCTACCCAGGTGTTCATTATCCATGTGTGAGCTTCACCAAGCGATTCACCTTGTAAGACGTAACAGTGATCCTGATTCTATCTTCACCCGAGATCCGTTTACAGTTTCCAGCAGGGGTCACTGGATATTGATCAGGATCAGGAACCGGGGCTGCTGTTCCCGCTCTCTATCCCAGGGTCACTGGATATTGATCAGGATCAGGAACCGGGGCTGCTGTTCCCTCTCTCTATCCCAGGGTCACTGGATATTGATCAGGATCAGGAACCGGTGCTGCTGTTCCCTCTCTCTATCCCAGGGTCACTGATTATTGATCAGGATCAGGAACCAGGGCTGCTGTTCCCTCTCTCTATCCCAGGGTCACTGATTATTGATCAGGATCAGGAACCGGGGCTGCTGTTCCCTCTCTCTATCCCAGGGTCACTGGATATTGATCAGGATCAGGAACCGGGGCTGCTGTTCCCTCTCTCTATCCCAGGGTCACTGGATATTGATCAGGATCAGGAACCGGGGCTGCTGTTCCCTCTCTCTATCCCAGGGTCACTGATTATTGATCAGGATCAGGAACCGGGGCTGCTGTTCCCTCTCTCTATCCCAGGGTCACTGGATATTGATCAGGATCAGGAACCGGGGCTGCTGTTCCCTCTCTCTATCCCAGGGTCACTGGATATTGATCAGGATCAGGAACCGGGGCTGCTGTTCCCTCTCTCTATCCCAGGGTCACTGGATATTGATCAGGATCAGGAACCGGGGCTGCTGTTCCATAAGAACATAAGAACATAAGAAATTGGAGCAGGAGTAGGCCAATCGGCCCCTCGAGCCTGCTCCGCCATTCAATAAGATCATGGCTGATCTGATCCCAACCACAAATCTAAAGAACACAAGAAGTCGGAGCAGGACCCGGCCACATAGCCCCTGGGCCCTCTCCGCCACCCACAGGGCATTGACCGATCCGAACTCAGCTTCATGTCCAATTTCCTGCCCGCTCCCCATAACCCCTAATTCCCTTTACTTCTAGGAAACTGTCTATTTCTGTTTTAAATTTATCTAATGATGTAGCTTCCACAGCTTCCTGGGGCAGCAAATTCCACAGACCTACCACCCTCTGAGTGAAGAAGTTTCTCCTCATCTCAGTTTTGAAAGAGCAGCCCCTTATTCTAAGATTATGCCCCCTCGTTCTAGTTTCACCCATCTTTGGGAACATCCTTACTGCATCCACCCGATCAAGACCCTTCACAATCTTATATGTTTCAATAAGATCGCCTCTCATTCTTCTGAACTCCAATGAGTAGAGTCCCAATCTACTCAACCTCTCCTCATATGTCCGCCCCCTCATCCCCGGGATTAACCGAGTGAACCTTCTTTGTACTGCCTCGAGAGCAAGTATGTCTTTTCTTAAGTATGGAGACCAAAACTGTATGCAGTATTCCAGGTGCGGTCTCACCAATACCTTATATAACTGCAGCAATACCTCCTTGTTTTTATATTCTATCCCCCTAGCAATAAAAGCCAACATTCCGTTGGCTTTCTTGATCACCTGCTGCACCTGCATACCAACTTTTTGATTTTCTTGCACTAGGACCCCCAGATCCCTTTGTACTGCAGTACTTTCCAGTCTCTCGCCATTAAGAAAATAACTTGCTCTCTGATTTTTCCTGCCAAAGTGCATAACCTCACATTTTCCAATATTATATTGCATCTGCCAAATCTCCGCCCACTCACCCAGCCTGTCTATATCCCCTTGCAGGTTTTTTATGTCCTCCTCACTCTCTACTTTCCCTCCCATCTTTGTATCATCTGCAAATTTTGATATGTTGCACTCGGTCCCCTCCTCCAAATCGTTAATATAGATTGTAAAGAGTTGGGGACCCAGCACCGACCCCTGTGGAACACCACTGGTTACTGGTTGCCAGTCCGAAAATGAACCATTTATCCCAACTCTCTGCTTCCTGTTCGATAACCAATCCTCCACCCATGCCAGAATATTACCCCCAATCCCGTGATTTTTTATCTTAAGTAATAATCTTTTATGTGGCACCTTGTCGAATGCCTTCTGGAAGTCTAAATACACTATGTCCACTGGTTCCCCTTTATCCACCCTATACGTTATATCCTCAAAGAACTCAAGCAAATTTGTCAGACATGACTTCCCCTTCATAAAGCCATGCTGACTTTGTCCTATTAAATTATGCTTATCTAAATGTTCCGTTACTGTCTCCTTAATAATAGACTCCAAAATTTTACCCACCACAGATGTTAAGCTAACTGGCCTATAATTTCCAGCCTTCTGCCTACTACCCTTTTTAAATAACGGTGTTACATTAGCAGTTTTCCAATCTGCCGGGACCTCTCCTGAGTCCAGGGAATTTTGGAAAACTATCACCAAAGCATCCACAATCCCTACTGCCACTTCCCTCAAGACCCTAGGATGGAAGCCATCAGGTCCAGGGGATTTATCCGCCTTGAGTCCCATTATTTTACTGAGTACCATCTCCTGAGTGATTTTAATCGTATTTAGCTCCTCCCCCCCGAGAGTCCCCTGTTTGTCCAGTGTTGGGATATTCTTAGTGTCCTCTACTGTAAAGACTGAAACAAAATATTTGTTCAGCATTTTTGCCATCTCCATGTTTCCCACCATTAATTTCCCGGTCTCATCCTCTAAGGGACCTATGTTTGCCTTAGCCACCCTTTTTCTTTTTATATAACTATAGAAACTCTTGCTATCTGTTTTTATATTTTTTGCTAATTTCTTTTCATAATCTAACTTCCCTTTCTTAATCAATCCTTTAGTTACCTTTTGCTGTCTTTTGAAGAATTCCCAATCTTCTATCCTCCCACTAAGTTTGGCTACCTTATATGTCCTTGTTTTTAGTCGGATACTATCCTTGATTTCTTTACTTAGCCACGGATGGCTGTCATTTCTTTTACACCCTTTTTTCCTCAGTGGAATATATTTATTTTGAAAGTTGTAAAATAACTCCCTAAATGAACACCACTGCTCATGTACCGTCTTACCCTTTAATCTATTTTCCCAGTCCACTTTAATCAATTCCGCTCTCATACCATCATAGTCTCCTTTATTCAAGCTCAGTACGCTTGTTTGAGAATCAACCTTCTCACCCTCTAATTGGATATGGAATTCAACCATGTTGTGGTCGCTCGTTCCAAGGGGATCCTTAACTAGGACATTATTAATTAATCCTGATTCATTACACAGGACCAGGTCCAAGGTTGCCTGCCCCCTTGTAGGATCAGTTACATACTGCTCAAGAAATCCATCCCTGATGCACTCAATGAACTCGTCCTCAAGGCTGCTCTGCCCAATTTGATTTGTCCAGTTAATATGATAATTAAAATCCCCCATAATTATGGCTGTTCCCTTATTACATGCCCCGACTATCTCCTGATTAATACTTCTTCCAGCAGAGTTGCAACTATTAGGAGGCCTATATACTACACCCACTAATGTTTTTTTTCCCTTATTATTCCTTATCTCCACCCAAACTGTTTCATTATCTTGATGCTTTGTCCCAATATCATTTCTCTGTATTACAGTGATTCCTTCCTTTATTAACATAGCCACCCCACCTCCCCTTCCTTCCTGCCTGTCCTTCCTGATTGTTAAATACCCTGGCATATTTAATTCCCAGTCGTTGTCACCCTGCAGCCATGTTTCCCTCTCTCTATCCCAGGGTCACTGGATATTGATCAGGATCAGGAACCGGGGCTGCTGTTCCCTCTCTCTATCCCAGGGTCGCTGGATATTGATCAGGATCAGGAACTGGGGCTGCTGTTCCCCCTCTCTATCCCAGGGTCACTGGATATTGATCAGGATCAGGAACCGGGGCTGCTGTTCCCTCTCTCTATCCCAGGGTCACTGGTTATTGATCAGGATCAGGAACTGGGGCTGCTGTTCCCTCTCTCTATCCCAGGGTCACTGGTTATTGATCAGGATCAGGAACTGGGGCTGCTGTTCCCTCTCTCTATCCCAGGGTCACTGGATAGTGATCAGAATCAGGAACCGGGGCTGCTGTTCCCCCTCTCTATCCCAGGGTCACTGATTATTGATCACAATCAGGAACCGGGGCTGCTGTTCCCTCTCTCTATCCCAGGGTCACTGGATAGTGATCAGAATCAGGAACCAGGGCTGCTGTTCCCTCTCTCTATCCCAGGGTCACTGATTATTGATCAGGAGCAGGAACTGGGGCTGCTGTTCCCTCTCTCTATCCCAGGGTCATTGGATAGTGATCAGAATCAGGAACCGGGGTTGCTGTTCCCTCTCTCTATCCCAGGATCACTGTTTATTGATCAGGAGCAGGAACTGGGGCTGCTGTTCCCTCTCTCTATCCCAGGGTCACTGTTTATTGATCAGGAGCAGGAACTGGGGCTGCTGTTCCCTCTCTCTATCCCAGGGTCACTGTTTATTGATCAGGAGCAGGAACCGGGGCTGCTGTTCCCACTCTCCAACCCAGGGTCACTGGTTATTGGTCTGGATCAGGAACCGGGGCTGCTGTTCCCGCTCTCTATCCCAGGGTCACTGGTTATTGATCAGGAGCAGGAACCAGGGCTGCTGTTACCTCTCACAGGGCTAGACAGACTGGATGTAGAGAGGATGTTTTCCCTGGCTGGGGGGTCTAGAACGAGGGGTCAAAGTCACAGGATACGGTGTAGAACATTTAGGACTGAGATGAAGAGAAATTTCTTCACTCAGTGGGTGGTGAACCTGTGGAATTCTGTACCACAGAAGGCTGTGGAGGCCAAGTCACTGAATATATTTAAGAAGGAGCAAGATCGATTTCTAGACACAAAATACATCAAGGGGCATGGGGAGAGAGAGGGAATATGGTGTTGAGATAGAGTATCAGCCATGATCATAATGAATGACGGAGCAGGCTCGAAGGGCCGAATGGCCTACTCCTGCTCCTATTTTCTGTGTTTCTATCCCAGGGTCTCTGGTTATTGATCAGGAGCAGGAACCGGGGCTGCTGTTCCCTCTCTCTATCCCAGGGTCACTGGATAGCGATCAGAATCAGGAACTGGGGCTGCTGTTCCTGCTCTCTATCCCAGGGTCCCTGGTTATTGATCAGGAGCAGGAACCCGAGCTGATGTTCTCACTCTCTATCCCAGGATCATAGGAACAGGAGTAGGCCATTCAGCCTGGAAGCAGACTGTTTCCAGTGGTTGTGGGGTCTAGAATGATGGGCCGTAGATACAAGATTAAATATAAGAGATTTGGAACAGAGCAAGAGAAACTTCTTCACACTGAGAGTTGGTAGGCTCTGGAATTCACTTCCAGGGTTAGTGGTTGAGGCAACTATGTCAACATTGAAGATTAGATTGGATAGGTGGATGAAGGAAAAGGGGATGAACAGGGTGGGTAAATATGATTAGAGCTATTTACACACATGGAGGGTGAATGCTGACATGGACTGTCTGGGCCGAATGGCCTGCTTCTGTGTTGTAACTTTTATGTATTTCATACCCCAGGACCAGTCAGCATCTTTGTAAAAGAGAATGTTGGAGAAGATTGGGGGACGGTTTGAGAGGAAATGTCCAATTTAGGAGTGGAACTTTCAAACAAAGCCACATCATTGTGGAGCCACATTTGGGACTGATACAGATCTGTATGTGCTCTTCAGTTCTAAAACAAATTGATATTAAATATTAAAAACATATTCAAAAGCAGCAGTCCCAAACAAATACTGAATTTGCATTTTCATGGGAACATAGGAACAGGAGTAGGCCGTTCAGCCCCTCGAGCCTGTTCCACCATTCAATTAGATCATGGTTGATCTGCATCTTAAATTCATTTACCCGCCTTTGCTCCGTATCCCTTGATACCCTTACCTAACAAAAACCCATCGATCTCAGTCTTGAAAGCTTCAATTGGCCCAGGATCTACAGCCTTGCCGGAGAGAGATTTCCAGATTTCCACTACCCTTTGTGTGTAGAAGTGCCTCCTGATTTCATTCCAGGATTGCCTGGCTCTAATTTTAAGATTATGCCCCCTTGTTCTGGAGTCCTAAACCGGAGGAAATAGTTTTTCTCCATCTACCATATTGAATCCTTTATCATTTTAAACACCTCGATTAAATCACCTTCTGTATTCAAGGGAATACAAGCCAAGTTTATGCAACTTATCTTCATAATTTAATCCATTTAGCCCCAGTATTATTCTGGCAAATCTGTGCTGCTCCCCCTCCAAGGCCAATATATCCTTCCTGAGATGCGGTGCCCAGAAGTGAACTCAGTACTCCAGATGGGGTTTGGCCAAGGCTCTATACAACTGAATCATAACTTGCTCCCCTTTTTATTCCAGCCCCATTGAGATAAAGGCCAACATTTCATTAGCCTTTTTGATTGACGTTTGTACCTGGCCATTTGCTTTTAGTGATTTGTGTACATGAAGCCTAAAAATCTCTCTGCTCATCCACAGATCTTAGTTTCTCACCATTTAGAAAATACTCCAATTTGTCTTTCTTGGGTTCAAAGTAATGACCTGATATTTCCTAACATTGAACTCTATTTGCCGCAGTTTTGCTCACACATTTAATCTGTCTATATCCCTGATTAACTTTTAGGCTCCAATCTGCATACTTACTGTGCCTCTCAACTTAGTATCATCTGAAATACAACTCTCTATTCCCTCATCCAATTCATTGATAAATGTGGTGAAAAGCTGAGGCCCCAGTACTGATCCCTGGGGAAGACCTCTTGTCACATCCTGCCAATCAGAATACGTACCCTTTATCCCTAATCTCTGTCTCCTACCTCCCAAACAATTTCCAACCCATGCTGCAAGGTTGCCTCCAATTCCGTGGGCTTTCATTTTTGCTAATAATCTGTTATGTGGAACCTTATCAAATGCCTAATGGAAGTCCATATAGATAACATCCATAGACACTCCCTTATCCACCATGTTAGTGACCTCCTCAAAAAATTTAACTAAATTAGTCAGACATGACTTACTCTTCACAAATCCATGCTGACTCTGATCAGCTCAAATTTGTCCAAGTGCTCAGTCACTCTGTCCCTAATGACAGATTCCAGTAATTTCCCCACAACTAATATTAGATTGACAGGTCCAAAGTTATCTGGTTTTTCTCTCCTCCCACTTCTTAAATAATGGAGAAGTGGTCTCAGGTCCTGGAGATTTGTCTATCTTAAATCTCATTGGGCTGGTTATTGCTGTGAACGGCGATCGACCCATTCTCACTGCTCCTTACCTACCAACTTACCCAAATTGTATCCGCGGTCTTTACTGTGGTAAGTTGCTCTAATGGGAACCTGAAAACAGTCCATCGTTAACTCCCGCGAACCTAGGACCTATGTGGGCATTGAGAAGAGCTCTCTTTCCCCATAACCAATCAGATTGCAGCATCCTTGACAAGCAGCAAAGAGTCAAAACCATGAAGTGCAGGCTGCAAAGTACTTATTTAACAAGTCTGCCATTTCCTTATTGTTGATTACAGCATCACCTGCATCTGTCTTTAATGGGCCCACATTTCCCTTAACCACTCCCTTTCTCTTAATATACTTATAAAAGCTTTTACTGTTACCCTTGATATGCCTTTTTTATTGTATTCCTGTTTCCAACTCTTAATACTTTCTTTGTGTCCCTTTGTTACTTTTTATATTTCTCACAGTCTGCTGGATTTCCACTTTACTTTGTATTTCCATAAGCCTCTTCTTTTAGCTTTATACTGGACCATATTTCATTTTTAACCACGGTTGCCTAACTACACAAGTGGAGCTTTTGCCTTTTAGGGGTATGTACTGGTTTTGTATTGTACCAAATACTTCTTTGAATATCATCCACTGTCTATCTGTAGGTTTACCCATTAACAATTCAGCCCAGTTTACTGTGGTCAGATTATGTTCTCATTCTTTCAAAGTCTGCATTAATTCCTGGGATGTGAGGGTTGTCCTTTGAGGAGAGATTGAATAGAATGGGCCTATATTCTCTGAACTTTAGAAGAATGAGAGGTGATCTCATTGAAAGATATAAGATTCTGACAGGGTGGATATCTGAGACACTGTTTCCTCTGGCTGGAGAGTCTAGAACTATGGGGGCATAGTCACAGGATAAAGGGTCGGCCATTCAAGACTGAGATGAGGAGGAATTTCTTCACTCAGAGGGTTGTGAATCTTTGAAATTCTCTACCCCAGAGGGCTGCGCATGCTCAGTCGTTGAGTAATTTCAAAGGTGAGATCGATAGATTTTTGGAATCTAAGGGAATCAAGTGATATGGAGGGAAAGTGGAGTTGAGGTCAAAGATCAGCCATGATCTTATTGAACGACGGAGCAGGCTCGAGGGGCTGAATGGCCTACTCTTGCGAGCTGTACTTTTCTCCTCGGTTGCTAGAAACAGTATCCAGGGATTAATCTTCCAGACACTCCCCGACAATCCTGGAGGATAGTCAAAGTGGCCCTAACCCTGAGCCCTACCGTGAGCAAAGATACTCAACTACAGGGGACCCAACCTTTATAAGGTAAATGCAAAACATTTGCAAACTGCAGGCAATTGTTACATGATTAGATGTCACATGATCAGATTCATGTGGTCAAATCTCCAGGAATACCTCCAACCAGAGTTGGCAACCCTAGTTAGTTCACTCCTCATCCTTCTAAAATCTGCCCTAATCACACCTAATGTTCTAATTGTCCTACTGACTTTTTCCTTTTCAAGTTGGATCTTAAACCTTATCATGTTATGATCACTACTCCCAAGTTGCTCACCCACATTTAGCTCATCTACCTGATCTATTTCATTACTCATAACCAGATCTAGCGATGCTTCTATCCTTGTAGGCCGACTAACACATACTGCTCTAGGAAGGAGTCCTGTACACATTTTAAGAATTCATTTATTTCTGCTCTGTCCCAGTCGATACGTGGATTTTTAAAATCCAGAATGATAATTTTGTTATTCCTGCTCATTTCTCTATCAGACTGCAGAATTCCTCTTCCATTTTCTTCCCACAATTTGGAGGTCTGTAATACATCCTTACTAAATGTATCCTCAACTTCAGTCTTTTCCCCCGTTTATAACTAGTCCATTTGATTTTATTCCTCTATTCCATGTCCTTCGTGCTAAATAGTTTTTCATGAAGATTATCCTCATCTTTTTCTCCCTTCTCTATTAGCTGATCTTGGTTGGTTTTATTTTCCCAACCCTCCCTTTCTAAGTTTAAGCACCTTGTAATTTCTCTATTTAACTGTTTTGCCAGTTCATTAGCACACTGCCTGATCAGATGTAGCCCATCTTTGTAGAATAGTTCCCATCTGTCCCAGAACTGGTGCCAATTCCCAAGAAAGTGCAATCCCTCTTCCCTCACCAGAACTTTGGGCATGTATCGATTTCCACAATCTTCCTGAGATTACCACCTGTGAAATCATGTTCCTCAGCTTGTATCCTTTGATTACATTTAACAGAGTCATGACATCAGTAGATTTATAAAACATCAGTTACAAAAAATTGTAGAGTTGATTCAATAACCCTGGCTGATGCCATGGTCTCTGTGTTCATGGACCAGGCATCTGACCTCATTAAATTCATATCACTCTAATGTGCTCTTGATGGATTTTTATGTAAGTGCAGGGAGCACTATGATTCAAGGTGTAGGATACCCAGAGAGCAGCAACTCTGGTGACTTCAAGTCTGCTGTTTTTTGACTATAGGAAATCTCCTACATCAACAATGGAATGTAGACAAAGGAATGTGTCTAGAAATGCTCCTTTTGATGAAGAGAACTTCAATATTCTGTTGGATGAGGCGCAGCAAAAGAGGGCAGCCTTATTTATGGCTCAGTGGAACTCTTCCCCATTCTACAATATGCTACAAGCATAGCGGAAGGGGGCTATTTGAGTCAGCACTATCTCCCACATCCATAGATCGTGGCAGCAGATGAATAAAAAGTTCTAAAGCATGAGGAAGAGTGCCAAGTTAGGTATAGCCACAGCTTGCCAATTCCAAATAGGTGTCTGACCATAGCATACAAACCACAAGGGAGCATGGGAAGCTCTGACAGATCTCTTCACATTAACATTTCCCATGTCCATCGATCTGTAGGTTGAACTTTTTCTTTGCTGCAGGCACCAATAGCTGCTTCATTGGAATCTGCAGCAGGCCCTCAACTAAGAGGCAGCCAAGGACCAGTCAGTGCTTCCACCTCCATGGGAGCACAGACTGCAATTCTGGTGGTAATAGGGAACAGAATACACAGTACCCGGTTTCCTGACCATGGCAACTCTGATGCATGCTGCTGTCTCTCAGGAATTCAGAATCTGATAGCTGCCATTAGATCAGCCATCCCACTGATCAGTAGGGACACAAATCTAGGGCCCATTGGGATGGTGATGGCTGGAGTCTACGACCTGATACTGCCATCTCCCAGCGCAGCAGCGTATGCCAGGCCTCCGGCCTTCCCCCTCAGAGCACCATGCCAGTGCAACATGGGCGGCTACAACAGATTGTCCAGGAATAAGCTCCAGAGATGCAGCCAGCAGTGGCTCCCTGCCAACAGCAAGATGCCATATGAGAAGGACTATCTAAGATCCATGAACCTTTTGTAGAGCATGAACAGCCAACCACCTCTCAGGATAGTGGTCCTCAGGTTACACCTAGGGGAAGCACTAGAATGTGTGTAAGAAAGGCACATGTGGCCACCCAGAGAAAGCACAATGTTAAGAGAGAGTAGGTTGGTTGCTGTTCACTTTGGGTTTTACTATAATAAAATAGAATATTCAATGATATCATACTTTGTTATTCATGAAGGTTAGAGACATGCAGGAAAAGGTGCAATTATTTACCCAGGTGATGATTATTAGAACGTTCATGTAGAGGCAAAGTGGGCTGATGTGTTATCGTATTGTAGGATGGGTACTGGATTGAGGGATTGTCCCTTTATTTAAAAGTGGGGGAGAAGGAGGTAAGGCTCTGGTGCAAAAGGTGTACTGTGTTACACAGCAAACTTAAGTGATGAGCTGAGCTCTGATGCCCCTTGCAGCAGTCACTGAAGTGTAATTTGAGTGCAGGTGATTGTGATGCTCTCCTCCATGTAATTCTGCCTCCAAAAGAGACAGCCCTTTTTGTAAGGCAAACTTGTGAAGGGCACAACAGGGTATAACTATGCAATTTAGAGCATACTGTAGAGCCCCTCCCGACCTGTCCAGACAGGGAAAACAGATGGCAGGTCCCTCACTGTAGTGCTCCTCGCCTGTTTGGGCCACTCTTAGCGGGGGTCATTATCTGGGGGTAGGCTTTGGCACCCACAAGCCACCTGATGACATGATTTTCTTAACTGAAGATGTCAGGGTGGCTGAATTTTGAAGGATGTTTGCATTGTGACAACTTCCAGGGTATCTGACATGTAGGATCCTCCGCGTGTTGTCACTCACAATCTGTACACTGAAGGACTGGAAGTGCCTCTTGTTGAGATAGCTAAGGGGTGTTCTGTGGGAACTCACAAAGCAACATAGATTGCACTCTGGACTTTGAAAATGCCAACAACCCTGTAAAACTGGATGGCCCTATCTCACTGCCTTGCTATGATGTGAAAGGTGATGAATTCCCCAGCTCTCCTGTAAAGCACATCAATCACCTGACGAATCCATGCCCGGACTGCAGCTTAGCTGATGTAACAGAGATCGCCCGCAACTGCCTGAAATGACCTGTGAGTAATGAGAGCAGATGAGTGGCTGCAGGTTCTCATGCAGTGGGTTACAGAGGTGCCTATTATCTCTTTGAAGCGCACTCTTATACACATCTGACCCCACAAAACCTTTAAAAGTGCCACAATTACATTAATATATAAGCAGGATAAAATCCCACCCTATACACCTCCCACCGACCTAAATCACAGCTCATTAGTGACTATAAAATACTGGCCAAAATCCTGCCACAAGTGCTTGAAAAGAGCAGACTTAGAACCAGGCATGAGAAGGGAAGTGGCACATGAGGCCAGATCCTCGATGAGAAATGGATCATGGCCTTCTAACAACTGGCTGGTATGTTTCATTTGGATAGTCCGACCTGTTCCATTATCTCTAGAACAGGCAGTACCTCAGGACCTGGCAATACTCTGTAAACTCCATGGCAAAAACTCCCCTGGAGCTCTGCCTCCATAAATCTTGTAAACTCTACAGACTCATCTCTATCCTGCACAGTATACTCATCACCATGATGTCAGGATATACAGATGACCTGAATGATACCTAACTAAATAATTAGTTGGTGGAGGAGGAATGGAAAGGGGTATGAGGCAAACACTTACAACCTCTACTGGCGGCAGAAATATGGGAAGGTTAGCTCAAAATGTTCCACTAAACCCACACAGGCTCCATAACTGAAATTGGGATGGAAATGCTGAAGTCTCCGATTGGAACTGGGAAAATGCCAAGCCCCCTTCTGGATATAACACCAGGAATGCTCCAGCGATCAGTGCCACTGAGCAGAGGAGGCCGGCAACGCAACACCCCTGAAGCCCACAGTAGGAGATGGCCAAGTCCAGTATGCCCACCCAGTGACTCTTTGGTACAGAACTGATGACTCACAGAATGTCACCCAAGCACTCACGGCCTGTTTTAATGACTGAAATGTTTATTTATGTGAGTTTAACCAAAGACCGGCCCTGGATAATTACCCACTCAGTATCCTGTACCTGTTGTCAAAGAGATAAGAAATTACAGTTAGTATTATTTAGCAAGCTCAAAATATATGCTGTATGAGACTTTAGTTTAGAAGGATTTGTTGTACTATTTTTATTGTGTTTCTTTGCAGGACCTTTTTGATGATGAACCAGATGGTGATCCATTTAAAGTTACAACATGGAGTAACTATTCCAATAATGCCAACGTCACCACACCAATGGCAGACATCCCTTGTGAAACCTCCCTGGTAAGATAGAATTAACAAAGTTCACCTACAACTTCTTAAAATAACCTACTTTATTGAAAAATTGTCTGATGTTGTAAATTTCTACTTTAGGAATCAACAACCAGTATCCCCTTGTTGACCAGGAGCTCAATAACCGAAACCGGTGACCTCCGGGCAACATCCTCTTCAACAGGTAAATAAATATTTTTTATAAATCTGTCATTAAGTTCTGGAAAATGTGAATCAAAGTAAATGCAGTTTACATAGACAACTTTCTATTGCTTTCAGCAACAAAACTGATATCAGTAACCATAATGGAAATATTTCAGGGTACGTGGCTTTGTTTAGAGACAGAGGTCCTTAATTTCCACTCAGTGAGTTGTGCTGCATTGGTGCCAATGAAAGATGAGTTGCAGCTCAGCTCATTTGCTTATCCATTGAAGGATTCATTGACGTAAATCCCATTTAAACGGGAGTATGTGCTGTGGTGCTTGGAAATGACAGTGCAGCCTTTAAAAAGTCAGTTCTTGCTGAAAATTGCAGCAGCAAGCTGGGGAGCAGTAGGTAAATAGCAGAGTGTTTGGCTCACTCAGTTCACTCTTAGCTAGCTTGATTTGGACTGTGTTGGATTCTCCTCTGAATTACTGCCTATTTTGGAGCAAATTTGGGGTGTAGATTATGTCACTGGACTAGTAATCCAGAGACATGGGCCCCGATATTTATGGGGAGGAGGGGAGGGAGTGGGGGACTGCGATAGCAGGGGAAACCCAGAAGACCCAGGAACGTGTAGGACCGGCCGAATTTAACAGCAGGACCGCATTAACATTTTTAAAAATTCCGTTCTGGCCAAGCAGCCGGACAGTTTCAGGTCCCTGGCAATTGGGTTGTTGGCGGGGAGTTTTTGGGCCGGCGATCAGGAGGGAGGGAGGGAGGGAAAGATTGCGGTTGAAGGGTGGGGTTGTCAAATCACGGGTTGAAGGGTGGGGTTGTCAAATCACGGGTTGAAGGGTGGGGTCGTGAGACCGCGGGTTGAAGGGCGGGGTCGTGAGACCGCGGGTTGAAGGGCGGGGTCGTGAGACCGCGGGTTGAAGGGCGGGATCGTGAGACCGCGAGTTGAAGGGCGAGGTCGTGAGACCGCGGGTTGAAGGGCGGGATCGTGAGACCGCGGGTTGAAGGGCGGGGTCGTCAGACCGCAGGTTGAAGGGCGGGTTCGTGAGATCGCGGGTTGAAGGGCGGGGTCGTGAGACCGCGGGTTGAAGGGCGGGGTCGTGAGACCGCGGGTTGAAGGGCGGGATCGTGAGACCGCGAGTTGAAGGGCGAGGTCGTGAGACCGCGGGTTGAAGGGCGGGGTCGTGAGACCGCGGGTTGAAGGGCGGGGTCGTCAGACCGCAGGTTGAAGGGCGGGTTCGTGAGATCGCGGGTTGAAGGGGGGGTCGGCAGACCGCAGGTTGAAGGGCGCGTTCGGCTGATTGCGGGTTGAAGGGCGGGGTCGTCTGATCGTGGGTTGAAGGTGGGGTCGGCTGATTGCAGGTTGAGGGGGGGGGTCGGCTGATTGCGGGTTGAGGGGGGGGGTCGGCTGATTGCGGGTTGAAGGGCGGGGTCGTGAGACCGCGGGTTGAAGGGCGGGATCGTGAGACCGCGGGTTGAAGGGCGGGGTCGTCAGACCGCAGGTTGAAGGGCGGGTTCGTGAGATCGCGGGTTGAAGGGGGGGTCGGCAGACCGCAGGTTGAAGGGCGCGTTCGGCTCATTGCGGGTTGAAGGGCGGGGTCGTCTGATCGTGGGTTGAAGGTGGGGTCGGCTGATTGCAGGTTGAGGGGGGGGGTCGGCTGATTGCGGGTTGAGGGGGGGGGTCGGCTGATTGCGGGTTGAAGGGGGGGTCGGCTGATCGCGGGTTGAAGGGGGGGGTCGGCTGATTGCGGGTTGAGGGGGGGGGTCGGCTGATTGCAGGTTGAGGGGGGGGGTCGGCTGATTGCGGGTTGAAGGGCGGGATCAGCTGATTGCGGGTTGAAGGGGGGGTCGGCTGATCGCGGGTTGAAGGGGGGGGTCGGCTGATTGTGGGTTGAAGGGGGGGTCGGCTGATCGCGGGTTGAAGGGGGGGGTCGGCTGATTGCGGGTTGAAGAGGGGGGTCGTCTGATCGTGGGTTGAAGGTGGGGTCGGCTGATTGCAGGTTGAGGGGGGGGTCGGCTGATTGCGGGTTGAAGGGCGGGGTCAGCTGATTGCGGGTTGAAGGGGGGGTCGGCTGATCGCGGGTTGAAGGGGGGGGTCGGCTGATTGCGGGTTGAAGGGCGGGGTCGTCTGATCGTGGGTTGAAGGTGGGGTCGGCTGATTGCAGGTTGAGGGGGGGTCGGCTGATTGCGGGTTGAAGGGCGGGATCAGCTGATTGCGGGTTGAAGGGGGGGTCGGCTGATCGCGGGTTGAAGGGGGGGGTCGGCTGATTGCGGGTTGAAGGGGGGGGTCGGCTGATCGCGGGTTGAAGGGGGGGGTCGGCTGATTGCGGGTTGAAGAGGGGGGTCGGCTGATCGCGGGTTGAAGGGGGGGGGTCGGCTGATCGCGGGTTGAAGGGCGGGGTCGTCAGACCGCAGGTTGAAGGGCGGGTTCGTGAGATCGCGGGTTGAAGGGCGGGGTCGGCAGACCGCAGGTTGAAGGGCGGGTTCGTGAGATCGCGGGTTGAAGGGCGGGGTCGTCAGACTGCAGGTTGAAGGGCGGGGTCGTCAGACCGCAGGTTGAAGGGCGCGTTCGGCTGATTGCCAGTTGAAGGGCGGGGTCGGCTGATCGCGGGTTGAAGGGCGGGGTCGGCTGATTGCCGGTTGAAGGGCGGGGTCGGCTGATTGCCGGTTGAAGGGCGGGGTCGGCTGATCGCGGGTTGAAGGGCGGGGTCGTCAGACCGCAGATTGAAGGGGGGGTCGGCTGATCGCGGGTTGAAGGGGGGTTGGCAGATCGTGGGGCAGAGGGGAGTCTGGAGACTCCGGGCGGAAGTGGAGGGTCAGCAGATTGCGGGGTAGAAGGGGGGTTCAGAAGATCGCAGGGCAGAAGGGGATTTGGCAGATTGCGGGACAGAGGGGGTGTTGGTAGATCGCGGGGCAGAATTGGGGGGGTCGGCAGATTGTGGGGCGATAGGCTCGGGACCGCGGGTTTGGGGAGGGGAGGGTGGTCAGCCAATCGCGGCAGCGAGGAGAGACCACGATCGGCAGAAGATTTTGCTTGAGGGTCCGGGGGAAGAATTCCTACTCCTCCTGGCTCACAAGCAGTGCTCTAAAAAGCACAAATGGGTTTCCAAGTGGCGGGAAATATTGTGGAGGTTATATTTCCCTCATTAAAATTCAATGTGCTTGCGCCTGCACACATATGGGCAGGTTCATTTTAAGCCATTAGGTCTGCCCACTGAGAAATGGTGGGGGGAGATGGAGATATGGCAGAGAGTATCACCAAGCAAATTTCCACCTGCGGCCAGTGCAGAGCCATGGAATCGTTGGGGGTGGAAAGTCTAGTTCTTAGGATCAAGGCCTGCCGAATCAGTCTTCCTTGGGCTGTCTGGCTCATGTGCATCCTTATCTTTTCATTTTCAATGTCAACCTCGCTGCTTGGGGGCGAAAGCAAGTGGAAGGCCTCTATACCTTGTAATGTTATGCAGTATGCATAGACCATGACAATTCCTTCAGCATTTCAATCACGTACTGTAAAGACCCCGAGATCAGTCCAGGGAGCAGAAATTTGGCACTAATATCTCTGCTAAAAATCTCTGCTCAATAAGAGTGCCTGGTTTGGACCTCATTTTAACAAGTCTCCAGTGTAGTACCAGGGTTCCTTATTGGTTATTTAAGTCAGAGCTATATGGGGTACACCTTGCCATCAATAAGTCATCCTTTTATTTTGCCTTCACCACAAAAAGGCAAAAAGTATTGATATTTGAAAATAAAATCATTGTGGGCTTTATCAGGAAGACAGGAATTAACTGCTGCCAGTGATCACAAACCATCCTTTATGAATGGAATGGAATACCATTACTTAAACCATTCAGATTGCAGTTGGAGACCTCAATGCCTGACTCCCTGCAGCCTGGGAAAGCCCGAAATGTGGAATAAACCACACTTCCTGTTCTGCTGATGCTACTGTTCCAGTGTGAAGTTGCTGCATGTTGCCGTGCACCTAATTAATGCATCTGTCACTTTTATAATGCAGCAGTGATTTGTGAACTGTCTAATATGGCCAATGTTGCCAGTGAGGGACTGGAATGAGCCCATTCCATAAAAATTAAGAGCAGTAATTCCCTTAGCTGCTACTGACGATGCTGTTTTATTGGTAGACCATGGCTACTTGTAACAGATGGTAGAGTTTAGTCATGGTCTCATGAAGAAATTTATGAAGTACACAGCTGGATTGACCCACCATGTGCAATCTTGGATGGCTACAGATCTTTTTTAACCTGTGATGACCAGTGGTTCAGCAAAATCTTCGAGTTGTACCTTAATTAACTTCACTGACACACAAATTCTGGGGAAGTGCACAAAGTTCTGAAAAATGAATCATAATTCATTAGTGGATAAAGAAAGAATGAGTCCCTAAAGTCTAAATGAAGGCACAAATCTTTAAATGTAGCTGTACATTTTACTGTACTCCATTTTTGGGTGTGGTCATTTAGATCTTATATTAAGTAGCACAGATGATACCTCTGTCAGGAGATGGAGTGCCAGCAAGCACACTAAATGATTATTCAAGAGTGTTAGAATATTTCATAAATTTGAATAATTAAAGCTATGCAAATATTAAAAGCCATTAGCAGTGCATTTCCTGTTACCAAGTAATACTTCTGTGGTTTTATTAAAAATATATAATGAAAATAAATTTAGTTTTACAAGATATTTTCTTTCACACTGTCATTATTAACCCCTGACTACCATCTTTTACGGCCTTCTGGGATGCCCTTTAGTTTATTTTCTCCCTTGGCTACTTGTTCAGGTCACCTATTCCAGTCACCATTGGGCATTCCTCCCCCATCCTCCTCCTCTCACAGTTGGCTGGAGAGATATAAAGGGAAGGGCATGGGAGAATAGATGTGACCCCCTCGTAACGCGACAGGATTGTTACTCTGTGCATTATTTGTAACCAGCTGATTAAGGTGTCTGGTTGAAGTTCCTCTGTTCACTATTTTAATAAAGTCATCATTAATCCATTTAGTTTAAAACAGGGAAATTGCTCCCAAGATCATTAACCGATTTATTACAGAGCCGAAAAAGGAATTTCACCCCCAAAATATAGCAGCCGTGTGAAGACCTTATTATATTGGGGCCATGCTCTGGGGTGTTTGCTACAGCTTTCCAGTAAGGATTTCAAAGGACTCAAGCTTATTTGTATTGACCTCTTCATTTTATCCTCCGTTCTTCCTCATTTAGGTCGGAATCAGACGTGTTATGATAAGCAGCAACAACTGACTAATTTGCATGCAAAGAACCAATATTTGGAAGCAGTTGGAATAGCGAGCACATTCATAGAGAATTGTTTTGATCAAGTTTCTAATATGTAGGTATCCATTCTTCTAGATTGCGTTGTCAGTCTCAAAACACAATCAATTTCTGATATATAATAGAATTAATACATCTTTCTTGAATTGTCCATGTATCAAATAATGCCTGATGTTTCCCTAACCTTCTCCAAGTCTCTAGTCTGCTGCTACGCTAGGCTGCCAGCCTTAAGGAAATACCTGGCCTCCCTGTAACATAATACATGAAAATACTTTTCCAGCTCTCATAGTGACAAATAGGAGAGAAGTCTTATTTACAGCAAACTAGGGTTTGTATTCTTTATGTTGTCATCAGCTAGTTCATTTAAAATTGATATAAAATAAACTAGCAATTTTCTGTATTGCTTTAATGGAGTGGTCACTAAATTTTGCACATGCTCCTAAAATTGCTCCTATCTTTTAATTGCATGCCCTGAGCCTCCCACACTTCAAGAAAAAGCTGAAAATTACACATATTCATGAAATGGAACTATCATAGAGCAAGTCTTTGGCCTGTTAAACCAACATTTCCAATGTTTAATCCACTCTGGAGGTCCTTTGCCTAATGGCCTGATTGAGTTTGCAGAATAATTATAATATGCTACATGTTACACAACACTGCCATTTAAAGAGACCTGTGCATGCTTACCAAAGAAGAATAGCTACACATCAAGCTCCATGAAAGGGATAAGGGGAACATAAACCCCTTGTACGACAGCAGCTGGTACCTGAAGCAATACAGCTGCAATGGGCACTCATCTATAATTTTTTTCCCCTTTAAGTATACATGTGCCTCCAACAATCTTCATACACCAATGGCAGTTGAAGCAATTTTCTCCAAAAAGAACAATATGCATTGTCTGAGAGGAAGTTTTCCTGAGAGAAGACAAGACTCCAGACCACGGTATAGTCCTGGACATACAATAAAATTGAATAGAATAATAATAGAATAGAGTAACACCTTGCTAGTTGAGGAGCAGGGTACTCCTATATTCACGCAAACCAAGGTTTTAAACTTAAATAACGCTGACTTTGAAAGAATGAGAGGTAAACTGCACACATTAAACTGGGCTGAGCTGTTAACAAGTAAACCTACAGAAAAACAGTGGTGAGTATTCAAAGAAGTATTTAGTACAATACAAGACTAATACATAACCGATATATAGCAAAAGTTCCACTTGCACAGTCAAGCAACCACCGTCAACACATGATCAACAAATATAAAGCTAAAGGGATGGTTTACACAAATGCCAAGAACAGTGGTAATCCAGCAGACATGGAGATTCCCTGGGCCCGATATTACCTTCGCGGCGGGGGGTAGATTGGGTGCGTGGGTAACACGCCCGGTGAAATCAGTCTGCTCCGAACGCAATCGCAGGCTGATTGGATCCACTTACCTGATCTTCCGGGTTCCCCGCTGCTAAGCTGCGCGGCAGGTGGACTGCGCATGCGCAGTAAGGTCTGTCAGTTGGAGGAGCCCTATTTAAAGGGGCAGTCCTCCACTGACAGATGCTGCAAGAAATAGGAAAAATTACAGCATCGAGTAACCCAGGGGGAAGGCTGCTCCCAGGTTAATGATGCCTCACTCCAGCTCTTATTGGATGGGGTGAGGAGGAGGGGGAGGACAGAGATCTTCCCCCCCAGCGGGCGGGAGGAAGCGGCCTGCCTCTGCCACCAAGAAGGCCTGGCTCGAGGTGGCAGAGGAGGTCACCTGCACCACCAACATATCGCCCACCTGCATACAGTGCAGGAGGCGCTGCATTGACCTAAGTAGGTCAGCCAAAATGAGTACACTTACTCATTCCCCTACACTCCGTCTGCCACATCACCGCCCCCACCCCACATCTCCTTCTGCACAGCCAACACTACTCTGTCACATCACCTCTCATACCACTCAAACCTCATCCTCATCTTACCTGCACTTACTCACCTCGCCAGTACTCATCCCGCCACTACCACTCAACCCAATCCTCATACAATCTCATGGCTCTAACTCATACTCACCCTCTCGTGCATCTCTTTCACCGTCAGCCTCACTCAACCTGCCACTACCTGTGCTGCAGCCACAGGGCATGCAGCACATATGTGCAGTAGGAAGCGTAAGGCAAACGTGTCGTGAGCAGGAAGGGGATGCACAAGGGTGTTTGAGGGCTTGTCATGGTTTTTACTTATATTTAATTTCTGATCAACTCACATTACATATTATATTGGCACCACTACTGCCACGTCTTTGCGAATCTTGTCTGGTTTGTGCAATAATGCCCTTTCCTGAGGATCACAATGAAGACCCACAACTGATGCCACCCATTGTGTCACTGCAGAGTAGGTGTAGGTGTATTTGCAGGGCTCTTTTGTGCAGACGACTGAGAGACATCAGCGATGTCCCTGGTGGCATCCTGGAAGGATGCGGAGGAGAAGTTGTTGAGGGCAGTGGTGACTTTGACAGCGATAGGTAAGAAGATGGTGCTTGGGCCAGCCGGGAGCAGCTTGGCATGAAGGAGGCTGCAGATGTTAACGACTACATGTCGAGTGACTCTGAGACTCTGTGTGCACTGCTGCTCAGAGAGGTCCAGGAAGCTGAGCCTCGGTCTGTGGACCCTGTGGCGAGGGTAGTGCTCCCTGCGACGCATCTCTCTCTGCGGTTGCCCTCCCTCCTGCTGTGCAGATGGATGTGTCACAGCACTCTGTTGTGGAGCTCCACGTGTTAGAGGTAGACGGCCTGGCCGGTGAGGCTGGTGATGCTGTTCACCCTCCGAGGAGGTCATGACTGCAGCTACGGCGGCCCCCATCCAGAAGATGTACATCTGAGGGGGTCCGCAAGGTAGGTAAATGTGTCTGGACACCGGGGTAAGTGTGCAAGTTAGTGAATTTTGTTGTTAGGAGGAGGGTGGTGGAGGCCAAACTTTGTTCAAAATGACAGAGTGGCCTCCTGCAATGAGTGAGGGTCTCCCCCCCGCCCCACCTGTCAAATGGACCTTTGCAGCTGCCACAGGCTGATGGCCGCAACACATCCATTTGAACTGGGAGTGTTTCCCCCAGTACGGGAAACAGTCTCAGTCAGTTGCAAAATCCCATCCCTGCTAAAATAACAGGTCAATCAGGTCTGTGAACGACCTGAAGTACATGTTCAAGTACTTTAAGTGGCACCCCGCCGGCTTTAATTGCCGGCAGGAGTCCTACATGCGGGTGCGAAAATTGAGCACCTGAGTCTTTAACATCAGAATGTGTTTAAATTGAGTCCAACTTGGCCAAATGTGTGCTGTAGAAATTGTAAAATTTCATTTTTAACGTGGGTGTAAGAGGTGGACAAAAGGAGGGACATCCTAAATCCATGGAGAGGGCAAGAGGCCCTCCAGACATATACTCAAAAGACAGTGGGAGGCAGCGGGGGACGAAGTCAATGCCAGGCGCACAGCATCATGGACATGGATGCAGTACAGGAAGAAGTTCAGTGCCTTGACATGAGTGGTCAAGGTAGGTGATGTCAACTGTCAAGTGGCGTCTCCTACCAACTGCATCACGCACTACACCCCTCATCCCCCACATACCAACAAACTCTTTCCATCAGTACTCAACTTTTCCAATCAGATGCTTTCTCTCGCCCTTACACATTACCACTGTTTCAGGCTGCCCACCCATAACTCACAGGCCACACACACTGGCAGCTATTTAACTATGGCAGGCACATCACCCAGACACACGTCCTGCTTTCTTGCAGGAAAAGGTGGCGCATATCAAGAGGCAGCAAGTGGCAGTGGCATTTAGCCCCTCAAGCCTGTTCCACCATTCAATGAGATCATGGTGGACCTGTGACCTAACTCCATATACCCGTCTTAGCCCCATATCCCTTAATACCCTTGATTCACAGAAATCTATCAATCTCAGATTTAACATTCACAAGTGAGCTAGCATCAACTGCCATCTGCAGAAGAGCGTTCCAAACGTCTCCCACCCTTTGCGTGTAGAAGCATTTCCGAACTTCACTCCTGCACGTCCTAGCTCTGAATGTTAGGCTACGTCCCTGCATCCTAGTATTGAAGTCTCGGAGACCTCTAAAAACAGTTACAAATGTCTTGGCAGCCAGAGGCAACAATCCAGCCACTAACCTGTAAATCCTGCATGGTATCTTTAAATAGCGCTGTTGGAGGGTCCTCCAGGCACTCTAAGACATGTTCAGATGGTCGGGGTTAAGACTGTGCGTTGAATCGAGTGTTAAGTCCCAAAATGATGTCTATCACTTTAAATCAGCGTTGCACACTGATTGAAGCCATTTTCTCCCTATTTTGCATGATTCCAGCGTTTCTTATCTGCGCTCGCGCAAACTCCTGTACCAAGATGGCGTCTGGCGTACGACTTGCAGGAAACGTGCGTGCACATCCAAGACGACATCTTGGATGCCAGAGAGGCCGTGTAGCGCCGAAACAACGGGCGCAACACGGCCCAATTTAGCACCCGATGTTCCTATATTGTCAGTTCTATATACTTACCCATCAATCCTTCTCAGCTACAACTTTTCCTGTTCCGATACTTCTGAGGTATCCTGGATATCTTTCTTTTGTACTCCACTTGCAATTGATACTGGATAAATCTGCTTTAACAATACTCTATTGCGAAACTACTCAATCAAACATGTATAACACTTCAATCACCTTGAACATCCAGTTATACAAATGTAGGATAGTTGACAGTGATGTTTATATACACACACATTTAAATATATATATATATTATATATACACATACATATATGAAGATAATTTAAATTATTCACTCTCATTAATCACATTGGTGATCAACACCACTATCAGCAATCCTTCCAAGTGCTGTAGGCGGCAGATGAGCTGAGGGCACAGATAGACACGTGGCAGTACGATATCTTAGCTATTACAGAAACATGGTTTAAAGAGGAGCAGAAATGGCAGCTCAACGTTCCTGGTTACAGGATTTTCAGACGAGATAGAGAAGGGGATAAAAAAGGAGGGTGGGTGGCAATTTTGGTTAAAGAAACAATTACAGCTGTGAGGAGGGATGATGTGTTAAAAGGATTATTAAATTAGGCCATATGGGTTGAGCTAAGGAACAAAAAAGGGGCAGTCACACTGCTGGGAGTGTACTATAGACCCCCAAACAGTCAGAGAGAGATAGAAGAACAAATATGTAGGCAAATTTCTGAGAAGTGCAAAAACAATAGGGCAGTAATAGTAGGGGATTTCAACTATCCTAATATTAACTGGGTTACAAACAGTGTGAAGTGTATAGTGGGCGCAAAATTCTTCAATTGCAATCAGGAGAACTTTTTTAGCCAGTACGTAGCAAGCCCAACAAGAGAGGGGGCAGTTCTGGATTTAGTTGTAGGAAATGAGGCTGGACAGGTGGAAGGAGTATCAGTGGGAGAGCATTTTGCTGGTAGTGATCATAATTCAGTTAGATTTAGCATAGTTATGGAAAAGGACAAACATAGAACAGGTGTAAAAGTTCTCAATTGGGGAAGGTCAATTTTACTAAGCCGAGAAGTGATTTAGCAAAAGTGGACTGGAAACAGCTACTTGAAGGTAAATTAATGTTAGAGCAGTGGGAGGCATTCAAGGGGGAGATTGAAGGGGTTCAGAGTAAACATGTTCCCACAAAGAAAAAGGGTGGGACTGCCAAATCTAGAGCCCCCTGGATGTCAAGGAGCATAGAGGGTAAGATAAGGCAGAAAAGGAAAGCTTATGTCAGACACCAAGAACTCAATACTGCAGAAAGCCTAGAGGAGTATAGAAAGTGCAGGGATGAAATTAAAAAGGAAATTAGGAAAACAAAGAGAGGGCATGAAACAATATTGGCAAGGAAAACCCAAAGATGTTTTCTAAATACATAAAGAGCAAGATGATAACTGAGGAAAGAATAGGGCCTATTAGAGACCAAAAAGGTAACCGATATGTGGAGGCAGAAGATGTTGGTATGGTTCTTAATGAATACTTGGCATCTGTCTTCACAAAAGAGAGGGATGATGCAAACGTTGTAGTTAAGGAGGAGGAGTGTGAAATATTGGATGGGATAAAATTAGTGAGAGAGGAAGTATTAAGGGGATTAGTATCTTTGAAAGTAGATAAATCACCAGGGCCAGATGAAATGTATCCCAGGCTGTTAAAAGAAGCAACAGAGGCAATATCGGATGTTCTGACCATCATTTTCCAATCATCACTGGATACAGGTGTGGTGCCGAAGGATTGGAGGACAGCTAACATTGTACCATTGTTTAAAAAGGGAGCGAGGGATAGACCGAATAATTACAGGCCAGTCAGTCTAACCTTGGTGGTGGGCAAATTATTGGAATCAATTCTGAGGGACAGGGTACACCAGCGCTTAGAAAGGATGGACAGTCAGCATGGATTTGTTAAGGGAAGGTCGTGTCTGACAACTTGATTGAATTTTTTGAGGCAGTAACAAGGAGGGTCGATGAGGGTAGTGCATTTGATGTGGTCTACATGGATTTTAGCAAGGCTTTTGACAAGGTCCCACATGGCAGACTGGTCAAAAAAGTACAAGCCCATGGGATCCAAGGGAGAGTGGCAAGTTGGATCCAAAATTGGTTCAGTGGCAGGAAGCAAAGGGTAATAGTCAACGGGTGTTTTTGTGACTGGAAGGCTGTTTCCAGAGGGCTTCCACAGGGCTCAGTACTAGGTCCCTTGCTTTTTGTGTTTTATATTAATGATTTGGACTTAAATGTAGGGGCATGATTAAGAAGTTTGCGGATGATACAAAAATTGACCGAGTGATTGATAGTGAGGAGGAAAGCTGTAGACTGCAGGAATATATCAATGGACTGGTCAGGTGGACAGAAAAGTGGCAAATGGAATTCAATCCAGAGAATTGTGAGGTATTGCATTTGGGGAGGGCAAACAAGGCAAGGAGTACACAATAAATGGGAGGATACTGAGAGGTGTAGAGGAAGTGAGGGACCTTGGAGTGCATGTCCACAGATCCTTGAAGGTAGCAGGACAGGTAGATAAGGTAGTTAAGAAGGCATATGGAATACTTTCCTTTATTAGTTGAGGCATAGAATATAAGAGCAGGGAGGTTATGCTGGAACTGTATAAAACACTGGTTAGGCCATAGCTTGAGTACTGTGTACAGTTCTGGTCACCACATTACAGGAAGGATGTAATTGCACTAGAAAGGTACAAAGGAGATTTACGAGGGTGTTGCCAGGACTGGGGAATTTTAGCCAAGAGGAAAGATTGGATAGGCTGGTGTTGTTCTCTTTGGAACAGAGGAGGCTGAGGGGTGATTTAATTGATGTTTACAAAATTATGAGGGGCCTAAATAGAGTGGATAGGAAGGACCTATTTCCCTTAGCAGAGACGTCAATAACCAGGGGACATGAATTTAAATGATTGGTAGAAGGATTAGAGGGGAGCTGAGGAAAAGATTTTTCACCTAGAGGGTGGTGGGGGTCTGGAACTCACTGCCTGAAAGGGTGGTAGGGGCAGAAACCCTCAACTCATTTAAAAAGTACCTGGATGTGCACCTGAAATGCCATGACCTACAAGGCTATGGACCAAGTGCTGGAAAGTGGGATTAGGCTGAGTGACTCATTTTTGGTTGGCGCGGACACGATGTGCCGAATGGCCTCCTTCTGTGCCGTAAATTTTCTATGATTCTTCTATGATTCAATACATGTTCATCCTCTGCGCAGTGCCATTCTACATTTGCTGAAGCTGCTGTTATTAGTGGGTTGTCTCCCTTCTGGTGGTATTTTGCCATTGTTTCTTACAGTCTGCAATAATCTGGAGTCTCCTTGAATAAGTGGACTTTCTGAGCTCTCCTTTCTCCCACTATTGGTGCTCAGAATTGTACATTCCATCATTTATGCACCTTTTGCTGTGGTTAATCAGTGAGTAAACTTTTTGGGACTGATAAAGTGACTTGGTGCCTGTGCACAAACGTGCTGACCTCACCAGATAACACCGGGTCAGTTTATTTACATAATTTTGTATTGCTCCAGGTGAGTGACTCGTGACACGCCGGGAGCTCAGGGCTCTATTATCGAGCACCGACTGGCTGCCATTGTGTTCCACCAGGCATAGGGGAAGGTGCACAAGGCAATGGGCAGAGCCCTGGGGGTGCTAGGGGCAGCAGGCAGCAAAGTGTGGGAATATTTTACAATTGGGAATGTGGCCCTGCATTCAGCACCTGTTCCAAATGAGCAACTGAAGCTCCAGCTGCATTATGGGGTAGCTGCCGTATTTACATTAAAGACAGAGGCCTAATGAGCCTCGTGCACAGTTTCTGCACAAGCATCAGCCCTCTTTCCACTTGCGATCCCCCCCTCCCCCCCTTGTGTTAGGGTGTCTTGGATGCATTGTAGACCTCAGGCCACCACACCTTAAAAAATAATTAATCCTGATTAAAACATACACTCGACACACTAAGCAAGTTAACTTCTTGCCCTCTATTGTTGGCTATTTCCTTGTCCGTAACATTCTTTCTTTGTCATTCTTTTACAGAACTACAATCAGCTTAGATCTGGAAAATATACTCACGGAAATAGATTTTGAAGGAGAAAGTAAAGCTGTTGAAACAAAACATATAATATGTTACATTCGAAAAACAAAAGTTGAAAATTTCCAAGGAATCCAGTTTCCTAATTCAGATGCGGTAAGATTGTTTGGGATTCTTGTGATGTCAGTTGGAAGTGTGGAGAATGTCACTTGCTGCCCAGTTAGAGGACTAGTGGCAGGAGGAGTAGCTGCATGGCCATGTCGTACTGTTCCCAGTACTGCAGTTTCTTTTTTTTGTTATTGCTCCTGAACTGAATGTATGATGTTCACTTGCTTTATGCTACCCCTCCCCCCGCCACCCCTCCACACCTCTCAGCATTTCTTGACTGAGAAAATGAGCCACTGCACCATCCTGTGCCTGAATCAATGTTACTGTTGGGCTTGTCACTGGGAGGAACATAATGAGTGCCTTGAGTTGACCCACAGAATTACCAACCCATCTGTTAATTTTCCAGTATCTGCAGAGAAAAGACCAACATAGAAGTGCACAGGATAATTTTAATTGAACTCACCCATTAGGAAACTGGCATGAGCAGATCAGCTGGCCGTTTTATACACTTCAAGAAAGTAAAATCGGGAGGAATGTAAAAGGGGTGGTCGTTTTGCATCAATTTCCCACCGGGCAAGTTAGGCTAAAATTAACCCAGAAGTTTTCTCCTCTAACACTGAACTTGAATCCTATTCCTAACAGAGCAGAATTCCAGCAGTGAGTTCAAACGCTTTGAGGTGATCACAACAACTATACTTCCCCCATTGTGACCCAAATTCCATTTACTTTGGATGTTGCATCCGCAGCATTTTGCTTTCCATTTACTGCTTAAGCTTTCCACTCTCGCTTGACTGATGGCCGTGATCATTCATCTGGCCTCAGGCCTATTACCATATTTTGATATGGTGATTACTACCAGTAGTGATAAATAATTCTCACAGCAAGTGTTCAGATTTCCCACTAAAGGTAACCACTTTCACCCAACCAGACACTTTGAGCATGTTACTCCTGAACGTAAGAAGTGAAATGTCTTTGCAGATTGTAAGCAGATAACCAAAGAATTTATATTTTTATTATTAAACATAAAACCCAGGAGAATATCTCTACCTTGGACCCAGGGATTAAGATCAAACTGCCACCAACTCTCCTGGACAACGTTAATAACCACTTTAATACTACTACAACTCGAATCATTTTCACTATATACAGGAATGCATTACTGTTCCAGGTAACGTAATCAGAATCACGGTTACTCTTTTCTAAGTGTGAAATGAGATGTTGGATTTTACCAAATGGCAGTAAGAGTATGTAATGGTACTGATAATGATGTCAATCACTGGACAAAGTCAGCATGGGTTTATGAAAGGGAAATCATGCTTAACAAATCTACTGGAGTTTTTTGAGCATGTAACTAGTAGAATAGATGGGGGAGAACCAGTGGATTTGGATTTTCAGATGACTTTTGATAAGGTCCCGCACAAGAGGTTAGTGTGCAAAATTAAAGCACATGGCATTGGGGGGAATATACTGGCATGGATTGAGAATTGGTTGACAGACAGGAAACAGAGAGTAGGAATAAACAGGTCTTTTTCCAGGTGGCAGGCAGTGACTAGTGGGGTACCGCAGGGATCAGTGCTTGGGCCCCAGCTATTCACAATATATATCAATGATTTGGATGAGGGAACTAAATGTAACATTTCCAAGTTTGCAGATGACACCAAGCTGGGGTGGAATGTGAGCTGTGAGGAGGATGCAAAGAGGCTCCAATGCGATTTAGACAAGTTGGGTGAGTGGGCAAGAACATGGCAGATGCAGTACAACGAGGATAAAAGTGAGGTTATCCACTTTGGTTGTAAAAAAAAAAGGCAGATTATTATCTGAATGGTGATAGATTGGGAAAAGGGGAGGTGCAATGAGACCTGGGTGGTCCTTGTACACCAGTCGCTGAAAGCAAGCATTCAGGTGTAGCAAGCAGTTAGGAAGGCGAATGGTATGTTGGCCTTCATTGCATTGAGATTTGAGTACAGGAGCAGGGATGTCTTACTGCAGTTGTACGGGGCCTTGGTGAGACCACATCTGGAGTATTGTGTGCAGTTATGGTCTCCTTATCTAAGGAAGGATATCCTTGCATGGAGGGAGTGCAACAAAGGTTTACCAGACTGATTCCTGGGGTGGCAGAACTGACCTTTGAGGAGAGATTGGGTCGACTAGGACTATATTCACTAGAGTTTAGAAGAATGAGAGGTGATCACATCAAAACATATAAAATTCTAACAGGACTAGACAGACTAGATGCAGGGAGGATGTTCCCGATTGTTGGGGAGTCCAGAACCAGGAGTCACATTCTCAGGATACGAGGTATGCCATTTAGAACCGAGATGAGGAGAAATTTCTTCACTCAGAAGGTGGTGAACCTGTGGAATTCTCTACCACAGAAGGCAGTGGAGGCCAAGTCATTAAATATATTCAAGAAGGTGATAGATATATTTCTTAATGCTAAAGGGATCAAGGGATATGGGGAAAAAGCGGGAACAGGGTACTGAGTTAGACGATCAGCCAAGATCATTTTGAATGACGGAGCAGGCCCGAAGGGCCGAATGGCCTACTCTTGCTCCTATTTTCTATGTTTTCATGTTTCTAATAATTATTTCACTTGCTGCATGTTACTCATTGAGCACTTCAACTGATGAGATATTTTTAGCTATTTGTGCACATTATTTAAACAGCTGTTGCTCTTGCTGTGCCGAATTGATGGATTGACCATGGACTCACCTGTGTGCTAGGTTAATGCAACTTCTTGACTGAGGAGGATAACATAGGTGTGCAGGGGGCAAACTATACTAGGGTACGAAAATGAGGCAATTACAATCTACATTTAAAAACTGATCACAAAACTTTTTTGCCTCAGGATCTTTCCAGGAGGCCAGTAACATGAGTATCATCAGTCAGTCTGCAGTGCATTGCTCCATAAAATAAATGACTGATACATTGTTAGCTAGAGCAAGCAGATACATCACTTTAACAAGGACAACTGGCCCAAGCTTTAGGTTTCTGTCAGATGACAGAATTCCCTAAAATCTAACAACAACAACTTGCATTTATATGCTTTTAATGTAGAAATATGTCCCAAGGTGCTTCACAGAAGTGTAATCAGCCAAAAATTGTACAGGGTGTCATTGATGGCACCCAATAGTCCTTCATGCTCCTGCAGACAGGAGTACTCCCTATATAAACCACAAGGCTCTTAATCAATATTCAGCTTGTGTGTGATGATCAGTGCTGGCCCTTGCCATAGCGATGGAGTGAGACAGTGCAAGCTAAGGTGCTGGATAAGTCCTGGTGTGAGGATCCTGCAAAAGCCTTTAGAGACAGAAAGAGGAAATGTGTTAGGCAGACATCCTCAGGACAACTCACTCGTCAGCAGCCTTTGCCAAACAGTTGGTATGAACCTGCTGATGTCTGCGAGGTTGTGAGTCAGTACTTGTATCAGTAAATATTAAGGCGTGTAAAGGAAGGAGTAGTGTTGTACCTACTCTGAGCTGGGTCTAAGCCTGCTGTTTTTTCATCTCCTGTCTCTTCATCTAAGTCCCAGCCCTAAATTTGCAGGGCACGCTCCTCAAACAGGATCAGAGGATTCAACATTACTGCCCACCCCCCCTCCATTTTCAGACATCTGCCTCCTATTCTATGCTGCTTTGTCCTACAAAAGCCCAAGTATGCTTTGAATATATGACAATAGCTGCGTGGAGTCGGCCTCGTCCCATGTTTGAAAGTGCGATCCATAGGTTGGGCTTTCTTGGCTGCTGCCCATTCCATTTCTTCTTTTGTTCTTCAAAAGTAATTCTGGTACAATCTATATTTATGCATTTGCAGGACAAAAATGGGAGCAGTATTTTAAATAATGTAATTGGAATTCGAGTGGGGAATACAAGCATTGATAATCTGACAGACCATGTGATAATTGTGTTCAACAAAACATCATCAGTAAGGAATTTTTTTTTACTTTTCACTATTCAATCTATTAAAAGGAACTAATTACATTAAGGGCAGTAAAGCATTATTGTTAATCTTTTTCAGGAACAGAACAATACAAAATGTGTCTTCTGGGAATTGGAACAAAATGGTAATAAAGGGAGTCACTTTATCAAATATTTCAATCATGTTTAAACCAAGGAGCAGCTTCTCAGTTATTAACTTTCTATTGCAGGGAACACAAGTATCGGTCACTGGAATGAGTCTGGGTGTACAACAGAAAATACAGACAATCAAACCATCTGCAAATGCAACCACCTGACCTTCTTTGCTGTTCTGCTGGTAGGCACAATGCAATGCAATGTTATGTGTCTTTCATCCTATTCTAGTTTGGCTGTGAGCAGCAAAAGTACCAGCAATAATCCTTCATTATACATAAACATACAAAAAAGAATAGGAAAGACCAGCTGGTTCATTCAGCCTGACCCATCTCAACAAGGAGCAAGTTGCTCACAGCATTAAACCCATCCCACCTCCCTCTCCCCCAGAGCTACGCAATCTTCAGGGGGAGGCAAAAAAAAGAGAAAAGATCCTGACGTCAATTTAGGAAAAAAACTTTGGGGAGTTTCTCTCTGACCCCCACAAGCAAAGAACAAGTTCCAGGAGATCAAGATAACTGGTGGCACAATCCCCATTAATCCACTTACCTTGTACAACTGGAAATGTCTTCCACTCACATAAACTCACTCAGCTCCCTTTGGAATGCTTGCAGCAAATCTCAGACTCACCACACATGCTGGCAACTTATTCCAGAGGTTGATGAGTATCTGTGAGGAGAATTACTTCCAAGCACCTAACCTAACTCTCTACCTTTGTATCTTGTGCTGATGACCCCTGGTCTTCCTCTGCCTGTCCGTGTGGACAAGATCTAATCCCTTCATTATTGTAAACACATTGGCCGGGAATTTCCTCATATCTGCTCCTGCTCTGATGCCATAACTTTTCCAGAAAAGTGTTGAAAACCCCATTTATGCACGCACCTGCGGCAAAGTTACAGCAGCGGAGCGGGAGCAGCGCTGAGGAACTTCCCAGCCCTCAATCATATCCCCTCAAAGTCTACACTTTTCCAAAGTAAAAGGTCCCAGCTTGCTAAACCTGTCCTGATATCTAAGGGCCCCCAAACTAGGTATCAATCAAGTAGCTCGCCTCTGAACCTTTTCCAGATACTCGATATCCCTCATTATCTGACGGAACCAAAACTAACATAGTAATCTAGATGCGGCCAGATCAAGGCCTAGTACAAGGTATGGACAGTTCTTCTGGTTTTATATTTAACTATTCTGGCCATAGGTTCTGATACCCTATTCACTTTCGTAACAGCCTTCTGCCATTTTGAGTTTCTTTCTGCCTGCCTGTGTAATAGACACAATGTATATCGAGTGTACTGGGACGTGCTGTTCTCCGTGACTGGCCTGTTTGAATAACAACGACACCTTTTGATTGGTGTGATGCTGTCCCAACATAGTATAAGATATGCGATTTGAGAACCTTTTCATTCATTCATCTGACGAAGGAGATAATCTCCGAAAGCTTGTGATTTTAAAATAAATTTGTTGGACTATAACCTGGTGTTGTAAGATTCCTTACATTTGTCCACCCCAGTCCATCACCGGCATCTCCACATCACATTAGTCATGGGCATCATTCCCATTTATCCTTGTAACTGTTTCACTAATGTTCTTTAGGGAAGGAAACTTACTGTCCTTACCCGGTCTGGCCTTTATGTGATTACGCCTGAGCGAGGCACTCAGTTGTACAGGGCAACGAAGGATGGGCAATAAATGCTGGCCTTGCCAGCGATGCCCACATCCCGAGAATGACTTTAACGGAAGAGCTATACCACAGAAAAGTGGACAATGGTTTTTCCCCCACAATTCTCCAGGTGCCATGTCTCTGATCTCAGCCATGCTGCTCTGGGGATTGTGTGGAAGCCAAGCACCTCCGAGCAGAAGGGAAAATCGGCCAGAGTGTGCAGCTCATTCTGGCCAGCTTCAGGTAGACTTTGGGTAAGGCCTTGGACAAGGTGTCCTTGTGCCTTCTCGACAGGACAAGAGTAGATATCACAAGGACACCCAAGCAAGAGAAAAAAAACATTGAAAAATGAGAGTGTCACTCATTTAAAAGATAAAACAACACAGTCCTCACAATAATAATGCTTATCCTTTTCTTTATAAAGCAACTCGATGAGAGCCAACCCTTGGATGAGAAGATATTGAAATCATTAACATATATCACACAGATTGGTTGCGGTGTTTCTGCCATTTTCACAGCAGTTACTGTAATCCTGCACTTTTTACTCAGGTATGAGGATTTTTTTTTATTCGGTCATGGGATGTGGGCGTCGCTGGCAAGGCCGGCATTTATTGCCCATCCCTAATTGCCCTTGAGAAGGTAGCCGCCTTCTTGAACCGTGTGGTGAAGGTTCTCCGACAGTGCTGTTAGGAAGGGAGTTCCAGGATTTTGACCCAGCGACGATGAAGGAACGGCGATATATTTTCAAATCGAGATGGTGTGTGACTTGGAGGGGAACGTGCAGGTGGTGTTGTTCCCATGTGCCTGCAGCCCTTGTCCTTCTAGATGGTTGATGTCGCGGGTTTGGGAGGTGCTGTCGAAGTAGCCTTGGCGAGTTGCTGCAGTGCTTCCTGTGGATGGTACACACTGCAGCCACGGTGCGCCGGTGGTGGAGGGAGTGAATGTTTAGGGTGGTGAATGAGGTGCCAATAAAGTGGGCTGCTTTGTCCTGGATGGTGTTGAGCTTCTTGAGTGTTGTTGGAGCTGCATTCATCCAGGCAAGTGGAGAGTATTCCATCACACTCTTGACTTGTGCCTTGTAGATGGTGGAAAGGCTTTGGGGAGTTAGGAGTTAGGCATAAATGCTGTAATTTCCTGTAAAAGCCACTTTAAATGAAATGTGCAATTTACAGCAATAACAACAACAACTACTTGCATTTATAAAGCGCCGTTAACATAGTAAAACGTCCCAAGTCGCTTCAAGGAGCGTTAACAAACAAAATTTGACACCGAGCCACATAAAGAGATATTAGGACAGGTGACCAAAGGCTTGGTCAAAGAGGTAACTTTTAAGGAGAGTCTTAAAGGAGGAGAGAAAGTGAGAGAGGTTTAGGGAGAGAATTCCAGAGCTTAGGGCCTAGGCAGCTGAAGGCATGGCTGCCATTGGTGGAATCAGGGATGCGCAAGAGCCAAGAATTGGAGGAGCGCTGAGATCTCGGAGGGTTGTAGGGCTGGAGGAGGTTACCGAGATAGGGTGGAGCAAGGCCATGGAGGGATTTGAAAACAAGAATGAGAAATTTAAAATCGAGTTATTCCTGACCAGGAGCCAATGTACATCAGCGAGCACAGGGGTGATGGGTGAACGGGTCTTGGTGCAAGCTAAGAAATGGACAGCAGAGTTTTGGATGAGCTCAAGCTTATGAAGGGTGGAAGATGGGAGGCCGGCCAGGACAGCATTGGAATAGTCAACTCTCGAGGTAACAGAAGCATGGATGAGGGTTTCAGCAGCAGGTGGGCCCAGGCAGGGGCCCGAGACGGGCGATATTACGGAGGTGGAAGTAGGCGGTCTTGGTGATGGAGCAGATATGTGGTCAGTAGCTCATCTCAGGGTCAAATAGGACACCAAGATTGCGAACAGCCTGGTTTAACCTCAGACAGTGACCAGGGAGAGGGATGGAGTCAGTGGCTAGGGAACGGAGTTTGTGGCAGGGACCGAAGACAATGGCTTCGGTCTTGTCAACGTTTAGTTGGAGGAAATTTTTGTTCATTCAGTACTGGATGTCAGACAAGCAGTGTGACAAATCAGTGACAGCGGAGAGGTCGAGGGAGGTGTTGAAGTAGAACTGGGTGTCATCAGCATACGTGTGTAACCTGACGTTGGCAGCTTTGTGAAGCAAAATTTATTTCTGTTTGTAAATAAATTAATTGTGAGAATGCTGTAGCCAAGAACTGAATTGATTTGCTTTTGATATTGTAAATCAGTTTGTTATATTATCAGTTTGCACCTTTTCTCATAAATGCGGTTTCCTTACTGAGATTTTTTTTACCCAGAAAAAAACACAGGGAATGTTCCATCCAGATCCACGTGAATCTCAGTGCTGCTTTGTTTCTTCTCAATGTGAATTTCTTGACCAACATATGGCTCAGCTCCATCAACATTGACAGTCTCTGTAAAACCATTGCTGTCTTTCTGCATTACTCACTGCTTTGCAGCTTTACATGGATGGGAATTGAAGCATTTCACCTGTACATCATGCTGATCAAAGTGTTCAACATTTACATAAAGCTCTACATGCTGAAGTTGTGTCTTGTTGGTTGGGGTGAGTGTAAAGTACTCTGTTGCTACATTAGTTGTATGTACATGGTCTAAATCCTTTTTGTATGATATAGCCACATCTATTACTTCATTACTACAAGAAAAAGAACAAAAGCTTAAAACAATTATTCTTTGGGGGTTCTGACTGACTCCTGTCACAGGAGAACCCTGTGGAATTTCAGAGCCAACATGTTTAATAATCAAACTTGGCTACAAAGAGGGAACCACAGTTGGTAAGTGCACTGCCCTTTCATCTATAAGGCCTGGATTCAAATCCAGAGCAGATGAATGAGAAAGGAATTGATTTTTGATGGTCTAAATTTAGTTCCAGGTGGTCCTGAGTCCACAGTGTTAAAGTTCCCTGAAATTCAAACCCGAATTGGCAATCTGATTAAAGAGGCCATAAGGATGATTAGTTTGAAGAACAGAAATATCACAGTGGCCCTCTTCTGAGGGTACAGTTTATGGCATAATTTATGCAGTGTTTTTATTGATTAATTAGAGAGAGATTTTCCCAGCAATAAACTGTGTCCCTGATTGAAAGCTGGATGTTAGGCCTCAACGTCCAGCGCTGAAAGGTCGGTGGAGGGACCTTGTAGGATAATTGTTAAGAGGCATGTGTTCGTGTTCGCAGAGCGTGGCCAGGCACAGGCCCAGCAGCAGCACAAAATTTTGAACAAAAGAACAAGTTTTCTTCAGGCAGCTGCCTTCTTCCTGCTGCTGTGGCAGGTCCTCAAAGGTTGCAGCAGCGAGTTTCCATTCCCCAGTCTGGCGCAACTCCCCAATGGAGGCCAGGAGCCCACCTCTGCATTCATGTTACCCCGAAGGCGGAAATACAGCCAGGGTTAGGGGGCATCTCCATGGCAGGCAGAAGTCCTGCCCTGCAGGAGATGGCCCCCTATCAGAAAATTGATGCCTGTGTCTTAATATCAGTTACCTCTCTGCTTGACTGACAATCGAGCATATTTGATTATAATAACTCTTTGTAATCATGGTTCTATGTATTCCCAGCCATTCCAGCTGCTGTACTTATAATAGTCGTTGGAGTAAGCACAGACAATTATGGCCGATATTCGATTCCTATCAAAGGCAATAACAGCTCTCCTGCCATGTAAGTTTTAGTATATTAGTTATGATGATAATTATTTGAGCTATTCTGGTGCAGTAAGACCTAAAATACAGCGGGGGTGAATATCCTTGAGACATCCCCCATCGTTGATGTAACTACAGCAGAAACTCCATTAATGCGTGTGGATAAGAACTATATTACTAGGCCTCTCCTCCGTTGTCCAGATCCATGGGACTGTCCTTGCTTGACCACTCTTGTCTATCGTAGCCAGAGCATCTCTAGCAATGGTTTCCCTTTCCATCCCTGAACTGTTGCCTCTGGATCCCTCTTGGACCCCTCTTCCTGAGCTACATGCTGCCTGCTGCTTGGTGACATAATCCTCAGTTATGCAGTCAGCTGATGACACCTATCTCTATCTCTCCACCACCTCTCTCAAACCTCCACTGCTTCTGTGCTGTCAGGCCGCTTTTCAGCATCCAGTTCTGGACGTGCTTTAACTTCCTCCAACTAAACATTGGGAAGACTAAAGTGCCATTTTTAGCCCCCACCATAAACTCTGTACCTTCGCCATCGATTCAATCCCCCTCCCTGGCCACTGTTTCAGGCTGAACTGGATTGTTTGAAACTTTGGCATCCTGTATGACCCAGAGCTGAGCTCACCATTGGTGGCTTTCCACTCTCTAGAATTTCCTCCTTAAACCCCTCCACCTCTCCAACTCCCTCACCTTCTTTAACACCCACCTCTTTGACCAAATTTTCAGTCACACCTCCTAATCTCTCCTTTGGCTTGGCATCCTTTTTTATCCTCGTGCCTCCGTGAAGCTCCTTTGCTCATTTATTCTTTACATTGAAGGCCTTATATAAATGCAAGTTGTTGTTGTATGTACAAGAACTCCTGTGAGAGTTAGCGGTCCTATTTAAATATGTAAATCAGACATTTAAAACAGCTTACGATAAATTTAAGAGTTTTAAAATGAATTCCTCAGAAACATTCTTACTAACTCCTTCATCTGTACTGTTCCCAATTATGTTTTTGCAGATAATGAATTTATTTCAAAAACTGAAGTTTTTAAGAAGATATCTCCTATTTAGTATATGTAAAAAAAAAGCTACCCTTAATTTGCTTCCTGTTAAAATACCTCTTTTCTTACCATTTATTTTATTTTAACCCCTCTCCTCTGAGTTTTAATAGTATTTTATTTTGGAGTAATTAATATTAAAAAGGCACTTATGTTTGTATTTCCTTGTAGAATATCACACTCCATTAAGAACTCCCAGGATTATTAGAAAGAAAAAAAAAGAAAGACTTGCATTTATATAGCACCGTTCATGACTTCAGAACATCCCAAAGCGCTTTACAGCCAATGAAGTACTCATTTTTGAAGTGTAGTCACTGTTGTAATATAGGAAACGCAGCAGCCAATTTGCGCACAGCAAGGTCCCACATACAGTAATGTGACAATGACCAGATCATCTGTTTTAGTGATGTTGGTTGAGGGATAAATATTAGCCAGGACTCCGGGAAGAACCCCCCTGCTCTTCTTTGAATGGTGCCATGTGATCTTTTACGCCCATCTGAGAGGGCAGACGAGGCCTCGGTTTAACATCTCATCTGAAAGACGGCACCTCTGACAGTGCAGTAGTCCCTCAGTACTGAAATGAAGTGTCAGTCTAGATTTTGTGCTCAAGTCTCTGGAATGGGACTTCAACCCATGAACTTCTGACTCAGGGGCGAGAGTACTTTTTAGTTTAGAGTATCCAGCCACATTTATCATTAAAATTAGCATCCCCCAAAATAATAACTTGAGCATAAACTTACTCAAAGGTAGTAATTTTACTTCTTGAGCCACTTTTCACCATCCGCCTGGGATTTTTTATCAATCTCAAGCCGGACAGTCTGGCATATCTCTTTTCTTCTGCCTCCGTGTCCATACAACTTAGCAGAGACCACTTGTAACAAGTTCTGGTCTTTGGGCTGAAGGATATTAGAAGTCCAAAGTGGCTACTGCCTCCCTGTGGTCACTTGTATTCACCTCTGTAGACATATGCAGGTTTGAACTCGGTCCGCACCTGTGGTGTTCCTTTCTTTTACTGCCATCTGCTTCTCCATTGGATACTTTTAACCTTGCCTGTTCATATATGTATACCAGACTATCCTGTGCTAATTTCTGTCTCTCTGCTTTAAAAGTCCAAGGAGTAGATTCTGACTTTGTGCAATAGTGTAGCAAATCGGCATCCTCTTTTACATCTCTCCCAATTTTTATTTCCTTTGACTTCAGTGGAAGTAACTATTAGAACTGTTAACTGTTTGACTTCCCAGAATGTATACCATTAATTTTGTGGGCTTTCCCAAAGATCGGCATGGTTTAAAACACCATTTGGAAGGCCACTTTTCCAACATGAGGCTTGCTTGCATTCAAAAAATCTTAGAAATAAGGTAATAATAGTTTACTGTCTGCATTTTTCAACTACAGAGTAAATAATTCTCTTTAAAAGGGCACATGTTGATATTATTTTCAGTTACTAGAACCTTTTCACAGTGACCACAGCTTGGTTGTTGCACCTTAAGGGTAGAGAAATATCCACATAAGGCAGTAGTGAATAGGTCTTTGCCCCAGTAAACTACACTGAACTAATAAATAAAGCAAAATATAACCGGACATGACAAAGGTCACATATTGCAAATGGACCAGGCATGATTCAATTCCAGTTTACACGTGTATATGATCTGTTGTCATTGGTAAATGGTGATAATTCTCATCCATACAACTTAAAATGGTTGAGACCACTCTATAGCCTAGATATTACTCTTTGCGAGAACAGCAACGAAAGCTTAATGCGCTAATAAGACATTCCTTTGTCCACTATTTTAACAATTTTTAAACAATGTTTAAAATAAATGGGTTAACACCTGTGGTAAAATCGCAGGCAGAAGAATGTCATACTTATGTATTAAGCATCCATCCACTAATATCGCCAACTGTAATTTCTAGGCTTCTATGTGTAAAGGAATGGTTTTCCTTACGCTGCGAAGCTTGTTGTATCTAAGTCTAAGTGGCAGTCATTGCTTTAATCATCATTCCTTTATTTAGTGAAACTCTTCTGTAAGTCTTATATGGGTAAATATTACTTTGAAAGCGATTGATGACTTAATTAACACACTCGTTAAATTCATACATATGTATTTTTTAACAAAATCATTAACCCCCCTAAAAATGACTTTGTTAAAATAGTGCGCGTTGGAATTTTACATGAGCACATTAACTACTTCCTTTAAAATAGCAGACAAAGGGATGTCATTTGTGCTCAAAAGTAATTTCTCCCCATAGAAAGGATTGATCAATTTAAATGTGCACTTCTCACTTTTGATGAAAATCTCACCTTTGCATCTTTCTGCACAAATTCTTCTCGTGATATTATATGAATATTAGTTAAGCCTTTTTCATGTCCTTTCAACAGGTGCTGGATAACAAACAAGACTGTGCATTACGTTACAAATTTTGCCTATTTCATACTTATATTCCTGGGTAACACAATAATGCTGATAATTCTGTGTGCAAAGATGATCAAATTGAAAGGAATTAATAAAAACAGTATATTCACCATACTGGGCCTGACCTGTCTGCTGGGCATAACCTACGGCATAATGCTGTTTTCACACGGACCTCTGACTGTACCTGCAATGTACCTGTTCAGCATCCTCAACCCTCTGCAAGGTTAGTCAGAATAGAAATGACATTATATGTTTTGAGCAGACATAGAAACTTACAATTTCAGTAATCAATTGATTTTGATAAACTCCTACTTACTGGGAAATTAATAGCCTCCGTTATAATTTGAGCACAATGCAGTTAATTGAATTGTTGTGGATAACACATCAGTGCTGTTCTATACACTGGTTATGCACAAATTTGTGTCTGATTCCTCACATGGCAAATTCCCCAACTCTGCCCTGTTAGGCATTGAGTTGAAGTCTTGTGACTCTCCACAGGGAGGGAGGAAAATTGGCAAGACCTGGGCCACTCTGACTTGTCTCATGTTGGGCAATTAGAGTGTGGCACTGGTGGACATGAGAGAGCAAATCATCAGGACACCCTTCTTGGTATGGAGAGTAATAAATCATAAATGTTTGGAAACACTAAGATTAATCTATTAATGTAAATCCATCAGTGGAACAATTTTCCTTGCTGTAGATCTCAAAATTAATGTTGACCATCTCAAAATTATTTATACAGCTTCATAATTATTAATGACTAGAAATATTTTTACAAACCTAATATCGTTTATATAAACACTGAAATGAGCTACTTAAATCATTTTTATTGTTTGCAGGGTTTTTCGTATTCCTCTGGTACTATATGTTAACACGATCATCCAATACCATGGCCAGCGAGACATCGAAAACAAGCAAAAGTCACACTGCTAATGAAACAATCTGAAATGTCTTCCCATTTACTTCTGAAGCCCAATGGTAAATCTTCATCTTTAGTTCCCCAGTACAGAGCTTCCTGCATCAGGGGCACATTTGGGAATTCAGGGAGTTGCCCCCACAACTTTCCACCATGGACAGAAAATGATGTGGGGTATGTGCCTGAATTCCTGGTATGTGCACCTGGCACATACGCTCCGCACTGAGAGTGCTAAAGATGGAAAGTCACCCATTCTTGTACACAAATATGCCAGCAAATGATTTCAAACTATGTTAAGAATATTTAAGCTGTGACTGGTGCAGGAGTTGTCATGTATCAGCTACCACTAGGAAAACTTTATACTCCACCCGTAGTCCTCATCAGCAGCATAAAGCTGACTTTGTGGTTCAGTTACCTTCATAATGTGTTCTGTAATGATGACCTCATTGATCAGAAAGTGCAAGTTCACATCAAAAAAGGTGAGCTCATCTACATAAACGTATATAGAGGCAACATGGTTCCACCTTCAAAACCTGGCTGATAGTCGATAATTCAGTCGTGCTCCCGATTGTCTTGTATATCCGCGAGACATGGATGTTCTACAGGCATCACATGAAATAACTCAACAAATTTAGCAGTGATCATGCATCAAATGGCAAAACAAGGTTTTCTAATTAGAATTGTTTTTAGGAGGGAAAGCCAGTTAATGTGTTAGAATATATTTCAAGTGAGTGAAACTATAGATTAACCCAATTGCTTCAGTTACTGTTCACTCAAAATCCATTTATTTCAAAAGTTCTTGAGTTCTTTAGCTGTTTTTTGTGTGCTTTGCACAAAAAAGTACACCTCCATATTCATGTAGTAAACAACTATTTTATTACTGCATTATTTGGTGTGAAACATTGACTATATTGAACAAAACTGTCATAGAATCTTTTATGTGGTGTAATAGAATCATAGAATGGTTACAGCACTGAAGGAGGCCATTCAGCCCATGGAGCCCATGGCAGCTCTTTGTAAGAGCAATCCAGTTAGTCCCATTCCCCCGCTCTTTCCCCGTAGCCCTGCAAATTTTTCCCTTCAAATATTTATCCAATTCCTTTTTGGAAGCCACGATTGAATCTGCTTTGACCACCCATTGAGGCAGCGCATTCCAGATCATGTCTACTCGCTGCGTAAAGAAGTTTTTCCTCATGACGCCTTTGGTTCTTTTGCCAATCACCTTAAATCTGTCCTCTGGTTCTCGACCCTTCCGTGGAACAATTACTCATTATTTACTTTATCTAAACCCTTCATGATTTTGAACACGACTATCAAATCTCCTCACAACCTTCTCTGTTCTAAGGAGAACAACCCCAGCTTCTCCAGTGTAGCCACATAATTGAAGTCCCTCATCCCTGAATCCATTCTAATAAATCTTTCCTGCACCCTCTCTAAGGCCTTCACATCCTTCCTAAAGTGCAGTGCCCAGAATTGGATACAATACTCCAGTTGTGGCCGAACCAGTGTTTTATAAAGGTTCAAGATAACTGCTTTTGTACTCTATGGGCTCGATTTTAGAATCCAAGTTGGGGGGCATTGGGGATGGGGGGGCTCCGAAATTCAGGGAAATCCCGAGCGGGTTCGGAACCCGGCTCCAACCCACAGACTTCCGGGTTCCCCACTGACATGTCTGGGTGCGCGCATGTCTCCCGAATGCAGAAGTCCCACCGGCAATTAAAGCCGGCGGGATGACAGTTAAGACAGTTAGTTAGATACTTGAAGTACTTAATTTTGTGCACATTGAGGCAGGGGTCCGATTTTCAAACACCCTCATCCTCGTGTTTCCTGTGCTGTTTAACAACACATATTTAACAACTATTCGGACCCCCTCAAACTGACAGCATCAAGATGGGGGGGGGGTGCCATGGCTGCATTCATCACTACCGAGGACGAGCAACATCACCAGCCTCGCCAGGCACAGCGTGCACTTCCGCCACTTGCAGCTCTACAACACAGTGCTGCACCGCAGGCACCTGCACAAGAGCACGGAGGACAACAACAGAGAGAGCGACATCGCAGGAGACACTACCCTTACCACAGGGTTTATAGACCGAGGATCAGCTTCCTGGACCTCTATGGGGAGCAGTGCATACGGAGGCTCAGAGTCAGTCGCCAGGTGGTCGCAGACATCTGCAACCTCCTTCATGCCAAGTTGCTCCCTGCTGGGCCCAGCAGCATCTCATTACCCGTCGCAGTTAAAGTCACCACTGCCCTCAACTTCTTCGCCTCTGAATCATTCCACTGTGCCAGTGGTGACATCGCCCGGGTTTCTCAGTCGTCTGCACACAAGTGCATAAGGCAGGTCACTGACAGCCTTTTTCACAGAGCCTCGCACTACATCAATTTCCCCATGGACGACCCCAGCCAGACGGAGAGGGCAATGGGATTCCACTCTGTGGCTGGCTTCCCACGGGTGCAGGGTGCAATCGATTGCACCCATATAGCAATACGAGCACCTCCACACGAGCCAGGACTGTTCATCAACAGAAAGGGGTATTACTCCATCAATGCTCATGTGTGACCACCACAAAAGATTCCTTCACGTGTGTGCCAGATTCCCGGGCAGCTGCCACGATTCCTTCATCCTGAGGGAATCCTACATCCTGCCCCTCTTCCACCAAACACCCTAAGGGCTGGCTCCTTGAGGACAAGGGATACCCCCTGCACATGTGGCTCATGACACCTCTGAGGAACCCCATCACCGAGCAACAGCATCACTATAACAACAGCCACATCGCCACCAGGTCTACAATTGAGCATGCTATAGGGCTGCTCAAGATGCGATTTAGGTGCCTCGATCGTTCTGGGGGAGCACTTCAATACGCACCGGACAGAGTGGGACGCATTATAGTCATATGTTGTGCCCTGCACAACAGGGCACAACAGAGAGGGGTGCCACTTGAGGAGGTGCCATCCACATTGAGGAGGAGGAGGAGGAACCCATGGGCAGAGCAATGGCTCACCTGGAAGACCACTTCTAAAATATCTGTCAGCCTATTTAAGACGGCAGAAAGTTGTTCACCCTGAGTCCAAATGACCATCGTTAGGGCCTGAATGGAATCATTTGTGAGCCGTGCTTGAAGGTCAACGGAGGCTAGCCTTCTCTCTATCGCAGATATTCCTGCACTTACCTGTGACACTATCTCAGAGATTCCCTCCAGTATCTGTGCCACCATTCCACTCATGCAGGAATTGGACTCCTCCATCCTCTGCGCTATGGTGGAGAGTGGGCGTGGCACCTGTTCCAGTACCTCGCAAATGTGCTGCTGTCCCTCAATCATTCTCCTTTTAAAGGATGGCCCCTGGGGTTCAGCATCTGCGTCCAGCTGAGCAGAGCCTGGAGAGGAGTGCTCCTACCGACGCGGACTCTCCACAGCTGCCACTGCCACCAGTGTCTGCTCGTGCTCACTTGTGTGTGGTGACTCTCCAGGTGCCAACCCGACTAACTCACTGCTAGGACCCACCAAGGTGCCCCGGTGCTGCTCCATTGTGATTTCTGGGTCTTTGCTCCAGCAAAAGCCTTTGGAGCAATGGCTCTTTTTAATAGAGCTCCTCCAGCTGACAGCCTGTGATGCGGATGTGCAGTCCGCCCACTGCGCAGTTTTCCGACAGCAAACCCGGAAGCCACGTTAAGTGGCACCAATTCACTTGTATTGCATGCGAAACGGACTTATTTTATTGGTTAGGTTAACCACGTGTCTATTCACCCCCTCCCCCGCACCCCCCCCGTTGCCATCCCGCCTCCGTTCTTAAATCGGGGCCTATGCCTCTATTTATAAAGCCCAGGAGCCCATATGCTTTTTTAACCGCTTTCTCAACCTGTCCTGCCACCTTCAAAGATTTGTGCGCATTTAGCCCAAGGTCTCTCTGTTCCTGCACCTCCTTTAGAATTGTACTATTTAGTTTATATTGCCTCTCCTCATTCTTCCTGCCAAAATGTATCACTTCCCACTTCTCTGTATTAAATTTCATCTGCCATGTGTCCGCCCATTCCACCAGCTTGTCCATGTCTTCTTGAAGTCTATCACTATCCTCCTCGCTGTTAACTGCACTTCCAAGTTTTGTGTCATCTACAAATTTTGAATTTGTGTCCTGTACACTCAAGCCCAAATCATTAATATATATTAAAAAAAAACCCTGGGAAACACCACTGTACACCTTCCTCCAGTCCGAAAAACAACCGTTCACCACTACTTTCTGTTTCCTGTCACTTAGCCAATTTCGTATCCGTGCTACCACTGCCCCTTTTATTCTATGGGCTTCAATTCAATTTTGCTTACAAGCCTATTATGTGGCACTTTGTCAAATGCCTTTTGAAAGTCCATATACACAACACCAACCGCATTGCCCTCATCAATCCTCTCTGTTACTTCATCAAGAAATTAGTTAAACTCGATTTGCTTTTAACAAATCTATACTGGCTTTCCTTTATTAATCCACACTTGTCCTAGTGACTATTAATTTTGTCCTGGATTATCGTTTCTAAAAGCTTCTCCACCATCAAGGTTAAACTGTCTGGCCTGTAGTTGCCGGGTTTATCCTTACACCCTTTTTTGAACAAGGGTGTAACATTTGCAATTGGTGAATTGCAAATGGCTATTTTATTATATTATTAAATGGCTATTTTATTATTGCATTATTTGGTGTGAAACATTGACTATATTTAGCAAAACTGTCATAGAACCTTTTATGTGGTGTTATATTGGTGAATTGCAAATGGATATTTTATTATTGCATTATTTGGTGTGAAACATTGACTGTATTTAGCAATACTGTCATAGAACCTTTTATGTGGTGTTATATTGGTGAATTGCATTTTAAGAACTATGAAGTAATTCATAAGATTTAAATGCTTCATTAGTTTGATAAAATTTTTAAGTGCATATTAAACTATTAAGTGCATATTGAACTATTAAATTGATATCATTGCTTCATTTATTTTCAATAGTTGAACATAAGAACATATGAATATAAGAAATGGGAGCAGGAGTAGGCCATACTGCGCCTCGATCCTGCTCCGCCATTCAATAAGATCATGGCTGATCTTCGACCTCAACTCCACTTTCCCGCCCTATCCCCATATCCCTTGATTCCCTTAGAGTCCAAAAATCTATCGATCTCAGTCATGAATATACTCAACTACTCAGCACCCACAGCCCTCTGGGGTAGAGAATTCCAAAGGTTCACAACCCTCTGAGTGAAGAAATTTTTTCTCATCTTGGTCCTAAATGGCCGAACCCATATCTTGAGACAATCGGCGCTAAATTGGGCCGTATAGCGCCTGTTGTTTCGGCGATACACGGCCTCTCTGACATCCAAGATGGCGTCTTGGATGCGCACGCACGTTTCCAGCGTATAGGAGTCAGCGTATACCAAGACGCCATCTTGGTTGTCGGAGAGGGCACCGAAACAATGGGCACTACACAGCCCAATTTACCGCCCCTTGTGTCCTCCTCACAGCTTACTTCCCACCTAACTTTGTATCGTCAGCAAACTTGGATACATTACACTCAGTGGGTACAGTAGCATTGTGGTTATGTTATTGGACTAATAATCCGGAGTCATGCGTTCAAATCCAGCCACGGCAACGGGGGAATTTAAATTCAATTAATTAAATAAAATCTGGAATAAAAAAAACTAGTATCAGTAATAGTGGCCATGAAACTACCGGATTGTCGTAAAAACCCATCTGATTCAGTATATGCCCTTTAGGGAAGGAAACCTGCCATCCTTACCCAGTCTGGTCTATATGTGACTCCAGACCCACAACAATGTGGTTGATTCTTAATTGCCCTCTGAAATGGCCTTGCAAGCCACTCAGTTGTACAATCTCGCGACAGAAGGTCACAATAAGAATAAAACCGGACAGACCACCGGTCACGACAAAGGCAAACCAAGCCCAGTCGACCCTGCAAAGTCTCCTCACTAACATCTGGGGACTTGTGCCAAAAGTGGGAGAGCTGTCCCACAGACTAGTCAAGCAACAGCCTGACATACCATACTTACAGAATCATACCTTTCAGCCAACGTCCCAGATCCTTCCATCACCATCCCTGGGTATGCCCTGTCCCACCGGCAGGACCGACCCACCAGAGGTGGCGGTACAGTGATATACAGTCAGGAGGGAGTGGCCCTGGGAGTCCTCAACATTGACTCTGGACCCCATGAAATCTCATGGCATCAGGTTAAACCTGGGCAAGGAAACCTCCTGCTGATTACAACCTACTGCCCTCTTCAGCTGATGAATCAGTCCTCCTCCATGTTGAACACAACTTGGAGGTAGCACTGATGGTAGCAAGGGCACAGAATGTACTCTGGGTGGGGGCTTCAATGTCCATCACCAAGAGTGGCTCGGTAGCACCACTACTTACTTATTTGCCAAGTCTTGAAGGACACAGCTGCCGGACTGGGCCTGTGGCAGGTGGTGAGCGAACCAACATGAGGGAAAAACCGACTTGACCTCGTCCTCACCAATCTACCTGTCACAAATGCATCTGTCCATGACAGTATTGGTAGGAGTGACCACCGCACTGTCCTCGTGGAGATGAAGTCCCGTCTTCGCAGTTGAGGACACCATTCAACGTGTTGTGTGGCACTATCACCGTGCTAAATGGGATAGATACAGAACAGATCTAGCAGCTCAAAACTGGGCATCCATGAGGCGCTGTGGGCCATCAGCAGCAGCAGAATTGCATTCCAGCACAATCTGTAACCTCATGGCCAGGCATATTCCTCACTCTACCATTACCAACAAGCCAGGGGATCAACCCTGGTTCAATGAGGAGTGTAGAAGAGCATGCCAGGAGCAGCGCCAGGCGTACCTAAAAAATGAGGTGCCAACCTGGTGAAGCTACAACACGGGACGACATGCACGCTAAACAGCGGAAGCAACATGGTACAGACAGAGATAAGCGATTCCAGAACCAACGGATCAGATCAAAGCTCTGCAGTCCTGCCACATCCAGTCGTGAATGGTGGTGGACAATTAAACAACTAACGGGAGGAGGAGGAGGCTCTGTAAACATCCCCATCCTCAATGATGGCAGAGTCCAGTACGTGAGTGCAAAAGACAAGGGTGAAGTGTTTGCAGCCAGAAGTGTCGAGTGGATGATCCATCTCGGCCTCCTCCCTATATCTCCACCATCACAGAAGCCAGTCTTATAGAATCATAGAATCATAGAAGTTACAACATGGAAACAGGCCCTTCGGCCCAACATGTCCATGTCGCCCAGTTTATACCACTAAGCTAGTCCCAATTGCCTGCACTTGGCCCATATCCCTCGATACCCATCTTACCCATGTAACTGTCCAAATGCTTTTTAAAAGACAAAATTGTACCCGCCTCTACTACTGCCTCTGGCAGCTCGTTCCAGACACTCACCACCCTTTGAGTGAAAAAATTGCCCCTCTGGATCCTTTTGTATCTCTCCCCTCTCACCTTAAATCTGTGCCCCCTCGTTATAGACTCCCCTACCTTTGGGAAAAGATTTTGACTATCGACCTTATCTATGCCCCTCATTATTTTATAGACTTCTATAAGATCTCCCCTTAACCTCCGACTCTCCAGGGAAAAAAGTCCCAGTCTGTCTAACCTCTCCCTGTAAGTCAAACCATCAAGTCCCGGTAGCATCCTCGTAAATCTTTTCTGCACTCTTTCTAGTTTAATAATATCCTTTCTATAATAGGGTGACCAGAACTGTACACAGTACTCCAAGTGTGGCCTCACCAATGCCTTGTACAACTTCAACAAGACATCCCAACTCCTGCATTCAATGTTCTGACCAATGAAACCAAGCATGCTGAATGCCTTCTTCACCACCCTATCCACCTGTGACTCCACTTTCAAGGAGCTATGAATCTGTACTCCCAGATCTCTTTGTTCTATAACTCTCCCCAACGCCCTACCATTAACGGAGTAGGTCCTGGCCCGATTCGATCTACCAAAATGCATCACCTCACATTTATCTAAATTAAACTCCATCTGCCATTCATCGGCCCACTGGCCCAATTTATCAAGATCCCGTTGCAATCCTAGATAACCTTCTTCACTGTCCACAATGCCACCAATCTTGGTGTCATCTGCAAACTTACTAACCATGCCTCCTAAATTCTCATCCAAATCATTAATATAAATAACAAATAACAGCGGACCCAGCACCGATCCCTGAGGCACACCGCTGGACACAGGCATCCAGTTTGAAAAACAACCCTCTACAACCACCCTCTGTCTTCTGTCGTCAAGCCAATTTTGTATCCAATTGGCTACCTCACCTTGGATCCCATGAGATTTAACCTTATGTAACAACCTACCTTGCGGTACCTTGTCAAATGCTTTGCTGAAGTCCATGTAGACCACGTCTACTGCACAGCCCTCATCTATCTTCTTGGTTACCCCTTCAAAAAACTCAATCAAATTCGTGAGACATGATTTTCCTCTCACAAAACCATGCTGACTGTTCCTAATTAGTCCCTGCCTCTCCAAATGCCTGTAGATCCTGTCCCTCAGAATACCCTCTAACAACTTACCCACTACAGATGTCAGGCTCACTGGTCTGTAGTTCCCAGGCTTTTCCCTGCCGCCCTTCTTAAACAAAGGCACAACATTTGCTACCCTCCAATCTTCAGGCACCTCACCTGTAGCGGTGGATGATTCAAATATCTCTGCTAGGGGACACGCAATTTCCTCCCTAACCTCCCATAACGTCCTGGGATACATTTCATCAGGTCCCGGAGATTTATCTACCTTGATGCGCGTTAAGACTTCCAGCACCTCCCTCTCTGTAATATGTACACTCCTCAAGACATCACTATTTATTTCCCCAAGTTCCCTAACATCCATGCCTTTCTCAACCGTAAATACCGATGTGAAATATTCATTCAGGATCTCACCCATCTCTTGTGGTTCCGCACATAGATGACCTTGTTGATCCTTAAGAGGCCCTACTCTCTCCCTAGTTACCCTTTTGCCCTTTATGTATTTGTAGAAGCTCTTTGGATTCACCTTTGCCTGATCTGCCAAAGCAATCTCATATCCCCTTTTTGCCCTCCTGATTTCTCTCTTAACTCTACTCCGGCAATCTCTATACTCTTCAAGGGATCCACTTGATCCCAGCTGCCTATGCATGTCATATGCCTCCTTCTTCTTTTTGACTAGTGCCTCAATCTCCCGAGTCATCCAAGGTTCCCTACTTCTACCAGCCTTGCCCTTCACTTTATAAGGAATGTGCTTACCCTGAACCCTGGTTAACACACTTTTGAAAGCCTCCCACTTACCAGACGTCCCTTTGCCTGCCAACAGACTCTCCCAATCAACTTCTGAAAGTTCCTGTCTAATACCATCAAAATTGGCCTTTCCCCAATTTAGAATTTTAACTTTTGGGCCAGACCTATCCTTCTCCATAGCTATCTTGAAACTAATGGAATTATGATCACTGGTCCCAAAGTGATCCCTCACTAACACTTCTGTCACCTGCCCTTCCTTATTTCCCAAGAGGAGGTCAAGTTTTGCCCCCTCTCTAGTCGGGCCATCCACATACTGAATGAGAAATTCCTCCTGAATACACTCAACAAATTTCTCTCCATCCAAGCCCCTAATGCTATGGCTGTCCCAGTCAATGTTGGGAAAGTTAAAGTCCCCTACTATTACCACCCTATTTTTCTTGCAGCTGTCTGTAATCTCCTTACATATTTGCTCCTCAATTTCCCGTTGACTATTTGGGGGTCTGTAGTACAATCCGATCAAAGTGATCTCTCCCTTCTTATTTTTCAGTTCTACCCATATAGACTCAGTGGGCGAACCCTCGGATATATCCCCTCTCACTACTGCCGTGATGTTCTCCCTAATCAAGAACGCAACTCCCCCTCCTCTCTTACCTCCTGCTCTATCTTTCCTATAGCATCTGTACCCTGGAACATTGAGCTGCCAGTCCTGCCCCTCCCTTATCCATGTTTCAGTAATAGCTATAACATCCCAGTCCCATGTACCCATCCATGCCCTGAGTTCATCTGCCTTGCCCATCAGACTTCTTGCATTGAAATAAATGCAGTTTAATCTAGACTTCCCTTGGTCTTTGCCCTGCTTTCTCAGACCATCTGTCCGGTCATGTTCTGTGCACTCTCCCTTACTGCCTTTTGTTTCTGTCACCACTTTATTTCCCACTGACTTCCTGCATCGGTTCCCATCCCCCTGCCACATTAGTTTAAACCCTCCTCAACAGCACTGGCAAACACTCCCCCTAGGACATTGGTTCCAGTCCTGCCCAGATGCAGACCGTCCAATTTGTACTGGTCCCACCTCCCCCAGAATTCGATTCACTCGACATGATATCCACTGGATACAGCAAAGGCTATGGGCCCCGACAACATCCCGACTGTAGTGCTGAAGACTTGTGCTAGCCAAACAACAATGGCATCTACTCGACAATGTGGAAAATTGCCCAGGTATGTCCTGTCCACAAAAGCAGGACAAATCCAATCCGGCCAATTACCGCCCCATCAGTCTTCTCTCAATCATCAGCAAAGTGATGGAAGGTGTCGTCGACAGTGCTATCAAGCGGCACTTACTCACCAATAACCTGCTCACTGATGCTCAGTTTGGGTTCCGCCAGGACCACTCAGCTCCAGACCTCATTACAGCCTTGGTCCAAACATGGACAAAAGAGCTGAATTCCAGAGGTGAGGTCAGAGTGACTGCCCTTGACGTCAAGGCAGCATTTGACCGAGTGTGGCACCAAGGAGCCCTAGTAAAATTGAAGTCAATGGGAATCAGGGGGAAATCTCTCCAGTGGCTGAAGTCATACCTAGCACAAAGGAAGATAGTAGTGGTTGTTGGAGGCCAGTCATCTCAGCCCCAGGAGTTCCTCAGGGCAGTGTCCTCGGCCCAACCATCTTCAGCTGCTTCATCAATGACCTTCCCTCCATCATAAGGTCAGAAATGGGAATGTTCATTGATGATTGCACAGTGTTCAGTTCCATTCGCAACCCCTCAAATAACGAAGCAGTCCGAGCCCGCATGCAGCAAGACCTGCACAACATCCAGGCTTGGGCTCATAAGTGGCAAGTAACATTCGCGCCAGACATTGACCATCTCCAACAAGAGAGAGTCTAACCACCTCCCCTTGACATTCAATGGCATTACCATCGTTGAATCCCCCACCGTCAACATCCTGGGGGTCACCATTGACCAGAAACTTAACTGGACCAGCCACATAAATACTGTAGCTACAAGAGCAGGTCAGAGGCTGGGTATTCTGCGGCGAGTAACTGACCTCCTGACTCCTCAAAGCCTTTCCACCATTTACAAGGCACAAGTCAGGAGTGTGATGGAATACTCTCCATTTGCCTGGATGAGTGCAGCTCCAACAACACTCAAGAAGCTCAACACCATCCAGGACAAAGCAGCCCGCTTGATTGGCACCCCATCACCTAAACATTCACTCCCTTCACCACCGGCGCACTGTGGCTGCAGTGTGTACCATCCACAGAATGCACTGCATCAACTCACCAAGGCTTCTTCGACAGCACCTCCCAAACCCACAACCTCTACCAACTAGAAGGACAAGGGCAGCAGGCACATGGGAACAACATCACCTGCACGTTCCCCTCCAAGTCACACACCATCCCGACTTGGAAATATATTGCCGTTCCTTCATCGTCGCTGGGTCAAAATCCTGGAACTCCCTTCCTAACAGCACTGTGGGAGAACCTTCACCACACGGACTGCAGCGGTTCAAGAAGGCGGCTCACCACCACCTTCTCAAGGGCAATTAGGGATGATCAAAAATGCCGGCCTTGCCAGCGACGCCCACATCCCATGAACGAATAAAAAAATGTCCTCTCATCTAAATCATTGATATATATTGCAAACAGCTGGTGCCCAAGCACTGATCCTTGCGGCATCCCACTAGTTACAACTTGCCAACCTGAAAATGACCTGTTTATTCCTACGCTCTGTTTTCTGTCCATTAACCAAACCTTAATCCATGCTAATATATTACCCCCAATCCCATGAGCCCTAATCTTGTGTAATAACTTTTTGTGTGGCACTTTATTGAATGCCTTTTGAAAATCCAAATATACTACATCCACTAGCTCCCCCTTATCTGCTAGTTAAACCTTCAAAAAATTCTAATAGATTTGTCAAACATGATTTCCCTTTCATAAAACCGTGTTGACTCTGCCTAATCTAATTATGATTTTCTAAGTGCCCTGTTACTATGTCCTCAATCATAGATTCTAGCATTTTGTCAGGCTGACTGGCCTGTAGTTCCCTCTTTTCTCTCTCCCTCCTTTCTTGAATAGCGGGGTTAGATTTGCTACCTTCCAATCCATGGGGACTGTTCTAGAATCTAGGGAATTTTGGAAGATCAAAACCAATGCATCCACTATGTCTGCAGCCCCCTCTTTTAGAACCCTAGGATGTAGGCCATCAGGTCCTGGCGATTTGTCAGCTATTAGTCCCATTAATTTCTCCAATACTTTTTCTTCACTAATCTCAATTACTTAAAGTTCTTCACTCCCATTAGTCCCTTGGTTCCCCACCAATTCTGGTATGTTTTTTGTATCTTCTGCTGTGAAGACAGATACAAAATATTTGTTTAAAGTCTCTGCCATTTCCTTATTCTCCATTATAATTTCTCCTGTCTCTGCCTGAAAGGGACCCACATTTGCTTTCGCTAATCTCTTTTTACATACCTGTACAAGCTCTTACAATCTGTTTTTATATTTCTTGCAAGTTTACTCTCATATTGAATTTTCTCCCTCTTTATCAATTTCTTGGTTATCCTTTGCTGATTTCTAAAACCCTCCCAATCCTCAGGCTTACTACTCTTTTTGGCATCACTGTAAGCCTCTTCTTTTAATCTAATACCATCCTTAACTTCTCTAGTTAGCCATGTTTGGATCACTTTTCCCATGGAGTTTTTATTCTTCAAGGAAATGAATATTTGTTGAGAATTATGATTTATTTCTTTAAATGTTCACCATTGCATATTTACCATCATATGTTTTAATCTAATTTCCCAATCTACCTTAGCTAACTCGCCCCTCATACCTACATAACTGGTTTTGTTTAAACTTAAGACCCTAGTTTCGGACTTAACTCCATCACTCTCAAACATCGAATTTAATATTATCATATTATGATCACTCTGGCCCAGAGGATCCTTAACTGTAAGATTACTAATTAACCTTGTCTCATTACACAATACTACATCTAAAATAGCCTGTTCGCTAGTTGGTTCCTCGACTGATTGTTCTAGAAAACTGTCTCGAATGCATTCCATGAACTCGTCCTCCAAACTGCTTTTGTCAATTTCGTTTGCCCACTCTATATGAAGGTTAAAGTCCCCCACGTTTATTGCATTACCTTTGTTACATGCTCCTCTAATTTATATTCTGTCCAACTACTAATAGGGGTCCTATAAACTACTCCCATCAGTGTTTTCTGCCCCTTGTAATTTCTTAGCTCCACCCATACTGATTTTACATCCTAATTTTCTGAGCTAAGAACCTTTCTCACTCCTGCCTTTATCTCATCCTTCATTATCAGGACTGCCCCCCGCCCCCCCCCCAACAACCTTCTTTTCCATTCTGTGTATCTTTTCTAAAAGTCAAGTACCCTGGAATATTTAGTTCCCAACCCTGGTCACCCTGCAACCACGTCTCAGTAATGGCTACTAGATCAAACCCATTTATCTCTATTTGTGCCATTAATTCATCTGTCTTGTTACGAATGCTTCGTGCATTCAGATATAGCGGCTTTAATTTTAACTTTTTACTATTTTTCCCTGAGTCACTAATGCCCTATTACCTTTGTTAAACTCTCTGTCCCTTCCTGACACAATCTGCTTGTTTTTACCCAAATCGCTACTCTGCTCTACAGACTTAACTTTTCTCTTTAAACTTACAAATTTACCCTTACCTGAACCCTCCTCCTCTCATTAGTTTAAAGCCCTATCTATCACCCTAGTTATTCAATTCGCCAGGACACTGGTCTCAGCTCGGTTTTAGTGGAGCCTGTCCCAACGGGACAGCTCCCTCTTTCCCCAGTATTGGTGCCAGTGCCCCATGAATTGAAACCCCTTGAATAGAGTTCTCATTGTAATATCACTTTGGAATGCTACCCTTAAACATGGGCCACTATCCTGTTGGCCTTGATACTTACAGGGAGGCGGGGAGGGTACGGGTGAGGCGGAACACAGCCGAAGAACCTGGCAATGCCGGGTACGCGGTGGTCATGCCGATCTTAACGACAGGGCCTCATTTGCAACTTGTAGCTCCGCCTCCTGCCTGGCAGCCAGCCAAATGGACAGCCTGGCCGGTGGGTGGGAGGGAACACCAGCGGCAGGAGGCCACAACTGGGGACCCTTGGGGATGGCCCCCGGCAATCGGCAGGGGGGGAAGAAAGTCCAGTCGGAAATTGGGAGGTGGGGTGCGGGGGAGGCAATCGGTGGGCCGACGATCGGGCAGTCGGCAATCGGGATGTCGGCAATCGGTAGGGCTAGGGGGAGATCAGTACTGGTAAGGAAGCTGTGGTCGGCAATCAGGAGGGTAGGAGGCCTGCGATCGAGAGGCTGGAGATCAGGGCTGGGGGAGGCTGAAGGCATCCTTGAGGGGCCTAGATGGAGCACTCCTGCTCCTCCTGGCCCACAAGGAGTACTGAAAGAGGCATTTACTTTGGGGAGCCATCAGTGCCCGCCTCCGTTTCACTGATGAGTTTCCCACTTATTAACATATTTAAATCAGGCTCCCAATTGCACTGTAGGAGCCCGATTTAAATATGTCAATAAGTGTCCCGCCTCTCCACAGTGGGACACTCAGACACCCTGATACCCATTGCTGTAAAATTGACAGCGAGTTGGGGTTGGGTCCGACCCTCTCCCGCCTGTCGTGAGGGAGGTTAATTTCGAGGCCATTGCGTATGTTGAGAGGAGCAGCATTCTTTCTACATTCTAAAAGTTTGGAGCAGTCTGACAGTCCCTTCAATCTAAATTAACAAGCACTGTTATCCTGATAAGGTTCCTGAAGCACCATGGGCTATATCAAGAGGTGTTAATTCAGCTTGTTAATACTGTTGGATTCCTCCTAAAGAGGGCACAGAGTTCAGCATATCTGGATCACAACTGATTTAGTCATCCATCACCAGATCCAGTTGGACCACATCAAGCACAGTCGGGCTTCACTGTCCCCTGCCAAAACTGCCCACTTCTCCAGGATAATCCCCGGTCTCTTTCTCCATCACCAACCGTTTCCTAAAACCTCATTCCTACCTCCTCCACCCTCACCTCCAACAACAAGTGCGACGTCTCATGGAATTCTTTATTGCTATGATTAAGACCACCTGTTCAGATGGCTCTGCTGCTTCCCCCCTTCCCCTTGCATGCCAAGCCAAACCTGTCACCAGGCTCCCTCTCTGCCCTACCTCCGAGCCCACTTCTTTCTCTAGTTTCTCTTCTATCTCCACTCATGCCCTCTCTGGGCTTATCTTGTCCGTAACATCTGTAACTATGATTTGAAACTAATTCATTTAACTGTGATTATGATTGTAGCTCTTGGGGATCAATTATTTTGCTGGTTAGGAGACAAGGTCCAGCAAGAGTCACACATCATATGAAATGCAACACGAATACACTGGGAGCCAAGGACTGGTAGCTTCCTTAGAATTAGGGCAGACTAGGATTAGATTTTTCAATCTTTTACACCCAATTAACAAAGGTAAAGTGGATGTAGTGGATCGGAAAAATGGGTAGAGAACTGTTACGTCAGATTTCTGTCAATTTAGCACCCCATCCAATTTTCCAGTGGAGTTTTGTACGGGCACCAGATGCACCTGTCAGTTTGTAGTTAATTTAGATTGAAAGTAACCCCTGCTGATGTTACTTAGACATCCGCATAATTTCCCTGTGTTTATGTTGATAAAGTGCTCAACCGTCCCATAGAAAATGAGCAGCCAAGGCCGCTGGGCTGTACTTATTACAGGAGTGCATTTAAAGAGCCCTAGAAGAATTAGAAAATATTTCGAGGTTATTTCCAATTTTTTTCCATTTTCTCGTTTCATTATTCCACTTATTTGGGCAGAAGGCTTTGTGCCAAGCATTCTGGCATTGGCAATTTTTGGTGTATCCACGATATTGGGAATCCCCCTTACTTATGTTCTTTGCTGGAAGAAGAAGAACAATGCAGGGGTCCCAGGAAGGTCGGGCTGCACCAGACCCAGGCTGTGCCCATCAGCCATACCCTACTACCCACATTTACAGGTAGTGGCACACCTGACCTAGCAATACCCGTGCAGAACTGGCTACACAGGCGCCAGGTCAGCAACCAGCCAGATGCAGAGCTGTGCCACCTGCTGCAAAGACATCGGTCACTAACTTGTACCATAGCGCAGGTAGTCCCTGTGGCTGTGTCAGCTGCACCCTCTTCCTCTGCCTCCATCCAGCATACTGTAGCCCCATCTTATGGGAGGGTGCTCTGGAGTGGAAGGAAGTGCCACCTTCTTCGCTATCAACTCAGTCTGCATCACCTCCAGTTTGCCAACCACAAAATTGAGGGTTTTAGCATTGTGCTGCTTCATCTCTTTGTCACTGACTCACTTTCATGCCTCGTACTTGTGCCAGCCACTGGATTTTTGGCCAAACAAAGGTTCTCAACCTTCTCAAAGGTTGAAATATATATTAAAAACAGTAGCTTTTTAATTGTAACTAACATTTGTATCCCCACATACGGCCACTTAGACTTATATGGCTACATTCCTTTAACTTTACCCATCACCCTTTGTAAGTAGCCATTTACTTGGCTTCCCATTCCTCTCTGGTGAGCTCCCAATGCCAGGCCCGATATGGCCCAGAAACTTGCTTGTGCTTGGTAAATGGAGCTGACTCAGCAAAATCAGCTGGGATCAGCATATCAACAGTTGGCTGGATTCAAATAATACACTACCTTATTTGCAACCACACGTTAGTCCCCAGCCAACTGTTGGTTGTGAGCTGCCGGGAGCTGATCGGTTTGGATTTTCACCTGCTCTCGTGAGCAGGCAGCAAAGACACCCACCCAAAGCTGGTGGGGTCCTTTTTAACATCTGCATGTTGAGCCCCGATGACGTCATCGGCAATTTTAAAATCAGCAGCTTGAGCGGGAAGTGGGAGTGAGTTTCCAGTCAGGTTAGTCCGGTGGCGAAGAGGATCAGGGCCATAAGAGACCCGAAGGGGGTCATTTTAACACCCCAGGACAGGCGGGGGTGGGTTAAAATATCAACAATGAGAAACCCGATCCCAACCCACCTCCAACATGCCCACTCCCAGTTTAACGGAGGCGGGTTTAGGTGCGGCCGAGTAACCCACTCTCGAGAGGCGGGACCCTAATTACAATATATTAATGAGGCTACTTTCATGAGATTTTGGCAGCAATTTGAAATTACGGCCTCCAGCACGGGTTTCCTGGAACTCGGGAAACTCGTCAGTAAAACGGAGGCGAGATTGAGTGGCATTTCAAGGGGCTGGTTAAAGGCCACGTGTCCCGATATGAATAAAGGCTCAATGCTCATAGCTGCTTTCTCAGAAGCCTCTGGTAAGCGGTTTGCTGAGAGTTCTTGTGATGACACACATATTGGAGGTTTCCAACAGAGAACATGAGGATGGGTAGCACCATGGCTGCCTTAGATTGGACGTCGGATGAGGAAGACAATCACCATTCACGGCAGAAAGGTCGTGCTGTGGTGGGAGCTGCAGGTGGACAACAGAGAGGCGGACAACAGAGAGGTGGACAACAGAGAGGCCGAGTTTGCAGGAGGCACTACCCACCTAACAGGGTGTACAGACAGAGGCTCAACTTCCTTGACCTTTCTGAAGAGCAGTGCTTCCGGAGGCTCAGGCTGACACGTCATGTGGTCACAGACATCTGCAGCCTCCTACAAGAAGAGCTGCTCCCTGCCAGTCGCTGTGAAAGTCACCACTGCCCTCACAATTTATTTGCTTCTGGCTCCTTCCAGGGCACCACCAGAGACATATCGAGGGTCTCCCAGTCGGCTGCACATAAATGCATAAGGCAGGTGACGGGTGGGTTGTTTGCCAGGGCGTCCACTTATGTCAATATCCCCTACGACGACAATATCAGAATGAGCATCTCTGGCTGGCATCCCATAGGCGCTGGGTGTCTTCAATTGTACACACGTGGCAATCTGAGGACTACCAGGTCAACCAGGAGTATTCATTAACATAAGGGATTCAATTCCATCAATGTGCAGCTGGTGTGCAACCACAAGAAAACGTTCATGCTGGTCTGTGCCAAATTCCCTGGGAGCTGCCAAGATGCTTTCATCCTGAGGCTGTCCAACATCCCTGACCTCTGCAAGCAGACTTAATGGGCGGCTGTTAAGAGACAAAGGCTACCCCTTCAAACTTGGCTGATGAAACTGTGAGGAACCCCACCAATGAAGCCCAAGAGCAGTACAACAATAGCCACATCACCACCAGATGTGTCATCGAGCAAGCCATCCTGCTCCTGCTGAAGATTGGAGGCTTCCTTCAGTACTCGCCAGCGAGGGTCTCCAGAATGATTGTGGCATGCTGCATTCTGCACAACATTGCGCAGCAGCGAGGATTAGAGGTGGAGGACGAGGAATACCCACATCAATCATCGTCTGATGATGATTCCAATGACGAAGAGGAGGAGGAGGAAGAGGATGAAGATGGGGCACCCAACGCCAGACCAGCCGCTCACATTGCTGGTCGGGATGTCAGGGAAGCCCGAATAACTCGAAGGTTCAGTTAATCACTCACACTGGACCAAAGTAACTATCACATCCACCGGACCCCTCCCCCCACTGCCCCACCCCCCACTCACAAAGCAGTCTGCGAACCAACCTTGCACCCATTGCACATCCCCCAATTGGTCTCGTCAATTCATGTGTTCACATTCATCACAAAGCAACTGAAAAGGCAAGTTGCCTCTCGGAACGCAAGAATGGGCAACACGGGGAAGTGGTGCAAATTAATACATTTTATGTGAGATAACAACAAAAGGAAATTTAATAACATGCCATTTTCACAATACCCATGCGCATACCCTTGGTGAATTCAAATTTATTTTTCTTGTTTGCCTAATTCTCCTACATGGTGCATTCCCTGTGGCTTCAGCAGAGGTAGAGGCAGGCTGCTCAGATCCCTGCCCTGACTGTTGAGATGCTCGCGGCCGACGATCTCTAGGTGTTAGAGCCCATATGGGCCCCACCAAAGACTGCTCCACCTGCACCTGTGCAGGGGCAGTCTGGGCCATCAGGGGATGAGGCAACATGTCGGGTACTGGCTGGGGGGTGGGGTCAATGGGTGAGACGTGGGAGCGCTTTGAGTGGAGTTCCCACTTCCATGTCCCCTTTTGCCACCATCCCTCTCCCATGCCAGCGCCACATCACTCCTACCACTCTGCTGGAGAGTAGCTAGGTGCAGATCAAGAAGGACGCCTTGAAGGGCCATGGATAAGGTATCTGTCATCCTGTTTAAGGCAGCAGACATGTGGGCATCCAAAGTCTGCATGGCCGTGATCATGGCCTGTATGGACTGGTTTGACAGCTGCACTTGAAGTTCCATGGAGGCAGCCACTCTCTCCATGACAGACATTCTCGCATTAGCCTGCGAGATCAATCCACAAATGTTCGAGCTGGACTCCTCCATCCTCTGCTGCCCTCTATGATTCTCCTTCTTAACGATGGCCCCCGGGGTTCAGCATCTGTGTCCAGCTGAGCAGAGCTTGGAGAGGAGTGCGGCCCCCCGACGCGGACTCTCCATAGCTGCGGCTGCCACCAGTGTCGGTTCATGCTCACTTGTGAACTGTGAATCACCAGGTGAGAACCCAACTAGATGTCTAACTAGACCCACCGAAGTGTGAGTATTTGTGCTGGTGCCTGGTAGTACATCCTGTGAGGAATCGTCCTCGGGTTGGTCGATAGATTGCTGTGACTGCTGCTCTACACATGAAGACCCTGGAGCAGAGATGGGATATGAATTAGTGCTGGCAATGTAACAATGTTGCTACTCAGCATAATTACACTTATCATATTTCACTTGCTGCTGAAATCAAGTCAACATGACTGAGTCTTTTTTGAGATGTGGGCTAGAGATATTTAATTCTGTCACCAGGCAGCTCGAAGTCCCAGTCACTCCATCTCCGATGGTCAGGGACGCAGAGATGCCACTGATCTCCATTGCCTCTTCCTCTGCATCTGCCGGCTGCACAACCTATGACGGGCCACCTCCACTCCTTTCCCTTTCCCTTCTGTTTTGTGCTCTCTTTGCCTGCATTGGGGGAACAGAACAGATAAGTGACGGTAAGGCCAGTATTCACCCAATGGATGTAGTGCATTCAGTAAGGGTGCCTATCAAGCAGATACATCGCATTGCATAAGGATTGGGGTGAGAAGCATTGGTAGATAGATAAATGGGGAGGTGAGGAAGTGTATATAAAGTGAATGATGGGTGCTCTTTAAACTTAAGTGGGTGTGAGGAGTGATGTGATGGAGTATGCTTGACAAGGCAGAGTGAGAGGGAGGCTGTTGTACACCACTGGATGCAGGTGAATTTGCAACTGTACTCACCTTTCCTGACCTGGTTAGGTCATTAAAGTGCTTCCTGTGCCACAGTGGCCACAATGCTCCTGTGGCCGACATCCTTAGCCACCTCCAACCTTGCCTTCTTGGTAACAGCAGCAGGTTTCTTCCTCCAGTTGCTGGAGAAGATTATCTTTTTCCTGCTCCTCACTGCACCCAGCAGTACATCAAGTGATGGGTTGTTAAATCAGGGCATCTCTTTGCACAAACTCCTAACTCCTCCAAATTCCATCTTTGAATTGGCCCTTTAAATGGTCGAATTGAGATCACGTCATCATGCCCGCTGTCGCGAAACAATTAGGCAGCCCTGTTGAAACTGAACATTCTGATGTGCCAAAACTTCTTCTGGGCAATTAACAGTTAACCATTTTGTTGTGAGACTGGAATCACATATAGGCCAGACTGAGTAAGGATGGTAGGTTTCCTTCCCTAAAGGACATTAATGGTTTTTCAAACATTAATGGTTTTATGACAGCTTCATGCTTACTTTTACTGAGACCAGCTTTTTATTATGACATTTCTTAAACTGAATTCGATCCTCAAACTGCCCTGGTGGGATTTAAACTCACATTCTCTGGATTATTAGTCCAAGCCTCTGGACTATTAGCCCAGTAACATAACCACTACACTACCGTATTCTGTTGGGGCTTTAGATCAATTCTGGAAAATCAAAAGGAAGAATCATGCCTGGCTGGCATCCTGTGACTGGTTGCAGGATATATTACATTGGCTGTGATCTGGGCGTAGACATAATGTCTACCTTTACAGGGAGGTGTTAAAACCAGGTGGACCAAAGGAGTCACAGGATAATTGTGTGGGCTAAACACAATGCTTTCAGTCACTATCATAGTCTAATCAAAAAGCTGAAAGCCACCATCAGCAGATGATCAGATATCCTGTGGCAGTGCTTGTACAGAAGACACAATGAACAATGAACAGTCCTGAAGTGAAAGGATAAGGTTTTATTTATTTCAACATTACCTCACACAGGCAACTGAGTTTATATTTTGCTATAATAACTGAACACATAAGTGAGGGGGAGGAATATCTTGACCATTTAACCCAAGAATACAGTCACACTACGTAGAGAAATGCAGGTAATAATCTCAGCATTATTTCCCAAGCAACATGCTAATTGGCATAGGGACAAACAGATCGGGAAAGTTAATGTGTGGCTTTTTTTTTATTCGTTCATGGTATGTGGGCATCGCTGGCAAGGCCAGCATTTATTGCCCATCCCTAGTTGCCCTTGAGAAGGTGGTGGTGAGCCGCCTTCTTGAACCGCTGCAGTCCGTGTGGTGAAGGTAGACTGATGGGGCAGTAATTGGCCGGATTGGATTTGTCCTGCTTTTTGTGGACAGGTCATACCTGGGCAATTTTTCACATTGTTGAGTAGATGCCAGTGTTGTCGCTGTACTGGAACAGTTTGGCTAGAGGCGCGGCTAGTTCTGGAGCACAAGTCTTCAGCACTACAGCCGGGATATTGTCGGGGCCCATAGCCTTTGTTGGGTTCAGTGCACTCAGCCGTTTCTTGATATCACGTGGAGTGAATTGAATTGGCTGAAGACTGGCTTCTGTGATGGTGGGGATATCGGGAGGAGGCCGAGATGGATCATCTACTTGGCACTTCTGACTGAAGATGGTTGCAAAAGCTTCAGCCGTGTCTTTTGCATTCACCGTGCTGGACTCTGTCATCATTGAGGATGGGGATGTTTGCAGAGCCTCCTCCTCCCGTTAGTTGTTTCATTGTCCACCACCATTCACGACTGGATGTGGCAGGAATGCAGAGCTTTGATCTGATCCGTTGGTTGTGGAATCGCTTAGCTCTGTCTATAGCATGTTGCTTCCGCTGTTTAGCATGCATGTAGTCCTGAGTTGTAGCTTCACCAGGTTGGCACCTCATTTTTAGGTACGCCTGGTGCTGCTCCTGGCATGCTCTTCTACACTCCTCATTGAACCAGGGTTGATCCCCTGGCTTGTTGGTAATGGTAGAGTGAGGAATATGCCTGGCCATGAGGTTACAGATTGTGCTGGAATACAATTCTGCTGCTGCTGATGGCCCACAGTGCCTCATGGATGCCTAGTTTTGAGCTGCTAGATCTGTTCTGAATCTATCCCATTATAGCATGGTGGTAGTGCCACACAACACATTGGATGGTATCCTCAGTGTGAAGACAGGACTTTGTCTTGACAAGGACTGTGCAGTGGTCACTCCTACCAATACTGTCATGGATCTGCAACAGGTAAGGACGAGGTCAAGTAGGTTTTTCCCCTCGAGTTGGTTCGCTCACCACCTGCTGCAGGCCCAGTCTGGTAGCTATGTCCTTCAGGACTCTGTCAGCTGTGGTGCTACCGAGCCACTCTTGGTGATGGACATTGAAGTCCCCCACCCAGAGTACATTTTGTGCCCTTGCTACCCTCAGTTGGTGCTCAACAGGGAGGAGGACTGAGGGAGGGCAGTAGGTTTCCTTGCCCATGTTTGACCTGGTGCCATGAGATTTCATGGGGTCCAGAGTCAATTTTGAGGACTCCCAGGGCCACTCCCTCCTGACTGTATATCACTGTACCACCACCTCTGGTGGGTCAGGACATACCCAGTGGATGGTGATGGAAGAGTCTGGGGCATTGGCTGAAAGGTATGATTCTGTGAGTATGGCTATGTCAGGCTGTTGCTTGACTAGCCTGTGGGACAGCTCTCCTAATTTTGGCACAAATCCCCAGATGTTAGTGAGGAGGATTTTGACAGGGTCGACTGGGCTTGGTTTGCCTTTGTCGTGTCAGGTGCCGAGTGGTCCAGCCAGTTTTATTCTTCTTGTACAACTGAGTGGCTTGCTAGGCCATTTCAGAGGGCGATTAAGAATCAACCACTCTTGTTGTGGGTCTGGAGTCACATATAGGCCAGACAGGGTAAGGATGGCAGCTTTCCTTCCCTACAAGGGCATTAGTGAACCAGATGGGTTTTTACAATAACCTGGTAGTTTCATGGCTACCATTACTGATACTAGTTTTTTATTCCAGATTTTATTTAATTAATTGAATTTAAATTCTCCAGCTGCCATGGATGGAGATTTGAACTCGTGACTCTGTGATTATTAGTCCAGGTCTCTGGATTACTAGTCCAGTAACATAACCACTATGCTACCATACCGGCCGAAAGACTGGTGTGGGAAAGAGGAGTTCTATTTCATGGGACACTGGCACCAGTATTAGAACAGGAAGGAGCTGTACTGCTGGTCCGGTCTGCACCTGAACCAGGCTGCAACCAAGGTGCTAGCTAAAAGGATAAATAGGGCTTTAGAAAGGACTTTAAACCAAGAAAAGGTGGGAGGGGGAGGGGGAGGGGGAGGGCAGGTCGTGGTGGGGTGATGCTGGTGGTGAGTCGGCTCAAAATAATGGTAAAACTGCTAACCTGAAGATGAGAAAAAGAAGGGATGAGAGCAAAGGTCAGAGTGCAAAAAGAGATATAAATAACCCAAGTTTAGATGAATATATAGGAATTAATAATGGGGCAGAAATTGCTCAGAAAAGAACAGTGGGCTCAACAGCACTCACCATTGTTAGTGGCGAGATCGAGGAGCAAGTTCTGGCATTCGCACATGTGCAGTGAAACGTGGAAATCCTGGTTCACCAGCGATATGACAGCTTCGAATTGGAGGGACATCGCCTGCTGCAATCAGTGAAATCATTGAACCAGCGCCAACTTGCTGCTGGAAACCCGTGAGTACGAACCAAAATACACTTTAAAAATGAGGGCTGCTCTGAACTGGCGATAGGAACCTGACCTGCTGCCATTTAAATTTCTCGCATTATTAATTAAGCCAACGATTCAGCCAGAAGGAGCTTTTTAGCTGTTTAGAAAGTCTGAGAGAGCAGTGGATCAGAGTTTTCAATTTCTTTTCAGATTTATGTGACTTCAAGAGTCCTGGAAGTGTTTAAAGAGGCCTGTGGAGAAAAAAAGAGTAGGCAAAACAAAATGCCTTTTCCGCCACTCTGCCTTTTAATGTACTGTACAGAAAGGACTCAGGACGCAGGAAACAACAAAGAAGAGTCAGGTGCCATGCTCGAAGTCAAATCAGGAGGAACTATTATCCACCCAAGAGAGTGTACAGGGAGGAGCTGTCCTTTGAGATGTTATCGGAAGAGCTATGTGTGAGGAGACGTTGTTTAGGTAAGGAGGCAATCAGCCGCCTCTGTGAGATGTTACAAGAGGACCTTCAGTCATGTTCTAACTCCTGCAGGGCCTTATCAGTGGCCATGAAGGTAATCACAGCCCTCAAATTCTATGCATGTGGGTCATTTCAGGCAGGCACTGGTGACATGTGCAACATCACCCAGAGCACTGCGAGAGTCTGCAATCAGCAGGTCACAAATGTCAAATTCCGCAGGACTTCTGAGTTCATCAGCCTTGACCTGTCCCCATCACGGCAAAGGGAGAGGTCTACCGCATTCCACAGGATCGCTGGATTCCCCAAATTGTAGGGGGCTGTGGACAGAACCCATGTTCCATTGAAGGCATCCAATGATGCACCTGTCACACACATCAACAGAAAAGGGTTTCATTTGTTAAATGTGATGATCCTTTGCGATGCCCAACTGCGGTTCATGAGTGTAAATGTAGATCACTGGAGAAGTGCTCATGATGCCTTCGTCCTTGGACACTCAGACTTATATGATTCCTTCACCGGAGTGCGGCAAGGATCTGGAGCTGAAGCCGTGGCTGGTGACACCCTAACGCAGGACCAACAGTGCAACACAGGAGAGGTACAACCGTTCACACGTGTGCATGCGCCAAGTAGTGGAGAGGACATTAGGGACGCTGAAATCACACTTCCAGCGTGGGGAACTTTGCAGTACTCATCTGTCAAGGTGTCGAGGATTGTGATGGTCTGCTGCACTTTGAACAACTTTGCCCTACAGGAAGGACGAACCTTTAACCAGACAGATGTGATGCTGCTGGAAATGGGCGAGATGGAGGATGCCAACCCAGATGTCGCTGGTGGCCATGGTTGGTGCCCCCCCGCCCCGCCCATGGAAACCACAGCTGCAGCGGGCAGGGTGACGAGAGACCAGCTGGTGGCTGATGCTTTTAGACATTGATGAAAGTGGCAAAATGCCTCCCCTCTCCCTCCCCAGGAAAGCAGACAAGCAAGATTGAAAATGAAACAGTGAACTTTTATAGCAGCATCAAAAAATTAGTACAAAACTTTATATAAACATTTTGAGGTAGTTAGTTCTTGCAAAACTTTATTGTAAACATTGAAGGGTGTAGTGCAAACCTTTAAATAAAATTTGTGTTAATTTTGTCATTTTCTATTTTGGAATCAGTTGTGATGTTAACATGGTTTATATTAATAAAATGTTTCAAACAGTTACAAATGACTTCTGACTAAGATTTAAGGACAGCAGCAACAACAACGGTAGCAACAAAAATTATTATACAAACAATCAAAAGAGATTCATTAAATAACAAAAGACCAGCAAAAAAATTAACAGACTTGCCCCCTCACAGGCGTGCCTGAGAGTCGCTGTGACAAAGTCTGAGCAAGAGGAGGTGTACTCTGCACAAGAGGGGCATCCTATTTCCTCCTGGTCCTCATCCCTCCCTGTCGGCTGGCCCATCTTACTACACGACCTTAGTGTCTTGTCCAATGGCTGTAATCAGGGAGCTCGGAGCTGGGGTGCTGCCGCTCCAAGGAGACAAGAGCAGCAGGCACATGGGAACACCACCACCTGCACATTCCCCTCCAAGTCACACACCATCCCGACTTGGAAATATATCGCCGTTCCTTCATCGTCGCTGGGTCAAAATCCTGGAACTCCCTTCCTAACAGCGCTGTGGGAGAATCTTCACCACACGGACTGCAGCGGTTCAAGAAGGCGGCTCACCACCACCTTCTCAAGGGCAATTAGGGATGGGCAATAAATGCTGGCCTTGCCAGCGATGCCCACATCCCATGAACGAATAAAAAAAAAAGCATTAGGTGGAGGCCGAGCTCCTGGCTCTTGGGCCTGTACTGTGTTTGCAGTGGGAGGCGGCACGTGGGGTGTCATAGGCGTCAGGCGCAGCGGCACTGTTCCGCTGTCCGTGGCACAGTGCAGTTAGCTCTCAGAACCCGTGCCACCTCCTTCCAAGCCAACATGCTTACTCTCCATGGCGCCCTACACTTCTCGTTTCCCAGCAGCCACTGACGCCTCGCCTCCACTTCATTGAGGAGTGTGCAGAGGTCTTCGTCACAACGGGGCGGAATCACTCGTCAAATAACGGAGGAGCTCAACAGCGCTCTCCGTTGTTAGCGGTGAAATGGAGGAGCAAGTTCCCGGGTCCGCACATGTGCAGTGAAACCCGGAAATCCGGAACTTGGTCCTAGTGGTTCGCCGGCGATACGACAGCTTCGAATTAAAGGGACATCGCACGCTGCAATCAGGGAAATCATTGAAAAAGAGCAAACTTGCTTATCTACCCAGCTGGAAAGTAACTAATCACGTCATCAAAGAGGTACACTTAAAAATTCGAGGTCTAAACTAAGTTTTAACAGTCTTAATGACTGCCAAACAACTAAAAATGAACTTTTAAAAATGTGGAGGCTCATTACTCCTTATTTTAATAGTTTTTGGTGATTCATTTTTTAATTTAAACATTTACAACTACATACAGAATAATAACTTTCAATGAATGAAGTCTGTTTGCCTGTTTGAGCAATGCAGCCTGAATCTGTGGGCGTGACGTCTCTGCCTGACAGATTTTGTGGGCGTGTCTTGTCCTCTCACAGACTTTTCTAGCCGTGGGAACTCACACTGCTCAGAGGCTGTATTGATAGCGCACAACTTTTTAAAAGTTCAAATTCAAGTAATTCGACGCCACAGAACCCGCAGTGAGTAATTTCGTTAATTTAATTCGCAGGAGTGGAGACCGTTGCCTCACTGCACCGAGCGATCTCTGGCCCAACATTTGTTACACTTCTTCTTCTCATTAATCTTTTGCTGTTCCATCTTTTTTCCGTGCGTTAGTGCAGCTATATTATTGCCTTTTCAAAAACAGTTCATTTTATTTTGGACTTCTTTTTATAAACTGTTCATTTAACTTTGGCTTTTCATAAAAAGTTTTTAAAACTTTATTTACAATTACGCACAGAGTTAGAATACTAACTTTAAATGAATTCTGCTTACCTCTTCCAGCAAAGCAGTCTGAGTCTGTGGGCGTGTCTGCTCTTCCTGGCTGATTTGGTGGGCTTGTCTTCTCCTCTCAAAGACTTTTCCATCTGCGGCTACACATGCTGATCAGAAGCCCGGGAGATAACGTACAATCATTTTCAGGTTCCCGTTTGAGCAATTCGAAGCCAGAGAGCCCACGGTAAGTAAGTACATTCATTTAAATCGAAGGAGTGGAGGACACTGTTGTTTCACCACTCTGAGCAATTTCTGCTCCAATATGCCTCATATAAATAAAATAGGAGTGTTGAAAAGTAAGAAAAAGTGTGATAAGTTAATAACTGTAAGAAAAGCTCCATCAGCGCAATGTGGGCAGTGTGGGGACTGTTAACCAAATCAAAGTTCCCAACACAAATGCACATAGCGTAAGGAATAAAACAAGTGAATTAGAAGCACAAATTCAGGTCAAAGGATACAATGGTGAAAGTTGTCCTCAGACCCCTGACAGCTGTGATGCTGTAGCAGGAATCATACATACGGAGATCAGAGAACCATGTAGCAAAGGCAAAGCAGTTATAATGGGAGATTTTAATTTTTGCATAGACAGGGAGATACAAAACTACTTATGGGATCGGATACAACGCTGGTTTTACACCCGCCCGATTTCACTCTCCATTGAAGTCAGTAGAGAGTGACATCGGGCAGAGTGTGAAACCGGCATTCCACCCAATCCCTTAAGTTTCCCGACAGGTGGATTAGGTTAAAATTATCCCAAATATGTTTTAGAACCGACAAGGGAACAGGCCATACTTGATTTAGTAATTGTAAACAATTTTACAACACCAAGTTATAGTCCAGCAATTTTATTTTAAATTCACAAGCTTTCGGAGGCTACCTCCTTCCTCAGGTGAACGATGTGGATTTCCACATCGTTCACCTGAGGAAGGAGGTAGCCTCCGAAAGCTTGTGAATTTAAAATAAAATTGCTGGACTATAACTTGGTGTTGTAAAATTGTTTACAATTGTCAACCCCAGTCCATCACCGGCATCTCCACATCATGATTTAGTAATGAGTAACGAGCCAGAATTAATTAACAATCTGACACTAGGAGAGCATCTTGTAAATAGTGACCATAACATGATAGAGTTTGACATTAAGTTTGAGAAGGAGAAGGATCACGCATAAACTAAGGTTTTAAATTTAAGTAAGGCTGACTTTGAAGTCAGTAAGCTGAATGCTTTAAACTAGGCTGAGCTGTTAACTGGTAAATATACAGAAAAACAGTGGGAGGTGTTCAAAGTATTTAGTACAATGCAAGACCAATACATACTCCTAAAGGGCAAAAGTTCCACTTGTACAGTCAAGCAACCATGGTCAACATATGAGGTAAGACACAGAATAAAACAAAAGGAAACGGCTCACATGAATGGCAAGAAAAGTGGTTTTCCAGCAGACTGGGAGAAATATAAAAAGCAACAAAGAGACAAAAAGAAAATATTATTAGCTGCAAAAAGGGAATACGAAAAGAAAACTTGCAACTAATATTATGGCTAATAGTAAAAGTTTTTATAAATACGTTAAGAGTAAGAGAGTGGCTAAGGGATCAAGGTAATGGCAGATTTATTAAACACATACTTTGTGTCTGTTTTCACAGTAGAGAAAGGGGAAAAAATACCAGCGATGAAAGGGAAACTAAAATAAATCAAGGGAAGTTACTGGATTCAATATAAGGAAAGAAATGGTAATGGAGAAAATAATGGGACCTAGGACAGATAAATCTCCAGGACCCAATGGTTTCCATCCCAGGGTATTAAAAGAAGTAGGTGAGAAAATTGCAGAAGCTTTAGTTATAATCTTTCAAAACTCTCTTGATTTGAAAATTGTGCCATTAGGTTGGAAATTTGCAAATGTCACTCCACTATTTAAGAAGGGTGGGAGAGATAATTCAGGTAACCACTGGCCTGCCTGTTTAACTTCAGTTGTGGGAAAGCTACCAGAATCTGTCATTAGGGATAGAGTGACTGAGCACTTAAAGAAATATGAGCTGATCAGAGAGAGAGTCGGCATGGTTTTGTTAAGGGTAAGTCATGTCTGACTAATCTAGTTGAATTGTTATGAAGATACCTCAAGCATGTTGGATAAGGGAATGTGTATGGATATTGCCTATACGGACTTCCAGAAAGCATTCGATAAGGTTCCATAAGATTATTAGCAAAAATAACAGTGCTCGGAATTGGAGATAGACTTTTGACTTGGGTTGGAAATAGATTGGGAGGTAGGCGACAAAGAGTGGGGATAAGGGGTAGGCACCATGGTTAGCAAAATGTGACAAATGGTGTTCCCCAGGGATCTGTTCTGACACCTTGGCCCCCATATTAGAGTGGAGGCGGGGGGGGCGGTGAATGGGCGTGCAGGTAACCTGACCAATAAAAAATGACCGCTCCCCACGCGATCGTGATTCAATTGGTGCCACTTAATGTGGCTTCTGGGTTTGCCGTCGGAAAGCTGCGCAGCGGGCAGACTGCTCACCCGCATCACAGGCTGTCAGCTGGTGGAGCTCTATTTAAAGGGGCAGTCCTCCAATGGCTATTCCTGGAGCAAACACCCACACACCACAATGGAGCAGCACAGGGGCAAGGCTGCTCCAAGATTCAATGATGCCTCACTCCAGGTGCTAATGGATGGGGTGAGGAGGAGGAGGGATGTGTTTTACCCAGCAAATGGGAGGAAGTGGCCTGCCTCTGCCACCAAGAAGGCCTGGCTTGAGGTGACAGAGGAGGTCACCAGCAGCAGCAACATCTCCCGCACCTGGATCCAGTGCAGGAAGCGCTTCAATGACCTAACTAGGTCAGCAAATGTGAGTACACTTACTGATTCTCCTGCATTCCATCTTACATATCACCGCCCCCACCCCTCACAACTCATTCTGCACTGCCAAGACTACTCCATCACATCACTCCTCACACACTAAGGCTCATCCTCAACTTACCTGCACTCCCTCAGCACTTCCTCACCTCCCCATTACTCACCCCACCACTACCACTCAACCCAATCCTCATACAATGTCATGGCTCTGTCTCATACTCACCCTCTGATGAATCTCTTTCACGGTCAGCCTCATCCAAAGCAATGCAGTTGGCCACTTCACCAACACTCACCCACACGTCTGTTCTTTCTCCCCTATTAGAAGAGAGCGCAAAATGCATGGGAGAGGGCGAGGACCGGAGGGGGGCCACAACAAATTGCCATCCTCACAGATGCGGAGCAGGAGGTGCTGGAACTCAGCAGAACCCTCGAGTGCCTGTCCATCGGGGACGCCGAGACTGGCAACCCACAAACGTCTGGTGACACAACTTTAATATTCATCACACACAATATGAATCGATGTTAATAATGCCTTGCCATCTTCAACACCTCAGTATGCTCATTGCAACGTGACATATTTGTGATGATGCTTAATATTGCCTTCTGTTCTCTTACAGGGCCTTCAGCGACTGGTGTGACGGCAGAGGGCGATTCCTCAGAGAACCTGCCGGCCTCTGTGAGCGCACCGTCACATCTGAGCGAGCCATCCATCAGCGCAGATACTCACGCCTCGGTGGGTCCTAATCCTCAGTTAGTTGGATTGGCACCTTTTGAGTTGCCACACACGTGAGCACAAGCAGACACTGGTGGCAGGGGCAGCTGCAGAGTTTCTGTGTTGGGTGGGAGCACTCCTCTCCAGGCTCTGGTCAGCTGGACACAGATGCTGAACCCTGGGAGCCATCCTTGAAAAGGAGAATGATCAAGGGGCAGCAACACATTCGCAAGGTACTGGAACAGGTGCCACGCCCACTCTCCACAGTAGCGCAGAGGATGGAGGAGTCCAACTCCTGCATCAGTGGAATGGTGTCACAGGGACATGAGGGAATCTCTGAGATAGTGTCACAGGGACGTGAGGGCATCTCTGAGATACTGTCACAGGGACGTGAGGAAATCTCTGAGATACTGTCACAGGGACGTGAGGAAATCTCTGAGATACTGTCACAGGGACGTGAGGAAATCTCTGAGATACTGTCACAGGGACGTGAGGAAATCTCTGAGATACTGTCACAGGGACGTGAGGGAATCTCTGAGATAGTGTCACAGGGACGTGAGGGAATCTCTGAGATAGTGTCACAGGGACGTGAGGAAATCTCTGAGATACTGTCACAGGGACGTGAGGGAATCTCTGAGATAGTGTCACAGGGACGTGAGGGAATCTGTGAGATAGTGTCACAGGGACGTGAGGGAATCTCTGAGATAGTGTCACAGGGACGTGAGGGAATCTCTGAGATAGTGTCACAGGGACATGAGGGAATCTCTGAGATAGTGTCACAGGGACGTGAGGAAATCTCTGAGATAGTGTCACAGGGACGTGAGGGAATCTCTGAGATAGTGTCACAGGGACGTGAGGGCATCTCTGAGATACTGTCACAGGGACATGAGGAAATCTCTGAGATACTGTCACAGGGACGTGAGGGCATCTCTGAGATACTGTCACAGGGACGTGAGGGCATCTCTGAGATAGTGTCACAGGTAAGTGCGGGAATGTCTGCGATGGAGAGAAGGCTAGCCTCCAGTTAGCTTCAAGCACGGCTCACAGATGGGTCCATTCAGGTCCTAACAACGGCCATTCGGACTCACAGTGAACATTGTGCCACCTTAAACAGGCAGGCAGATACATTAGCACAGGCCTTACAAGGCATCACACATGTCCTCCAAACTGTTCTCCAGCAGGGTGGTAGGAGTGCTGTGGGCCTGGCCCAGGAGAGGGATGATGGCGAAAGGGGACATGGAAGTGGGGACGCCACTCAAAGCGCTCCCACGTCTCACCCGTTGCCCCCCTCTCAACCAGTACCCACAATGCTGCCTCCTCTCCAGGTGGCCGAGTCTGCCCCTGCACAGGTGCAGGTGGGGCAGTCTTTGGAGGGGCCCTCATGGGCTCCGGAACCCAGAGGGTGTAGGTCCAAAGCATCTAATCGTTCAGGGCATGAACATGAGCAACCTGCCACTACCTCTGCTGCAGCCACAGAGGATGCACCACGTAGAAGTAGTCGGTAAGAGAAAGGCGAAGGTTTTATGAGCGTGAAGGGTATGCACAAGGGTGTTTGACAGACTGTCATGTTTTTCATTTATATTTAGTTTTTGTTAAAGTGACATTAAATGTTGTGATTGTCACCACTGCTGCCATGTCTTGCCCATTCTTGACTGGCTTTTCTAATAGGGCCCTTTCATGAGGTTCACCATGAACGGTGACACTTGATCCCACCCATTGGGTCACTTTGCAGTGGGTGTATGTGTAGTTGCAGGAATTTTGGGTAGGGAAGGGTGGGCAGCCTGGTGTGGGCGCTGCTCTTTCCAGGTGGTGTGATGACAGGACTATTCACTCTCTCTGACGTTAGGAGAACCGTTCACATATCAGTGACTCCCTGGCCTCACGAGCAGCCAGGTGAGCCGCTGCTCTGCCCATAGGTTCCTCCTCCTCTTCCTCCATGTGGGTGGCAGATGTGGATGGAGCCTCCTCAAGCGGCACCCCTCTCTGTTGTTGCCCTCTGTGCTCTTGTGCGGGTGCCTGTGGCGCAGCACTGTGTTGTGGAGCTCCACGTGGCGGAGGTGGACGCCGTGCCTGGCGAGGCTGGTGATGTTGCTCATCCTCGGATGTAGTGGTGAATGCAGCCATGGCCCCCCCACCCCCATCCTGATGATGTGAGTTTGAGGGGGTCCAAAAAGTAGTTAATTATGTGTGAACAGAAGAATTTTGAGTGGAAAGTAAGAATTTGCAGGGAAAACGCAAAGATCTCGCAACCAAAACTTTGTCTGAAAGAACTGATGCCCTGCTGCAATAAGTGACCTTTGCTCCCCATCTATCAAATAAGCATCTGAATGTCCCACTGGCTGCTGGCTGAGACACGTCTGTTGCAACATGGAGTGTTTCCCACAGCACGGGAAACACGCTGAGGATGCTTCAAAATCGCACCCCTGCCTCAATGTGGAGAAAATTAAGTAGTTCAACTACTTAAACTATCTAAACAGCTGTGTAAAGTATCATCCTGCCGGCTTTAATTGTCGGTGGGACTTCTGCATTCGGGAGGCGTGCGCGCACCAGACGCGTCAGTGGGGAACCTGGAAGTCTGCGGGTTGGAGCCGGGTTCCGAACCCAAACGGGATTTCCCCGATTTTTGGACCCCCCCCCACCCCCAATGCACCTGCAATTTCCTGGCAAAATTGAGCCCCTTAACTTTTCACCATATTTATTAATGACTTGGACGAAGGGATAGGGAGGATATATCCAAGTTTTCAGGTGACACTAACTTAGGAGTGACTGTAGGGCTTAAATTGGGCTGCATGGCGCCAATTGTTCAGGCATTTGCATTCACATATGCAAATAAGCTGCCTAACACCTGCTTCAGGTCCCTGTTGCAACATTGGCTTTACCCAAGGCAGCCAGAGAAAACCAACTCTAAACATCATTTACCATAATAGCCACCACTCCCGGTCCCAAGATCCCTGACCTCCGACATCCAGGCCCTGGCCCCGACCTCCGATATCCCTCCCGAACCCCCGAACCCGGCCTCCAGGCCCCCCCAATATCCCCCGGGGACTGGAGGGAACGGTTCCTTATACTAAGATAAGTCGCCGTGGGGACGGGAGTTGGGAGGTGGGGAGGGCGGATGCCTGGGGCAGGGAAAGCCTAAGATTTCCATGTGGGGCCACTAATGCCTCACAACAACATAAACTGCACAACCTTCATCCAACCAAGATCTCAACCAAGTTTGTCAAACACAATTCGCCTTTACTAAATCTGTACTGTCTGTCTTTAATTAACCAATGTTTTTCCAAGTTAAAATTAATTTTGTCCCAGATTATGCTCTCTAGAAGTTCTCCCACTATCAACCTCTGGCTGACTGGCCTGTAGTTACCAAGTTTATCTCTCTCCCGACTTTTGAACAGGGGTGTAACGTTTGCAACCCTCCAGTCCTCTGGCACCACTCCCACATACAAGGAGGATTGAAATGTTGTGGCCAAATCAGATATTTCTACCCTTACTTCCCTCAACAACCTAGGATGCATCCCATCCAGACCGGATGACTTTTCTGCTTAGAATCATAGAATCCTAGCATGGTTACAGCACAAAAGGAGGCCATTTGGCCCATCGAGCCCGTGCCAGCTATTCGTAATAGCAATCCAGTTAGTCCCATACTCTGCTCTTTCCCCGTAGCCCTGCAAATTTTTTCCCTTCAAGTATTTATCCAATTCCTTTTTGAAAGTCACGATCAAATCCGCTTCCACCACCCTTTCAGGCAGCACGTTCCAGATCATAACCACTCGCTGCATAAAAAAGTTTTCCCTCATGTTGCCTTTGATTCTTTTGCCAATCACCTTAAATCTGTGTCCTCTGGTTCTCGACCCTTCCACCAATGGGAATAGTTTACTTTATCTGAACGCTTCATGATTTTGAACACCGTTATTAAATCTCCTCTCAAGCTTCTCTGCTCTAGGGAGAACAACCCCAGCTTCTCCAGTCTATCCACGTAACTGATGTCCCTCATCCTTGGACTCATTCTAGTAAATCTTTTCTGCACCCTCTCTAAGACCTTCACATCCTTCCTAAAGTGCGGTGCCCAGAATTGGATGCAATATTCCAGCACTCACACTTTGAGCGATGCCAACTTTTGAAGTACCTCCTCTTTATTTTTATCCTATCCAATTTCTCTCCCCCCTCCTCCTTTATTGTGACATTGGCAGAACCCTCTTGTTTAGTGAAGACAGATGCAAAGTATTCATTCAGTACCTCAGCCATGTCCTCTGCCTCCACAAGAAGAATTCTTTTTTGGTCCCTAATTGGCCCCACCCTTCCTTTGACTATGTTTTTACTCGTTATATGTTTATAAAAGATGGGATTTCTGGCGGATGAAACCATTCCTGTCAGTTCTACTTTGGGTGCTCCTTCCACCTGCATCCACTTCTGCAGAAATTTACGCCGTTGAAATGAAGGGGCGAAACTTTGGCATTTCTGGGTCACATCCCAAATACTGACTCCAGCCCCCCCACCCCCCACCAAGTTGGAAAGCCGCCAAGTTTTCTGTGTAAAAGAATTTCAAGGCTTAGAACTGTAAATATAAAATGAACATCAATTAATCTCAATCTAATGTTAATAACAAAGTAATCAAAGTAGCTATAAATATCTCATCATAAATAGCACACTCCACTAGAAATAGCTCAATTAGAAAGTTGCTCAATTATGTATAATAATAGTACCATGACATGTAATAAATGAGACCCAAATAAATAAAGAGTAATAAGGCACATTCAATCATTATTACTTATCAAACTACAGATAGCGCACCACGATTTGCTCATAACTTCTCCGTGGATTTTAAAGCTTTTGACTTTGAAAATCCATGAGACGCAATCCAGGCATCACTGCTGGGATTGCGCTGTCTTGTGCCTTCCAGTGCTGACCCCACAGAATTTGAAGGGCAAAGGCATCCCCTCTCCTGGCCTCTCCCCCACCCCGCCCTGATGACACTTGCCTTGTAAGGAGCAGGCGGAGCTGCGGTCCACTACAGGGCATGTTGGAAAATCCCGGAAAGAGTGGAGATCTGGTACAGTTGAGTTCCTGTTGTATTCCGTGGGATCCACCCGCCTCCCGCTGGAGTTATGGTGGGAGACTGGCGAAATCCCATGGATTTTTGGAACTTTGTGTTTTATTCTATTCAAACTGGTGCATGGCCTTTAAACAGCTGAATAAAGAGAGGCTAAAATACCTCAAAGTAAACAGACTGTACTTACCATCCCCACAGGTCATTCTGAGTAAATAGACTGTACTTACCATCCCCACAGGTCATTCTGAGTAAATAGACTGTACTTACCATCCGAACAGGTCATTCTGAGTAAATAGACTGTACTTACCATCCCCACAGGTCATTCTGAGTAAATAGACTGTACTTACCATCCCCACAGGTCATTCTGAGTAAATAGACTGTACTTACCATCCCCACAGGTCATTCTGAGTAAATAGACTGTACTTACCATCCCCACAGGTCATTCTGAGTAAATAGACTGTACTTACCATCCCCACAGGACATTCTGAGTAAATAGACTGTACTTACCATCCGAACAGGTCATTCTGAGTAAATAGACTGTACTTACCATCCCCACAGGTCATTCTGAGTAAATAGACTGTGCTTACCATCCCCACAGGTTATTCTGAGTAAACAGACTGTACTTATCATCCCCACAGGACATTCTGAGTAAATAGACTGTGCTTACCATCCCCACAGGTTATTCTGAGTAAACAGACTGTACTTACCATCCCCACAGGACATTCTGAGTAAATAGACTGTACTTACCATCCCCACAGGTCATTCTGAGTAAATAGACTGTACTTACCATCCCCACAGGACATTCTGAGTAAATAGACTGTACTTACCATCCGAACAGGTCATTCTGAGTAAATAGACTGTACTTACCATCCCCACAGGTCATTCTGAGTAAATAGACTACTTACCATCCCCACAGGTCATTCTGAGTAAACAGACTGTAATTGCCATCCCCACAGGTCATTCTGAGTAAATAGACTGTACTTACCATCCGAACAGGTCATTCTGAGTAAATAGACTGTACTTACCATCCCCACAGGTCATTCTGAGTAAATAGACTGTACTTACCATCCGAACAGGTCATTCTGAGTAAATAGACTGTACTTACCATCCGAACAGGTCATTCTGAGTAAATAGACTGTACTTACCATCCCCACAGGACATTCTGAGTAAATAGACTGTACTTACCATCCCCACAGGTCATTCTGAGTAAATAGACTGTACTTACCATCCGAACAGGTCATTCTGAGTAAATAGACTGTACTTACCATCCGAACAGGTCATTCTGAGTAAATAGACTGTACTTACCATCCCCACAGGACATTCTGAGTAAATAGACTGTACTTACCATCCCCACAGGACATTCTGAGTAAATAGACTGTACTTACCATCCGAACAGGTCATTCTGAGTAAATAGACTGTACTTACCATCCCCACAGGTCATTCTGAGTAAATAGACTGTACTTACCATCCCCACAGGTCATTCTGAGTAAATAGACTGTACTTACCATCCCCACAGGACATTCTGAGTAAATAGACTGTACTTACCATCCCCACAGGTCATTCTGAGTAAATAGACTGTACTTACCATCCGAACAGGTCATTCTGAGTAAATAGACTGTACTTACCATCCCCACAGGTCATTCTGAGTAAATAGACTGTACTTACCATCCGAACAGGTCATTCTGAGTAAATAGACTGTACTTACCATCCCCACAGGTCATTCTGAGTAAATAGACTGTACTTACCATCCCCACAGGACATTCTGAGTAAATAGACTGTACTTACCATCCCCACAGGTCATTCTGAGTAAATAGACTGTACTTACCATCCGAACAGGTCATTCTGAGTAAATAGACTGTACTTACCATCCCCACAGGACATGCGGAGTAAATAGACTGTAATTACCATCCCCACAGGACATGCTGAGTAAATAGACTGTAATTACCATCCCCACAGGACATGCTGAGTAAATAGACTGTAATTACCATCCCCACAGGTCATTCTGAGTAAACTTACCATCCGCACAGGTCATTCTGAGTAAACAGATGGTACTTACCATCACCAGTAATGGGAAGCAGTAATGTAGATTGCTCGAAAAAAGTCATCAGTGGTTGTTTCAGGTGAACAATAATGATATGAATAGAATGTACTTTAGTAATTTTGGCTGAAAGAATTTTGCTGGGATTGGGTGCTGTTTGCACCCGGTCCTTTCACTCTGAGGCCTCAATTCGAATTCAGCTGAGACTGATTGGACGAAAGCCTTTTCTCTAACGGCTCTAAGGGTTCCTACATGAAATCAGTCTGAGCAATCTCAACCCACAGCACAAACTGGCAGTGTGACTCAGAGAAGTCAGAGAGGAGAACAGGTGGCTCGTGTGGGAAATGGAAAAATTCACACTGACACGTTCGATGTGGTCTTTCTTTAATACCAGAGTTCTGATTTGATTGAACTCTTGCCTTCCAATTGGCATACCATCTTCAGAATCAAACTTATCACTCAGTCCAGAAAATGAAGAACAGTTTTTCCATTTCATAATTTTTTTCAAAGGAAAGGGAACATTAGTGTGAGGTAACTAGACATAGTTGAAAGCACTCTCTCTGAGGAATGTGCCAGTAATTTATTACTTTTGGTTATTTGTTAAGAATTCTAGCAATAGGTCTCATGTGTTTGGCCTCAGAGTAAATCCAATGGTTTATTTACCAGGGTTCAAAACTTTAAGCCTGAAAATCTAAATTTGAAGATTAAGCCTTTACTGGTGATGACAGAAATCTGCCTTCCCCAGACCACCAGCTGCTCAAGTGCTTATGACCCTCTCCCCCCACAGACTTCCAGCACTTAGAAAGAAAGAAAGAAAGAACTTGCATTTATATAGTGCCTTTCATGACCTCAGGACAGCTCAAAGTGCTTTGCAGCCAATGAAATACTTTTGAAGTGAAGTTACTGTTGTGATGTAGGAAATGGGGCAGCCAATTTGCACACAGCAAGCTCCCACAAACAGCAATGTGATAATGATCAGATAATCTGTTTTAGTGATGTTGGTTGAAGGATAAATATTGACCAGGACACCGGGGAGAACTCCCCTGCTCTTCTTCGAAAAGTGCCATGGGATCTTTTACATCCATCTGAGAGGGCAGATGGGACCTAGGTTTAACCTTTCATCCAAAGATGGCACCTCCGACAGTGCAGCACTCCCTCAGTACTGCACTGGAGTGTTAGCCTAGATTATGTGCTCAAGTCTCTGGAGTGGGACTTGAACCCACAATCTTCTGACTCAGAGGTGAGAGTGCTACCACTGAACCACAGCTGATACCTTAGCTGAATGCTTACATCCTCCATTGCACTGCGATCTGTACTGGGACTTCAGCTTTTCATCATATATATCAATTACTTGGATGAAGGAATGGAGAGTTGTATATCCAAGTTTGCAGAAGACACTAAGTTAGGAGGAACTGTAAGTTGTGCAGATGGGAGCAGGAAGTTTCAAAGGGGCATAGACAGATTAAGTGAGTGGGCAAAACTGTGGTAGATGGAGTTCAATGTGGGGAAGTGTGTAGTAATACAATTTGGATTCAAGGAAGAAAGACATCTTGGAATATTTTCTTAATGGTGAGAGACTAGGAACTGTGGAGCTGCAAAAGGATTTGGGTGTCCAGGTACATAAACCACCAAAAGTTAATGCACAAAAAGTAATCAAAAAGGCTATGGAATGCTTGGAGTTTGAAACAGGGAGTTACGGGAAAAATGGGCATGAATTTGAGAGGTGACATTATGTTCAAGGAATTTGGAGAGGAAAAGGGAATTAGAAGTGGGGCGATAGTTTCCAAGGACAGAGGGGTCCGGTGGGTTTTTTGAAGAAAGGGGTGATGATGGTGGTTTTAAAAGGGAGTTAGATGGTACCCGAGGAGAGGGAACCATTTACAATGTCAGCTAGCATGGGGATTAGGAAGGGAAATTGGTTGATCAGCAGTTTAGTGGGATTGGGGTCAAAAGAACAAGAAATGGGCCCCATGGATGAGATGAGCTTGGAGACGGCTTCTGGGGAGAAACCAGATAAAGACGTAAGCTTGGGCTAGAGCATGGGGAACCTGAGCGGAGGTATTATGGTGGAAAGAGAAAGGAAGAGAAGCAGTAGAAGCAGGTGAACGGATGGGTTCAACCTTAAAGACAAAGAAGTCCATGAGATCCTTTCACTTGTTGTTGGAGGTGAGGGTGGAGGGGCCAGGGGTTTAAGGAAATGGCTGGTAGTGGAGAAACAAAGCCGGGGGTTATCTTCACTCTGCAGGTTGATCCTAGAGTAGTGCGTGGTTTTGGCGGAGGTGTGTGAGCCCTGATAGTGCTTAACATGATCCAGCCAGATCTGGCAATAGATGGCTAAACCAGTTGTGTGCTAGTTACGCTCAGTCTGCACTCCTTGACTTTGAGGGAGTGAAGATGGGGACCATGCCAGGGAGAACTGCCAAGGTGGGAGAGAGTAAAGGCTTTGCTGAGGACAAAGATATCAAAGGTGAAGTAGTTGAGCAAATCGACAGCTGCAGAAGTATCTTGGTGAATGGAAGGCAAAGGCTAGGCAGTTGGGATTTGTAGACGCAGTTGTAAATGACTTGAGGTAGAGTCTTTTCAAATGCAGAAGAAAGAGACAGGACAAAAGGGCCCAAGAGAGAAAAGAATATAGACAAAGTAATGTTAAATTTAAATCTGGTAATAAGTACGGTAGCTTCAGCACTAAAAGCTATATTGAATTTAGTTTAAAGGTTTAAATCTATAGTTAGGAATTGTTTTCTATACAATACTTTTTTCAGCTATAATCAAAAATGTGTGGGTTTACTTCTGTCCTGTCTTACTATTTCTTTGTGGTTTGAGTGACTTCTACATTTCTCACTTGGGTTCAGTGGTGATAGGGTGTGCACAAAATAAAGAAGTAAGACTTCCTTTAAATTACATTATGGTTTCCTAATCATGGAATGAGGACACAGTCAGCCATCCAATTCGTACCTGCTTAAAAACAGAGGTCTGCATTCTGATGTTCTAATCATAAGTAAGTTATTTGATCATTTCTCATTTGATAATTGATCGAGTTTGTTAACTGGTTAATACTAATGAGTGTACAACACCAATGTGGGCCTTTACAAAATGCGTATGTGTGAGAGTTGGTCAAGAATCCAACCCCTCACCTCATAGTAATTTATTAACCCTTACAACTGCCACAGGCATGACTTTCTGAATGATCAAAGTAACTGGGGTACATGTTACCCCAGTTGGTCTTGGAGCAGGTGCAGCGGAGATTTACTAGAATGGTACCAGGAATGAGGGACTTCAGTTATGTGGAGAGACTGGAGAAGCTGGGATTGTTCTCCTTGGAGCAGAGAAGGTTAGGGGGAGATTTAATAGAGTAGATAGGGAGAAACTGTTGCTGCGGGCAGGAGGGTCGGTAACCAGAGGACACAGATTTAAGATAATTGACAAAAGAACCAGAGGGGGATGAAGAAAACATTTTTATGCAGAGAGTTGTTATGATCTGGAATGCGCTGCCTGAAAGGGTGGTGGAAGCAGATTCAATAGTAACTTTCAAAAGGGAATTGGATAAATATTTGAAAAGGAAAAATTTGCAGGGCTATGAAGAAACAGCGGGGAGTGGGACTAATTGGATAGCTCTTCCAAGGAGTCGGCATAGGCATGATGGGCCGAAAGGCCTCTTTCTGTGCTGTAAGATTCTGTGATTTGATGATAGGACATCGACTGGCTGTACAATTACAGATCACAAGGTATTACAGATGAAGAAGGCCGTTCAGCATATCTTAGCTCGTCCATCCAGAAAGACCCTACTGTCATCCTATGGTAGCATCTAATTGAAGTCAATGGAAAGTGAAATCGGGCGGGGTATAAATCTGATCCTGTTAGTTTCCCACCGGGCGGATTAAGTTAAAATTACCCCAATTGTTAAATTATATTATGATCTTGCAAATTCTTTCCATTTTTAAGTTAAGTTTATTTTTACAATAACTTGCTACAGCATTTAGTTTAGAGATGAAGAGCAAAGCGCGGCCAGTATATTGTGTTTAAGTGTAGAAACAAGTTATTCTAACTAAACTGATAAATGCTCTGCATGGATTAGCTGCAGCACAACTACCACAGTACTTATCTGTTAGAAAGAATGTGTCAATGCTAAAAACAGCTCAGATATGACAAAGTTAACTCAGTGCAATTTACAGCACCCTGGTCATCTGCCTAATCTGTAAAACACTACACCAGGTTTGATGATGTAGTTCATGCCTGTCACTAAAATGCTTCTCCCTAGCACTCTCTCTCACTGTCTCTCTCTCTCTGTCTCTATCTCTCTGTCTCTATCTCTCTCGTTGTCTCGCTCTCTCTCGCTCTGTCTCACTATCCCTCTCTGTCACTCTCTCTGTCTGTCTGTCTCTCTCTCTCTGACCCTGTCTCTCTGTTTCTCCATCTGCTTCTCTCTGTCTCTCTCTCTCTCTCCCTCTCCATCTCTCTGTCCTCCTATCTGTCTCTCTCTCGCTCGCTCTCTCACTTTCTCTCGTTCTCTCTCTGAATCTGTCTCTCTGTTTCTCTGTCTGCTTCGCTCTGTCTTTCTCTCTGTCTCTATCTCTTTGTCCATCTCTCCCTGTCCCCCATCTGTCTCTCTCTCTGGCTCTCTGCCTATCTCTCTTTCTTTCTCTTTCTCTCTGTCTCTCTCTCTGACTATATCTCTCTCTCTCTGTCTTTCTGTCCCTCTCTCTCTCTGTCTTCTCTCTCTGTCTCTCTCTCTCTCTGCCTCTCTCTCTCTGCCCCCTCTCTCTGTCCTCCATCTGTCTCTCTCTGTCTCCGCCTCTCTGTCTTTTTCTCTCGCTCTTTCTCTCTCTCCTTGTCCCTCTGTCTCTGCCTCGCTCATTCTCTGTCTCTCTCATTCTCTGTCTCTCTGTCTTCTCTTTCTGTCTCCCTTTCTCTGTCCCTCTCTATCTGTCTCTTTCTCTGTCTCTCTCTCTGTCCTTTTCTTTGTGTCTCCCTCTCTCTGTCTCTTTCTCTGTCTCTGCATCTTTCTGTCTCTCTCTCTTGCTCTCTGCCTCTATCTATCTCTCGCTCATTGTCTCTCTCTCTCTCTCTCTCTCTGTCTCTCGCCCTTCCTCTGCTTCACTCTATCTCCCTGTCTCACTATTTCTCTGTCTCACTCTCTGTCTCTCTCTCTCTGTCTCTCCCTTTCTCTATCTCTGCCTCTCTCTCTCTGCCTCTGAGGAATGAGAGGTGATCTCATAGAAACATACAAAATTCTGAGCGGGCTTAACAGGGTAGATGCTGAGAGGCTGTTTCCACTGGCTGGAGAGTCTAGAACTAGGGGGCATATTCTCAGGATAAGGGGGTTGGCCATTGAAGACTGAGATGAGGTGCAATTTCTTCACACAGAGGGTTGTGAATCTTTGGAATTCTTTACCCCAGAGGGCTGAGGATGCTGAGTCATTGAATATATTCAAGGCTGAGATAGATTTTTGGATTCTAGGGGAATCAAGGGATATGGGGATCGGGCGGGAAAGTGGAGTTGAGGTCGAAGATCAGTCATGATCGTATTGAATGGCGGAGCAGGCTCGAGGGGCCGTATGGCCTACTCCTATTTCTTATATACTTATGTTCTTATGCCTATAATAATCCAGTTACCTCAGAAAGGTCTAATGTATATTAAGTATAGAAAGGCCATTTTCAGGCAGATCAGAATGTTTGAATAGTAAGGCTTGTTGCTATTGCTTGATGTGAATGGTTTGATCTTAAATAAAATCTTCCAAAAGCGACCCAGAGGTATCTTTATTAAAGCTCAACCTCTGAAAAAAGGTGTGCATAATTAGTAATGACCAGTTACAGCAGACAATAGCCCACCTGCTGTAATTCTGAATGATATATCGACAGAACCAGCAAGACACTGAGGGGTAGAATTTCTTCAGTTTTAATGTCCATTTTCAGGTGGATACTGGGCAGTAAAGTGAGGAAAATGTGGTGGTCAGACCCAGTGCCAATCTCTGCCAGTCCTGAATACTGTTGTCATTCTTCCCACCCCTCCCGATCTTAGACCCCCACAGCACCTGCTGAAACTTGCCCTCAGCATGGAAGTGAGTGTGTAAGAGTGTGCGACTGGATTTCCCTCCCGCCCAGAGGCAGGCTCCAAATAATGGGTGCAAATAATGTTGGGTCCCACCCCACAATGTGCAAATGGGTTGGAGTCAGGATTATTTGGGAGGGCCACCAGGGTGGCTGGAAGTGCAGTTATGGCACATTTCGAGTGCAACCCTGCTACTGAGGAAAGTCCAGCACCAAGTTTGGGATCCACATGGGGAGAGGGGGATTGGAGAGGGTCTACAACCAGCTTGTGGACAGCCCTGGCACGTTTTCATTGGCAGACCACTGGTTATAATTGCAGAACAATTGGTGATCAGGATGTTTGTTTCAGGACATTTATGACGGCCGGGTAAACATCAGCCCACAGTTTTGGGTATTTGTGATCAAACAGATATGAAATAGAGCTCGAAATCATCCATTTCATCCAAATGGATGGAAAAATCATGGGAGCCATGGACTGGCACTCTTAATATAGATTCCCAGTAGGTGAAGCTCTGCATCAGGCGCATGAAGTCATAAAATTGCTCCTCTGATTGCCAGACTGTCTTTCAATGGTGGTACAGGCCATGACTGCTCTTGAGTTCAATGTCAAATTATCAGGACTATGTACAGAGAAGCCTGTTAACATTCACAACTTGTGTCCAAAGTGAAAAAAGTTTTACTCCCCTGCCCTGACACAACTATTGGCCCTATAGTTCCAATTGGAGACTTTTACTTATAATGTGAATTATCGGATAGCCCAGCTGCCATAGAATGTGCAAAAGAAAGGAAAACAAAATTTTCAAATCCCACAGCCTTTGAAGAGTGACATAAAAAAAGAGAAAGACAAGAAAAGAGGATTAGAAGAAGCAGGAGAACACTTTGATACCACTTGGCCATTCGATGCAGTCCATGTAACGAGAGGAGCTTGCCCTCTTTTAATTATGGTTCCGTTTTCTGTGCAAGGCGATGTCGCAAGTATACAGCTCTGAGACCTCAAATCTTAATGTCCAATGTTGACATCTTTGAATGCTCAAAAATGTACACGTTTATTTCTGGCTGCTAGGTCTTACTGTTCCATTGTGGTTTGAACAATTTCTACACTTCTGTTCTGTGGGTACAAAAAGCAGGAATTAATACTTCCTACAAAGGACATTATGGTATTGTAGACATGTAATAAAAACACAGGCACCAGCCCGATGCTGCTTGGAAGCAGAGGCCTGCACTGCAGTGCTCTCAATAGAAGTGTAATACATTTCATAATTTCTCATGAGGTTTTGACACCCAGAAAGAACAGATGGGAGCTTACCCTAATGTGTAGTCACAAATTGAGCAGTAAAGTACATTTTAAGAAGGCAGAGGGAGTATTTCATCTGCTTTTTCCACCTTTTTTTCTTCTTTTCTCTTTACCCATCCTAGGCCCCTCTCTCCTATTATCATGCCTCCTTTCATTTCTCCTCTCTCGGGTACTCTGCCACCCCCCCCCCCCCCAAATCCCTATCCCAACCCTTCAGCACTCCTCAACCTTCCTACTCTCCTGCTGCCATCCCAAGCTTGACTCCCTCTTAGATAAGCCTACAGCTTCTCTCTGTGCCTCTCTTGGCATCCTCCGAAGGACTCATCGAGGCACTCATCGCTGCCTCCTTATGAGCAGCAATCCCAACTGCCCCGTCCTACTCTCTCACCGACCTTCCCGCCCAGCACGCCCACTGGGGGCCAATCTTGCCGATCTCCTTCCCGTCCCAATCACCCGTCCCAGCACTGACCCTGTGGACTCCGCCAGCGGAACAGCTATCACCGCCCCTCTCCACATCTCCCTCCAGAATGTCCATTCACTCGTCAACAAGGCACTTGCCATCCATGAGCTTAATGTGGATGACTGCAGCAACATCATGTCCTTGATGGAAACCTTGCTTACGGGTGATGACATCTTTCCCCTTAATGAAGCCTCCCTGCCTGGCTATATCTTCCACCATTTGCTCCGTCCAGATCGCTGCAGTGGCGGTGTGGCCTTAATCACCAAATCACACCTTGGTCTGTCCCCCTATACCTCTGGCACCTTCTCCTCCTTTGAACATCTCACCTTGTTCCAACCCTCTCACCTCTCCTTTAAAATCCTCGTTCTCTATCGCCCACCCAAGTACCACGCCAACTTTCTCACCAAGATATCTTCACTGCTTTCCTCCCTCAGCCTCTGCACCGAGCAACTTCTCATCCTCGGTGATTTCAACCTCCATCTCAACTCATCATGCCCTCTCTCCTCTGAGTTCACTGCCCTCCTATCTTCCCTTAATCTCTCCGTCCATATCAACTCCCCCATCCATATTCACGGCCATCCCCTCGACCTTGCCATCTCACCTGGCCTCTCTACTCCCATCGTGTCAATCACAGATAAGGCCTTCTCTGATCGCTTCCTTGTATCCCTCTCCACCCACACCCCTCTTCCCCTTCGCAACCCCACTTCCTTCTGTGTCCGCTGCTCAAAAAACTCTCCCCCAAGTCACTTACAACGGCACTTTCAAATTCCCAACAGACTAGCGTTTGGCCCTCCATTCACCACAACATTTCTATAGCTACCGATCTGCTCAATCACACCCTCAACTCCACCTTTGATGCCCTTGTCCCCATTAAAACCGTTACTCTCTCTCACCTGTCGTTCCCCCGGTACAGCGCACATCTCCACTCCCTTAAGTCCAAGTGATGGAGACTTGAACATTTATGGTGGACAACTGGTTTAGCCATTCACCACAAGATCTGGCTGGGCCACATAAAGCACCATCAGGTCCTGCTGACCTCTGCCAAAACTGCTCACTATTCCCGGCTTCTCTTCATCAAAAGCAAAATACTGCGGATGCTAGAAATCTGAAATAAAAACAGAAAATGCTGGAAGTACTCAGCAGGTCAGGCAGCATCTGTGGAGAAAGAAACAGAGTTAATGTTTCAGGTCGATGACCCTTCGTCAGAACTGGAAAAAGTTGAAGAGAACCCCTGCTCCCCTTTTTTTCGGAAACAAGTGCTGGTAATGGTTCTGATGTTGCCATTTACAGCTCCTCTAGGCCCATCTCTTGTTTCTTTACTTGTCCCATTACCACCCTCCCTGCCCCACACCATCATCCCTTTTGTCATTTAATCACTCCTGCCCTCCACCCTAGCCCTCTACACTATCAGAGACCTTTCCTTTTGTTCTTTCCTCCCCTCCCCTTCCTCCCCCCCTTTCCCTGGCTCTGTATTTGCTTAAAAACTGTTTAACCTTCAACTTTTTCCAGTTCTGACGAAGGGTCATCGACCTGAAACGTTAACTCTGTTTCTTTCTCCGCAGATGCTGCCTGACTTGCTGAGTACTTCCAGCATTTTCTGTTTTTACCCCTGCTTCTCTTCACCATTACAAACCATCTTCTTAAACCCCTCTCCCCTGCCTTCTCCACCCTCATCTCCAACATCAATTGTGAGCAACTCATGGACTTCTTTGTCACTAAGATTGAGACCATCTGTTGAGCTGCCTCTGCTGCTTCTCTCCCTTCCCCTAGCCCACCAAGCTAAACTTCTCCTAAGGTGCATCTTTCTCTAGTTTCTCTCTTATCTCCCCTCATGTCCTCTCTGAGCTCATCTTGTCCATGAGACCCACCTCCTGCTCCCTTGGCCCTATTCCCACCAAACTGCTGACTACCCAACTTCTCTTCCTGGCCCCGATGTTAGCTGATATTGTTAATGGCTCCCTCTCCTCAGGTACTGTCCCCCTTGGCGACATCATTCGAAAACACAACATCAGGTTCCACAGGCATGCTGATGACACCCAGCTCTACCTCTCCACCACCTCTCTCGACCCCTCCACTGTCTCTCATTTGTCACACTGCTTGTCCGACATCCAGTACTGGATGAGCAGAAATTTCCTCCAACTAAATATTGGAAAGGCCGAAGCCATTGTTTTCAGTCCCCACCACAAACTCCGTTCCCTAACCACAGACTCCATTCCTCTCCCTGACTACTGTCTGTGGCTGAACCAGACCGCTTGCAACCTTGGCGTCCTATTTGACCCTGAGATGAGCTTCTGACCACACATCACCAAGACCACCTACTTCCATCTTCGTAATATCGCCTGTCTCCACTCCTGCCTCAGCTCATCTGCTGCTGAAACCCTCATGCATGCCTTTGTTACCTCTAGACTTGACTATTCTAATGTTCTCCTGGCCGGCCTCCCATCTTCCACCCTCCGTAAACTTGAGCTCGTCCAAAACTCCGCTGCCTGTATCCTAACTCGTACCAATTCCCGTTCACCCCAGTGCTCCCGGTCCAGCAACGCCTCGATTTTAAAATTCTCATCCTTGTTTTCAAATTCCTCCATGGCCTCGCCCCTCCCTATCCCTGTAACCTCCTCTAGCCCTACAACCCTCCGAGATCTCAGCGATCCTCCAATTCTGGCCTCTTGCGCATCCCCGATTTTAATCTCTCCACTATCAGCAGCCGTGCCTTCAGCTGCCTCAACGCTAAGCTTTGGAATTCCCTCCCTAAACCCCTCCACCCCTACCTCTCCCTCCTCCTTTAGGAGGCTTCTCAAAACCTACCTCTTTGACCAAGCTGTTGGTCACCTGTCCTAATATCTCCTCATGTGGCTCTGTGTCAAATTTGTTTGATAACACTCCTGTGAAGTGCTTTGGGACGTTTGACTATGTTAAAGGCGCTATATAAATGCAAGTTGTTGTTGTTCTGTTTAGTGAATTTTTTTTCATCAAAGTGAAGGATGTTCGTGCTGGACAATAAACAACTTTCTATTTCATGCGTGGGCATCATACACTACTGGGTCAGGCTAAAAGCAACACTCCCTCTACTCACCTCCAATTACATGCCTGAGCCCCAATTTCAGAAAAGCACAACTTACTTCACCATTAGGGCATGGAGATTTCCCATATTAGACATTGGACTTTCCGTTATTGTAGAATTGTGACAGATCTTTGGTGCGGCAGGCCTCTGTGCAGCCAGTCAAAGATAAAAAACAAATCAAACATTTTTTAAGATCATGCCACACCCTGTGCAATTGATTGCCTGATGCTCAACTGTACAAGCTACCAGATTTTAAGTTTTAAATATCCCCCTACGACCAGGGACAAACAGATATTCCTGGCGTACAGCAATGTTAAGGACCAAATGGCGGAAAACACATTGGATGACATATTTCTGTCATTTGAATATCACTATACTATGCCTGCCTTGCATATCACTTGTCACTTCCAGTGGACAATTAAAACAATATAAAAATGGGCAGGAACGCAGCAGACCACATCCATGACACACACACCCCGCCCCCACCGTCACCTTCCCCCCAAAAGTCCTGCTGAAAAATCAGAAGAGAATGGAAAATTCACCCTAGGTATCCTGTATCCTCACCGAGTTAGACTGCTACGCAAGCAGGGACCAAGGTTGAGACTGTCTAAACTCATCTCATGTAGAATTCTTAGAGCTAAAAGAAAGAGGGGTCTTGCATTTCATCAGTTTGGGCTGAATTCAGACGCAGGTCCCGGCAGAAAGGCCATCGTCTAATCTATTGTATCACCCAGTCTTGTTTGTATTTTTCTTCTAGTTCTCTTCAATTTTTTAATTAATACATTTTTCAGAAAGTGAGATTTTATGCATGTGAGCCCCAAAAGTCATGGGTGGAACAGCGCGCCTCTTGTTAATGTGATGGGGCAGGTCTTCCACCTGCTGACTGGCCCCAACACTGACCCTGTCCGAAATCCGGGCTCAGTGAATTTAGATATTTTGGGCAGTGGCTGCATGGAAACGAACATTAAAAATAAAAATGCTGGGTCCCACGTCTGCCAGGATTTAGTCCTTGGCAAACACTGCACACCTGCTCCATGAGGCAGAATCTAGAATGCCTGACATCATGCCATCAGGCCCACCTCGTTCAGTGTCATCACCACAGAATGAGGGTAAGTTCAAGAAGCAATTGCTCCCAAACCTCCCCCCGTTCCACCCCCCGCCCCCCGTCCTCTGTCCCCCCCACCCCCCCCTCCTCACTTCCTCTGATGAAATTTTGAAATGGGGCAGAAAAGTCCGATGATCCATTGGTATCGAGTTATGCCCCAAATTCCTCCCCTATGCCCTTGACTTTTGCACTACAAATGCAGCAGAATGTGGCAGCTCATTGGGCCAAGTAGCTTACAGAGAACGTCTTTGTTTGATTAAGATTCAAAATAATGGTTGTCAGAAATAGCAGCCTTGGATACAATGGCCCAGAATTTACTTGTCATTTCCAGCACATCATTCATGCTAGAATGGTGTTTCGACTTTGTGAGGCCTGTAAATTGGAGCAGGTCCTGTTTACACCAGGTTTCCACCCCTAAATGGCTGCACCACCTTTTCCAGTCAGGTTTGGACCTTCTGTTAATGTTGCAGGGGGAACATTGTAAGACATGCTAATGAGAGGGAACAGCGTAGGAGTGCCCAAAACCGGTGATTTTGGCTCCCGATGTACCAAAGGTAGTTCACAAATAAAATAAAGGAGGTGTACTTGTTGCCACCATCAGCTGATACTAGTTTAAGTGCTTCTACTTTGTTGTCAGCAGCCTGAAGAAACTTTAAATAGCAATTTCTGGAGTTAAAAGAGACTTTTTGGAGAGGGTTCTTTTTGCTTTACTGCTTGATAGAGCTGGTCTTGCCTCTGATAGCCTGAGGGTCTGTATAGCCGTTGGGAAATTTTCCTCCCCTGCCCAAAGTAAGAGATTCTGAGTAAGCAGAATGGGTTTCCCAATGGGGATTTCCTTGTTCATTATTTTATGGGAGGGGGAGGAGAGTGAGGCAGCACCTGAGGAAGATGCACCCCACAAGAAAGTACCCCCACCCCCAAAGAATTTACAGGTCATGCAGATCCTATGAAGACCTCAATGAGAAGAGTGCAGTTCACCAAAGAAACTACAGGCGAGCTATGTCAGCTTCTACATGAAGACTCACAGCCAAGATTATCTGCATGAACAGCTCTGCCTGAGAGCATTTTCTGGAGACCCTGGGGAATTCATCCAATTTGATGGGACAGCAAGGCAGCAGCATGATAGGGCCATACAGTTTTATTTCATTGCTGCGTTCCTCAATGTGCAGGGTACAGTAGATAGTAAGCACATAGCATTGCGAGCTCTGATAGTAACCCCCCCACACAAATTTCTGAATAGAAGGGGCTTCCACTCACTGAATGTACAGATTGTGTGTCTCCAGATGTAAACAATTTTCCATGTCAATGTCGAATTTGATGGAAGTTGTCACAATCCCTATGTCCTCACTGATCTGTTTAAGGAAGATAGTTAAGAAACCAAGTGGCTTACGGGTAACAAAGCATACCCCTTGCTACCATGGATAATAACCACTCTATGAGTTGCAAGAATGGCAACTGAGGAGTGCTACAACAAAGCATATGCCTCTGCTAGAAGTATAAGGGTCTTAAAGGGGTGCTGGATAGATAGAGGAGTTCTAAAATTTGCTCCCATCATGTATCCCACATAATGGTAACTTTGCAAGCCAAAAAGGCTTGGACATAGAGATTGTAAGAGCGGTGTTTCCAGCTACTTTGGAGGCAGAGCACCATGAAGTGTTTTGCAAAGGGCATCTAAATGCAAATAATCAGTTAAGTATTCCTGAACCTTGAGAAGGAGGACCTGTGCAGCAAGTCACTTTCAATGGTAAACAGTTTGTTGCTGCCCATGGTACCCAAGAAAGAGAAGGGACTATTGCCACTTTGTTACCTTGCTTACATTTGTCAGGTCATTGAATTTTTTGCGGCACTGGTCTGCAGTCCTGGGGGTGAGAGAGGTAGCATTCAATGTCATTGCCACGTCTCTTTACATTGTTCTGAGTCCTCCTTCTCACTTCCCCAACATTTTTCTGAGGTTTCTTCATATGTGCACCCAGCAGTCTTTGTCTCCTTTGCTGCATTTCATCCAGGAGTGTCTGAAACTCATTGTTTTACGCTCATGTCTCTTCTAAATTGCTTGTTCCCTTCTTTAGGTCCTTCTGTCTGTTCCCCCAGTTGAAGACATTGTTTTAAACTATCATGAAGTCTCAGAAGAGCCGTTTATTACCACTAACTGAGATTAAATTCACCTTTGAATAAGATTCATCACTCACCTGCTACTCCCCCAGCCTGCTACTGAAATCTCCAAGTCATTACTGATTTTAAAGCCCACACCTAAAGTTTCCACCCCCTGCGCAATATTCTCATGGGAATTGCACGGACTCAATGCCAGTCGGTATTTAAATGGGCTGACCCTAAATTTATGGCAGGGTCAACACTGGAGAGGATTGGCAGGCAGAAGTCCTTATTGGGAGCGCTTTTTGGAATTTCAGAGCCAGTTTATTTATTTACATCCCTCCTACTCCTCTGAAAACCCTCCAACCCTAGTGGTTTCTGAGAACCCTGTACATTTCTAGTTTCATTTTAACCCAGTATATTTACACTTTAGACACCAACCCATATTATCACCCTGCATCCATACTCTGGCTTTTGTGTCTTGCTGCATCTAGTGTGAAAAGATTAATTAGAATTGACATTCTTCTACGTGGTGTCTTAAATGTTATCATTGAATTCTTTTATCTCTTTAACAGGTCATTGTATCTGTAAGATGGAAAACACAAGGAGATACTCGTTCATATGGAAAACAAAATACATTATTTTGTTTGTCTTCATTTTTCTGTTTGTGCAAGGAGGTAAGATATATTACTGCTTCTTATTCTATTTGAATATTTGGTTGCAAGTTTTCAACTTTTTTTTATTTGTTGCAACTGATTGAATGACCTCTGCTTTTTATATTCAATCCTCCTCGGTCTAAGCCCCAAGAAAACAACATGCTTTCTTAACTTTCCCACATAACAACAGTGACTGCACTTTGAAAGTAATCCACTGGCTGTAAAGCCCTTTGGAACGTCCTGAGGCTATGAAAGTTCTATATAAATGCAAGTTACTTCTTAAATGCCTTTTCTTAATCTGTCTACACACTTTGAAGGATTTATACAGTGAAACCTGTACAACCTTCAATGCATCAAATCCGTTTACAACTTAAAACATAGGACACGTGGGTCAGCACAAGGCGGCAGCGGGTGAAAGAAACGGCTTTTGTGGAATGGGGTGCTCTTTACCCAGCATCCGTAGCAGCAGAGAAACCACTCTATCTCTGGGATTGAATGTTTGCATGGCTCTATCCCAGAGATAGAGTGGTTTCTCTGCCGTTATGGATGCTGGGTAAAGAACTCCCTATTCGACTAAACCCAGGAACTGTACCGGGCAGCATCACATCACACTCCATCAGTATGTCAGGTACTGATGAGCTGCTAACAGCCCCCTCCCCACTCCCCAGCACTTCAAATAATCGCAGCTGCCGGACATGGAGGGAGGGGGTCCTGGACAGGGGTCTGCAGGATATTAACCCCCCCAATTTGTCTGGAGTCTCCCAGACATACCGGCCCTACAGCAGCCGCCTCACCCTCTGCAGGCTGCCAACGTATCAAATCCCAGGATCATGACACCTCTCCCTCAATGGAAAAGGACCCCAGGATGGCAATGAACTGGGAAACCCAACAAACAGAAAATGAACTGAAATCACATCCCGCTGGCAGGGCTCCAGAATTAGGCACGATTCCAGGTGAGGGCAAAGAAAAGAAGGAACTCTGCATGAGATACAGCCAATCTTGGGATATTTGGCTCATCCAGTTTACTGTTTTGACCATTTTGAAAATAAGGACACCTGCAAAAAAAGGACACCTGATGCAAGTCTATTAAGTGTCCCTAATTTACAGGTTTCATTGTACATTTTCACACCTTTTGCTCCTCCAGTGCTTTGAGAAATTTACCATTTAAGGTATATTTCCATTTTTTATTCTTGATCCTCACATTACCTCACATTTTTCTGAATCTGCTGACCCTGCAGCCTATTTACATGCTCCTGCAGTTCATTGTATTCTTCCCAGCAGTTTGCTACTCTTCCCAGTTTGGTATCAGCAACCTTTAATATCCATCTCCTTGGCTTCGAAATTCTGCAAGGATTCTGCTGGCGTCCTGCCATAACTCCTGTAGGAGACTAACAGAACACCCAGGGGAATCCTTGCTACCTTTTAAGAACTTCTGTCTACTTCTTACAAGGCAAATGACAGGCCTGCAATGGAGCCAGGGGCAGGGACTCCCTAAACTGTGAGGTCATGCTCCTCAGGATCCATTGGGACCCGGTGTAGTAAGGCAGCAAGTATGGTGAGTGAGTGGAGGGATACCGGCCTCCATTAGGGTGTATATGGGCCCACCCGTGGGGTCCAGGTCAGATAAGTGAAGAATTTAGATTTTTTATTTGAAAATATTTACCCAGATCAGCCCCTTGCTCAAGGGGCCAAAGGGACCATTGGCTCCGTTGAGGAGGGGATCTTGGTAACTTTGCCCCCGACCCTTCCCATAGACAAGCATGCACCAGAGCTTCTGGCAAGCATACAATTTACAGCACAGAAACAGGTCATTCGGCCCAACTAGTCTATGCCAGTGATTAATCTCCACACAAGTCTCCTTCCACTCTATTTACTTCATCTCACCCTCATCTCATTCTATCAGCATATTCTTCTATTCCTTTCTCTTTCACGTACTTATCTAACTTCCCCTTAAATATATGGGCAGGTGGGTGCCAGAGATGTGCACAAATTGGCAGTGCACCCGCCTGCCTCATACAAAGGAGGTACCCTCACACTGACCCTGCAAACTCTGGTAGGATCAGCACTGGAAAGTGCCATCAGGTGTGACCCCTGCCTGGATCATGGTCCAAGGAACTCCACGGCCTTTATATCTAAGTCAGATCAGTTATATATATGGAGAACAAAAGTGGCCCCAACAGCAATTCCTGGGATAGTCCACTATCTGCCACTTGCCAGTCTGAGAAAGACCAATTACCATAATCCTTTGCTTTTCACCCATCTCTTTCTCCATATCAGCACTTTCTCTTTCATGCCAAAATCTTTAATTTTTTCAATCAATTTCTTATACCGCACTCTACCAAATGCTTTCTGGAAGTCCATATAAACTACATGTACTGCAGTTCCCCATCTGGAAGGACAAGGGCAGCAGGCACATGGGAACAACACCACCTGCACGTTCCCCTCCAAGTCACACACCATCCCGACTTGGAAACATCGCCGTTCCTTCATCGTCACTGGGTCAAAATCCTGGAACTCCCTTCCTAACAGCACTGTGGGAGAACCTTCACCACACGGATTGCAGCGGTTCAAGAAAGCGGCTCACCACCACCTTCTCAAGGGCAATTAGGGATGGGCAATAAATGCTGGCCTCGCCAGCAACGCCCACATTCCATGAATGAATAAAAAAAAAAGTTCCCCATCTATACTTTCGATATTCTCTCAAAAATTATATCAGGTTAGTGAAATGTGACATACCCTTCGTAAATCCATGTTTTTTTTTATTCGTTCACGGGATGTGGGCGTCGCTGGCAAGGCCGGCATTTATTGCCCATTCCTAATTGCCCTTGAGAAGGTGGTGGTGAGCCGCCTTCTTGAACCGCTGCAGTCCGTGTGGTGACGGTTCTCCCACAGTGCTGTTAGGAAGGGAGTTCCAGGATTTTGACCCAGCGACAATGAAGGAACGGCGATATATTTCCAAGTCGGGATGGTGTGTGACTTGGAGGGGAACGTGCAGGTGGTGTTGTTCCCATGCGCCTGCTGCCCTTGTCCTTCTAGGTGGTAGAGGTCGCGGGTTTGGGAGGTGCTGTCGAAGAAGCCTTGGCGAGTTGCTGCAGTGCATCCTGTGGATGGTGCACACTGCAGCCACAGTGCGCCGGTGGTGAAGGGAGTGAATGTTTAGGGTGGTGGATGGGGTGCCAATCAAGCGGGCTGCTTTATCTTGGATGGTGTCGAGCTTCTTGAGTGTTGTTGGAGCTGCACTCATCCAGGCAAGTGGAGAGTATTCCATCACACTCCTGACTTGTGCCTTGTAGATGGTGGAAAGGCTTTGGGGAGTCAGGAGGTGAGTCACTCGCCGCAGAATACCCAGCCTCTGACCTGCTCTCGTAGCCACGGTATTTATATGGCTGGTCCAGTTAAGTTTCTGGTCAATGGTGACCCCCAGGATGTTGATGGTGGGGGATTCGGCGATGGTAATGCTGTTGAATGTCAAGGGGAGGTGGTTAGACTCTCTCTTGTTGGAGATGGTCATTGCCTGGCACTTATCTGGCGCGAATGTTACTTGCCACTTATGAGCCCAAGCCTGGATGTTGTCCAGGTCTTGCTGCATGCAGGCTCGGACTGCTTCATTATCTGAGGGGTTGCGAATGGAACTGAACACTGTGCAGTCATCAGCGAACATCCCCATTTCTGACCTTATGATGGAGGGAAGGTCATTGATGAAGCAGCTGAAGATGGTTGGGCCTAGGACACTGCCCTGAGGAACTCCTGCAGCAATGCCCTGGGGCTGAGATGATTGGCCTCCAACAACCACTACCATCTTCCTTTGTGCTAGGTATGACTCCAGCCACTGGAGAGTTTTCCCCCTGATTCCCATTGACTTCAATTTTACTAGGGCTACTTGGTGCCACACTCGGTCAAATGCTGCCTTGATGTCAAGGGCAGTCACTCTCACCTCACCTCTGGAATTCAGCTCTTTTGTCCATGTTTGGACCAAGGCTGTAATGAGGTCTGGAGCCGAGTGGTCCTGGCGGAACCCAAACTGAGCATCGGTGAGCTGGTTATTGGTGAGTAAGTGCCGCTTGATAGCACTGTCGACGACACCTTCCATCACTTTGCTGATGATTGAGAGTAGACTGATGGGGCGGTAATTGGCCGGATTGGATTTGTCCTGCTTTTTGTGGACAGGACATACCTGAGCAATTTTCCACATTGTCGGGTAGATGCCAGTGTTGTAGCTATACTGGAACTGCTTGGCTAGAGGCGCAGCTAGTTCTGGAGCACAAGCCTTCAGCACTACAGCTGGGATGTTGTCGGGGCCCATAGCCTTTGCTGTATCCAGTGCACTCAGCCGTTTCTTGATATCACGTGGAGTGAATCGAATTGGCCGAAGACTGGCTTCCGTGATGGTGGGGATATCGGGAGGAGGCTGAGATGGATCATCCACTCGGCACTTCTGGCTGAAGATGGTTGCAAACGCTTCAGCCTTGTCTTTTGCACTCACGTGCTGGACTCCGCGATCATTGAGAATGGGGATGTTTGCAGAGCCTCCTCCTCCTCCCCCCGTTAGTTGTTTAATTGTCCACCACCATTCACGACTGGATGTGGCAGGACTGCAGAGCTTTGATCTGATCCGTTGGTTGTGGAATCGCTTCGCTCTGTCTATAGCATGTTGCTTCCGCTGTTTAGCATGCATGTAGTCCTGAGTTGTAGCTTCACCAGGTTGGCACCTCATTTTTCGGTACGCCTGGTGCTGCTCCTGGCATGCTCTTCTACACTCCTCATTGAACCAGGGTTGATCCCCTGGCTTGTTGGTAATGGTAGAGTGAGGAATATGCCGGGCCATGAGGTTACAGATTGTGCTGGAATACAATTCTGCTGCTGCTGATGGCCCACAGCGCCTCATGGATGCCCAGTTTTGAGCTGCTAGATCTGTTCTGAATCTATCCCATTTAGCACGGTGGTAGTGCCACACAACACGTTGGATGGTGTCCTCAGTGCGAAGACGGGATTTCATCTCCACGAGGACTGTGCGGTGGTCACTCCTACCAATACTGTCATGGACAGATGCATTTGCAACAGGTAGATTGGTGAGGACAAGTAAGTTTTTCCCTCGTGTTGGTTCGCTCACCACCTGCCGCAGGCCCAGTCTAGCAGCTATGTCCTTCAGGACTCGGCCAGCGATGGTGCTACCGAGCCACTCTTGGTGATGGACATTGAAGTCTCCCACCCAGAGTACATTTTGTGCCCTTGCTCCCCTCAGTGCTTCCTCCAAGTGGTGTTCAACATGGAGGAGGACTGATTCATCAGCTGAGGGAGGACGGTCGGTGGTAATCAGCAGGAGGTTTCCTTGCCCATGTTTGACCTGATGCCATGAGATTTCATGGGGTCCAGAGTCAATGTTGAGGACTCCCAGGGCCACTCCCTCCTGACTGTATATCACTGTACCGCCACCTCTGGTGGGTCTGTCCTGCCGGTGGGACAGGACATACCCAGGGATGGTGATGGAAGAGTCTGGGACGTTGGCTGAAAGATATGATTCTGTGAGTATGGCTATGTCAGGCTGTTGCTTGACTGGTCTGTGGGACAGCTCTCCCAATTTTGGCACAAGTCCCCAGATGTTAGTAAGGAGGACCTTGCAGGGTTGACTGGGCTTGGTGTTTTGCCGTTGTCGTGTCCGGTGCCTCGTGGTCCGATGCCGGGTGGTCCGTCCGGTTTTATTCTTATTGTGACTTTTCGTAGCGAGATTTTACAACTGAGTGGCTTGCTAGGCCATTTCAGAGGGCAATTAAGAATCAACCACATTGCTGTGGGTCTGGAGTCACATGTAGGCCAGACCGGGTAAGGGCAGCAGGCTTCCTTCCCTAAAGGACAGTAGTTTTTTACGACAATCCGGTAGTTTCATGGCCATCATTACTGATACCAGTATTTTAATTCCAGATTTTTATTTAATTAATTGAATTTAATTAATTAATTGAATTTAAATTCGCCAGCTGCCGCGGCGGGATTTGAACTCATGACTCTGGATTTTAGTCCAGGCCTCTGGATTACTAGCCCAGTAACATAACCACTATGCTACCGTACCCTGTTGACCAGTTCTCATCTGCCTCTCCTTTGCTAAAGGTTCATTTATTCAACCCAATACTGGTGACATCTGTTAGTCAGTTGTCTGTACACTGCTGCAACAAGCAGGTCACTGGAGCTTGGTTTGCCAGGGGCCACACATTTGTCACTTTCTCAGTGAAGGGGGGGGGTGGGGGAAACAACTGGAGAGGGCCCAGCATTTATATGAAGTGGCACCCATGTTGTCATCCAGATGTCCAACAACCCTGTGGTGTATGAGGACAGAAAAGAATTTCATGCGAGCAGTCCTAGGAGCCATATAATGAGTTAGTAAGAAAACAAGCCAGAGTTGTGTGAGTAGTCGGAAGCTACCATGTTGGAGATGCATCTTCAAATATTTTGGAGATTTAAGAAGTGAGAGGTGGTTTGCAGACTGCATTGCAAATGTTGCAGTATACTGTGAGGGGTGGGGGGGGGGGAGTATTTCGTGTATTCTTAATATCCCATTGCTTTTAACGGGCACCTGTTAGTGTTCCTTACCTTGGCACTCTTCCTCAGTCTGGAGAACATAAGAACATAAGAAATAGGAGCAGGAGTCGGCCATACGGTCCTCTCGAGCCTGCTCCACCATTCAATCAGATCATGGCTGATCTTCTCCCTCAACTCCACTTTCCCACCCGATCCCCATATCCCTTGATTCCCTTTACTCATTTGCTCCCATGAGTGATGCACTGAGGAGACAGCATTCACATGATTGGCAGCCTCTTTCCAGGCTTGCTGAACACTGGCTCTGTTTGGAGGATTTCCCGCTGCTCCAAAAGAAGTCCATTTTCCCACGGGCCACCTCCTCCAACAAAGCCTTCAGGCTTTCTTTACCGAAGGGAACTCCTTGAGCCATGTTATCCATTTACAGTCTCTGACAAAAACTGTAGCCTCCCTCTAAGAGTGCAGCAGCCCTTTAGGAATTGCTGCTGTCCCAATTCCGCACCATGCAGCAAAGTTGGCTCGATCCACACGGGAAAAAATCTACCAGGAGATTATGTAAATTAGGCATCCCCATGGAATCTGGTGCAATGGCCCTCAATACAACCAGTGTGGCTTCTCCTGGGAGCACCAGGAGTGCAAGGTATTTTTAATCTGACTGTGGAATAGGCCCTTTGCTCACTAGTATTTTCCCGCTACTGAAGTAAGGCTAACCAGTTAATAGTTGCCTGGCTTAGCCGTTCCCTGTTTTCGAATCGAAGTGTAATCCTCCAGTCTTTCCTCACAAACCTCCTTCAGTATTGTGGGGTACAGATCATCGAGGCCTGGACTCATCAATTTTTAGTCACCTCAGCCCCATTAAGAGCCATTACATTATTAATGCATGCCCAATATGCCTGGGGGATGCTCAGTTCACAAGTACAAAGGAGAGGAACAGGGGGTGGAGACCTGTGATATTAAGTTGTTTCACTGGGATTTCTGGGGCTTTCCCTGAGGAGGGGCGAGGCAGAATGCTTGTTCCTCCAGCAGGTACAAGCAAAGGAACACACATAGCTATATTTTCCAGCCCCAATACCAATACTTTTAATGGCCTTAAGTCCCATGGCAGTCTCTCTCCAGTTGAAAAGGGGCAGGTAGCAAAGATCAGAGGACCCAGTAATCTTCAGAGACAACAGGATACTGATTAATACAGGAGGCCTCCTACCTGCTGTTTTTGGACAGCAGCCAGAAAGCCCCAACACTGATGTCAATTAATGCTGATTAGGTTTGCAGCCACCGTTGCTTTTTCAGGCAGTAACGGGAAAGATTGCAACTAGAGTCAGCTGGGACTGCATTAATGACCTGAACCCAGAAATACAGGCAGGTTCAGGTCAGATCAGGTGGAGTGCAACTAGTGGCTCCCCTTCAACTTCCTAATCCACAAGCTTTTAAAGATTTCCTTCATTCTTCTCTCTAGATGCTTGAAACACAGTATTCATTAAATAAATCAACCATTTTCTTTTCTACTATATTAATTTCAGCATGCTCATTTTTGACGATTCTCTTTTTCCCAATTTATCTGTAAAAACCTTTACCAGTGCCCTGGGCAGTCGAACACCGTTGGACCTTTTAGCCTTCGTTTCAAACCTCCCATCAGTTTCGTTACTGTGATTCTGAAACTATCGGGGCAGAAATCGCTCCCAAAATAACGGAGGAGCTCAACAGCGCTCTCCGTTGTTAGCGGCGAAAAGGAGGAGCAAGTTCCCGGGTCCGCACATGCGCAGTGAGACGCGGAAATCCGGAGCTTGCTCCTTGTGGTTCGCCGGCGATATGACAGCTTCGAATTAAAGGGACATCGCACGCTGCAATCAGGGAAATCATTGAAAAAGAGCAAACTTGCTTATCTACACAGCTGGAAAGTAACCAATTACGTCACCAAACAGGTACACTTAAAAATACAGGCCTAAATTAAGTTTTAACAGCGCGGTAAGTCTCAATGACTGCCAAACAACTAAAAATTAACTTTTAAAAATGTGGAATCTCATATTACTCCTTATTTTAATAGTTTTTGGTCATTAAAAGGTTTTTTTAAATTGAAGAATTACACTTTTTTTACCTTTCTCTTCTGTCTCTTTTATTTAATTCAATTATTTGTTTGGCTTTTCATAAAAAATATTTTAAATTTTAATTTACAATTACATACCGAATACTAACTTTCAATGAATGAAGTCTGTTTGCCTGTTTGAGCAATGCAGCCTGAATCTGTGGGCATGACTTCTCTTCCTGACAGATTCTGTGGGCGTGTCTTCTCTTCTCACAGACTGTTCCAGCCGTGGGAACTCACGCTGCTCAGAGGCTGGGTTGATAGCACACAATTTTTTTAAAGTTCACATTCAAGCAATTCGACAGCCCAGAGCCCGCAGTGAGTTATTTTGTTAATTTAATTCATAGGAGCGGCGGTGACCGTTGCCTTGTCGCTCCTGATTTCTGGCTCAATATCTCCTTTACGAATAAATTTATCTAGTCCTTGTTTAAAACTGGCCTTTTAGCAATCTATTCCACTATTTGATCAGGCTCTTACTAAAACAATGTTGCCTAAATTTACTATTTTCTTTTGATACCATTAACCTTTAACTGTGTCCCCAGTTTCCAAATCTGCATCTGACAGAAGAACTCTCTTAACCTCTATCAAGTGCTCCCTCATCCTTTTGTTTTCTAGAAAATCCCATGGTAGCTCAGGGCAAGGAGACCCAAGGTTTCCTTATGGGGTCCAGAGGAGCAATCCTGCTCCTCCTGGCCCACAAGAATTTTTTTTTTTAAATCATGGAATCATAGAATGGTTACAGCACAGAAGGAGGCCATTCAGCCCGTCGAGCCCATGCCGGCTCTCTGCAAGAACAATCCAGCTAATCCCTCTCCCCTGCCCTTTCTCCGTAGCCCTGCAAATTTTTTCCCTTCAAGTACTTATCCAATTCTCTTTTGAAAGCCACGATTGAATCTGCCTCCACGACCCTTTCAGGCAATGCATTCCAGATCATAACCACTCACTGCGTAAAAAATTTTATCCTCATGTCACCTTTGGTTCTTTTGCCAATCACCTTAAATCTATATCCTCTGGTTCTTGACTCTTCCGCCAATGGGAACAGTTTCTCTCTATCTACTCTGTCTAGACCCCTCATAATTTTGAACACCTGTATCAAATCTCTCCTCAACCTTCTCTGCTCTAAGGAGAACAACCCCAGCTTCTCCAGGCTATCCATGTAACTAAAGTCCCTCATCCCTGGAACCATGCTAGTAAATCTTTTCTGCACCCTCTCTAAGGCTTTCACATCTTCCTAAAGTGCAGTGTTCAGAACTGGACACAATACTCCAGTTGTGGCCGAATCAGTGTTTTATAAAGGGTCTTCATAACCTCCTTGCTCTTGTACTCTATGCCTCTATTTATAAAGCCCAGGATCCCGTATGCTTTTTTAACCGCTTTCTCAACCTGCCCTGCCACCTTCAGCGACCTGTGCACATATACCCCCAGATCTCTCTGTTCCTGCACCCCCTTTAAAATTGTACCCTTTAGTTTATATCGCCTCTCCTTGTTCTTCCTATTAAAATGTATCACTTCGCACTTCTCTACGTTAAATTTCATCTGCCACGTGTCCACGCATTCCCCCAGCCTGTCTATGTCCTCTTGAAGTCTATCACTATCCTCCTCACTGTTCACTACACTTCCAAATTTTATGTCATCTGCAAATTTTGAAATTGTGCCCTGTACACCCAAGTCCAAGTCATTAATATATATCAAGAAAAGCAGTGGTCCTAGTACCGATCCCTGGGGAACACCACTGTACACCTCCCTCCAGTCCGAAAAACAACTGTTCACCACTACTCTCTGTTTCCTGTCACTTAGCCAATTTCGTATCCATGCTGCCACTGCCCCTTTTATTCCATGGGCTTCAATTTTGCTGACAAGCCCATTATGTGCCACTTTATCAAACACCTTTTGGAAGTCCATATACACATCAACCGCATTGCCCTCATCGACCCTCTCTGTTACCTCATCAAAAAACTCAATCAAGTTAGTTAAACACGATTTGTCTTTAACAAATCCGTGCTGGCTTTCCCTAATCAATCCACACTTGTCCAAGTGACTGTTAATTCTGTCCCGGATTATTGTTGCTAAAAGTTTCCCCACCACCGAGGTTAAACTGACTGGCCTATAGCTGCTGGGTTTATCCTTAAACCTTTTTTGAACAACTGTGTAACATTTGCAATTCTCCAGTCATCTGGCACGGCCCCCGTATCTACGGATGTTTGGAAGATTATGGCCAGTACCTCCACAATTTCCCTCAGCAACCTAGGATGCATCCCACCTGGACCGGGTGACTTATCTACTTTAAGTACAGCCAACCTTTCTAGTACCACCGCTTCATCAATTTTTACCCCATCCAGTATCTCAACTCCGTCCTCTTTTACTGTGACTTTGGCAGCATCTTCTTCTTTGGTAAAAACAGATGCAAAGAATTCATCTAGTACCTCAGCCATGCCCTCTGCCTCCATGAGTAAGTCTCCTTTACAGTTCCTAATCGGCCCCACCCCTCCTCTTACTACCTGTTTACTATTTATATGCCGAGAGAAGACTTTTAGATTCCCTTTTCTGTTAGCCGCCATTCTATTCTCATATTCTCACTTTGCCCTTCTTATTTCCTTTATCACTTCCCCTCTGAACTTTCTATCTTCAGCCTGGTTCTCACATGTGTTATCAATCCGACATCTGTCGGATTATCTGCTTCATCTTACTCTCTATCTCTTTCGTCATCCAGGGAGCTCTGGCTTTCTGGCTCCAATCTGCATAATTAGAGGGGACCCTTTTACATGAGGATGAGGTCTTTAAACAAAATTACGTACTTATTAGTCACACCCTCAGCTATACACCTTTAGCTTTCTTAACCACCAGTGAACAGCTGTGAACTGTCAGTTTTCACAACCTATCCACCCTAATCCACAAGTCCCTTCCCTGCACTGTAACCTCAACCATGATGCCATTCAATATAACTTTCTCGTTTCATCAACATGATCTCATAGCTTTATACTTCTCTGTGTTGAACTCCACCTCTCTGCCATTGACCCAGCCTTTCCAGATCTCTTTGGATTTTTGCACAATGATTAGCATCATTGGCCACTGCATCCAACTTGGTGTCATCTGAAATTTACTCACCTTGGAAATATTCTGTCTTCTGAGTCATTTATAGAAATTCAAAATAGCAGCAGCACCAACAGTGACCCCTGTGGGATTCCACTGGCAACTTGTTTCTACTCTGACATCTCCCCAACATTTATGATTGTTTCTTTTTATCACTACAGGTATATCACATTCTGAAAGTGATAAAGGAAAGCAGAAAAAGAAAAGTGAGTGACCTATTTTTCATAAGTCATTTGCAATCTCTACTCTATTACCTTATTAATTAGGTCAAAAAACAGCCTGTGTGCCATCCCCATTTAGCTTGGATCATTCCCCTCTTCTAAGCCAGTTGAAAGGCAATCAATGGGATGGACACCAGACATCTTGAAGCAATTGCACATTGTGCCATGACACAGAGGGAAGTCAAGCCTGGAATTAACGTGGAGCTGTTTCTGTTTGTCTGCATACTTGCATCATAATGCAAGTTGGTGCTAATACTGCCAGAAGCAAGACATGTTTGGCTGAATGATGATAATTTTCTCATACCTTTTGCCTTCTGCAGTTCAGCAGCACTGTGAGAAACAGAAAGCCACAGCCTTTTATGTATATTGAATCACATAGAATTACATAAAATGTACAGCACAGAAACAGGCCATTCGGCCCAACTGGTACATGCCGGTGTTTATGCTCGACACGAGCCTCCTCCCACCCATCTTTGTCTAACCCTATCAGCATAACCTCCTCTTCCTTTCTCCCTCATGTGTTTATCTAGCTTTCCCTTAAATACATCTGTGTTATTTGCCTCAACTGCTCCATGTGGTAGCAGGTTCTACATTCTAACCACTCTCTGGGTAAAAAGGTTACTCCCGAATTCCCTATTGGATTTATTGGTGACTATCTTATATTTATGGTCCCTAATTTTGGACTCCCCCACAAGGGTAACATTTTCTCTACGTCTACTGTAACAAACCCTTTCATATTCTTAAAGACCTCTATCAGGTTACCCCTCTGTCTTCTCTTTTCTAGAGAAAAGAGACCCAGCATGTTCAGTCTTTCCTGATAGGCATAACCTCTTATTCTGGTATCATCCTTGTAAATCTTTTTTGCACCTTCTTCAGTGTGTCTATACCCTTTTATAATATGAAGACCAGAAATGTGCATAGTATTCTAAGTGTGGTCTAAGTGTGGACTAACCAAGTTTTTATATAGGTTTAATGTAATTTCTCTGCTTTTCAATTATGTCCCTCTAGAAATGAACCCCAGTGCTTTATTTGCTTTTTCATGGCCTTATTGAGCTGTGCCACTACTTTTAGTGATTGTGTATCTGTACCCCTGGATCCCTTTGCTTCTCTACCACATTTAGACTCTTATTTTCCAAGCAGTATGTGGCTTCCTTATTCTTCCTACCAAAATGCACCACCTCACACTTATCTATATTGAAATTCATTTGCCAATTACAGGCCCATTCTGTAAGTTTATTAATGTCTTCTTGTAATTTGTCGCAGTCTTCCTCAGTATTGACTATAGGTCCCAGCAATAAATTTTTTAAAAATATAACTGAAATAAAAAAAGCAAATGCTGTCAATACACAACAGGTGAATGAGCACCTGAAATTAGAAAATATTGGTTAACATTATAGCTAGTGACCCCTCATGAGAACCAAAAAAGGGAGGGCCTGTCCAAAACAAAGGTTTATTTCCAATTTCCAACATTTACAGCTGTTTCTTTTTATCTCTACAGGTGACAATGGATGCCCCAATAAATGTAAATGGCAGAATTGTAAAGTTTGCTCATCTAATTTTAAAAGTCCTCCTCACTAACATCTGGGGACTTGTGCCAAAATTGGGAAAGCTGTTCCACAGACTAGTCAAGCAACAGCCTGACATAGCCATACTCACAGAATCATACCTTTCAGCCAACATCCCAGACTCTTCCATCACCATCCCTGGGTATGTCCTGTCCCACTGGCAGGACAGACCCACCAGAGGTGGCGGTACAGTGATATACAGTCAGGAGGGAGTGGCCCTGGGAGTCCTCAACATTGACTCCAGACCCCATGAAATCTCATGGCATCAGGACAAACATGGGCAAGGAAACCTCCTGCTGATTACGGCCTACCGTCCTCCCTCAGCTGATGAATCAATCCTCCTCCATGTTGAGCACCACTTGGAGGAATTACTGAGGGTAGCAAGGGCACAGAATGTACTCTGGGTGGGGGACTTCAATGTCTATCACCAAGAGTGGCTCAGTAGCACCACTACTGACTGAGCTGGCTGAGTCCTGAAGGACATAGCTGCCAGACTGTGCCTGCGGTAGTTGGTGAGCGAACCAACTCGAGGGAAAAACCTACTTGACCACGTCCTCACCAATTTACCTGTCGCAGATGCATCTGTCCATGACAGTATTGGTAGGAGTGACCACCGCACAGTCCTTGTGGAGACGAAATCCCGTCTACACACTGAGGACACCATCCAACGTGTTGTGTGGCACTACCACCGTGCTAAATGGGATAGATTAGGAACAGATCTAGCAGCTAAAAACTGGGCGTCCATGAGGCACTGTGGGCCATCAGCAGCAGCAGAATTGTATTGCAGCACAATCAGGAACCTCATTGCCCGGCATATTCCTCACTCTACCATTACCAACAAGCCAGGGGATCAACCCTGGTTCAATGAGGAGTGTAGAAGAGCATGCCAGGAGCAGCACCAGGCGTACCTAAAAATGAGGTGCTCACCTGGTAAAGCTACAACACAGGACTACATGCATGCTAAACAGCAGAAGCAACGTGGTATAAAGAGAGCTAAGCGATTCCAGAACCAACGGATCAGATCAAAGTTTTGCAGTCCTGCCACATCCAGTCGTGAATGGTGGTGGACAATTAAACAACTAACGGGAGGAGAAGGCTCTGTGAATATCCCCATCCTCAATGATGGCAGAGTCCTGCACAGTATTCTAAGTGTGGTCTAACTGTGGACTAACCAAGTTTTTATATAAGTTTCACATAACTTCTCTGCTTTTCAATTCTGTCCCTCTAGAAATGAACCCCTGTGCATTGTTTGCTTTTTCATGGCCTTATTGACCTGTGCCACTACTTTTAGTGATTTGTGTATCTGTACCCCTAGATCCCTTTGCTCCTCTACCCCATTTAGACTCTTATTTTCCAAGGAGTATGTGGCTTCCTTATTCTTCCTACCAAGATACACCACCTCACATTTATCTATATTGAAATTCATTTGCCAATTACATGCCCACTCTGCAAGTTTATTGATGTCTTCTTGTAATTTGTCGCAGTCTTCCTCAGTATTGACTATAGGTCCCACCAATAAATTTTTTGGAATATAACTGAAATAAAAAAAGCAAATGCTGTCAATACACAACAGGTGAATGAGCACCTGAAATTAGAAAATATTGGTTAACATTATAGCTAGTGACCCCTCATGAGAACCAAAAAAGGGAGCGCCTGACAAAACAAAGGTTTATTTCCAATTTCCAACATTTACAGCTGTTTCTTTTTATCTCTACAGGTGACAATGGATGCCCTGATAAATGTAAACAGCAGAATTGTAAAGGTTGGTGATCTAATTTTAAAAGTCCTCCTCACTAACATCTGGGGATTTGTGCCAAAATTGGGAAAGCTGTCCCACAGACTAGTCAAGCAACAGCCTGACATAGCCATACTCACAGAATCATACCTTTCAGCCAACATCCCAGACTCTTCCATCACCATCCCTGGGCATGTCCTGTCCCACCGGCAGGACAGACCCTCCAGAGGTGGCGGTACAGTGATATACAGTCAGGAGGGAGTCCTCAACATTGACTCCAGACCCCATGAAATCTCATGGCATCAGGACAAACATGGGCAAGGAAACCTCCTGCTGATTACCACCAACCGCCCTCCCTCAGCTGATGAATCTGTCCTCCTCCATGTTGAGCACTGCTTGGAGGAATTACTGAGGGTAGCAAGGGCACAGAATGTACTCTGGGTGGGGGACTTCAATGTCCATCACCAAGAGTGGCTCAGTAGCACCACTACTGACTGAGCTGGCTGAGTCCTGAAGGACAAAGCTGCGGGAGGTGGTGAGCGAACCAACTCGAGGGAGAAACCTACTTGACCACGTCCTCACCAATTTACCTGTCGCAGATGCATCTGTCCATGACAGTATTGGTAGGAGTGACCACCACACAGTCCTTGTGGAGACGAAATCCCGTCTTCACACTGAGGACACCATCCAATGTGTTTTGTGGCACTACCACCGTGCTAAATGGGATAGATTAAGAACAGATCTAGCAGCTAAAAACTGGGCATCCATGAGGCACTGTGGGCCATCAGCAGCAGCAGAATTGTCTTCCAGCACAATCAGTAACCTCATGGCCCGGCATATTCCTCACTCTACCATTACCAACAAGCTAGGGGATCAACCCTGGTTCAATGAGGAATGTAGAAGAGCATGCCAGGAGCAGCGCCAAGCGTACCTAAAAATGAGGTGCCAACCTGGTAAAGCCAGAACACTGGACTACATGCATGCTAAACAGCAGAAGCAACATGCTATAGACAGAGATAAGCGATTCCAGAGCCAACGGATCAGATCAAAGCTCTGCAGTCCTGCCACATCGAGCCGTGAATGGTGGTGGACAATTAAACAACTAACGGGAGGAGGAGGCTCTGCAAACATCCCCATCCTCAATGATGGCAGAGTCCAGCAAGTGAGTGCAAAAGACAAGGCTGAAGCCTTTGTAACCATTTTCATCCAGAAGTGCCAAGTGGATGATCCATCTCGGCCTCCTCCCGATATCTCCACCATCACAGAAGCCAGTCTTCAGCCAATTCGATTCACTCCACGTGATATCCACTGGATACAGCAAAGGCTATGGGCCCCGACAACATCCCGGCTGTAGTGCTGAAGACTTGTGCTCCAGAACTAGCCCCGCTTCCAGCCAAGCTGTTGCAGTGCAGCTACAACACTGGCACCCGACAATGTGGAAAATTGCCCACGTATGTCCTGTCCACAAAAAGCAGGACAAATCCAATCCAGCCAATTACCGCCCCATCAGTCTACTCTCAATCATCAGCAAAGTGATGGAAGGTGTCGTCGACAGTGCTATCAAGCGGCACTCACTCACCAATAACCTGCTCATCAATGCTCAGTTTGGATTCCACTTTGGTTGCCCTACCTTTCCCCCTCATGGGAATGTACCTGGACTGTACCCAAACCGTTTCCTCTTTGAAGGCCGCCCATTGTTCGATTACAGTTTTGCCTGCCAATCTTTGATTCCAATTTACCCAGCCAGATCCGTTCTCAACCCACTGAAATTGGCCTCCTCCAATTACGTACTTTTACTCTAGATTGCTCCTTGTCCTTTTCCATAGCTAATCTAAATCTTATGATACTATGATCACTGTTCACTAAATGTCCCACTACTTGACCCACCTCATTCCCTAGATCCAGATCCAGCAATGCCTCCTTTCTCATTGGGCCGGAAACGTACTGATCAAGGAAGTTCTCCTGATCACACTTCAGAAATTCTTAACTTAAATTCTTAAATTAAAACCTAATTTTCTGGGCCTCTTTTGGCCCTGGATCTTCTTCCTGGTGGGGAAGCCACCACTGCTCCCCTGCTCAGGCCCCAGGCTAACATAGCAGATCGGGCCCCAGTGATATGAAAGAGTCCGATCTGCATATTTAAAGGGGACCCCACCGGCTACCAACAGGTGCCCTTGCCACCTGCAATTTAAAATTCAGTCGACCAGATTGGGCAGGAAAGAAGTGGGTAAGTCCCCACGCTCCATTTTAATTCCCCCCCTCCCACAACCCGCGTTCCACCAATGCTCCTCAATAATTCCTCATAATTCAACACTTAAAGTTCTGCACTCTCTCCAATAATTCTGTATTTTTCCTGTAATGCGGAGACTGTAACTGAACTAAGTACTCCAGATGCAGACTCACCAAGACCTGATAAAAGTACAAGATTACTGCCTTAAATCTCTGAATCACAACCTTAGCTATATACCCTGAGGGGTGAGTTGCCATTTTTGCCGCCAGGCGGAAAACGGGTAGTAGCGGATTGGCCGCCTGTTTTACACACGGCCCGATTTTCGTTTCCACTGACTTTGCCGATCCGCTACCACCCGTTTTGAACCCAACAGTAAAAGTGATAATTCGCCACTTAGCTTTTTTCACCACTTCTGAAGACCTATGATCCGATCGTTTCATCAACTTATCCACCCTAACCCCCAAGTCTCTTCCCGACTGTGTTACATCAAGCATGTTACCATTTAATTCACATTCTTGCTTCTTCAGCCTGATCTCATAGCTTTATAATTACCTGTGTTGCTCTCCATCTGCCACCTATTTGTCACCAAGCAGCCTCTGAACTCCCTCCAATAATTATACATCTTTTCTGTAATACAGAGACCAAAAATCAACTCAGCACTCGAAATGTAGCCCTACCAAGACCAGATACAACTACGACAACAACATAGAAAAATGTCCCAAAGCGCTTCACAGAAGCGTAATCAGACAAAAATTGACACCGAGCCAAAGAAGGAGTTATTAGGAGCGGTGAATAAAAGCCTGGTCAAAGAGGTGGATTTTACGGAGGGTCTCAAAGAAGGAAGGAGAGGTGGAGCAGTGGAGAGGTTTATGGAGGGAATTCCAGAGCTTAGGGCCTGGATGGCTGAAAGCACGGCCGCCAATGATGGGGCAAAGGAAATGGAGGCCAGAGTTGGAGGAACACAGAGTTCGAGGAGTGTTGTAGGGCTGGAGCAGGTTACAAAAATAGGAAGGGGCGATGCTATGAGAGGATTTGAACATGAGGATGAGGTCTTTAAACAAAATTACGTACTGACTAGTCACACCCTCAGCTATACACCTTTAGCTTTCTTAACCACCAGTGAACAGCTGTGAGCTGTCAGTTTTCACAACCTATCCACCCTAATCCACAAGTCCCTTCCCTGCACTGTAACCTCAACCATGATGCCATTCAATATAACTTTCTCGTTTCATCAACATGATCTCATAGCTTTATACTTCTCTGTGTTGAACTCCACCTCTCTGCCATTGACCCAGCCTTTCCAGATCTCTTTGGATTTTTGCACAATGATTAGCATCATTGGCCACTGCATCCAACTTGGTGTCATCTGAAATTTACTCACCTTGGAAATATTCTGTCTTCTGAGTCATTTATAGAAATTCAAAATAGCAGCAGCACCAACAGTGACCCCTGTGGGATTCCACTGGCAACTTGTTTCTACTCTGACATCTCCCCAACATTTATGATTGTTTCTTTTTATCACTACAGGTATATCACATTCTGAAAGTGATAAAGGAAAGCAGAAAAAGAAAAGTGAGTGACCTATTTTTCATAAGTCATTTGCAATCTCTACTCTATTACCTTATTAATTAGGTCAAAAAACAGCCTGTGTGCCATCCCCATTTAGCTTGGATCATTCCCCTCTTCTAAGCCAGTTGAAAGGCAATCAATGGGATGGACACCAGACATCTTGAAGCAATTGCACATTGTGCCATGATATACAGAGGGAAGTCAAGCCTGGAATTAACGTGGAGCTGTTTCTGTTTGTCTGCATACTTGCATCATAATGCAAGTTGGTGCTAATACTGCCAGAAGCAAGACATGTTTGGCTGAATGATGATAATTTTCTCATACCTTTTGCCTTCTGCAGTTCAGCAGCACTGTGAGAAACAGAAAGCCACAGCCTTTTATGTATATTGAATCACATAGAATTACATAAAATGTACAGCACAGAAACAGGCCATTCGGCCCAACTGGTACATGCCGGTGTTTATGCTCGACACGAGCCTCCTCCCACCATCTTTGTCTAACCCTATCAGCATAACCTCCTCTTCCTTTCTCCCTCATGTGTTTATCTAGCTTTCCCTCAAATACATCTGTGTTATTTGCTTCAACTGCTCCATGTGGTAGCAGGTTCTACATTCTAACCACTCTCTGGGTAAAAAGGTTACTCCCGAATTCCCTATTGGATTTATTGGTGACTATCTTATATTTATGGTCCCTAATTTTGGACTCCCCCACAAGGGTAACATTTTCTCTACGTCTACTGTAACAAACCCTTTCATATTCTTAAAGACCTCTATCAGGTTACCCCTCTGTCTTCTCTTTTCTAGAGAAAAGAGCCCCAGCATGTTCAGACTTTCCTGATAGGCATAACCTCTTATTCTGGTATCATCCTTGTAAATCTTTTTTGCACCTTCTTCAGTGTGTCTATACCCTTTTATAATATGAAGAGCAGAAATGTGCATAGTATTCTAAGTGTGGTCTAAGTGTGGACTAACCAAGTTTTTATATAGGTTTAACGTAATTTCTCTGCTTTTCAATTCTGTCCCTCTAGAAATGAACCCCAGTGCTTTGTTTGCTTTTTCATGGCCTTATTGAGCTGTGCCACTACTTTTAGTGATTGTGTATCTGTACCCCTGGATCCCTTTGCTTCTCTACCACATTTAGACTCTTATTTTCCAAGCAGTATGTGGCTTCCTTATTCTTCCTACCAAAATGCACCACCTCACACTTATCTATATTGAAATTCATTTGCCAATTACAGGCCCATTCTGTAAGTTTATTAATGTCTTCTTGTAATTTGTCGCAGTCTTCCTCAGTATTGACTATAGGTCCCAGCAATAATTTTTTTAAAAATATAACTGAAATTAAAAAAAGCAAATGCTGTCAATACACAACAGGTGAATGAGCACCTGAAATGAGAAAATATTGGTTAACATTATAGCTAGTGACCCCTCATGAGAACCAAAAAAGGGAGGGCCTGTCCAAAACAAAGGTTTATTTCCAATTTCCAACATTTACAGCTGTTTCTTTTTATCTCTACAGGTGACAATGGATGCCCCAATAAATGTAAACGGCAGAATTGTAAAGGTTGGTGATCTAATTTTAAAAGTCCTCCTCACTAACATCTGGGGACTTGTGCTAAAATTGGGAAAGCTGTTCCACAGACTAGTCAAGCAACAGCCTGACATAGCCATACTCACAGAATCATACCTTTCAGCCAACATCCCAGACTCTTCCATCACCATCCCTGGGTATGTCCTGTCCCACTGGCAGGACAGACCCTCCAGAGGTGGCGGTACAGTGGTATACAGTCAGGAAGTATTGGCCCTGGGAGTCCTCAACATTGACTCCAGACCCCATGAAATCTCATGGCATCAGGACAAACATGGGCAAGGAAACCTCCTGCTGATTACCACCTACCGCCCTCCCTCAGCTGATGAATCAGTCCTCCTCCATGTTGAGCACCACTTAGAGGAAACACTGAGCATAGCAAGGGCACAGAATGTACTCTGGGTGGGGGACTTCAATGTCCATCACCAAGAGTGGCTCGACAGCACCACTACTGACTGAGCTGGCCGAGTCCTGAAGGACATAGCTGCAAGACTGGGCCTGCGGGAGGTGGTGAGCGAACTAACTCGAGGGCAAAACCTATTTGACCTCGTCCTCACCAATCTAACTGTCGCAGATGCATCTGTCCATGACAGTATTGGCAGGAGTGACCACTGCACAGTCTTTGTGGAGACCAAGTCCCGTCTTTAGACTGAGGACACCATCCAATGTGTTTTGTGGCACTACCACTGTGCTAAATGGGATAGATTAAGACCAGATCTAGCAAATCAAAACTGGGCATCCATGAGGTGCTGTGGGCCATCAGCAGCAGCAGAATTGTATTGCAGCACAATCTGTAACTTCATTGCCCGGCATATTCCTCACTCTACCATTACCAACAAGCTAGGGGATCAACCCTGGTTCAATGAGGAGTGTAGAAGAGCATGCCAGGAGCAGCACCAGGCATACTTAAAAATGCAGTGCCAAACTGGTGAAGCTACAACACAGGACTACATGCATGCTAAACAGCGGAAGCAACATGGTACTGGCAGAGATAAGCGATTCCAGAACCAACGGATCAGATCAAAGCTCTGCAGTCCTGCCACATCTAGGCGTGAATGGTGGTGGACAATTAAACAACTACCTGGAAGAGGAGGCTCCGTGAACATCCCCATCCTCAATGATGGCAGAATCCAGCATGTGAGTGGAAAAGACAAGGCTGAAGCGTTTGTAACCATTTTCAGCCAGAAGTGCCGAGTGGATGATCCATCTCGGCCTCCTCCCGATATCTCCACCATCACAGAATCCAGTCTTCAGCCAATTCGATTCACTCCACTTAATATACAAGGCTGAGTACACCGGATACAGCAAAGGCTATGGGCCCCGGCAATATCCCGGCTGTAGTGCTGAAGACTTGTGCTCCAGAACTAGCTGCGCCTCTAGCCAAGCTGTTCCAGTACAGCTACAACACTGGCATCTCCCCGACAATGTGGAAAATTACCCAGGTATGTCCTGTCCACAAAAAGCAGGACAAATCCAATCCGGCCAATTATCGCCCCATCAGTCTACTCTCAATTATCAGCTAAGTGATGGAAGGTGTCGTCGACAGTGCTATCAAGTGGCACTTACTCACCAATAACCTGCTCACTGATGCTCAATTTGGGTTCCGCCAGGACCACTCGGCTCCAGACCTCATTACAGCCTTGGTCCAAACATGGACAAAAGAGCTGAATTCCAGAGGTGAGGTGAGAATGAGTGTCCTTGACATCAAGGCAGCTTTTGACCGAGTGTGGCACCAAGGAGCCCTAGTAAAATTGAAGTCAATGGGTATCAGGGGCTAAACATTCCAGTGGCTGGAGTCATACCTAGCACAAAGGAAGATGGTATTGGTTGTTGGAGGCCAATCATCTCAGCCCCAGGACATTGCTGCAGGAGTTCCTCAGGGCAGTGTCCTAGGCCCAACCATCTTCAGTTGCTTCATCAATGACCTTCCCTTCATCATAAGGTCAGAAATGGGGATGTTCGCAGTGTACAGTTCCATTCACAACCACTCAGATAATGAAGCAGTCTGTGCCCACATGCAGCAAGACCTGGACAACATCCAGGCTTGGGCTGATAAATGGCAAGTAACATTCATGCCAGACAAATGCCAGGCAATGTCTGTCCCCAACTAGAGAGAGTCTATCCACCTCCCCTTGACATTCAATGGCATTACCATCAAAGCAGCCCGCTTGATTGGCACATATCCACCACCCTAAACATTCACTCCCTTCACCACCAGCGCACTGTGGCTGCAGTATGTACCATCCACAGGATGCACTGCAGCAACTCGCCAAGGCTTCTTCGACAGCACCTCCCAAACCAGTGACCTCTACCACCTAGAAGGACAAGGGCAGCCTCCCCTTGACATTGAATGGCATTACTATCCCTGAATCCCCCACCATCAACATCCTGGGGGTTACCATTGACCAGAAACATAACTGGACCAGCCATATAAATACTGTGGCTACAAGAGCAGGTCAGAGGCTGGGTATTCTGCGGCGATTGACTCACCTCCTGACTCCCCAAAGCCTTTCCACCATCTACAACGCACAAGTCAGGAGTGTGATGGAATTCTCCCCAACTGGCCTGGATGAGTGCAGCTCCAACAACACTCAAGAAGCTCGACACCATCCAGGACAAAGCAGCCCGCTTGATTGGCACCCTATCCACCACCCTAAACATTCACTCCCATCCACAGGATGCACTGCAGCAACTCGCCAAGGCTTCTTCGACAGCACCTCCCAAACCAGTGACCTCTACCACCTAGAAGGAGAAGGGCAACAGACACATGGGAACAACACCACCTGCACGTTCCCCTCCAAGTCACACACCATCCCGACTTGGAAATATATCGCCGTTCCTTCATCGTCGCTGGGTCAAAATCCTGGAACTCCCTTCCTAACAGCACTGTGGGAGAACTTTCATCACACGGACTGCAGCGGTTCAAGAAGGCGGCTCACCACCACCTTCTCAAGGGCAATTAGGGATGGGCAATAAAAGCTGGCCTTGCCAGCGACGCCCACATCCGATGAACGAATAAAAAAAAAGGAATCTCTGCTCTCTTTCAGTTCTTTAACCTTATTGACTGGATATAACAGTAGATGAAAAGATGTGACAATTGTTGAGCAAAAAGAGAGTGAGTCAGAAATCTTGCATTTATAAAGCACTTTTCATGACCTCAGGATTTTCCAAATCGCATCACAGCCAATGAAGTAATTTTGAAGAATAGTCACTGTTGTAACATAGGGAAACATGGCAGCCAATTTTTGCACAGCAAGAACACATGACTAGCAATGAAATGAATGATTGGAACATCTGCTTTAATGATATTGGTTGAGGGATAAATGTTAGCCAGGACAACTCCCCTACTCTTCCTCAAATAGAGTCACCGGATCTTTTATATCCACCTGCCAGGCTGGACAGGATCTCAGTTTAACTTTTCATACAATAGATAGCACCTCCAGCATTCCCTCCGAATGGCACTGAAATGTCAGCCCAGTCTGCTTGCTTAATCTCTTGAGTAAGGCTTGAACCCAAAACCTTTTATTTAGATGTCAAATTGCTAAGACTGAACAAAGGCTGACTTCTCGAACCAAAGGCTTGAAGGCAGAAAGAACAGAAACTGACAACGGCCGATAATAGTGTGCATTTTATCAAGGGCGAGTGGATATTACTAGACTCGTAAGTGAGCTAACATGTCAGTGATAGTACCCGACTAGTGTTGTCCAGGTGAATCATCAAGGATTGGAACTGGAGATTGGCACAACTAGGGACAGAGTTGTCAGGTAATGGAGTTCATTGTTGAGGGAAATCAAGGAAATGGTGATATAGGATTGTCTAAGTTTAACAAAAGTAGCAAGAAAGGTAAGAATGCTGGGATTGTGGCAGCAACAGATCTGCAGAGGGTGAAAGGAGACAGCGAAGGAGGCAAGGGCCAAGGAGGATTACAGCATGCGGATCTTCTGGAGCAGGATGTCTTACCTCAACATGACAGAGGCGCAATGTGTGAGGAGGCTGCGCTTCAGCAGGCAGGCAGTCACTGACCTGTTGCATCAGAAATTGGAGCCAAACACAACAGCGCACAGCACTGCCTGTGGCTGTGAAGGTACTGGTGGCTCTCAAATTCTGTGCCATAAGCTCAGTCCAGGCTGCAACAGGTGACATCAGTGACATCAGTCAGTTTGCTGTCCATAAGGACATCATGTCGGTGACAGATGCCCTCTTTCCAATGCAGGCTGCTGATCAGGAGGAGAGAGCTCTTGGATTAGCCATATTGCTGGGTTTTCCCAGGTGAAAAGTGTCATTGACTGCACACACGTTGCCCTGCGTTCTCTCCGTCAAGAACTAGTCGTGTTTTATAACAGGAAAGAGTTCCACTCCTTGAATGTATCTCTAACCACAGGCAGTGAATATTGCAGGTCTGTGCCTAGTTTTCTGGCAGTACTTGTGATGCCTTCATACAGCGCCACTCCTCCAATATAAGTTAAAAAATGGTAATGGAGGAAATAACGAGATTAAAGATTGACAGATCTCCTGGACCTGATGGTTTCCACCCCAGGGTGTTAAAAGAAATAGGTGAGGAAATTGTAGATGCTCCAGTCATGATCTTCCAAAACTCTCTCAATTCAGGGATTGTCCCCTGATATTGGAAAATTGCCAGTGTCACTCCACTATTTAAGAAGGGTAAGAGAAATAAACCATAAAATTATAGGCCTATTAGTTTAATGTCGGTTCTTGGGAACTTACTGGAATCTATTATTATAGAAAGGGTGACTGAGCACTTGGACAAACATGAACTGATCAGAGAGAGCCAGCATAGATTTGTAACCGGTAATGAACCGAGCTGAACTTTTTGAGGAGGTAACTAACATGGTGGATAAGGGTGTGTCTATGGATGTTATTTATATAGACTTCCAGAGGGCATTCGATAAGGTTCCATATAAGAGACTGCAAACAAAAATTAGAGTACATGGAATTGGAGGCAACCTATTGACATGAGTAGGGAATGTTTTTTAGGAGGTGGTTGACGGAGAGTAGGGATAATGGGTATGTACTCAAATTGGCAGGGCGTGACTAGTGGTGTCCCCCAGGGATCTGTACTGGGGCCTAAGCTTTTCACCATATTCATAAATGACTTTGATGAAGGAATGGAGAGCTGTATATCTAAGTTTGCTGATCACACTAAGTTAGGTGGCACAGTAAATAGTGTAGATGGGAGCAGAAAATTACAAAGGGGCATTGATAGATTAAGTGAGTGGGCAAAACTGTGGCAGATGGAGTTCAATGTGGGAAAGTGTGAGGTCATCCACTTTGGACCTAAGAAAGATAGATCAGAGTATATTCTAAATGGCGAGAAGCTAGGAACTGTGGAGGAGCAGAGAGTTTTAGGGGTCCAAGTACAGAAATCATTAAAAGCTAGTGGACAGGTATAAAAACAAATTTAAAAGGCTAATGGAATGTTGACCTTCATCTCAAGGAGGCTGGAATACAAAGGGGTGGAAGTTATGTTGCAATTATATACAGTTATATAAAGCTCTGGTTAGACCCCATTTAGAGTACAGCATTCAGTTCTGGGCACCGCACCTCAGGAAGGATATATTGGCGTTCAAGGGAGTGCAGTGCAGATTCACCAGAATGATACAGGGGCTAAAAGGGTTAAATTATGAGGACAGGTTACATAGATGAGGCTTGTATTCCCTCGAGTATAGAAGATTAAGGGGTGATCTAATCGAGGTGTTTAAGATGATTAAAGGATTTGATAGAGTAGATAAAGAGAAACTACTTCCTCTGATGGGGGAGTCCAGAACAAGGGGACATAACCTTAAAATTAGAACTAGGCCATTCAGGGGTGATGTCAGGAAGAACCATCTCCCCCAAAAAGCTGTTGAGGCTGGGGGCCAGTTGAAAATTTCAAAACTGAGATTGATAGATTTTTGATAGACAAGGGTATTAAGGGTTATGGAACCAAGGCAAGTAGATGGAGTTAAGATACAGATGAGCCATGATCTAATTAAATGGTGGAACAAGTTTGAGTTTTTTGCAACCTATCCACTCTACCCCCAAGTGTCTTCTCTGCTCTGCTCTGTTAGCTCAATCCATTTAATATATAATCTACTTTCTTGCAAACATCATTGGCCACTGCACCCAAGTAGGTGTCATCTGAAACACTTGTCTTCTAAGTCATTTATAGAAATTCAAACAATAGCAGCACCAACAGTGACCCCTGTGGGATTCCATTGGAAACTTGTTTCCACTCTGACACCTTCCCAACATTTACGATTGTTTCTTTTTATCACTACAGGTACATCACATTGCAAATGTGTTAAGAATAAGAAAAGTCAGTGATCTATTTTTCATATGCTATTTGCAATCTCTGCTCTACTTAATTAGGTCAAAAGACAGTCTGGGTGCTCCCCCATTTATTCGGGTTCACTACTCTCCCTGTAGGAAAGTTGGAAGCTGGAAGCTAATTGCTGGAATGGAGATCTGGCAGTAGAAATTGATAAGTGTTGCACATGTTTTTCGGGCCTAAAACTGGCGCAAAGCCTACTAATTTTGCAGTGGGACGGCCTACACTCATTCTGTGCAGGCATTGTTCCCATTGCTATATTTCATAGAATCATAGAACCATAGAGTGTTACAGCATAGAAGGAGGCCATTCAGCCCATCGTGTCTGTGCCGGCCGAGAAAGAGCTATCCAGCTTAATCCCACTTTCCAGCACTTGGTCCGTAGCCCTGTAGGTTACGGCACTTCAAGTGCGCATCCAAGTACTTTTTAAATGAGTTGAGGGTTTCTGCCTCTCCCGCCCTTTCAGACAGTGAGTTCCAGACCCCCACCACCCTCTGGGTGAAAAATTTCTCCTCAGCTCCCCTCTAATCCTTCTACCAATTACTTTAAATCTATGCCCCCTGGTGACTGACCCCTCTGCTAAGGGAAATAGGTCCTTCCTATCCACTTTATTTAGTCCCGTCATCATTTTATACACCTCAATTAAATCTCCCCTCAGCCTCCTTTGTTCCAATCTTTCCTCATAGCTAAAATTCTCCAGCCCTGGCAACATCCTCGTAAATCTCCCCTGCACCCTTTCTAGTGCAATTACATCCTTCCTGTAATGTGGTGACCAGAACTGTACGCAGTACTCAAGTTGTGGCCTAATCAGTGTTTTATACAGTTCTAGTATAACCTCCCTGCTCTTATATTCTATGCCTCGGCTAATTTGTGTGGCAATAATGTAGTTGGAGTTCTTCACCCATAAGAAATGGCGGTTACACGATTGGCTCTTGTTCCTTAAAGGGGAGTCTGCTCGGCAGTTGTTTCAAGTAGCTGCACGTCGAAGCGACAATTTCATCGTTTATTTCGCAATGTCTTGGGTTTCATTATTTCAGCAATAGCACCTTCTTAAAGCTGCACCCCAGCTGCCATCAGTGGTGTTAGCCAAGGCAACTATAATTGAGCTCTGTCTATATAGGATCTATAGATATTCCGCTAAGCATTCCACCCTATCTGTTGGTTTTGAAGAAAGGAGGGCAGGCTCAGAGAAGGCCTGTAGTACAGGCCAGCCTAGCTACATACATGCTAATTGTCTGCTTTTTGCAGAATAGTTTGCATTAATAGTCAGCATTTTTACCCCCCTCCACCCCTGTTCATGCTGTTCACACTGGAAGCTGCAAATTAACTGACTTCAGGCTCCTTGAAGTCACCCGAGAAGCCACTGCAGCTTTTTCTCCATTCGTTCATGGGATGTGGGCGTCGCTGGCGAGGCCAGCATTTATTGCCCATCCCTAATTGCCCTTGAAAAGGTGGTGGTGAGCCGTCTTCTTGAACCGCTGCAGTCCGTGTGGTGAAGGTTCTCCCATACTGCTGTTAAGTAGGGAGTTCCAGGATTTTGACCCAGCGACGATGAAGGAACGGCGATATATTTCCAAGTCAGGATGATGTGTATCTTGGAGGGGAACGTGCAGGTGGTGTTGTTCCCATGTGCCTGCTGCCCTCGTCCTTCTAGGTGGTAGAGGTCGCGGGTTTGGGAGGTGCTGTCGAAGAAGCCTTGGCAAGTTGCTGCAGTGCATCCCGTAGATGGTACACACTGCAGCCACAGTGCGCCGCTGGTGAAGGGAGTGAATGTTTAGGGTGGTGGATGGGGTGCCAATCAATTGGGCTGCTTTGTCCTGGATGGTGTCGAGCTTCTTGAGTGTTGTTGGAGTTGCACTCATCCAGGCAAGTGGAGAGTATTCCATCACACTCCAGACTTGTGCCTTGTAACAAGCTTTGGGGAGTCAGGAGGTGAGTCACTCGCTGCAGAATACCCAGCCTCTGACCTACTCTTGTAGCCACAGTATTTATGTGGCTGGTCCAGTTAAGTTTCTGGTCAATGGTGACCCCCAGGACGTTGGTGGTGGGGGATTCAGCAATGGTAATGCCAATGAATGTCAAGGGGAGGTGGTTAGACTCACTCTCGTTGGAGATGGTCATTGCCTGGCATGTGTCTGGCGCGAATGTCACTTGCCACTTATCAGCCCAAGCCTGGATGTTATCCAGGTCTTGCTGCATGTGAGCACGGACTGCTCCATTATCTGAAATTTCATGCAGATGCCGAAGAGGTGAGCTGTGACAGTTTATGAACCTATAATCCGCTGTTTTTAGCCTTCATTCCCAAGCCTAAGGTTGGCAGGTATGAGTATAAGAAATGCTAAGTGAACTGTTTTAAGGGTTGAACCATTCATTTCATTTTGGTTGTAGGATTCTGTGGCTTTCAAACATACTTTTGGCTTGACTGCTTTTTGATCCTTTGATTTTTAATGTCCCTACCCATGAATCCAAATCTTGATGGTAGCTTTGTAGCTTTGTAGCACACAACCTTTCAGACGTTTTATGGCAAAATGCAGCGGTGGGCGGGGGCGGGGGCAGGGGGGGGAGCAGGGGAGGTTTAGCAGCCAGGAAACCTGGAAACACGGGTTTCCCAGAGGTCCCTCCAAATTTTACGGCAGGACCTCATTTAAATTTTTTGACTCCGTTTCCCAGCCGGCCGGATTGAGAGGCTGGCTGACTATCGGGCAGGAAGGTCTGTGGAATGAGAGGCTGGCTGACTATCGGGCAGGAAGGTCTGCGGATTGAGAGGCTGGCTGACTATCGGGCAGGAAGGTCTGCGGATTGAGAGGCTGGCTGACTATCGGGCAGGAAGGTCTGTGGATTGAGAGGCTGGCTGACTATCGGGCAGGAAGGTCTGTGGATTGAGAGGCTGGCTGACTATCGGGCAGGAAGGTCTGCGGATTGAGAGGCTGGCTGACTATCGGGCAGGAAGGCCTGTGGATTGAGAGGCTGGCTGACTATCGGGCAGGAAGGCCAGTGGAGTGAGAGGCTGGCTGACTATCGGGCAGGAAGGTCTGTGGATTGAGAGGCTGGCTGACTATCGGGCAGGAAGGTCTGTGGATTGAGAGGCTGGCTGACTATCGGGCAGGAAGGCCTGTGGATTGAGAGGCTGGCTGACTATCGGGCAGGAAGGTCTGTGGATTGAGAGGCTGGCTGACTATCGGGCAGGAAGGTCTGTGGCACCAAGAGTGGATAGCAGGGAGGGAGGGAGGGAGGGAGAGATGATGGGTCAGTGGGACATTGCTGGTGGGGGGGGGGGAGTGTGGAGAAGATCACGGGCCGTGAGCAGATTGGGGGATGCGATCACGGTGAGGGGGAGGCTCCGATCATGGGAAGGGAAGCCGGTTAGCTTGAGGGACCAGGGGCGGGGTGGGGGTGGGAAGCAGCCGTGCTCCTCCTGGTCCACAAGCAGTGGTGTAAAGGCACTTATCTGTTGGATCCGGCCTTTCTCACCTCCCTTCAGCGGCTGGGTTTCTCGAGCCCTAGGAAACTGGTCCCCGCAGCAGTTAAACCTGAAAGTCTGTAAAAACCTGAGGCACACAGCCTCATTAAAATATTTAAGTAACGGACCCACCTCTGGAGAGCAGGTTAATTGCCTGCCCCCAACCCGCCTCTGTTAAAACTGGAAGTGGGCGCGTTGGAGGCAGGTTGGGGTCGGGTTTCTAATTTTTCAAGTTTTAACCTCGCTCCTTTCCCACACATCCTGGGGGGGTTAAAATTACCCCCCATAGTGTGAGCACACTTGGTAACCTTCCTGAACTGGTCACAGGTGAGGCAGCATTCATTCTTTCTGCTATCTGTGTCTAGGCTACTCATGTACTACTCTTCGGAAGGGGATGCCGCTCCAACATCTCCTGCAGCAGGACCATCAAAGCTGCATTCTAGACGGGTGTCGATTATCAACCTGGTCTTGCTGCACCATTTCTACCCCTATATATATCCGATCAGTTGGATGATCAAGTGATTCAGCTCTCAAGAATGCTGAGTTTCACATGCAAGTCATAGCCTGCTGTTTATGTCCACTCAAATATACTTAACTCAATGGGTGATCTTGGGCCTTTTCAGCTAGGCAATTAAATGGAATGACACATGGTATCGAAAGGTAGATCTGGAAGTCTACTTCAAATTAAATTATGACTGTAGGATTAGGGGCACAGATTCAAACCAGCCAATGGCCAATTTAGAAATGATGTCAGAAAGTTCTTCTTTACACAAAAAGTGATCAACACATGGGATGGACTTCCACACAGGGCAGTGGAGGTAGAAGCATTTAATAAATGGTTGGATGCTGTGACAGGGAACTGTAGAGTCTTTCTGGATTAATGATTTAAGATGGGCCGAATGTCCTTCTTATGTCATACATAATCGTGTGATGCAAGCAGTATTTCTGTTCTGGAGGAGGGGGTAACTGAGGAACCTAGAAAATGTGGTAGAACTTATCTTGCATAAATCACACTTCCTATTGACCTAAATGCAGTAGCAATGATATCAGCTGTGGAGAAATCTACAACCTACGCAGGACCTGAAATTCCAGAGGCGTATTACCGGTCTGCCACCATAATTCTGAGAGCAGAACCCCCAGGGAAATGGATGTTTATGCCATTCCGTAGGGGTCCACCAGTCTCCCATTGGAATTATGGTCGGAGATCGGTAAAACTCCCTCTGCACCCCCCCACCCCCATGGAATTTCCAGGCCACAGTGTCTGAATGGAATTTGATGAATGGTGCTGAACTGCTTTTAAGCAGTGGTTAGAATGGCCTGGCACACTCTAGCATGGCATTTCATTTCAAGAGATAAACACAGCCCTTTAAACCATAGAGCCATTTTAACCACTATTTATAAGGGGAGAGAAGTGAAGAAATTTAAAAAAAGAACACAGTTACTTTTGAAAGACTAAATCAATTTTCTTTTACCATTTCAATTCAGAAATTCAAACAACAGACAAATGCGAAGCAATTCTCAGAAATGTGACCAATATTTGTAGGGGAAAGAAGAATTGTCTTAAGAGACACAAGTAAGTTGACATGGTTTAAGCCAATTATTTTCAGTGCTGTACGGTCAAGAAATAGAACCTGCATTCACAATTGAAGACAGAACTGGGTTCAGAGCAGAACAGACTACTTATGTATTTTGTTATAATGATCTATCATGCTTTCAACAGCTTGTTTCAAAAATTCTGGAGTACAGATCATTCCTAGCCCAGTTGGTAAATGCATTGTGTGATGAGGCCCTGTATAACACAAAGCAAGAAGGACCTAGATTTGATCCCTGGTCTGTCCTGAGCTAGCTCACCTCAGTCTGGGTAACAGTGGAGTCAGTACAAATGCCCCCAGTGGTCTTGGACTGGGTGGAGAAAAAAGTCAGTCAAGTTTCCTGCGCCTGATCACTACCCACTGAATGTACACATCTATAGATCAGCTTGATTAAGATGCCCCCTGCAATAAAATAGCTTGCTGACAATCTGGCCTTGATTTTTACAGGGGAGCAGGAAGGGTACGCAGGAGCCCAGTAGTGGGCAATGCACCCAGCAAGGCCGGGGATGTGGAGGCCCTGCCAATCTTAACAGCAGGATCTAATTTGAATAAATATTTGCAGAGTCCCGCCCGACTACCTGGATTGACTACCTGGCTGGTGGGCGGGAGTGGGAATTTGGCCTAGCTGGTGACCCGTGGGAGCGGCCCCCGGCAATCAGTGGCTGGAGGGGATTCCCTCGCATCGCGGTGGGAGGGGAAGGCTGGGGTTTACTGGGGCTGGGGATTTCCTGAAGATCGTGGCGATTCGGGGTTGGGGAGGCCCAAGGACTCCTTGAGGGGTCTGAGGGATGCACTCGTGCTCCTACTGGCCCACAAGAAGTTCAAAGACAGGCAAACTTTTAAAATTTACCTAAGCATCTTCTGGCCAGTTGGCTCCTCCAGCCTTGTTGTTGCTGCCGAGCATCATACAGCACGGGACTCCCCCTGCGTGGACCTTCAAATTACATCGAGGCGCCGATGACATCATTGGCCGCGACTTTTGAATCTTAGCTAGGCGCCTCTCTTGCTTTTAGCGAGAGCCTCGTCCAGGGCCTGAAATGTTGCCGTAAATATTTTGGTGGACGGGAATGCGGCGCGTTGGAGGCAAGATCTAGATTTTTAGGATTTTATCCCCTCTTGTCCCCCTCAGAGTGTTAAAATCTTTCTAGGCTCACACATGAAGTATAGCCACTTGGGTGAGGCGGCGATAGCTGCTGGCAATGGTGGGACTATAACTCAGCACAAATCAGCACCTTCAGGTGAGCAGGGGAGAGAAAAATAACGCCCAATACTTTTCCGCATTTTTGCTAATGCTTAGGAAGTCCTTGTATTTTCAAAAAAGTGTCTTCAATCATTGAAGCTTTTCGTCATCAAGGTTAATGTCAATCAATACCCCAAGGGACAGCAGCTAGCCGTACCTCAAAGCCACCTCTTAATTAACAAACATGTATTATGTATTTAGGCTGACTGTTACTGACTCACCCACTCTCATCACAGTGGCTAATAATTACAAAGGGCCTTTTACATTGCCCATTTGTTTCCCTCCTTTTATGGGGCAGTGTCGTCTGTATGATGATCACTCCTTTTATGGACTCCGCTGCTGAATGTGGAGACCCAGTTGCTGTACCAGTGGATACACAAGGGAGTAATTCCCCTTATTTATTTCACTGAAACTGGCTCCCTTAATCAGACAGCGCATTTGCAGGCCTACATTTTTGTGGCTCTATGATACAGTCGATTCCTGATAGCAGGAAGGGTTGCATTTATACAATGGAATGCAGCTAATCGAGGGAGAACTATGCATTTCCTATCAACTCAACTCCTATGATATAAACGCTTCTCAACATTATCTTTGTTTAATGAGGCTGACAACACTTCTTCTTGTTACATTTTATGCTGTCAATGTTGTCAAATTCAAGTATTGGAAATATTGTAACTTGTTGAGAGAAGCAATGGTCTAGATTGCAAATCCACTTAAAAGTTCAGAGCTGGGTATTTGCTCTGCAGTGATGCACACGGAAAAAGGTTCCACTTTTCACAAAAAGACAAAAGCTATCACTGAAAGTAAATGGCAGCTCTGTGCTGATATGGGATATTCACTATGACATGCAAAATTGCTTGCCTCACACAGAGGCCACACTAATGGCTAGTATGGGAAATTAAAACATCACACAGGTTCAGTGGCTCTTCCGTGTATGGAGGTCATGGCATAGTTTTGGAGCTGAGCACAGGAAGAAAATTTGCAAAGAATCAATTACCAAATTCTGATAGCCCCCACTTGATGACCAAAAAGGGTTCAGCCTCCTTCCAAAGAAAACAAATGAAAAAAAATCCTTGTCTCCAAATGTCTATTATAATGAGGGCAGAATGTATGTTATATTTAGAGAAAGTGCAAACCGCTTCTATCCAGTTAATTTGTCCATTACACCTGATGCAGATTTAAACTTTACACTGGTTATTATACATTGGTTACTAGAACCTACTGATGCACCAGTCACCTGCCTGTTTAAACATACTCCTATGCTGGTGAGTGAAGTGCATGTTAAATTTAACACCAACTGGTTATTTTAAATGGTGCTGAAGAGCAGAGAGGGAGGGCGGAAAGAAAGCCAAAGGGAGAAATAGAAGGAAAGAGATCAAAGAACAAAAAAAGTGAAGAATAGAGATGAAGCTGGTAACTAGTTGCACTTTCATTCATTTAGACAGCTGTAATTTCACAATTTACACAACTCAATCTGTCTATTTTAATATCTCATCTAGGTACAGATCACACAGGAAATGCTTCAATATGGCATTTAGGTATGCGGCTTTGAAAAACAACAGCACCACAGATGTATTCTCACAATTTACAGTTCATACCAGAAAAAGTGGCCTCTCAAGATTTAAAGGAATTAATCTATGTGCTAATTCCTCTTGGGTAAGTGCTTTTTACTCACACAGTGCCCAACTATGCTGCAACTACATGTACAACCAATCTTCAGATCTCTGATCTAAATGTTCATGATATAAACAAGGTAGAAAGGAACGTTTGCCTTGTGAGAGCAATCCAACGTGATTTCCGACATATTTTATAAAACCTTCAAAATTCATATTTGATGCTGGCATCTTTTTCTTAATATTTATTTAATTTTAACATAATTTTCCGAACATAAAAGAAATTTAATGAGATTTAGACCATTCGGCCCATTGAGGTTTATCTCTAGTACTCGCCTCACCTAGCTTGGTAAGATCATGGACTTTGGGTTTCTACTCACATCCCAAGCTGCATACTCAGCCAGTAATACTACCTAACTCGGGAAATTGGATGGAGTAATGGACTAAACACTGCCCTTTCAGTCTGGGAAATGGGTTCAAGTCCAGTACATACTGATAGAATGATGAGAATAAATATCAACATACAAAAAGAAGGGTGAGAAAAGGCTATCAGGCCCATCATGCCCATCCCATCCAGTAGATAGTGCAACCTCGCACATTCTTGTCATGCAGTCTACAGGGAGAAGCAAAACAAAACAGAAAAATCTTATGGACAGATCAAAGGAAAAATCTGGGAAATTCCTCTCTGACTGACTAAATCAATCAAGCAAACTTACTTGATTGATTTAGTGAGTTCAGGTAAGACGGAGTATAAAACTAAAGCAAATGTCTTACACGAATGCCAAGGAAGTGGTAATCCAACGGGCTGGGAGAAAAATAGAAAGTAACAAAGTGACACAAAGAAAATACTAAGAGCTGCAAAAAGGGAATATGAAAAAGAACTTGCAAGTAATATAACGGCTAATAGTAAAAGCTTTTATAAATACATTAAGAGTAAGAGAGTGGCTAAGGGAAATGTGGGCCCATTAAAGACAGACGCAGGTGATACTGTCATAGACACCAAGGTAATGGCAGATTTAAAAACAAGTACTTTGTATCTGTTTTCACAGTAGAGGATGAGGATAAAATACCAGTGATAGAAGGGAAACTAAAAATAAATCAAGGGCAGGAACTTATTGGATTCAATATAAGTAACAAGGTGGTAATGGAGAAAATAATGGGACTTGGGATAGATAAATCTCCAGGACCTGATGGATTCAACCCCAGGGTATTAAAAGTAGGTGAGGGAATTGCAGAGCATTATTTAAAATCTTTCAGAGCTCTCTTGATTTGGGATTTGTGCTATTAGATTGGAAATTTGCTAATGTCACTTCATTATTTAAGAAGGGTGGGAGAGAGAAACGAGGTAACAATAGGCCTGTCAGTTTAACATCAGTTGTGGGGAAGCTGCTAGAATCTGTCATTAGAGATAGAGTGACTGAGCACTTGAATAAATATGAACTGATCAGACAGAACCAGCATAGCTTCAAGGGTGTCATTGTCATGTCTGACTAATCTAGTTGAATTTTTAGAGAAGGTCATTAATAAGGTAGGTAAGGGAGTGTCTATGGATATTTTCTATATGGACTTCCAGAAGGCATTTGATAAAGTTCCACACAAGAGAATATTAGTAAAAATGAGAGCACACAGAACTGGAGGTAGCCTTTTGACTTGGGTTGCAAATTGGTTGGGAGGTAGAGACAGAGAGTGGGGATAAAGGGGAGGTACTCTGATGGGGGGATGTGACAAGTGGTGTTCCCCAGGGATCTGTTCTGGGGCCTCAATTGTTCACCATATTTATTACTGACTTGAATGAAGGAATAGAGAGCTGTATATAGAAGTCTTCATATAACACTAAGTTAGGAGTGACAATAAGTTGTGCAGATGGGAGCAGTAAGTTGCAAAGGGACATAGACAGATTAAGTGAGTGGGCAAAACTATGGCAAATGGAGTTCGAGGTGGGCAAGTGTGAGGTCATCCACTTTGGACCCAAGAAAAATAAATCAGAGTATTTTCTAAATGGTGAGAAACTAGGGACTGTAGAGGAGCAAAGAGATTTGGGAGTTGAAGTACAGAAATCACTAAAAGCTAGTGCACAGGTACAAGAAGCAATCAAAAAAGTTAATGGAATTTTGGCATTTATCTCAAGGGGACTGGAATACGAAGGGGAGCAAGTTATGCTTCAGTTGCATAGATCCTTGGTCAGACCCCATCTGGAACACTGTTCAGTTCTGGGCACTGCGCCTCAGGGAGGATATATTGGCCTTGGAGGGGGTGCAGCGCAGATTCACTAGAATGATACTGGGGCTTAGCAGATTAAATTATGAGGACAGGTTGCTTGTATTCCCTTGAGTATAAGAGATTGAGGGATGATCTGATCGAGGTATTTAAAATGTTAAAAGGATTTGATAGGGTAGATATGGCGAAACTATTTCCTCTGGCGGGGGAATTGAGAACAAGGGGGCATAATCTCAAAATTGGAGCTAGGCCATTCAGGACCGAAATCAGGAAGCACTTTTTCACACAAAGGGTAGTAGAAATCTGGAACTCTCTCCCTGAGAGACTATCAATGCTGGGACAATTGGAGCTTTTAATACTGAGATCGATAGATTTTTGTTAGGTAAGTGTGTCAAGGGATATGGAGCAATGGCTAGGAAATGGAGTTGAGGTGCAGATCCACCACGATCTAATTGAATGGCGGAACAAGCCTGAGGGCCTGAATGCCCTATTCCTGTTCCTAAGGTTCCTAACTCCAGGAGACTACAGTTGCCCATGACTCATCACAATCTTAATTACCTCCTTTAATTAAAAATATTCTCCGTGCTGGTAGGTAGCCTTATGCCATTTGGACTTTGCATCAGTTGTAGAATGCAGTAACTCCAGTCTAGTGTGAAGCCACATTTTAAAAGTCCCACTCACCCCTTTGGACTTTTTGGGAATGATATAAGCTTCTTTTTCAATGCTTTTAATATTAGGAAAAAGTGCCACTCCTACCCTCTCTTTCCCCAATGTTAAAAATGAGCGGCCCTGGGAATGGAGCTCTGTTGCAGGCATGCAACAACACGTGCATAAGCCCCGATTTTAATCCCTGAGCTCGACAATGGGGCACGTGGGAAGTTCAAATCAAGGGCAGCATAATGGTCACCACGTTCCCGCTGACTTCATGCTGCTCAACATTTTAATCAGCGTGTTTTGGGCAGTGTGTCAGATCCCAGTGCCATTTTAATAGGTTTCCATCGAGGAGGCCTGGAACAGGCCAGGAGATGAGCACTTCAGCTGCATTAAAGACAGAGGTAAGATTTTTAAAGGAGCCTTTGAGCCATTTACTTACTCTGTTTGCATTCTGGCAATGGAAAAAGAGGATCTTATAATTCAGCGTCTTACATAGGATTTAAAATCTAAATAGTAATAAAAATACATTGTGGATTTTTCCTGTTAATATTAATTAAGTTTTTAAAATTATGCCCACTTGACAATAAATTTAACCCTTGCCAAGAGGTTAGTGACTTGGTGCATACAAGATATCCAAATGTTTGGACCTCCCTCAAGAGTTAGACCTGCTTTTCATAGACTAACATGTGCTTAGCTACAGTGCAGAATGAATATATTGCCATAATCCTCTATTCCATTGCCAGAGAAGATGCTTTTCTTTGTACTCTACTGACTGTTTTAGCATGAAATTTACAGGATTTGACCTCATGTTAATGTCCTGTATTTTTAATAGATGGTTCTGTTACTTGAGTTGTGATTTGAAGCCCTTCCCCTGTGCTCTGACTTTCTTAAAGTGATGCTTATGGTCCTGGCTATTGTTTTACCATGGTATTGTATACCAGATTTAGTGCTTGTGTAAAGCAGTATCTATCACTTTAACCATCCTTATGTGGAACCTTCAACACCTTTAGCCTCTTACCTTAACAGTTGTCCTGACTGTTCATTCGATGGGATAGATCCATATCTCCACTGCCACTCCCTTGGGTCTGGGCCTCATCACTTCCACCAATCTGTAGGAGAGCTGACTACAGAAGATAAGTGGCTCCTTTACAGCCCCTATCTATGTGGTCCACCAATCTGTCCAAAGTGGCTACCTCTCTGACCAAGGTGGACACCAGTCTCTCCAAGTTGGAGCCCAGAGCATACATGGCAGCCGTTTGAGCTTCCACCAAAGTTGCAAAGCATGCAAATGTGGACTCCTGCTGTGAGGGCTTGACTGCAGTGTCCCTCAAACGAGCCACACTCTCGACGGTAGACTGCAGAGTGCTGATGGCATGCGAAATGACACCACACAGGCTGGAGGTGGACTCAGCCATGATGCTGAAATTCCTTAAGAGGCTATCCAATGCGTTATATAACTCCATGCATGACCGCTGGACCTCTGAAATCCACATCTACTTCCTCAGCAGAGCCCACCCTCCAAATAGAACTGCTAATGAAAGAATTTAAGACTGGACCATTACATTCTCTTAAGGCCCTTAATGTAACAAGAAGAGAATATTGTGGCCTCCCCAATAGAATGATGTGTGCATTATACTAGAGACAGCAGACTGATCCAGATGTAGACGGAAATCCCAACATACATTTCACTGAATCCTCAGTCCATGCACACCATCAGAAGAGATTGAAAGGTCTGAGTAATCGTAACTGATAGCGAAAGAATAGTGGGAAGGAACAGCAGACAGCAGTATTTATGCAAATCCATGGATCATGATCCCCATACAGGCATCTTCTAAGATGCCAACCCACAATAAAAATACCAAGAAAATGACACCCTCCCTCCTTTCCAAGAGCTACAGATGTCTCAATAATTAAGCAGTAAATGTGGGACTTTTGAAGTCAAAAGAATTTTCCACATGTTTTACCCCATTAGAATATATAACTAAGGCCTTACTTTGCTGAGTTCAGGACTACAGCTAGGTCTCATTTGAGAGGTCTGTAACCTTTCCCCAATTCCCCCCCACCCAGAAAAAATTGTAGCAGTCTCACAAGACCAAGCCCCAGCAGAATTGTCACAGAAAGAGGGATATTGTTTGTTGGGTCATTGATTTGCCAGACTTACATTTATTAGATCGATCCATCCTTCTCGCGGAGTCCTTGCAGTGGGTTTGCGCACTATCCTTTCACCTCTGGAAACTGAATTTGAATCCCATGGAAGTGTCAGCCATGGCTCATATGGTAGCACTCTTGCCTCTGAATCAGAAGGTCTCACTCCAGAGACTTGAGCATAAAATCTAGGCTGACACCTCAGTGCAGTACTGAGGGAGTGCTGCACTGTCGGAGGTGCCGTCTTTCAGATGAGACGTTAAATCGAGACCTCGTCTGCCCTCTCAGATGGATGTAACAGATCCCATGGCACTATTCAAAGACGAGCAGGGGAGTTCTCCACAGTGTCCTGGCCAAGATTTATCCCTCAACCAACATCACTAAAACAGATTATCTGGTTATTATCTCATTGCTGTGCACAAATTGGCTGCCGCGTTTCCTACATTACAACAGTGACTACATTCCAAAAGTACTTATTTGGCTGTAAAGTGCTTTGGGACATCCTGAGGTCGTGAAAGGCGCTATATAAATGCAAGCCTTTCTTTCTTTTATCTACTCGGTTCAGTTGGTTCAGAATACTCTCACTTGTTAGACAGAAGTGGGTTCAAGCCTTTCTCATTAGACTTCAGCACAAATCTAGGCTGCATTATCAGAGATGCCACCTTTTAGTTGAGATGTTAAACTGAGTCAGGAAGTTATTTCTTAGAGTCTGCCTGCTCAGGTGGACATAACAGATTCCATAGCACTATTCAAAGAAGAGCAACAAGCTCTCTCAATACCCTGGCCAATATTCCTTTCCCAACGAACATCACCAAAAGCATTTTATCCAGTTACCCGTTCATTTGCTGTTTGTGAGACCTTACTGTGTACAAAGTGGCTGATGCGGATTGTCTACATATCAACAGCGACTAAACTTCAACAATAATTTATTGGTCATAAAGCATTTTGGGACATCTTGAGGACATGAAAGGTGCTATAAAATTGTAAGTTCTTTCTTTACTGGGTGCAAGAGCCCTGCATGAAATAATTGTGAACAGTCTGAACGAAGGTTCTAGTGGGTACATAGACATTCTATTTCTAATTGGCAGAAATGCCAAAGGATACATAAAGTGGAAATGTCACGATGTGCAGTAGGGGTTTCTCTTCTAAAGTTATAGTTGAGGCATATTTTGGGGTTTGTCAGAGTAGTGCAGAGAGTGCTTAATTCTGCATATGGCCTGTTGTATCTGAACAGGGAGAGTTGAATGTTGACACAAAAATTGGAGAAGTATCTCATTCCCCAGCCATGACATCTTCTCCTTGATTAGCAAAACATTTCAGCAAAAAATACCTCAATTTGAAATGTTTAAGATTATAAAATACAACTCAGAAATGTATCGGAAAGGAGGTCATTTCTACAACTGCAATACTGTTGCAATAAAAGATAACAGTGAAGGGTAAAATTGTTTCTAGCTGACCATGTGTCCTGTTTCATTATCTACGAAAGACTTTCCTATTCCTCAGTAAGACCAGTCATTGTTAAAATCTATATCAATTATATCTATAAAATACAATTGAACAATCAGATAGATGAAATGGTTTCTCTCTGTGCAGGTAGGTGAAAGATCCGCCAATGTCCGGAATGTTGAAGTTGAGGTGAAGCTGCCAGCACAACTGTCCATAAAAGCTATGCAGCAGCATAATGATCTATCAAGGATCACTTTGGCAATATTTAATGATACAACGCTGTTTCAGGTAAAATGTTTAAAATATGCACTGAGATCTGTATAAACTTGCATAACTATGGAGTAAAATGCACACTTTTTGTCACCCCACATCACAACCATGCAATTCAAAAAGGCAAGGCACCGACAGTGAGAGTAACTAGGAATGACAGTACAGCCTGCTATCCCGGGCAAAAGCATCAACAAAATGAGGTGTCAACTGTGGCTCAGTTGATTGCACTCTCACCTCTGAGTCAGAAGGTTATGGGTTCAAGCCCCACTCCAGAGACTTGAGCATAACATCTGGGCTGACACTCCAGTGCTGCACTGCCGCAGGTGCTGTCTTTTGGATGAGATGTTAAACTAAGGCCCCGTCTGCCCTCTCAAGAGGACATAAAAGATCCCATGGCACTATTTTAAAGAAGAGCAGTGGAGTTCTCCCTGATGTCCTGGACAATATTTATCCCTCAACCAACATCACTAAAAACAGATTATCTGGTCATTATCACATTGCTGTTTGTGGGACCTTGCTGTGTGCAAATTGGCTGCTGCGTTTCCTACATTACAACAGTGACTACACTTCAAAAATATTTAATTGGTTGTAAAGCGCTTTGGGACGTCCTGCGGTTGTGAAAAGCGTGATATAAATGCAAGTCTTTCTTTCTTTTTCTTTCAAAGTATCGCAACACAGCCATTCCCTTTGTATAAGGAGTGATAGAAATGAGTTTCTAATAACACAAGGGGCCAATCAGTCCACAGGGAAATTAGTCAGCAGACCAAACAGTTACCAGCCCACCATCTTATCTTTCTGTATTTTTTTGCCTTTCCTTTTCATGTTCCTGTGAGGATAAAGCCAATATAAATGGTCGACTATTGTATATCATAATTGGCTGAGCAAAGTATTTGCCATCACATGAAATTCTTTTTTAATTGATTCTAGAAGTAAGGGGAGACTGAGGACGGGAAGGAGTTCCATAGTTTTGAGGCACTGTATGAAGTGAAATAGAATAGGAGGCAGTGTGATGAATCCTAATTTCAACAGTGACACGTGGGGAGGATGAAGAGAATGTATGATGATGTATTTGAGGCTTATGAAAGGAAAATTCAGAGCACCACTGACCTGATGCCTTCATCCAGATCATTGATAAAGATGGTGAAGAGCAATGGCTCTGACACTGATACCTGCAGGACTTGACTAGTGACCAGTCCCATGCAAAACTACTACCACTGATAACTACTTTCTGTCTATGAGAATGCAACCAATTCCTCATCCAACCCAAAACCTGCTTGCTAATAACACAGGACTCAATCTTATTAAGTAGCCTATTATGTGATGCCTTGTCAAAGGCTTTTTTGAAAATTAATGTAATACAAGGTCAACCAGGCTACCTACATGCACCAACCTAGTAACTTCCTCAAAAAATTCCACCAGGTTGGTAAGACATGACTTTTTGCAGCAGACATGTTGTAGTAACTCCTTCTCTGTCAAGGTGGTCATACAGTGGATCTCTAATGATTCCTTCTAGCAACTTGCCTATAACCAAAGTCAAGCTAATGGACCTGTAATTTCCCAGTTCTGACTTAGTGCCCATCTTAAATATAGGCGCCATATGCGCCTCTCTCTCGTCCACGGGACAATCACAGATCCCAGTAAGCTGTTAAATATATGAGCAAGGGGCTTGGAGAGCACAGTCCCCATTTCTTTGAGCATCCTTGGGTGAATGCCGTCAGGACCAGACGCCCAATCTGTTTGAGATCCCTTATTCAACCCAGGATTATATTCGTTCAACTTTAGCTTCAATTTTACAATGTATTATAATTCCACATCATTTTCTGCAATGAAGACTGACACAATGTTGCCATTTAAAATCTCTATCGCATTCTGTGAATCCACCTGAATCTGCCTTGAGGAATCCTTCAATGGCCTTATACAGTCCTTAATGGCCCTCTGACTCCTAACATAACTGAAAAATAGCTTATATTACTACCACAGCTACCACTATCTTCTCCTCCAATGTCTTCTTGGCTGCCCTGATAGCACCTTTTAATGCCCAAATCATTGATAGAGGCGACAGATAGAGGTGAGTTGTTAAAGAGAAATGGTGAGTTTGCCATTAAAGAGGATATTGTGCTTCTTCGAGGATGTATAAATATCAACAACTATGTAGTGACAGCAAATTAGCAGTAAAAGGTTTACTGTATACTTCACGTACGGCAACATGTGTGCAGAAATACATGTGTTAATATACATAACTAGTGCATGGGTGCAAAATCCCTCTTCTCCCCTACAACTATGCCAATGCATTTTAGTAAATAGCAATCAGAAGCCTTACCACTAGATCACAAGATAAACATGGATGAAAATGACCATTCAGCCCATCTTAGTTCACAAATCTACAGCAACCCATGGTTCCCATCAGAGTATCTAACTATCTCTTATGATTCCAAAGGTTTTGTTTCCATTTTTCCTACCAAGAGTCCATTGCAAGTTGTAATCATTCTGTGTAAAAAAAAAACTTCCTGACATTGGTCCAAAATTTTCTTTTCACCAGTTTGAATCTGTGCCCTTTGCCATACTTTCTTGGCACACCCTTAAGTAGTACGTCAGATATACCTTTCCGATACTGTTTAATACATTGTATACCTGTATAAAACTCTCCCAGTTGTCTCTTTACAAGATTACATTGAGGGGGTCTTCAATCTTTTATTTTAAAAAAGCTCCATATAAAATATAATTCCAGGAGAGATGTTAGATTTTCCAGGAAAAATTTGGAGGGGGAGGGAGTGATTAAATAATGCTCATTTAAAATTGATCAGGGACAATGTTTAAAATTTGGGAAATATTGAAAAATCAGCAAAGACTGTAAACAAAAATATAACACTAATGAGGCTAAAGTCAAAAATGATGAATGAGTGCATAAAGAGTAACAGCATAGGGAAAAGGCCAGCAACAGAAAGAGTAGAAGAGGAAAAGGACAATATCAAAGAAGGGAACACTTCTGGTGGTCCTTCCTTAGGTGGTTATTTCACACTCACAGTCAAGCGAAGTATTTTGTGTGCGAAATATAGATTCAAAAGTTTTTCTGCTCCGTACAACCACATTTAGACATTGAAAACAATTATCTTATCATTTTAAGTGATTAGATAAATGATAGAATTCAGAATCATTTCTTAGCCACTCCCTATCATTTGTGACTTATTAGCGGAGATAGTTGGGTCTGTGTACGGACCCAGCAGGAGTACAGCACAGTGGGAGTAGCATCAAGCCAATTGGTGACTTCTGACTCAGCAGCCTGTATGGGGCCTGGCACTGGGAGCTTATCATGAGATGGGGTGTTGGAGGCAGGACATTGTGGGGGGAAAAGAAAATTGGATAGGGCCTATTATTGGACGTTGGTAGTGCGACCCACTATTACCCCCGTGCCCAATGGCCCCTGCGCAGGCAGGATGAGACTTTCACAAGGCCTGAGGACTTACCTTCAAGCAGCATTCCGAATCAGCGTTGACACGAGGATTCAATGCAATTCACACTTTTCACCAGCAGGGGGAGCCCCAATCTCTTAAAGGCAGGCTGTCTCTTAAAAATCTCTTAAAGGTAGCTGGTACCTGTTATTTGCTGAAAATAACAGTCTGCTGTCTGCACGGAGTCTGAATGGAGATCAGACATCGCACATGCAAAACACAGATGCAGCTCCCGTCCCTATGTTTACAAACTGATGAGTTATGTTAAAACATTGAATAAAGGTTGCACACTACTAAATCCCACATCCTCCAATCTGCATGCCAGACCTCACCAATCTGCCGATCTGAGTCGGCGAGAGTGCATGCACCAAGGTTCACTGCTGATGCAATAGAGGCCTTGGTGCAAGAGGTGGACAGAAGGAGGAACATCCTATATTCGCAGGGGGGCAAGAGGCCCTCCAGACATATACCCAAAAGGCAGTGGGAGGCAGCGAGGGACGAAGTCAATGCCAGGCACACAACATCATGAACATGGATGCAGTGCAGGAAGAAGGTCAATGCTTTGACATGAGTGGTCAAGGTGAGTGAGGTCAACTGTCAAGTGGTGTCTCCTAGCAACTACACCACTTGCCGCATCCACTGCACCACACACTACACCCCCCATCATCCACACACCAATAAACTAATAAACTCTTTACATCACTACTCAACTCTTCCAATCAGATGCTTCCTTTCACCCTTACACATTACCACTGTTGCAAGCCGCCCACCCACAACTCACCGGCCACACACACTGGCAGCTATTCAACCATGACAGGCAAATCACCCAGTCACACGTCCCACTTTCTTGCAGGAGAAGGTGGCGCGTATCGGGAGGCAACAAGTAGCAGTGGCATTTAGCCCCTCGAGCCTGTTCCACCATTCAATGAGATCATGGTGGACCTGTGACCTAACTCCATATACCCGCCTTATACCCATATCCCTTAATACCCTTGGTTCACAGAAATCTAACAATCTCAGATTTAGAATTCATAAGTGAGCTAGCATCAAATGCCATTTGCAGAAGAGCGTTCCAAATTTCTCCCACCCTTTGTGTGTAGAATCATTTCCTAACTTCACTCCTGCACGTCCTGGCTCTAAATGTTAGGCTATGTCCCCGCGTCCGAGTATTGAAGTCTAGGAGACCTCCAGAAACAGTTACAAATGTCTTGGCAGCCGGAAGCAATAATCCAGTCACTAACCTGTAAATCCTGCATGGTCCCTTTAAATAGCGCTGGTGGGGGTCCTCCAGGCACTCTAAGACATGTACAGATGGTCGGGGTTAAGACTGTGCGTTGAGTTGAGCCTTAAGTCCCAAAATGGTGTCTATCACTTTAAATCAGCGTTGCACATTGATTGTAGCCATTTTCTCCTTACTTTACATGCTTCCGGCATTCGGTATTTGCACATGTGCTAACTCCTATACCAAGATGGCATCCGGCACACGTCATGCTGGAAACGAGCGTGCGCAGCCAAGATGCCATCTTGGATGTTGGAGAGGCCATGTAGCGCCGAAACAATGGGCGCAACACGGCCCAATTTAGCGCCTTGTGTGTCAGTAGTGCTTAAAGAGAAACATTAGCTGTTTCTTTTAATGATTTCACATCTAACACAGCGCCTAAAATCCCTGGACACCCGTTTTACTTGAGAAAATTTAGAAAGGATGCATTTGGAAAGAATGTTCCTAACGATAAATGCGTAGACAGTGAAATTAAGTCATTGCAACCTCATTATAATATTACCATGGAGCCACCACTTGTTTTTGGTGCAAGATTCCTGTGCATGACACCACCTGACTGAAAATCATATGTACAGTATGCACAGAGATCCAGCGAGTACAATCTCTGTCCATAATATCCCCCCCCGGTAGAATTTACAACAACACTGGTATAATCCTTTGTTGGTTTTCGGGATTAAAAGTTGCAAGTGCAACTTTAATACCAATGCAATCAGGGGACTGGGTTTTTGGGTCAGGGCGATAGTGTTATGGTGCCGAAAATCGGCAAATGCTGCATCCTCGCATAAGTGCTGGGATGTTCCCACTGGGCACCTCTGCCACTAACCTCAGTGGACTTTCTGGGATTCGGGTGCCCATGCCAGTAGGGTGTCATCTGGGCCTGGATCCATAACCCAGGCGGGCTCCGCTTCTGCCATTCAGTGGGCCAGTATACCTAGTTTCAGCCGACGTAACCATCTGATCTGTCCAGCTCTGAGAACCCAGGGATGTGGGCACTCCTGAGTTAGGGAGTTGCTGTCCCTTGACCCCACCCCCCTCCTACGCTGATGGCCTTTTTTGCGGCCCTTGTTTGGGGTAGGAAGAGGAAGTTCCGCCCCTTACAAGACCATCAAGCTTGGGACCTGGTGTATCTGGGTCCCAGCCTAATTTGCATCTGTTGCACTGCGCACAGGAGTGCTCCAGATTGACCACAGATTTTTGGCCCCTGTATATTCATTTGAGAGGTGGTGTAAATGCGTCATGTCATGTTCTTCACCTCTGTACATTGCTGACAGTTTTCATGGTGTATCTCTCTACAGGATGAAAATAACAGCAGGCTGTTAAATGAAAAAGTGTTTGGAGTTATAGTAGGAAACACAAGCATTCAGAACCTCACAGACTATGTGACTATTACGATTAATCACAATAAAAAGATGCTGGTAAGAAAATCCTCAGTAATTTACAAAAACATTCAAGGATGAGGAAAGGCCTTTAATTCAGTTGAAACATATCCCCTTACCACCCTAACAACCATTATAACAACCCATTTTGTTTTGTACATACCTATTGTTTTGTTCCCTCAGAACTGACAATTGTTCTAAACATTTATCACGCTGAGTAAAATGAAATAACGTTCTTTGTTTATCCTATCTAAACGGTTTAATATTTTTAAATACTTCAATCATGTACCAGTAAACTACCTTCTAGAGTGTAGAGAGTGACCTCCTCAAACTTCTCCTTATAGTTAACTCCCCTGCACACTTGAACTGCTCTGTTGACTCCCACTGATGCAGCTCACTGAGGATGCAGATATACCGCCACTTCCGCATTGATGCGAATCAGTCTGGATGTGTATCAAGAGTCCAGTTCTGACACTTTAATGCAGTAAAGCAAGAGATGTGAGACCGCCCTGAGCAGTTAGTCTTACACCACTTTAAATTCACACTGGGTGCAATAGAACTCCAGCCCTGGATTTCCTGAGGACTTTCTAAATTCATTTTCAATCTCTTTAATGATATAAGAAATTGTCCGTTATTGCTGATGTGTCAGTTGTTGCTGATCTCAGTGTGAGATGCAATCAGCAGTATAACTCGGTTGTCGACAGAGGATTGTATTGTACAGACACTGGTCTCCGCCGTCATAGATCTGTAACTTTATAGACATTACAAGAGCTTTATAGTAAAACACAAACTAACCAAACAAATGCTCTACATTTCAGGATAATTTATTTCATCGGTGTGTATTCTGGTTTGAAAATGAAAATGGTAAGCAAAAGGCCTGTTAAACTATTTTAGTTAGTGTTACAAAATCTATTTAAACTGTAACTTTTAGACCATAAACTCATGTTACAGACAACATTACGGAGCACTGGGATCCTACTGGTTGTAAAACAATAGTTCAAGCTAATCAAACCACATGCGAATGTGACCATCTGACTTATTTTGCTGTGTTAATGGTAAGTTTTACACTTATGATAATTTTATATGCGACCTAGAGTTGAGAGATGGTAATGTGTCTGTCATCTCCAGTAGATATCTCAGTCTATCCTTTTAATCTGCTGAAACCTTTTCCTCATTTGAGCACTTCACTTCTACCACCTTTCCCGGCCCTCCTTAAGTGTCCTCATTATCTACTGCTTTGCCAAAATCTCTATGAAAACATGTTGAGCTCTGTGAATTTCCCTACTCAGAGCTCAAGTACTGAATTTATCGTGGCTACTCAGTTTTGAATCCTCTCCAAGGCATCAATGTCTTTTTGAAGGTGTGCCAGCTGAAATTGCACACCACAGGGAAGAAATTCTGCAATGCAATTGCGCCACTGGAAGTGTAGCGGGATGCAACTCTTGCCCGCTGCCTTCAACTGGCAGTGACCCCCATCCCAAACCTGGAGACAGGGTCATTTAGATATTTGGGGTGAACACCTGCACCCATAGCGGTGCAACAGGGACACTCAGTGACTCACCTCCTGACTCCCCAAAGCCTTTCCATCATCTACAAGGCACAAGTCAGGAGTGTGATGGAATACTCTCCACTTGCCTGGATGAGTGCAGCTCCAACAACACTCAAGAAGCTCGACACCATCCAGGACAAAGCAGCCCGCTTGATTGGCACCCCATCCACCACCCTAAACATTCACTCCCTTCACCACCGGCGCACAGTGGCTGCAGTGTGTACCATCCACAGGATGCACTGCAGCAACTCGCCAAAGCTTCTTCGACAGCACCTCCCGAACCCGCGACCTCTACCACCTAAAAGGACAAGAGCAGCAGGTACATGGGAACAACACCACCTGAACGTTCCCCTCCAAGTCACACACCATCCCGACTTGGAAATATATCGCCGTTCCTTCATCATCGCTGGGTCAAAATCCTGGAACTCCCTTCCTAACAGCACTGTGGGAGAACCTTCACCACACGGACTGCAGCGGTTCAAGTAGGCAGCTCACCACCACCTTCTCAAGGGCAATTAGGAATGACCAATAAATGCTGGCCTTGCCAGCGACGCCCACATCCCATGAACGAATAAAAAAAAAATAGGGACACTCACCTGGCGAAGACATCAGAACCTCAGAGCCGTACCTTGCCGCTCTGAGAGGAAAAGACAGAGGCTGGTCCGGCCAAAGACTGAAAGGCCCAATATTTCACTAATGGTAAACTCCAATGACGTAAGGCCCCTATTGCATTTTATGTCCATAACGGAACCTACGTCTGGTCTAAGCAGATGTGCTTCCCACTGGCCCTATTAGGGGGCGCATCTGGTGAGATTCCTGGGGTAGCCTGTGAATGTCCCCAAATACACCATTTGGGGTAGTAGAAGAAGCGCCAACAACCCCATGACCCACCCCCCACTTTCCCCCTTGCTGGATTACAATTTGCTGGCTTTCAAAGAATTGGGCAGAATTCAGTGGATCCAGGAACTGTCGCATTTTACAATTCCTCTGCTGGAATTGCCCCAGAATTGGGCTCCCAGAATCACTTAATTTCTGGGCTAATGTCCCAAATGCAGCCTCACCGGGGATCTACACAAGGTTACAATACCTCTTTCAACTTGCAGTTGTATGTGTTTGAGATGCAGCTGTTATTCAAGTAGCTTTATCCATAAGAGTTTTGAACTATCACCAGAAATAGACTATTCCGAGTGAGACAGTGTTTAATCATTACTCAGTGCTGAGTATGCTTTTCTTTCCCAAAGGACTTTCGAGAGGAAAATACCACTTTGGATAAGAATGTTTTGATATCATTAACATTCATCACCCAGATTGGCTGTGGCATTTCTGCCATCTTCTCAGCCATCACCGTAATCCTTTACTGTGTATTCAGGTGAGTCACACACATCTGTTCAGTGAATGCTGCAAGATTATCTCCAATGAGACTGTATCCCAGTATTCCAATAGCTTCAGTTCACATATCAATTTCTATGTTTTCCAAACTAATCTCTTATGTGAAACTTTTATTTATCCATCTGTTGACCAGAGGTCACCGGTTACGGTTATTGGCTTAGTGCAAAGGGGAGAAGAGTCAATTCTCTCTTAACTCTCAATTCCCTTTATTCACGTCGTTAGAGTCTCTCTCTCCCGTTGGTTTAGGCTTGCTCGCCTAGTCTGTGTCTTCTCCTCATTGGCTCTGTCCCAAGGACTTAGGTAGCATTACCTCATTACTCCTTTTCTAAATAAGGACTTGTGTCTTATCACATCTCCTTTGTCTTTCACAAAACTTAGCTCGTTCAAACCGGTTCCAGCCAGCTCAGGCCAGCGACTGAACTCTGGTTACTTCAGTTCAAAAGTTGCTTTTGCCTGTGTGTCAGCAGTTCGGAATAAACTCAGTAGTTTCTGCAGCCCCTGGCCAACACATCTATGTATCGTTAAAATAAATTAAACGTTGGTCTATCCACACGTAGTGATCTGATTGATCCATGGAAACCATGTGACTGCTGAATCTCCCTTTTTTCATTGTTTAACGTTGCAAGTTAAGGATGTCAAAAGAATATAGGAAATTGAGTCTTTTTTTAGTAACAGGGTCATATGTTATCCTCAGGGGAGATGGATGGGATTACCAGTTGCTGGGATGGGGGGGGGTGGTGGGTAATGGTACAGATTACCAGCAGGGATGGTGGAACAGATTATTTGCAGGAGTGGCAAGTTTTAAACTGTGGCAAGTTTTAAACAAAAAGATGGGATGAATTCCTATTAGGAAAGGAGACATAGGGCTATTAGTTCCAGAATCACCAAAATGAAACTAATGAGTGGTTTTGAAGGGTAGGCTAGGTAGACCAATGGTCTTCTCCTGTCTAATACATTACGTTACTATATTGGCCACTGCTCTGATCCTGTATTCACCAACCATGTTTGATCTCAAACTTAGTTGATTTAACTGCTCCCACCCCACTCTCTGACCCAAGACCAGCCCTGCCAAACCTCGACCTGATGCCTGGTCTAAGCCTGTGGCCTAGCCATGTCCGATCCGGGGACCAGCCTGGCCTCAGGCTCAACTCACTCTGCAGCCTCCCTCAGGATCCACTATGCCGTTATCATACTCAACCTTAACCTATGGCCCAGGCTCATTCTCAACCCCAGCTAGCAACTTCCGGCCCTGGCAGATTGAAATTAATTACCCAAAATTTGCAGCTCCTATCCAGGCCAAGACGTGCTGGGATTTCCTGTCCTAGGCTATTAACTGATCTGTGGGCATCTTCCAGAACTGCAGCAGGATGTCAGTCCTTGAAGATCGGGTCCCTCTGGCTGGCAATGGTATTCAGTAGCTAGAAGGGTGGGTAGAAGAAGAGCCTACAACCCCCTGACCCCTTCCCCCGCCCCGGTTACAACTTGTTGGCTTTTAGAGAATGGGGCAGAATCTGGTGGATCCAAGTTCTGTCACATTTTACAATTCCACTGCAGGCAAAGCCCCATAATTGGGCTCCCAGAATCAATTATTTTCTGGGCTAATGCTCCAAATGCAGCCTCACCGGGGATCTGTACAAGGTTACAATATCTCTTTCAACTTATAGTTACATGTGCTTGAGATGCTGCTAGTATTCAAGTAGCTTTATCCGTACGAGCTTTGAACTACCACCAGAAATAGGCTACTCCAAGTGAGGCAGGGTTTAATCATTAATCTGTGCTGACTAAGCTTTTCTTTCCCAAAGGACTTTCGAGAGGAAAACACCACTTTAGATGAGAACATTTTGATATCATTAACCTGAACATCCTGGAGGAGGGATTTCGACATTTAAAGAAGTTCCCACCTCCAGTCTTCAGCCTGCCCCTACGATCCCCCATGGACCCTCCAGTCAGTGGGGACTCAGGATCATACTACCATGCCATGTTTTCTGGGCGTCCTTCTGCTCAGGCATTAACAAGCGTTCAATCCAGAAAATTAGGTAGGAAGCCAGAAATGGCCCGACCTACCTCAATTGAATCCATCTGATGGGGCTGCTCTCCCAGGAAAACTCCTGAAAATCCTAGGGCAATGTAACAGCGACTTGACAAAATGAGTCTCTGCCCCTTCATCCTGATTTTTCTGCTCAGTGAACTGGGCATTCCCCAGGGGCAAGGATCAGGAAAATCGGTTCTAATATCACATACGCATAATACAATGTACTACACATGCTGTTGCTGCAGTGCCCAGATTGAGTTGCATCTCCAGTGTGGCAGGACTTTTGCCCAAGGTACAGATGTGCCACTCATCCTGGACGACCTGCGGTCTCAGAGCCATTTCCATGTTTTTAGCTGGTTCACGGCCTCCACCTGGAGTTGCAGTGTAGCATTGCCAGCAGCCGGTAAAACAGAATTTTTTTTTTTGCAAACTTTGAATTTGATGCCAAGGCCTGTGCAATCGATTCTGGATTCAAAAAACTAGCTCCCTCCTCCTCTACCAGCATTGCAGCAATGGATCCCAGGGCCGAACAGGTATCCTGTGCATCCAGTGTTGCTGTTGAATAAATTATGGGAATACGTTGGATGATGTACTTCCATCATTCCCATATGCTTACAATAACTCATCCGTACAGGGGTCGGCACATTTTATGCCACCGATCTCTATCTGCAGGAAATCAGGGCACACAAGACTGGAAAGGAATACAGTGGATTGTGTCTCAACCCATTTCCTATCCCTGCCTACCCCAGTTACATTGAAAAATCAGCAGAGGGAACACCAACATGCCCACTTGATTACTGTTAGGTTCTAATGTTGGAAAAGAACAAACTTTTGGCTCCCTTTTGCTGTTTTCCAACATTCACCTGGAATTTCTGTGGGAGTTTTCCTGATCTCCTGCCATAACTTTTTTAGTCATTTACACCAATTTTTTTCCAGGGATTCCACTGATCTTCCACCAACTTTATGACTGGGCGATTGGAAATTTCACCATCAGTTGAAAACTAGGCAAGCAGAGCTCACTGTGGATGAATAAAGCTGACTAGAGAGTAACGTGAGCAGGGCTGTAAAACTGAACTGTCCGCTTGGGCAAATATATTGTACCAATGTCAAAATGGTGCCTACCGTATAACTGTATGACTTCCCTCACGATGTTGGTATAAAGTTGTCTTGCTTTCATTTTTGTTTTAGGAAAAATAAAAGTGATCATGTCACCATGATCCACATCAACCTCTGCGCTGCCTTGTTTCTTCTAAACGTGAACTTCTTGACCAATGTATGGCTCAGTATGTTGAGAAATGACGGTCTCTGTAAGACCATTGCTGTGTGTCTACATTACTCATTGCTGTGCACTTTTACCTGGATGGGAATCGAAGCATTTCATCTGTACATGATGTTGATCAAAGTGTTCAACACCTATGTAAAATATTACATACAAAAACTGGCTTTTATTGGTTGGGGTGAGTATGAAGTATTCTCCTTTCACTTTTTGTTGCCTAATTTATTGACTCCATTTTGTGCTTTGCACACAGAACATTAGTTGCCCCAATACAATATTTTTCACAATAGTATGCAGAGGCCAGATACCCAATGGATACTTAAGCACAGGTACTCCATAAACATAACACCAGGTCTACCGATCTCCCATTTCTGTCACTGCTATCAGTTATAAGATTACAAACCTTAGATAACTTGGTGTCGTACAAGATGAATACTTGCTACTCAAATGGCCCAAATTTTAAAATCAGTTTCATTTGCTTGTACTGCATTTTGTTTATTATTACGCCACTGCTGGTAACAAACAAATTTAAAGAGGAAGACTGAATGATACCACTAATTTATGCCACGTGAGCTGTGGAATTCTTCATGAATGCAGTACCATTTTTGGCCTATGCACTTGACAAGGGTCATGCTTATTGCAGAAATGAGTCAAAGGCCTAAGTGTTCCATCTTCCTCCTCCCTCACAATCTGGAGGGGGTGGAGGTGGAAAGGGCCTCAGGGACACATTCTGCTGTATCCCTGCACATACGAGGGTGGGCATATGATAATGGATTGAATTGAGGGAACTACAGACCTCAGCAATATTTCCCACCATTTAATCTCTGGATGCAAGGGCTGCCTGTTTGACCCAGAAGTTTAGCATTTAATGTTAGGTGGTAGGGGGCAGAAACTGATGATAAACCAGGGGTTGGTCAAGTGCTCAGACAGGGCTGCCTTACACAGACCCAAGAAGGGGAGCAGGGTTCAAAATGTTTCAATATAAAATTGCCAGTTTGCAAACTCTGAGTGCTTCTCAGCCTGTATACTCACTCGCCCAGACTGAGTGCTTCCTGGCCCACTCTCCCTGAGGGCTTTTTGGCCTATCTAGCCACTCGCTCACCTACTTTGAGCACTTTCTGGACTGCCTACCTGCTCTGATTAATTCCCAGCCTGCCTTATTGCGGCTCACACCAAATGACTCTCAATCCAACAGTTCACCAAGCTGCCAGCCCCGAGTGCTTCCCAGATCACCTGCTCAGTAGCTATCCCTTGTGCTTAGTGGCCAAATGCTTGCTCGCCTTGCGTACTTCCTGAAGCACATGCCCTTATCTGCCTGCCATGAGAGCTTCCCAAATCACCTACTTCCCACTTGTGCCCAGTGCTATCCAACATGTCCATTTGCCCAAGTGCTTCCTGACCCAATATGATGTGAAAAGATTGTAAGCAAGAAGTGAAGGAGGACAGCAAAAAAGAGCAGGAGGTGTAGGAGGAGAATGAAAGAGGGAGAAGTAAAGCAGGAAAGAACAGAAAGCATTTATATGGCACCTTACCACACCCTCAGGAGGTCCCAAAGCACTTTACAACCAATGGATGGCTTTTGAAATGCAGTTACTGTTGTTATGTAAGCAAATACGATAGCCAATTTGTGCAAAAACAACAAATGAATGATTCATCGATCCGTTATTGGTGGTTTTGATTGAAGGTGGAATGTTGGCCAAGACACTGGGCAAATGATGTGCTCATCTTTGAATAGTCCTATGGGATATTTTAGATCTACTTGTGCAGGGAGAAGGAGCCTCAGTTTTACATTTCATCCAAAAGTCTGTAGTACTGCTTGAATACACAGCCTTCTGACTCAGAGGCGAGGAGTAATTTTGCTAATTTTTCTCTCCAGTTAATTTGGGCCCGAACCTTTATCATCTAACTCAAATTTGCCTTTTCCCAGTCCAGCACCTTTATCTTTGTCCTTTTTATCCTTTTCTGATCTTATATTGAACCTAACTATGTTGAGACTTCTATTTCCCAACTATACGCCTACTTTCACATCAGTTCTCACACTGTGCTGGAATCCTTCACAAACACTGGCAAACCCCCTCTTTTTCCCCTCCCTATCTCTCTTGAAAATGTTATAAACAGGATTACTAAGTGCAAACTTCCATTACAGCTAGTATATCATATCCCTCCGTAGACACTGATTCTTCGAACTCTCCAAATTTGTTTTGAATGCTTTGTACATTCATATACAAACCACTCAATCTTGACTCCACTTTTTGGAATGTTGACCATTATTTGTTTCCCTGGTTTTCTTATTTAATTTTTTGATATCCTTTGTCCCTTCTAAACAGTGTTTTTAATCTCTCACTACCTCAAAGCTTCTTTCCCTTCCTCCTCTGAGATTGATTCGCTTGAGATCTTGTTTTTTTCAATCTAGTGCTTAACTTTTTAAACTCCTTCTGCGAGATTTCAAACATACTCCTATCTATGTCATTGGTTCCAACATGGACCATGACTTTTAGCTGCTCTCCATCCCTTCCCAGAAGTTTTTCTACCTGTTCTACGATGTTGTCTATTTATTTCAGCACAACCTTCCGCTTTGTATTCCAACAGATTTATTAATCCCCTCTCCCTCTCCAATCTCAAACCTAGATTTTCCCTATCCCATTACCATATTCATTTAAATCCTTCCCCACTTCTCTATTTACCCACTCCGCAAGATGGTTTGGTTCAGGTGAAGGCCGTCCATTCGATGTAGCTTTACATTGCTACGGCGGCAGAAGGGGCAAGGATTTTCATCCCCTTTGTCTTCTTTCCAGCTGTAAAGATCCTAGCCTAGAAATCAAGTGAAAAGGCAGAGTCCTGGTGGGGGAGTCAGAAAATGGGGTGAGACCCAGACACAGTGGAGGCCTGCTCCTTTTGCCCTACACAATAAATTCTGGCCAAGGGGGCATGGACATTTATTCTGCTCAAGCAACTTGTGTCCCAACAACAGTGTGGGGCCATGTCTGGAGGCACTCCTAGACCACTCCGAGAATCGAGCCAGATACATGTCTGATAGGCCTATCAATACCTATGTCTGCTGACAGCAGGTGTAGGTGCTATTCTGGAATAAATGTGTCATTGCAAGCAGCAATAAATCCCAGCAGAATCAACTGCTGTTGGATTGTGGACTTGCCAATGTTGGAACCATTAACTGATTAAAAGGTGCTGCTTTCAATCTTTTGCTTAACTGGCCTTTAGCTCCCCCTCCCAAAGTGGCAGGGTGCCATTCCGAGATTGACACTGTTAACACTGGGTGGACACTGCTACTGGCATGGGCACCCAGCACTATTTTGTTAATGACCCTGTCTCCAGGTATTTGGAACGTGGTCCCGCCACATTTCCAATGATGCAACGGTGGCACCAGAATATCTAGGTTCTTATGTGGAATGAGTTAGGCAGAATCAACCTCGTTCTTATTGGGTATAAGCTTACATCACAAAACTACCCATTATTCAGCAGCAGCTGGTGCTGAATTATCAATCTCACTCAGGCAGTCCTCAAGGAGAACTGCTACCAGAAATGGAACTGTGAAGCTGGGTTAACTGTTAATAGTGAGTTTAAAAATGTTCCTTTTTTTAAGAGATTTGTCGAGGGTGCTTTATTCTGCGTCTAACATCTGTTATTCCTGAACTGAAATTGGTTGCAAAAGATGGAAAATAGTCAATTCTCCAGCATTGGCAGCTCAATGAGTCCTTTCTTTCCCTGATATTCTTAATGAGATATATTCTGAATTGTATTCTTTAAATGTTGATATAGTGATGATTGCAAATAATTTTCTCCTATTGACAGGCATTCCTGCTGCTGTGGTGTTTGTATGTATCGGAGTGAACAAAGACAATTATGGCCAGTTTGTGATTGAAACCCAGGACAAAAACAACTCTGTTCCAATGTAGGTCTTGGTAAAAATGCCAGAAGCGATAATGGTACTCGATTTTCTTCCACTATAAATCTTGTCACTAGAATTTCTGCAGTGACAGCTGTGGGAACAGAGCTTCCCTGAAAGCTTAGCAAGTTTGTCCATTGAGTAGCATGGCCATGTAAGTCAGGAAGTTCTCAGGTTCAATGCCAGGTCTGTTCTGAGTTAGATGGCTTTGGTCAGTCGGTGGCAACTGTGCTACAATTTGCCTCAGCACCCTAATGGTTAGAGGAAAATCTGCCATTGTTCCTGCTTCTGATGGGTATCCAGTGAGCACTGCTGGGAATGGACCTCGGGTGAAGACAGGATTAAGCTTAGCTGTGATGTATCCTACAGTCGAATAGCCTGTTGGCACTCATTGTCAAAGGCAGGATATTGGAGGGTGACCAGTGTCTGTTCAACTGTTAACTAGCAAGGAGTCAACATCTTAGGGAGAGGAGGGGGAGGGAAGGGGATGATTTAATTAAAAAGCTGCATGGAACAGTAAGTGATTACTCCGTGTTCTTTGCAGCTGGAACAAGAATTAAATGACTCAGTGTTAGATTGTGAAACACTGCGCAATTTCTGCCACTTCATCACAGAGTAAATCTCAATAGTTGTGACGATTTGCTTGTAAAGCAACATGTGGTATATTGTGTGAGGAAGTTAAATTGCCCACTTGTCATGTACCTGCTTAAATAATCTATCTTCTGTTCCTGTTATAAATCTGCACTAGATCTGAACTTATAAGAAAATTATTAGGTTGAAGACTAAAATTGAAGTGTAGCGTTCACCTGTCTAAGAACCCAGATACACTACAAGACAGTTTGCAGTGTCCATGTTAGGAACAAGAATTAGTCCAAAAGTTGGCATCTCATTGGAAGTTAACTTGTCAGGCGCTAGTTAGAAACATGGCATGCAATGGTACATGAAATCAAAAGCAAAGCTTCATGATGAATACTTCAAGGCTTCTTTCTTTTTCAACAGGTGCTGGATAACAAACAATTTGGTCCATTATGTTACAAACTGTGGCTATTTCAGCATTATATGCTTTGGGAACACAGCAATGTTAATCACTGTCTGTACCAAGCTCATTTATGTGCAAAGAGAGAGCAGACATGAGAAAAGATCTGTCTGGAAGGACCTATGGACAGTCCTTGGTCTGTGCTGCTTATTGGGCACAACCTGGGCTTTGGCTTTCTTTTCATATGGACCACTACACGTGGTTCAAATGTACCTGTTCTCCATCTTAAATTCCTTGCAAGGTTAGTCAAAGCATGAGTTTTGTTAGATATAGTGCTATATATATGTATTCGCAGTTAAGGAATGGTAATAAATAGTCAATGATTAGAATGTTAGTGTAATTTTATTAATTGAATTTACTTCATGGAATAATTTCTTTGAAAACGCAGGGAAATAATTGTGAAGGTTTTTTTTATTATGCGGCAAAGAATAACCCTGCACCCAAAGGGGATCTTTCCCTCATTCCTCATGAGATTTACATTTTCACCAACTCTAGCTGATTCAATATTTAAGCCAGTTTGTGTAGATAAATACTAAATGGTGTAATTAACATTAAATGGTGTAATTAATGACTATATGGAATTTTAAAAATTTTTTCCAGGATTTTTCATATTCTTGTGGTACTGTGCTATAAAGCGACCATCCAAAAACCAAATATCAAGTTACACATCATGAACATAGAAAACAGAAGAGGTGAAAGTGCTATCACTCGTGCTCCATTCACTTTTCTAACTAGTTTCAAAAATAAGTTCTTCTTAAAGAGTCTCGCTGTTTGTAAAGTTTTTTTAAATATGATTGAAGTTTGTTGCTACATTTGTGGTTTCAGCATGCCCTAGAAATCAGCACAATAATTTTCAATATCTCTTTGCTTGGAAGGGCATTTGTTTGAATGTCATTATCTATAATTAAGCAACTTGCACCGAGCATGCATCATCAGATCACACCCCTTAGGACAAAAAAGAGTGACTGGTTGAAATGAGGAGTTATCTGTTAAATTACCAATCAAATATCCAATTGGTGTATCATGAACAAATCAAAATCAGTTCCATTTAATCAGTAAATACCAAGCAGCAGAAAGCTGAGCAAACAAATTAGAAAATGCTGGAAAAGTTCAGCAAGTCAGGCAGCATCTGTGGTGAAAGAAACAGAGTTAACGTTTCAGGTTGAAAGGTTTTCGATGCTGCCTCACCTACTGAGCTTTTCCAACATTTTCTGCTTTTATTTCTGATTTCCAGCATCTGCAGTATTATACTTTTGATTTGAGCAATCAAATTGTTCAATTTGTTTGAAAGCTACAAATTCCAAACTAGAAAGTAGTAGATAGCAACCAAATTGTTCAAATAAATTTCCGAACTTGGTTTGAACTGTCATCTCCAATTTTTCAACTACCTGAAAATTTATGATAAAAGTAACAATTACATTTATAAGAAACAAGTAAAAAGTTAAACAACTTGGAATACGGTGCTTATTAACAGAATTGTCTGTACAGTGCTGTAATCCCAAAATGTTTCCGCATATTTTGGAATACTTGGCTGAGGTTTTGCTGTCTTTTTTTTCTGGTTCTTCCTAATTGGCTGGATTCTATGTCAATCACAACAAGCCCACCCCTTTGCACTTTAGCTGCACCAATCATCTCCACTAAAGTTCTCAACTCACTCCTTTTAACTTCCCAGCCTGACCAACTTAAATTTGGAGTCTGTGACCAATGCCATGGGAGATCAATTATATATTCCACTGTATGTTACACGATATAATGCTTCTCTCATTACACAATAGCATTTCCTCCGACTCACTGTGAGCAACGTCACGGGAAATTTTTTATATTTTTTAAATGATGAGAAACTATTAAATGTTGGTGTTCAGAGAGATTTGGGTGTCCTCGTACAAGAAACACAAAAAGTTAGCATGCAGGTACAGCAAGCAATTAGGAAGGCAAATGGCATGTTGACCTTTATCGCAGGGGGGCTGGAATACAAGAGTAAGGAAATTCTTTTTACAATTGTACGGGGCTTCGGTGAGACCTCACCTGGAGTACTGTGTACAGTTTTGGTCTCCTTATCTAAGGAAGGGTATACTTGCCTTGGAGGCTGTGCAATGAAGGTTTATTAGATTGATTCCTGGGATGAGAGGGTTGTCCTACGCGGAGAGATTGAGTAGAATGAGCCTATACTCTCTGGAGTTTAGAAGAATGAGAAGTGATCTAATTGAAACATAAGATTCTGAGGGGGCTTGACAGGGTAAATGCTGAGAGGTTGTTTCCCCTGGCTGGAGAGTCTAGAACTAAGGAGTATAGTCTCAGTATAAGGGGTCAGCCATTTAAGACTGAGATGAGGAGGAATTTGTTCACTCAGAGGGTTGTGAATCTTTGGAATTCTCTACCCCAGAGGGCTGTGGATGCTGAGTCATTGAGTATATTCAAGGCTGAGATAGATACATTTTTGGACTTTAGGGGAATCAAGGGATATGGGGATCGGGCAGGAAATTGGAGTTGCGGTTGAATAGCAGAGCAGGCTCGAGGGGCAGTATGGCCTTCTCCTGCTCCTATTTCTTATGTTCTTATGAAATGTGCAAGTTTCTTTTTACTTTTCCATAGTTTTATATTAGTTTACTTCCTAGTGAAGTTATTGTGTGCATTGCTTATACAGTATTTACAGCAGCATACTTTTCTGTAATAATTAGAAATTTAATAGAAATCTGTAACAACTGCTTATTTGTATCCGTATATTTGTCAGATGCGACATACTTTGTAATAAAGTCAGTGATAAATCATCACAATCAAACCTTGTTCAAACTTGCTGTGATATTGAGGCCTAACTCTATCTTTATCCCTCCTGGCTCTGATCTAAAGAGCTCAAATAGTCAAAACTGAAAATCCATCTACAGAATATTTCAAAATCCAGGTGCACTGGAATTTTTTTCTGCTCGATCTTGTGCACTGACTAATATTTTATACTTTGGGTAATCGTGTGTGAAGAGCACAGCTCCTCATCTTTGGCAAGTAATTAAGGCGGTAACAACTGTCTCATAGTGAGGCAGTGCTAAGAGAAAAACAATTAGGGACTGGAATTCTGGGGAGGGGGGTTCCACAGAGTTTGTTTCCTCTGTGTCTTGTAAACAGTGGAACTTCAAGGCAAATAATGGGCCAGGGTGGGGACACCTTAAGCAGGAGTTCCTGCTCCGCTCCACAGTTGGGGCTCAGTGTTTGTGAGACTGCCAGTACACCAAATGAATGGAGGCATAGCGGCCTCCACAAGGGCGTGTGTGGTTCCCACTGATCGGGTCCAGCCTTGGCAAGTGGCCTGGACCCCTGAAGAGGTACCAAATGTTTGTTTAAAAAAAATTCATTGATTGTCGCCCTAGCTCAGGGGCCTAGTGCCGGGATTGGAGTGGGGAGGCGAGCATTCCTGGAAACCCAGATGCTGAAGTTCCTGTTGGCGTGGAGCAGGGGGGCACCAGAGACACATCCAAAGTAGCACATGCATCCTCATGTTAATGAGTTGCCCTCCCATTGACCCCACAAAGTGTGGTGAGATCAGTTCTGGAGAGTGCTGCCGGGAGCGATCACAGATTTGATTGCCCTTCTGTGCTGAATTACTTGATTTCAGCTGAGGTAGATGGTCTCAGCAAACTAAAAATAAGAGACAACAGGCTAAGATTTCAGAAATTGCCTCAGGCTTTCATTTCTGGATCCAGATTTTCCACTGTCTTTTCATGTGGACAATGGAAGATTTGTTGCATCATTGGAGATCCTGGTAGATATTACATGCTTGGATTTTCATAAAGTCTTTGATAGCTGTTGATCATCATTGTGGAACCCTAACGTAAGGAATCAGGGAACAGAAGTCAATTCTGGTACTGAATAGAGAACTGACCTAAAATAGGAAACAGAAAGTCATCATAATGGGAACTTTTCAGGTTGGAAAGAGGTTATGAGCAGAGTGCACCAAGAGTGATCCCTGGGACCCAATATGATAATATATATATATAATGGATTAAGGCATCGAAATTGAAATCTCCAAGTTTGCAGAAGATAGAAAAGTCAGAAGGAGGGCAAATAATGAGGGACAATGCAACCAGATTCAACAGGATTTAGTTCCTTTTTGGTAACTGCCAGGGGGTGGCAAATACAATTCAAGATGATCAGAATAAAATAATATAGGAGCAAAAGGCCAGAAGAGGGAGTATGTGTTAAATAGAACAGTGGTACAAAGGGCTGATTAGGAAAGACATATTGGGATATGGTAGATAAATCTTACCTTAGCTGCAATAAAAATAATTCAATAAGTTCCTAGGTTGCAGTTGAGTAGAATCAAAAGAAGTTGCTGTATAAGATGTTGGTCAGACTTCACCTGAGGTACTATGTTCAGTCCCGGTCACTTAATCATTGGTGTTGGCCTTGACAAGGTGCAGAGACCAGCAGCAAAATTAATTCCAGATATCAGCGATTTAAGTTATGAGGAAGGGTTGAAGAAGTTGGACTAGATTTTGTGGAATGGAGATTTCAAGGTAAACTCATTGAAGTTTTATGAAGGGAAGTAATAATATCATCAAGGCAAATTGTCCACTATGCTGAAGGGTTCAAAAACAAAGGGTCACAAGTTAAAAGTTTGGAAGTTAGGAGTAAGAAGTTAGGTAGGACCTGTTTCACTCAAAGAGTAATAAAGCTATGGAATAAATCACTAGGGAAGACCCTTGAAGTGGATAGTAGAAATGGATTTAAGAGAGAAATTGATGTGTTTCTGTTGAGAAATGAGACTGGGGAATGTGATACAAAGGAGGGATTTATCTCTGAAAATGATTCAGGCTTGTTCCCTGTACCTAACAATTCCTGTGTTATTTTATCCATCCACCAGAATAACCAAGTAAGAACATCACTGCCTTAGTGGGTATCTCTGCTAATCAAATATTTGTAACATTTCAGTTATCATTTTCTTTATGGACTATTCAGAAGATTGGTAATATCCAGGCCTGAAATGCTCTGTAGGGTCACCAGTTTCAGAGGGTGCTCTGTTTACTCAGCTTTCAGCGCACACTCCTGGTTTCCAATATGAAAGTCTTCCATTCAGGGGAAAGCACAAGTGCCAGTGCCTCGAGAACCGGGTGCATAGGAGACCCTTCAACTGTGTCTGATCTCAGGCACAGTTGGTGAAATTTCTGGGAGTTTTGTATCTAGGAAGTATTGTGCCCCTCCTCCAAAATGACACCTGACACATTAGATTCAAGCTTCAAGCATTTGGTTGGCCTTGAACTGTTTCAGAGAACAGGCTACAGCAAAGCTTCAATCTATGGATTAAGTACAGGGCTAAGGCCCACATTCATGTGGACATCAGCATTTACACCCGTTTGTCCACTTGCCCACACTCATGGATGAAAAGCAGATATTTCAAATATTTGGAGAGTCCCATCCCATCAATCACCGCAGCTCCTTTTATCTTGTAATATTTTTGCTGCTACTTGACGTACTGCTGCACTCAGTGAGTGAAGGAAAGAATGGAACCTTGTAAGTAGACAACACTGAAACAGACACAAAGTGGCGTGAAGAGAATCCTGATGGAGAGAGAAATAGGTGTAAAGGAGTAATCGAATGCAGAGAGAAACAACTGGAGAGAATAGCAGCAGTTAATAAAGAGAATGCACCAGCAAATCTGGGAAATATGAGGACAGAATTAAAGAGCAAAGTGAAAGAAGATTGCCAGGGGGGAAATGTCAGATTGTGGGTTGATAATAACAAAGTGAAACCAAGGCAGATGAACTAGGGCAAGGAAAATCACAGTTTAAAGAAAGGGAGCTGGAAGAACATGGGGAAAACCACAGTTAGTTGGGACGAGGGCACAACATGGTGCCCAATAATCCTCAACAGGCAGCAGAGGGATTTTAAAAAAATTGTGGGGGAACAATTCGATAGGGGCCAGGTATCATGATGTGCCATTACCCCGCGCCCAATGGTCCCTGCGCAGGCAGGATGCAAGTTTCGGCCCACCTGAGGACTTACCTGCAATCAGTGTTCCATTCCAGGCCTTGTACCTGGAATCAATGCAATTTGTGCTTTCAGCCACCGGAGGGAGCGCAATCTCTTAAAGGGAGGATGTTTCTTAGAAATCTCTTAAAGGGAGCTGGTACCTGTTATATGCTGAAAATAACAGTCTACTGTCTGCACGGAGTCTGAACGGAGATTAGACATCGCACACGTTAAACACAGATGCAGATCCCATTCCTCTATTTACACACTGATGAGTTATGTTAAAACATTGAATAAAGGTTGCGCACTACTAAATCCCACATCCTCCAATCTGCACACCAGACCTCACCAATCTGCCGATCTGAGTTTGTACCAGGCCTGCAAGAGTGCGTGCACCAAGGTTCTCTGCTGATGCACTAGAGACCTTGGTGCAAGAGGTGGACAGAAGGAGGGACATCCTACATCTGCACGGGGATGGAGGGGGCGGGGGGTGGGAAGAGGCCCCTCCGACATATATCCAAAAGACAGTGGGAGGCAGCGGGGGACGAAGTCAATGCCAGGCACGCAGTATCATGAACATGGATGCAGTGCAGGAAGAAGTTCAATGCTTTGACATGAGTGGTCAAGATGGGTGATGTCAACTGTCAAGTGGCATCTCCTACCAACTGCACCACACTCTACACCCCCCATCCCCCACATACCAACAAACTCTTTCCATCAGTACTCAATTCTTCCAACCAGATGCTTCCTCTCACCCTTACACATTACCACTGTTTCAAGCTGCCCACCCACAACTCACAGGTCACACACACTGGCAGCTATTCAACCATGACAGGCACATCACCCAGGCACACGTCCCGCTTTTTTGCAGGAGAAGGTGGAGATATCAAGAGGCAGCAAGTGGCAGTGGCATTTAGCCTGCCGAGTCTGTTCCACCATTCAATGAGATCAGGGTGGAACTGTGACCGAACTCCATATACCCGCCTTAGCCCTATATACCTTCATACCCTTGGTTCATAGAAAGCTATCAATCTAAGATTTAACTTTCACAAGTGAGCCAGCATCAATTGCCGTCTGCAGATGAGCGTTCCAAACCTCTCCCACCCTTTGTGTGTAGAAGCATTTCCTTACTTCACTCTTGCACGTCCTGGCTCTAAATGTTAGGCTCTGTTCCCACGTCCTAATATTCAATACAGCAGACTCCCAAAAACAGTTACAAATGTCTCAGCAGCCAGAAGCAATAACCCAGCCACTAACCTGTAAATCCTGCATGGTCCCTTTAAATAGCGCTATTGGGGGGTCCTCCAGGCACTCTAAGACACGTTCAGATGTTTGGGGTTAAGACTGTGCGTTGAGTTGAGTGTTAAGTCCCAAAATGGTGTCTATCACTTTAAATCAGCATTGCACACTGATTGGAGCCATTTTCTACCTACTTTACATGATTCCGGCGTTCGTTATCTGCGTCTGCGCTAACTCCTATACCAAGATGGCGTCCAGTGCACGTCACGCTGGAAACATGCGTGCGCATCCAAGACGCCGTCTTGGATATCGGAGAGGCCGCTTTGTACCAAAACAATGGGCACTACACGGCCCAATTTAGTGCCCTGTATTCTTAAATAAAGTTTTTTTTAACAAACAGAATTTTGTTTTTAATTGTTTTATTTAAGAAACAAACCCCCGTTAATAGTTAGGGGACTGGAATGGTCCCATAGTCCATTAAGATGGGCTTTAAATTCCGTATTTGATTATTTGCTGCTAATGGGAGAAAGAAGTCTTCAGATATTAAGTAAAATAATTCAGTCCCAAGTGGAAAATAGAGAGGAGTTTTCAATGAAATTGAGTAAATATGCTGCTTTTGGGGTCCAGTTTCATCATCGATTCCCAAAATTGCTAAAAGAATCAGACAGATGCAACAATGTAAAAGGAGCCATTTTATTTTATCATTGGCAAGAAAAGGAATAAATATGCAATATTGTCCTGTACGTTGTCCAAGGAAATACATTCTCATCAAGTACAATAATCATCAGTGATGTTTTACATATTTGTGGTACATCAGGGGAAAATATAACTTCAAACTATCTAAATATAAAGCAAAATCTCACCCTCAGCCCCAATAACATATCTGTTGTCTAATAATTAAAATATGAAAATAAAGCAAAATATCACCCACAAACTCTAAAAAATCTTTCTAATAATTTTCTAAATTACACCATTTCTTGTTTGTATACATTTTCTAAAGAAATGTACTTTTGTCAAGTAGAAAAGCATATCAGCAATAATTATGGTGTACAAAATGTTAAAATAAAACCTTAAAACCACTTCAAACCACTAAAACTACGTTACAGATTGCTGGTAAAATATGCCACATTGGTTGACCACTGTGTAAGAGCTGAGTAAACACTTAAATCTTGAGACTGTAAGAAATGTAACCTTTCAAAATATAGGGGCCAATTTTCGGATGGCCGAGCGGGTGCGTTCGTGGCGGGGGGGCTCCTAAAATTGGGGATTGCCGGAGCGGCTCCAACCCACCCATTTCTGGGTTCCCCAATGACGTGAATCGGTGCACGCGCAGCCCCCACATGCGGGACTCCCACCGGCAATCAAAGCCGGCGGGATCCCACTTAAGATCATTATCTGGGTACTTGAGGTCGTTTACAGACCTCATTAGTTGGAGATTTTAGGAGGATTCGGATTTTAGACTACCCAGAGCATGTTTCCCATGCTGGAGGAAACACTCCCTGTTTCAACAAACGTGTTGCAGCCAGAAGCCAGTGGCAGCTGCAAAGGTCCATTTAACAGGTGCGGGGTAAACCCTCATTCATTGCAGCAGGGCACTCTGTCATCTCAGACAAAGTTTTGCCTGCCACACCGTTGTCTCCACACTCCAAATTATTAAATCATACCCCTAAACTCAGCTGTCCAAACACATTTACTTACTTTGTGGACCCCCTCACACTCACACGTCAGGTTTGGTGGGGGGGGGCCCATTGCTGCATTCATCACTCCATTGGAGGATGAGCAACATCACCAGCCTCGCCAGGCATGCCGTCCACCTCCGCCACGTGGAGCTACACAACACAGTGCTGCGCAACAGGCACCTGCACAAAGTAGTCGTGCAACTACACATACACCCACTGTAGGGTGAGCCAATGGGTGGCATCAAGGGGGTTCAGGAGAACCTCATGAAAGGGCACTATTGCACAAGCCAGTCAAGAATGGCCAAGACGTGGCAGTAGTGGTGACAGTATAATATGTAATGTGAGTTGATCAGAAATCAAATATAAGTAAAAACCATGACAAACCCTCAAACACCCTTGTGCATCCCCTTCATCCTCATGACACATTTGCCTTACGCTTCCCACTGCACATATGTGATGCATGCCCTGTGGCTGCAGCAAAAGTAGTGGCAGGTGGGGTGAGGCTGACCGTGAAAGAGATGCACGAGAGGGTGAGTATGAGACAGAGCCATGAGATTGTATGAGGATTGGGTTGAGTGGTAGTGATGGGATGAGTACTGGCGAGGTGAGTAAGTGCAGGTAAGATGAGGATGAGCTTTGAGTGGGTGTGAGGAGTGATGTGATAGAGTAGTGTTGGCAGTGCAGAAGGAGATGTGGGGTGGGGGCGGTGATGTGGCGGACAGAGTTGGTGGTGGTGCTGGTGACCTCCTCTGCCACCTCAAGCCAGGCCTTCGTGGTGGCAGAGGCAGGCCACTTCCTCCGGTCCGTCGGGGAGAAGATCTCTGTCCTCCCTCTCCTCCTCACCCCATCCAGTAAGACTTGGAGTGAGGCATCATTAAACCTGGGAGCAGCATCAGTCAATGGAGGACTGCCCCTTTAAATAGGGCTCTTCCAGCTCACAGCCTATGATGCGGGTGTGCAGTCCGCCCACTGAGCAGCTTTCCATAGCGAAATCTGGAAGCCAAGGTAAGAGGCTTCAATTTACTTACGATCGTGTGGGGAACCCATCGATTTTAGTGGGCGGGTTACCCATAAGAACATAAGAAATAGGAGCAGGAGTAGGCCAATCGGCCCTTCGAGCCTGCTCCGCCATTCAATAAGATCATGGCTGATCTGATCCTAACCTCAAATCTAAATTCATGTCCAATTTCCTGCCAGCTCCCCATAACCCCTAATTCCCTTTACTTCTAGGAAACTGTCTATTTCTGTTTTAAATTTATTTAATGATATAGCTTCCTGGGGCAGCAAATTCCACAGACCTACTACCCTCTGAGTGAAGAAGTTTCTCCTCATCTCAGTTTTGAAAGAGCAGCCCCTTATTCTAAGATTATGCCCCCTCGTTCTAGTTTCACCCATCCTTGGGAACATCCTTACCGCATCCACCCGATCAAGCCCCTTCACAATCTTATATGTTTCAATAAGATCGCCTCTCATTCTTCTGAACTCCAATGAGTAGAGTCCCAATCTACTCATCCTCTCCTCATACGTCCGCCCCCTCATCCCCGGGATTAACCGAGTGAACCTTCTTTGTACTGCCTCGAGAGCAAGTATGTCTTTTCTTAAGTATGTGCCCAGTTGAACGCCCACTGGCAACCTGCCTCCCTCCTAATATCAGGCCCATATAATAAGAAGAATGTCTGAATTAACCCTTATCCTGGCAGTCATGGAGTCAAATTGTGTGGGATCAGTGGATTTCTAGGAGTTAAAAACTGAGACTCCAGGAAAGTTAATGGAACAAGATCAAAACCAAACAATGTAAAATAAAAACAGAAATGCTGGAAACATTCAGCAGGTTGGGCAGCATATGTGGAGAGAGAAACATAATCTAACTTCCATCAATAGTCTGTTCTATCCTGTACAGCGCACAATAATCTGCACAAGATTCTTGTCGGCCACAACTTTCTCTCACTTCCATCCTCACCTTGTATAAGTCCTACTGCTGACTAGAACTTTGCTAACTCACTTGTTTCCCTATTCAGACTTCTGCATACAATATTAAATCCTAATATACTAATTATTACAGTTAGGAATAATTTCATCTCAAGATAAGCATGATTGTCTCAGGTGGGCCAGTATGATCCAAAATAATAACTAATGAGAAAAGGAAGACATTTTGTGTGGGAGGGTAATGGCTCACCTTCTCTTCCATAGTAACCAGGAGATAAGATCCTTGGCTATTCCTGGGAATGGTTGTGCTTCCAGTGATAACTGCGGTGATGGACTTTGAAAAGCCTAACAGTGGAGAATGTTTCCCTAGTGGTGTTTAGCGCACTAAATAGAGTGTACTGCCCTGTGTCTTCAAGTGTTTAATGGGCGGGGGCGGCAGGATTATAGTTGGGCTTGAATTCCCTTTATTATATTTATCACTAGACTAAATCAAAGGATTCTGCTGCAGCAGCACTCTAAAACGTTAACATTTCGACTTAAGAATGACAACAATACTGAAGCTTTTGTAACTTATGTAGACAGGAAGTTTTGGTTATGTGTATATTATTATGACTAGATGATGAATTGCCAACTTGTGATACTCCATTTTGCAAGGCCCCATGCTTCTGGGGGGAAAATAAGTTAAAAATTCAAATTAGAGGCAGAAACCCTCAACTCATTTAAAAATTACTTGGATGTGCACTTGAAGTGCCGTAACCTACAGGGCTACGGACCAAGTGCTGGAAAGTGGGAATAAGCTGGATAGCTCTTTTTCAGCTGGCACAGACACGATGGGCCGAATGGCCTCCTTGTGTGCTGTAACTTTCTATTATTCTGTGATCTCCAAGAAGGCAATAGTTCTTAATGATTTTGTCTCCCTATCTAGTTGGGGGAGTTTATTGATATAAAGTGCTTACTTTAAATTTGTTTTCTCCTTTAACTAAAGAAAACAGCAAACCATAATTTTCCTGTACTCAACATCCATAGTAAACACACCATGGCACACATTTTGTTACAATAATTATTTTGTGTACAGCTAAATATTGGGGTCAATTTCTGTGGGGGTTCTCCCAATCGTTCGCCACAGCTTTGGTGGAAGAACTGCGGAAACTCCAGAAAAAGGGCATAAATGCAGGAGAACCCCTCAGGAATTCACCACCATTACATTGAAAAATCATGTATCACAATAATAGAAAGTACACACACCAAACAAAACAGAATTCTTCACATTCACCCTAACTAAAGATGCGTAACAGAAAACAAGGAGAACTGAAAGTTTACATTGTGCTTTTCAATTAGTAGAAGCAGACGGAATGCTTCAATTCCTATCTTGTAAAACAGCTCAGCAAGAAGTAACAGAGAGTCGTAACATTATATTCTAGAGGTTTGCGTCGTGAATGACATCCACCATCACTCAGCTGGCTTTCACTTTGCAGTGCAAAGCAATCCAGATATTCATGTGAACTTATTTTGGCAGCAAAACATGGAACTTGCAGCATAAAAAAAGCTATTCGGCTCAATGCCAGTGTTTGTGCTCCACACGAGCCTCCTCCCACCTTACTTCATCTCACTCTATCAGCACATCCTTCTATTCATTTCTCCCTCATGTATTTACCTAGCTTCCCCTTAAAATGCATCCATGCTATTTGCCTCAACAACTCCATGTGGTAGCAGGTTCTACTTTCTAACCACTCTCTGGGTAAAGAAGTTTCTCCTGAATTCCTTATTGGATTTATTAGTGACTATCTTATATTTATGACCCCTTGTTTTGGAGTCACTACAGGCAATTCAGGATCCTCTTTGTAGAGTATATGCTCAGCATTGTGAAACCAAAAGCCTGCAGGACACCTCACCACAAATAACTTCAGGCAACAATCCTGAGGAAAAGCAAAGAAAAAACCCACAAAATTTGGTGGTGACTGGGAACAGCCACACAGCCCACCCACACTACTCCCTTAACCACAGCACATGGCATCACCCAGGACAAACTAGCAAGGGGATTTAGATTTAAGAAAAGGAAAGCTACCTCTCTCTCTCCCTAAGCCTCCCACTAGAGATTTTTCACTTGAAATTAATTTTCAGAATAGGTGACTTAAGTGACCAGCTTTAATTATGCTGCATCTACAATGCAAAGTGAATGTTTAAAAGATTGCAGAGTAGATAAACCTTTAGTACAATAATGAAAGTTTGCTATTGCGTGTGAGGGAGGAGGGGGCAGGGGGTGGGGGGTGAGAGAAAATAGGAAATCAGCGGCATGCAGGCTTTTCAATGATAAAAACTGAATGCCTCCAAGGATCCACTTCCATGTTTTCCATTACCCTCATCTACATTAGGAAGCCATTAGGCCAGGCAGCTGTCCATTTCACAACTACATCAGTGTGCTTCTTGGATTTCAGCAATGCTGTTTGACCTGCACAGTCATGTATCTTGAAACAAAAGTTGGGGGGGGGAGGGGGGGGGGAGGCAGTGGATAGAAAGAAGTGTGCATTCCTAATTCAAGATGGATAACCAGCCATCACTTCACTCTAAAAGGGAGATGCAGTGCAACATTAAGATAGAGGAATTTTTAAATTCCTCCTCCTTTTTCTCCCACACCCCAAGCTAAGCAAGGACTCTGACAAGATCAATTTAAAAAAGGAATACTGACTTCACTGGAAAGCATGCCACTGGATGAAACTCCTTCAATACTGAAGGAGTTGTAGTTTTGTTACATGTATTCACGATGCACTATTACATACAGTGTATCACCTCTAGTTGACATCTCTTGTGTCTCTTTATTAACAGAGGTTTTGGAAATAACTTAGCTATTGGAAAAGTCCCCTGCCCCCAGAATGTAACGATAATGCAGACATATAATCAGGGATCATTTTGTTTCTGTTGTTTTGGACGTGAAACCTCCTGTCTGTTTCGCTGATTTATCTGTCATTTTGCTGTTGAGAAAAAAAAAATCAAACATCTTATAAAAGAAGACACAAAAAACAATGACTCATTTCAGAGTGAACTGGTTAGTTAGCTTAATCTCGCCATTTGTTCCAAACATTGTGGAACCCTTATTCATATTGTTGGGCTTTAAGCTACAACTTTCTGCCAATAAAGACAAAAATTGGGGGCCCGAAATTCCTGAGTTAGGGAGGGCGCAACTTGATTGGATCTCCTGCAAGGGATAGGAATTTGGGACGGTTTCTGCCTCAGTTAAGTTGCATCCGAAATCCCGATTGGGAGGGAGGCGGCTACATCTTCCGGCCACGCCCCCTACCTTCCGACAGAAGTTTGAGGCCATGTCAGGGAATGTTCACAGGCTAGCCTTGGAATTCTGGCAAACACGTCACTCTTAGGTCGAGCAGATCCCATGCCTGCTAAAGGCAGGTGTGGGCTCGGTAATGGGCCTACCGAATACCGCAGTACAACGATGATCAATCCATTAAGTGCAGGCTCTAGTTTCCCTTCAGCCCATTAAGGGCTTCTGGCTTCCCCCATTGAAGGGGCAGGGTGCCACTCCAATTTCTCGCTGGAGACTGGGGGAGGGAGAGAGGTGTGCCATGTTGCACCTCTACAGGTACAGGCCACCTGCTTCTATTATCAAAATGACCCCGCCCCCAGGATACAGGATGGTGCCAACAGCCTGAAGAGTCGGCAGCCAGAATTCCCACCTGATTGCAGTTCCAACAATGGAGTGGGAACCCAGTAATTTCAGCGTCTTACTATCAAGCCATTAACACCAGATATTCTGGGCCACTGAAAAAGAGAAAGACTTGCATTTATATAGCGCCTTTCTCATCCTCAGAACGTCCCAAAGCGTTTTACAGCCAATTAAGTACTTTTGAATTGTAGTCACTGTTGTAATGTAGGAAATGCGGCAGCCAATTTGCGCACAGCAAGCTCCCACAAACAATGAAATAATAACCAGATCATCTGTTTTAGTGATGTTGGTTGAGGAATAAATATTGGCTAGGACACCAGGGATAACTCCCCTGCTCTTCTTTGAAATAGTGCCATGGGATCTTTTACGTCCACCTGAGAGGGCAGACGGGTCCTCGATTTAACGTCTCATCCGAAAAGACGCTAACAGTGCAGCACTCCCTCAGTACTGCAGTAAGGTGTCAGCCTAAATTATGTGCTCAAGTCTGTGGAGTGGGACTTGAACCCACAACCTTCTGACTCAGAGGCAAGAGTGCTACCACTGAGCCACAGCTGACACCTGAAACTAAATTTAACATCAGCAGAAATTTGAGACCATCGGTGATTGTACGGATGCAATAATGATGCTGGATAAACACCTCAACAAGCACCAAATGAAGATCTTGACTCCTATAAGTTAACGTGTGATTGTACCATTGCCAAAGATGAAATGATGACATTTGTGTCCATAGAGGGAAAGCAAAATTCACAGAGCAGAAGCTGGACATTGATAGAAAGTTGTTAATATTTGGCACTGGTGGCAATCCCATAAACCCATGCAGCAGCAGGGAGGACTATAGAAAGATTGAGCAAAAAATGAATGCAATCTTTATAAATGAAAGAACCTGACAAGAGGTCAGAAACAAATTCAATGATGTAAAGGACAGGAAGATTGACTAAAGATGATTGATTCAACAAGGAAAGCAAACACTGGAGACTCACAGCAGTTAAAGGAGTCAAAAACAAGATGGCGTAACTATTCAGCATGGAATGTGTGGAGGGGACGTCAAAATCTGACAAAGTCACGCATTACATCAAATCACATTACAGCTCCCTGTTTTAAGCAAGTTTTTTTTCCATATTCAGACATAAACACGCATATTTTGCCTTACAGATTTCTATGTCTCCTCCATGATTAGGGGTACAACTTCAGGTAAATTTTTGTCTTCACCGCCTGGGCATTAAGTATTGCATAGGTGGAACGCAGAGAGGAAAATCGGCCGAGTGGAATGCATGCCCATAATTTAAATGGAAGGAAAATCGGGCATGCTCTTTAAAGGGTGTGCAATCTCCCCTTCCTGATCTTCCTCACTGCACTCTGTCCAGGTGAACCTTTAGTGGGTTGGCCTCATCCTACTTTAATGCTGCCTCACACTCCGTTGTTCTCCTCCACCACTTCCTCTGTCAAGACTACAAACAGGTGAATCCGCAAAAGGGAAACGCAGTATCCCTTACTGTGGGTAGTGGCTGAAAATGCAATGGTGAACAAAGAGTCCCTCACTCTGGCAATTTAAACCGCAGCTTAGTATCTTCCCAAAGCAAAAATAAATTCCTAAAAATGGCAAGCAAAGCTGAGATATGGACAAACGCTGTCTGTTGTCCTGATGCATTTGCTCGTGGCATATGCCGAGAGTCCATATGGTAAAATTGTTTACACCCTGCCTGTGATTTTCCATCCACTAACTTCAATGGATGAAAATTTGTAGGCTGGGGTTGCACAAATTTCCAAATAGACAAGCACATTGGAATTTTTTCTATTATATTCTTAGGTTATCAAAATACGATGGTAGCCAAAAGTATTTTGAATGGTTTCCTTGGTTCCACTTCTCCTCCTCGCCAATTGTTTATTGATAGTTGTTTGCTGTTTCTTGATTGGTAGTTTTCATACCACCCATTAGATGAAGAAATTAGAGATAGTCAAAGGATGCAGAGAAATACATAGAAGTTAAAACTTGGAAACATGCCATTCGGCCCAACCAGTCCCTATCAGCATACGAGCATACAATCTACAAATGATTTATCACTTCTGGTGAATGACCAATCTATAACAGTGTGGAAATAAAAAGCACAATGGATTTTCAGCAAAGATGCACTGATAGAGGAGAGCTACAGCTCCAGGTGAAACAGATTCTCCTACCTGATTTTCTTGTAGCAGGTAATTGTAACCACAATGAAAATGATAAAAGCTCCACAGGCAATCAATACAATATAATCAACCGACAAAGCAATAGGTGAGGTATTGTCACTACGATGATCCTTTGGGAAAGAAAATACTATGTGTTACCATATCAAAGTACCATTAAAGATCTAGCCAGAACAATTATTAAAAGACTTTCAAAAATAAAATCATCCGTCGGATGCAGTTTTAGTGCAAAATGTTTGTTTTTATGTGATGTATTTTCATCATGGATAATTTCCTGGCCCAGAAGCAGAGTGCAATTGGCCAGTTCCCAGGTGTCTGCCAATGTTTAGATCAAAAGAATGCTTTTAGGAAATATTAGCCCTGATTTTAACGCAACGCGCTCGATGATAACGAAGTGCGTTCAGGTCGGACCCCTGATTTACACCCGCTCGATTTTCGGCTCCGTTGAAGTCGGGCAGAGTTTAAATGAGGTGTCCAACCCGAACGCACCCCGTTCTCGCTGGGCACATTAGGTAAAAGTCAGGCTTTTGCGTTACACCCACAAATCTGGAATTCTCAGGAGAGGCAACTAAATTTGCGGATGTGGCATATTGAGTGGATATCTATAACATTTTCAGAAGGAATTTGCACCTGTACAAGACCTTCATCCAATTTAAGTATTAAAAAGATTGCAGGGCTGATTTTGTCTCCTGGTGTAAGTTAATTCTACATGCTTAAGAACTGATGCCAATCCGTCCTAAATTATTCACAGTACCAGCTGCAGATTTGGGCAGTGTAGCAGGCACACTACTGGTGGGGTGGAAAATTTCATGTAAGTGAAATTTAAAGGGCTGGTAACAAAGTTCCTGAAAGCCGTTGGAAAGACTCAAAAGGCATCTCAACCCTTTAGTAGCTTTTTCCATGGCTGAAGGAGCAGGGGATTAAGAAACAACAGGCAATAATGAAATGAAAGGAAACATAAGATATAGGCATGAGTCTAAGACAAACGACAGAGTAGCCAAGCAACTAATCTATGTTTGATGGCTCCTTAAGTGCACAGCAGCATGCCTAGATGGAGAAGGCACGTTTCTGTCGCTGGCTGTACTAGTCTTGCGCTACATTGTAGTTGCAGGTGTCCTTGCAGCCGGTGGCAGAGCTCTGCACCTGGCTTGTTGATGACTCACACCCTATGAAGACAGTTTCCCATGGTTGTTACCAGGTAGATGTGCCAGGACCTGCAGATTACGGATGGTGACATCTCGGCAGGTGTTGCCAATCCGGATCCATTGGCTGTTGATCACCCTGACATGTTTTCTTTCATCCACTGTCATTGAAAAACACCACATACTGTGATTGGGAGTTCTTATGAAAGATCCACCATTACAGGTCAGGCATTCACATATATTAGTGGTGCCACTGGGTCTTTTGTCCCAGGTTCCTCTGGGAATAGGAGCCTCCGCATGCAGAAACCTGCCCCAATATTCCTCCCACTTTTGCCTGGGCACTGAACAAGTGCAGCAGAGCCAAAGTGCACTGTCCCTGTCCAGGCCTCAGAATGCCTGAATTTGATGAACCAGGTGATATTGATGGCCCAGTTGCACCTAACCCCTACCTCTTCCCGGGGCAGGCGTGCCCCTTGGCAGAGCCTTGCACCCGGAAATGGGGTCAGGAACATAGGCACAGCTGAAGGCCTGGATGACTGTCGGCCTCCAGATGATCCAGCTATTGTTGAGAACATCAGCCAGAAGGGCTCCAGACCTGAAGATCCATGAGGAGGCTGCAAATGAAAGATGGGATTATCTTTTTAGGCCTCCCTTGCCTTGCTGTTTGGTCCCTTTAGATCATAGGATCTGAGGCAGCTCAGGTCCAGGGCCAAACTTTGCAAAGGTGGGAAACAACGTCAACAATCCAAAAGTTTGCCCTGTAATGGAATGCAAAGTTCCATGCTTGACTGGGCCAATGGTCATGACATGCTGGGTGGTATGAAAAAGTTATAGGGGGCAATTTTCAGCCACCTGTTTTGTGTTTGAAAAATGGGCACAAGGCCTCCAAATTTTGCTTTGGGATCTCACTTGCCTGATGTGCTCTAATACTGTGCCCAAAGCCATTTTGAGGCGAGGGTGTTTTAGCAGACACCTAATAAAGAAATGTAAATGAGGGTCCTACACCCATTTTCAACTTTCTCGGTGCTGAATTCGTCCATTCTAAAACACACCCACAAATCCTGGGTGGAACCAGAGCCTGGGAGGGATAAGGTACCAGCGTTGTTTAAAGGGATCCTCAGCTGAAGTTAGGTAAATACCTGGTTAGTTGCTTTAAACTGCCAATGGGTTTTTGTGCCTATTTCTGGCTGTAGCAGACTTCAAAATTTGTGGCAAGTTATTTTTTGGATCTGGAGGAGAATTTCTGCCCAGAGGCTTCCTCTGGCAAAATGGTTTTGCTCCTCAATGTGCCATATGTGGCAGGAAGACCACGAGGAGAAAGAGCAGCAAGCAAGAATGGAGAGACCTGAAGCTGTAAGGAGAAGAGGGTGAAGGAGAGGAGGTCATAGGAGGTCTTACTCCACCTGTGTTTACAGGGCAAAAGCATTTCACCTCTAGTCCAATGTGGAGCATTGAGACTCTGCTTCACCAGGGAGGCTGTTACAGAACTATGTCACCTGCAGCAGCAATTAGGAACTCAGCACCAGGTCACAGACTCTGTTGCCTGTGGCTCTGAAGGTGACTGTGGCCCTGAATTTCTACATCATTCCAGGCTGCAGTGGGTGATATAATCAATATTAACCTGCACTCTTGGCCAAAGCAAACGAGTTTATCTTCCCTATGGAGTCAGCAATGGAATAAGACAAGGCTCTGGGCTTTGCCGGTATCGCAGGGCATAATTGACTGCACCCACATAGCCTTGCGTGCTCCATAATAACACCAAGGAGTCTACATGAACAGGAAGGGCTTCCACTCGCTGAATGTGTGGCTGGTGTGCGACGACAAGCAGCATATCAAGCAGGTCTGTGCACGATTTCCTGGAAGCTGTCAGGATTACTTTATCCTGCGCCAGTCCTCAATCCCCCCTCTTGGCCACCCAGATCATTGAGTGACATGCTGGTTGTGTGGGGACAAGATGATATCCCCTGAACACGTGGCCCATGATACCTGTTAGGAACTCGCGCACAGACGCAGAACAACAACAACAAATTGCATTTATATAGCGCCTTTAACATATAAAACGTCTCAAGGTGCTTCACAGGAGCATATACAGACAAAATTTAACACTAAGCCACATGAAGAGATACGAGGACAGGTGACCAAAAGTGCCATTCACCCATCACCCTTGTGCTCACTGACCTACAGTGGCTTCCAGTCCAGCAATGCCTTGGTTTTAAAATTCTCATCATCATGTTCAAATCCCTCCATGACCTCACCCCTCCTTATCTCTATAACCTCCTCCAGCTCTACAATGCTCCAAGAACTCTGCATTCCCCCAATGCTGGCTTCTTGTGGATCCCCTACTTCCTTCCCCCCACAATTGGCGGCTGTGCCTTCAGCTGTCTAGGCCCTAAGCTCTGGAATTCCCTCCCTAAACCTCTCCGCCTCTCTCTCCTCCTTTAAGATGCTCCTTAAAACCTACGCTCTTTGACCAAGCTTTTGGTCACCTGTCCTAATGTCTCCCTTCTTTGGCTCAGTGTCAATTTTTGCCCGATTACACTCCTGTGCAGCGCCTTGGGGTGTTTTACTATGTTAAAGGAGCTATATAAATGCAAGTTATTGTTGTTGTTTAAAGGTTGTGACAGGATTAAAGCAGCAGAAACGCTGTGAAAGGTGTGCTGAAAGTGGGAAACTTCTGACCTGGTCCGGGAGAGCTCATGTTTTTAAGCTAAGTAAAGGGCCAATTGAAGTGAGCAAGTGTGTGCATGTTCTTCATTTATTTTTATAATTGTATGTAAATAGAAGTTATACTGGTTGTACCAACTATCTCTCACAGTACTCATTGATACGTATGTTTTACCCACTGTGGAATAAACCAGCTTATGAATTGAATCGAATGTCATCTCACCTGGTGTTAATTTGGTCCACGTTACACTCCCAATCCCGTTATCACATGATAAGATACAGGGCAGTGGGAGGCACTTGATTTAAAAGGCAACTTGACCACTGATCGCGGGAGTGGTCCCGGAGTTCATTTAAAATGAGCGCGGAGCCGCAGCAGCAGAAGAAGAAGAAGAAGATCGCGTGAGAGGCCGTGGAGTTCGTTTAAAAAGAGCGTGAGCAGCAGCAACAGAGAGTTTAAACGGAAGGAGGGAAAAATTTGAACAAGTTATGCTATAGTCAACGTAGAGGCTAAGTATATAATTTATTATCCACACTCTAATTTTAACTATATAGTTGGTTATAGTTGATTAAGGGGCTAACTCAAAATAATACATACTAGGCAAGAGTAAATACCAAACTATCAACTTTAAACACATAAATAGACCTAACAGGATAAATTTAATAAACTGAGCAGTAGAAGAAACTAATTTAACATTTATGGGGATTAAGATAAAGATAAATAAATAACTTCAAAATAAACTTTAAATAAGTAAATAAATATGAATAGAAAATGGCAGCACAGGCAGTGTGTAGGGACTGCAGAGTGTGGAAAATTGTGGACAGTGAGACTGTCCTGGATGAGCACACCTGTGGGAAACATCTCTGCCTTGAGTCACTCTGGCTCTGAGTCATTGAGCTGGAGCGTGAGTTAGAGATACTCCAACACAAGAGGGAGGGGAAGGAATATCTGGCGAGTTCACTCTAGATCACAGTCATGCCAGGTACAGGAAGAGCAGTGTGTGACTAACAGTCAGCAGGATAAGGGGAATCTTGTGGAGGCAGGGAAGGAGGAATTGCAGAATCTGGTCCTGCCCAACGGGTGTGATGTACTTGCTACCTGTGAGGATAAGGAGACAGGCTGTGGAAAGGACAGCCTGAATACCAAGCAAGGCACCATGGAGCAGGAGGCAGGAGCCGGGGTGGGGAGGGGGGCATTGGGGGAGGAAGGCGTGGGGGGAGAAGAACAGAACAGTTGTAGTTAACAGAGAATTCAATAATTAGAGGATTAGAGGGATAAACAGCATCCTCTGCGGTCACAATTGAGAGTCCCGAAGGGTGTATTGTCTACCTGGTGCCAGAGTAAGTGATATCTCAAAACAGCTGGAAAAGGAACCCAGAAGGAACCTAGGGTGTCGTGGTCCATGTCATGACCAGGGACATAGGAAAGAACAAGGAGGAGGTCGGGATGAGAGAGTATCAGGAGCTAGGAGCTAAATTAAAAAGTAGGATCCTGAGGGTAGTAATCTCAGGATTATTACCCGAGCCACGTGCTAATTGGTAAAGGGACAAACACATCAGGTAAGTGCATGCATGGATGAAAGACTGGTGTTGGAAAGAGGGGTTCCATTTTACAGGACACTGGTACCAGGACTGGAACAGGAACGAGCTGTACCACTGGTATAGGCTGCACCTGAACTGGGCTGGGACCATGGTCCTAGCTGAAAGGATAAATAGGGCTGTAAAAAGGACTTTATACCAATAAAGCTGGGGGGGGCGGGGGGGGGGGGAGGGAGGGATCGGCTAGAAATAATGATACAACTGATAACAACTTAAAGATGAGAAAAAAAGGGATGACAGCAAATTCAGAGTGCAAAAAGAGATATAAATAATCCAAGTTCAGATAATCATATAGGAATTATTAATATACCTGGTATAAATAAAACAGAAATGTTGAAAAATAAGAAAAAATGTACTAAGTTTAAAAACTGAGAAAAACACCATCAGCGCATATGGGCAGTGTGGGGACTGTTAACCAAATCAGGGTTCCCAACGGTAAACTGACTGGTCTTTACCTGGTTTCTCTCTCCCATGAGAGCTTAATATTCCAGACTATAAGGTCTTTAGAAAGGACTGGAAATAGGGAAAGGAGGAGGAGAAGTAATACTACTAAAAGACAATATTACAGCAGTTGAAAGAAGGGATGTCAGCCAGGGTGAGCAGACAGTGGAAACACTCTGGGTAGAATCAAGAAACAGCAAAGGATGTAAGATTCTGGTGGGAGTTATCTACAGACCTCCTTACATCAGTGATACAGCAGCAGGATGCATAAACACGGAGGTGAGAGAAGCATGTAGCAAAGGCAAAGCGGTTATAATGGGAGATTTTAATTTTTAAAAAGACTGGGAGATGCAAAACAGCTCAAGTCATAAAGGCAATGAATTTCTCGAGTGTATCCAGGACAGTTTTCTGAAAAAATTGAACCAACAAGGGAACAGACCATACTAGATTTAGTATAAGTAACGAGCCAGAATTAATTAATAATCTGACAGTAAGGGAACATCTTGCAAATAGTGGCCATAACATGATAGAGTTTGACATTAAGTTTGAAATGGAGAAGGATCACACATAAACAAAAACTTTAAACTTAAGGCTGACTTTGAAGGAATGAGATGTGAACTGAACATGCTAAACTGGGCTCAGCTGTTAACAAGTAAACCTACAGAAAAACAGTGGGAGATATTTAAAGAAGTATTTAGTACAATACTAGACCAATACATACCCCATAAGAGCAAAAGTTCCATTTGAACAGTCAAGCAACCATGGAATTGCAGAAGGGTTAGTCATAATCTTTCAAACCTCTCGCTTCAGGAATTGTGCTGTTAGATTGGAAATTTACTAACGTCACTCCATTATTTAAGAAGAGTGGGAGAGAGAAACCAGGTAAAGACCAGTCAGTTTAACGTCAGTTAGAGTCATAGAGTCATAGAGTTATACAGCACGGATAGAGGCCCTTCGGCCCATCGTGTCCGCGCCGGCCATCAAGCCCAGTCGAATCTAATCCCATATTCCAGCATTTGGTCCGTAGCCTTGTATGCTATGGCATTTCAAGTGCTCATCCAAATGCTTCTTGAATGTTGTGAGGGTTCCTGCCTCCACATCCCTCTCAGGCAGTGAGTTCCAGACTCCAACCACCCTCTGGGTGAAAAAATTCTTTCTCAAACCCCCTCTAAACCTCCCGCCTTTTACTTTGAATCTATGCCCCCTTGTTACAGAACCCTCAACGAAGGGAAAAAGCTCCTTAGTATCCATCCTATCTATGCCCCTCATAATTTTGTACACCTCAATCATGTCCCCCCTCAGCCTCCTCTGCTCCAAGGAAAACAAACCCAATCTTCCCAGTCTCTCTTCATAGCTGAAGCGCTCCAGCCTTGGTAACATCCTGGTGAATCTCCTCTGCACCCTCTCCAAAGCGATCACATCCTTCCTGTAGTGCGGCGACCAGAACTGCACACAGTACTCCAGCTGCGGCCTAACCAGTGTTTTATACAGCTCCATCATAACCTCCTTGCTCTTATATTCTATGCCTCGGCTAATAAAGGCAAGTATCCCATATGCCTTCTTTACCGCCTTATCTACCTGTTCCGCCGCCTTCAGGGATCTGTGAACTTGCACACCAAGATCCCTCTGACCCTCTGTCTTGCCTAGGGTCCTCCCATTCATTGTGTAGTCCCTTGCCTTGTTAGTCCCTCCACAGTGCATCACCTCGCACTTTTCCGGGTTAAATTCCATTTGCCACTGTTCCGCCCATCTGACCAACCCATCTATATCGTCCTGCAGACTGAGGCTATCCTCCTCGCTATTTACCACCCTACCAATCTTTGTATCATCAGCGAACTTACTGATCATACCTTTTACATTCATATCCAAGTCATTAATGTAGACCACAAACAGCAAGGGCCCCAGCACAGATCCCTGTGGTACCCCACTGGCCACAGGCTTCCAGTCACAAAAACAACCTTCGACCATCACCCTCTGCCTTCTGCCACTAAGCCAGTTTTGTATCCAAAGTGCCAAGGCACCCTGGATTCCATGGGCTCGTACCTTCTTGACCAGTCTCCTGTGGGGGACTTTATCGAAGGCCTTACTGAAATCCATGTATACCACATCCACTGCGTTACCCTCAACCACACGCCTCGTCACCCCCTCAAAAAATTCAATCAAATTAGTCAGACATGATCTTCCCTTGACAAAGCCACGTTGACTATCCCTGATTAATCCTTGCTTCTCCAAGTGGAGACTAATTTTGTCCTTCAGAATTTTTTCCAATAATTTTCCTACCACTGATGTTAGGCTCACTGGCCTGTAGTTCCCCGGTTTTTCCCTACTCCCCTTCTTGAATAATGGTACTACATTAGCGGTTCTCCAGTCCTCTGGCACATCCCCTGTGGCCAGAGAGGTTTTGAATATATGTGTTAGAGCCCCCGCAATCTCCTCCTTTGCCTCACACAGTAGCCTGGGATACATTTCGTCCGGGCCTGGGGATTTATCCATTTTTAGGCCTGCTAAAACCGCCAATACCTCCTCCCGCTCGATGTTAATATGTTCGAGTATATCACAGTCCCCCTGTCGTATTTCTCTGTCTACGTCGTCCTTCTCCATAGTGAAAACAGATGCAAAAAATTCATTTAGAACCCCTCCTACATCTGCCGGCTCCACACACACATTGCCATTTTTGTCCCTAATGGGCCCTATTTTTTCCCTAGTTATCCTCTTACCCTTAATATACTTATAAAACATCTTAGGATTTTCCTTTATTTTGCTCGCCAGAGTTTTTTCATGGCCCCTCCTTGATCTCCTAATTTCCTTTTTAAGTATCCCCCTGCATTTTTTGTACTCCTCTAGGGCTTCCTCCATCCTTAGCCTTTTGTATCTGCCAAAAGCCCTCCTTTTTTTCCTAATCCATTCTCGTATATCCCCTGACATCCAAGGTTCCCTGGAGTTCTTGGAACCACCCTTGACCTTTACGGGAACATGTTGCCATTGTATGGTCTCAATCTCCCTTCTGAAAGACTCCCATTGCTCCGATGCGGATTTTCCTACAAGCAGCTGATCCCAGTCCATTTTGGCCAGATCCTGCCTTATCCTATTAAAATCGGCCTTCCCCCAATTTAGAACCTTTATTTCCGGCCCCTCCCTGTCCTTTTCCATGACCACCTTAAATCTCACTGAATTATGGTCACTGTCACCAAAGTGCTCACCTACTAGCACTTCTTCCACTTGGCCGGACTCATTCCCTAGAATTAGGTCCAGTACCGCCCTCTCTCGTAGGGGGAAGCGACTAGAATCTGTCATTAGGGATAGAGTGACTGAACAATTGAAGAAATATGAGCTTATCAGCAAGAACCAACTTGGCTTTAAGGGTAAGTCAAGTCTAACTAATGTAGTTGAATTTTTTGAAGAGGTCAATAGTAAGGTAGATAAGGGACTGTCTATGGATGTTATATATCTCTTGTGGAACCTTATCAAATGCCTTCTGGAAGTCCATATATATATATATAACTGTCTATGGATGTTATATATATATGGACTTCCAGAAGGCATTTGATAAGGTTCCACAAGAGATTATTAACAAAAATGAGAGAGCACAGAATTGGAGGTAACCTTTTGATGGGTTGGAAATAGGATGGGAGTTAGGAGTCAGAGAGTGGAGATAAAGGGTAGGCACACTGATTGGTGGGATGTTACAAATGGTGTTCCCCAGGGATCTGTTCTGGGGCCTCAACATTTCACCATATTTATTACTGACTTGGATGAAGGAATAAAGTTGTATATCCAAGTTTGCAGATGACACTAAGTTAGGAGGGACAATAAGTAGTGCAGATGGGAGTAGGAAGTTGCAAAGGGACATAGATGGATTAAGTGAATGGGTAAAACTATGGGCAAATGGATTTCAATGTGGGCAAGTGTGAGGTCATCCACTTTGGCCCCAAGAAAGATAATTTCAGTATTTTCTAAATGGTGCGAAACTAGGAATTGTAGAGGAGCAAAGAGATTTGGGAGTCCAACTACATTAATCATTAAAAGCTAGTAGCCTGGTACAAAGAGCAATCAAAAAGGCTAATGGAATGTTGGCCTTTATCTTAAGGGGGCTGGAATACAAAGGGGTAGAAGTTACGCTTCAATTGTATGGAGCCATGTCAGACCCCATCTGGAGTACTGAGTTCAGTTTTTGGCACCACATCTCAAAATAATATACTGGCCTTGGAACGGGTGCATCGCAGATTCACCAGAATGAAACCGGGGCTTAAAGTGTTAACTTATGAGAACAGGTTGCATAAACTTGGCTTGTATTCCTTGAGTATAGAAGATTGAGGGGTGATCTGATCGGGGTGTTTAAAATGTTAAAAGGATTTGATAGGATATATAAGAAATTACTTTCTCTGGTGAGGGAATCAAGAACAAGGGGACATCATTTTAAAATTAAAGCTAGGCCATTCAGGAGAGAAATCAGGAAGGACTTTTTCACACAAAGGGTAGCAGAAATCTGGAACTCTCTCCCCAAAAGGCTGTGGGTGCTGGGACAATTGGAGCTTTCGAGACTGAGATGGATAGAGTTTTGTTAGGTAAGTGTGTCAAGGGATATGAAGCAAAAGTGGGAAAATGGAGTTGAGGAGATTAGCCAAGATCTAATTGAATGGCAGAGAAGGCTCGAGGGGCTGGATGGCCTATTGCTGTTCCTAATTATCCTATGTATTTTAAGGAATGACTGGCACCACCGAACCCGAGTAGACACCTGTAGCAAACCCGAATTCGTAACAACCCCCCGCCACCCCCCCATCCCTGCTAAACAAAGCCTTCGGAGACAGTGCTCCTCAGTAAGTTCGAGAATTGTTCTGTGGGCCCGCTAAATCCTTGGATGGAAGTAATGCCAAGTAGGTGCTCTGCTTCTTATGTGCTGCCTGACGGCCCCATCATCCAAATGTGCATCTTTCTCCTCCTCCAAATAAACTAGCTCCAATGGGATTCCAAAAGGTACCCCCATCAGGGACTGCAACTGCAAGCCTTTCCCACAGGATGGATTCAGGTTTTTAAGGTGCTCACCTTCAAACAGGAACTAAAATCTTTAGCAGTAAAATCAGCAAAATGCATTACCAGTACTCTCTGGGCAATGGCCATCCACCTTCCTTAGAACTACACTGCAGGGACATTGCCTGCAGAAAGCCTGCACTCTGTTTTATGGCTGGACATTGCTCCTGATCTGCGAGCAGCAGGAATGTACAGAAGCTGGTCACATGTAGGAGTGATATCAGATGACCCTTATTTACACATCACTTAAATGTCTGCTTATTTCAGCTACCCCTAATTGTACGTGAAGAACAGGCAGGTAGGAAAATTTATCACCGTGAGAATAGGGTGCAATTTTCAAATTTCCTGCATTTTGTGCTTCTAAAAGAGGTGCACCATGGCCATGAGACTGAGCAAAATTGGCCCTAACTGGTGTGTAGTGCAAATTAAATGCAACAAAGTATAACCAAATATGAACAAGGGTGCACGAGCTAAAGGCAACCTGCACCAATCACTTGAATTGGAAATGCCTCTATCTTGAATATTGCCAACATGACAGTCTCTGATAATCATCAATGGTACTCTTGTGGTCACACAAGGATGGATTTCATTCATATGGTAAATGCTGACTTCACTGTGCTCAAACTACAGTGAGAGGACAGACTGATCAGACAACATGGTGAAGAACAGAATAAGATGAAACATACATATTATTGCACTGTATCATTCGTACCAGTAACACAGCAAAAAAGGTCAAGTGGTTGCACTTGCAGATGATGTTATGAGATTTGGTTTCTGTCGTACAGCCAGACTCACTCCAGTGACCATTACTTGCGCTTCCTATAATGAAAAGTTACAAAATCAGAGGCTGTTCTTTTACTTATCAATTCCACAACTAATTAAATATTTTATAAAATGCTTTCTTACCTTTTTCGAAATCCCAAAAGACGCATTTTCCAACTGAATTATTCTAAAATGAAATTGATTTACAATAATGTAGGACTGTCAATCACTTAAATAATTTATTTTAGTAAGTTGAAGAGTGAATGATTTTTTTCTTACCGGCAATGTTACATTCCGAAACATAATAATCACTGGGTCTTTAAGATTTTCAATAGTCACATTCACCACTTTTATTTCAATTACGAGATTGTTTAATACAGAGCTGTTTTTTTGATCCTGTAGACACAACATAGATGGAGTAATTTATATTAAAATTAAGTACTGTGTATTTTTGGTTAATTTAGACCAGAATAAATTTGAAAGCAGGATTGTTTTCAATGGTGAAAAGCTCGAAACAATGAAGATCCAAAGAAGCTATGGGGTCCATGTACATAGATCATTTAAATGTTATGGACAGGTACAGAAAATAATCAAAAAGACTAATCAAAAAGGCCCTTTATATCTAGGGGACTAGAATACAAGGGGGTACAAGTTATGCTACAGCTATACAAAGCCCTGGTTAGACCACACCTGGAGTACTGTGTTCAGTTCTGGGCACCGCAGCTTAGGAAGGATATATTGGCCTTAGAGGGAGTGCAGTGCAGATTTACCAGAATGATACCTGGACTCCAAGAGTTAAATTACAAGGAGAGATTGCACAAACTAGGGTTGTATTCCCTGGAATTTAGACGATTAAAGGGTGATTTGATTGAAGTTTTCAAGATATTAAGGGGAACTGATAGGGTTGATAGAGGGAAACTATTTCTGCTGGTTGGGGAGTCTAGGACTAGGGGACACAGCCTAAAAATTAGAGCCAGGACTTTCAGGCGTGAAGTTAGGAAACACTTCTACACGCAAAGGGTGGGAGAAGTTTGGAACTCTCTTCCGCAAATGGCAGTTGATGCGAGCTCAATTGTTCATTTTTAAATCTGAGATTGATAGATTTTTGTTAACCAAAGATATTAAGGGATATGGGGCTAAGGCGGGTATATGGAGTCAGGTCACTGATCAGCCATGATCTTGTTGAATGGCGGAACAGGCTTGAGGGGCTAAATGGCTGGATCCTGTTCCTATGATTCACATTTTTTAAAAACCAGACACTTTTGTCCTCGTTGTACGACACGAAGCGAAGCAGAATCTGAAGCATTTCTGAATAGTGTGAGTGGGCAGCCATGGTTAAACTACCCATCCATACCAAAACAGAGGCAGCAGAGTTCTGCACATCAATAGAATCATAGAAGTTTACAACATGGAAACAGGACCTTCGGCCCAACATGTCCATGTCGCCCAGTTTATACCACTAAGCTAGTCCCAATTGCCTGCACTTGGCCCATATCCCTCTATACCCATCTTACCCATGTAACTGTCCAAATGCTTTTTAAAAGACAAAATTGCACCCGCCTCTACTACTGCCTCTGGCAGCTCGTTCCAGACACTCACCACCCTTTGAGTGAAAAAATTGCCCCTCTGGACCCTTTTGTATCTCTCCCCTCTCACCTTAAATCTATGCCCCCTCGTTATAGACTCCCCTACCTTTGGGAAAAGATTTTGACTATCGACCTTATCTATGCCCCTCATTATTTTATAGACTTCTATAAGATCACCCCTAAACCTCCTACTCTCCAGGGAAAAAAGTCTCAGCCTATCCAACCTCTCCCTATAAGTCAAACCATCAAGTCCCGGCAGCATCCCAGTAAATCTTTTCTGCACTCTTTCTAGTTTAATAATATCCTTTCTATAATAGGGTGACCAGAACTGTACACAGTATTCCAAGTGTGGCCTAACTAATGTCTTGTACAACTTCAACAAGACACCCCAACTCCTGTATTCAATATTCTGACCAATGAAACCAAGCATGCTGAATGCCTTCTTCACCACCCTATCCACCTGTGACTCCACTTTCAAGGAGCTATGAACCTGTACTCCTAGATCACTTTGTTCTATAACTCTCCCCAACGCCCTACCATTAACGGAGTAGGTCCTGGCCCGATTCGATCTACCAAAATGCATCACCTCACATTTATCTAAATTAAACTCCATCTTTTTTTTTATTCGTTCACGGGATGTGGGCGTCGCTGGCGAGGCCAGCATTTATTGCCCATCCCTAATTGCCCTTGAGAAGGTGGTGGTGAGCCGCCTTCTTGAACCGCTGCAGTCCGTGTGGTGACGGTTCTCCCACAGTGCTGTTAGGAAGGGAGTTCCAGGATTTTGACCCAGCGACAATGAAGGAACGGCGATATATTTCCAAGTCGGGATGGTGTGTGACTTGGAGGGGAACGTGCAGGTGGTGTTGTTCCCATGTATCTGCTGCTCTTGTCCTTCTAGGTGGTAGAGGTCGTGGGTTAGGAAGGTGCTGTCGAAGAAGCCTTGGCAAGTTGCTGCAGTGCATCCTGTGGATGGTGCACACTGCAGCAACAGTGCGCCGGTGGTGAAGGGAGTGAATGTTTCGGGTGGTGGATGGGGTGCCAATCAAGCGGGCTGCTTTATCTTGGATGGTGTCGAGCTTCTTGAGTGTTGTTGGAGCTGCACTCATCCAGGCAAGCGGAGAGTATTCCATCACACTCCTGACTTGCGCCTTGTAGATGGTGGAAAGGCTTTGGGGAGTCAGGAGGTGAGTCACTCGCCGCAGAATACCCAGCCTCTGACCTGCTCTCGTGGCCACAGTATTTATATGGCTGGTCCAGTTAAGTTTCTGGTCAATGGTGACCCCCATGATGTTGATTGTGGGGGATTCGGCGATGGTAATGCCGTTGAATGTCAAGGGGAGGTGGTTGGACTCTCTTGTTGGAGATGGTCATTGCCTGGCACTTATCTGGCGCGAATGTTACTTGCCACTTATGAGCCCAAGCCTGGATGTTGTCCAGGTCTTGCTGCATGCGGGCTCGGACTGCTTCATTATTTGAGGGGTTGCGAATGGAACTGAACACTGTGCAGTCATCAGCGAACATCCCCATTTCTGACCTTATGATGGAGGGAAGGTCATTGATGAAGCAGCTGAAGATGGTTGGGCCTAGGACACTGCCCTGAGGAACTCCTGCAGCAATGTCCTGGGGCTGAGATGATTGGCCTCCAACAACCACTACCATCTTCCTTTGTGCTAGGTATGACTCCAGCCACTGGAGAGTTTTCCCCCTGATTCCCATTGACTTCAATTTTACTAGGGCTCCTTGGTGCCACACTCGGTCAAATGCTGCCTTGATGTCAAGGGCAGTCACTCTCACCTCACCTCTGGAATTCAGCTCTTTTGTCAATGTTTGGACCAAGGCTGTAATGAGGTCTGGAGCCGAGTGGTCCTGGCGGAACCCAAACTAAGCATCGGTGAGCAGGTTATTGGTGAATAAGTGCTGCTTGATTGCACTGTCGACGAGACCTTCCATCACTTTGCTGATGATTGAGAGTAGACTGATGGGGCGGTAATTGGCCGGATTGGATTTGTCCTGCTTTTTGTGGACAGGACATACCTGGGCAATTTTCCACATTGTCGGGTAGATGCCAGTGTTGTAGCTGTACTGGAACAGCTTGGCTAGAGGCGCAGCTAGTTCTGGAGCACAAGTCTTCAGCACTACAGCTGGGATGTTGTCGGGGCCCATAGCCTTTGCTGTATCCAGTGCACTCAGCCGTTTCTTGATATCACGTGGAGTGAATCGAATTGGCTGAAGACTGGCTTCCGTGATGGTGGGGATATCGGGAGGAGGCCGAGATGGATCATCCACTCGGCACTTCTGGCTGAAGATGGTTGCAAATGCTTCAGCCTTATCTTTTGCACTCACATGCTGGACTCCGCCATCATTGAGGATGGGGATGTTTGCAGAGCCTCCACCTCCCGTTAGTTGTTTAATTGTCCACCACCATTCACGACTGGATGTGGCAGGACTGCAGAGCTTTGATCTGATCCGTTGGTTGTGGAATCGCTTAGCTCTGTCTATAGCATGTTGCTTCTGCTGTTTAGCATGCATGTAGTCCTGAGTTGTAGCTTCACCAGGTTGGCGCCTCATCTTTTTTTAGGTACGCCTGGTGCTGCTCCTGGCATGCTCTTCTACACTCCTCCTTGAACCAGGGTTGATCTCCTGGCTTGTTGGTAATGGTAGAGTGAGGAATATGCCTGGCCATGAGGTTACAGATTGTGCTGGAATACAATTCTGCTGCTGCTGATGGCCCACAGCGCCTCATGGATGCCCAGTTTTGAGCTGCTAGATCTGTTCTGAATCTATCCCATTTAGCACGGTGGTCGTGCCACACAACACGTTGGATGGTGTCCTCAGTGCGAAGACTGTGCGGTGGTCACTCCTACCAATACTGTCATGGACAGATGCATTTGCGACAGGTAGATTGGTGAGGACGAGGTCAAGTAAGTTTTTCCCTCACCACCTGCTGCAGGCCCAGTCTAGCAGCTATGTCCTTCAGGACTCTGCCAGCTCGGTCAGTGGTGGTGCTACCGAGCCACTCTTGGTGATGGACAATGAAGTCCCCCACCCAGAGTACATTTTGTGCCCTTGCTCCCCTCAGTGCTTCCTCCAAGTGGTGCTCAACATGGAGGAGGACTGATTCATCAGCTGAGGGAGGACGGTAGGTGGTAATCAGCAGGAGGTTTCCTTGCTCATGTTTGACCTGATGCCATGAGATTTCATGGGGTCCAGAGTCAATGTTGAGGACTCCCAGGGCCACTCCCTCCTGACTGTACCGCCATCTCTGGTGGGTCTGTCCTGCCGGTGGGACAGGACATACCCAGGGATGGTGATGGAAGAGTCTGGGACGTTGGCTGAAAGGTATGATTCTGTAAGTATGGCTATGTCAGGCTGTTGATTGACTAGTCTGTGGGACAGCTCTCCCAATTTTGGCACAAGTCCCCAGATGTTAGTAAGGAGGACCTTGCAGGGTCGACTGGGCTTGGTGTTTTGCCGTTGTCGTGTCCGGTGCCTCGTGGTCCAATGCCGGGTGATCCGTCCGGTTTTATTCTTATTATGACTTTTCATAGCGAGATTTTACAACTGAGTGGCTTGCTAGGCCATTTCAGAGGGCAATTAAGAATCAACCACATTGCTGTGGGTCTGGAGTCACATATAGGCCAGACCGGGTAAGGACGGCAGGTTTCCTTCCCTAAAGGACATTAATGAACCAGATGGGTTTTGACGACAATCCGGTAGTTTCATGGCCATTATTACTGATACTAGTATTTTAATTCCAGATTTTATTTAATTAATTGAATTTAAATTCGCCAGCTGCCGTGGCGGGATTTGAACTCATGACTCTGGATTTTAGTCCAGGCCTCTGGATTACTAATCCAGTAACATAACCACTATGCTACCGTACCCGATCTGCCATTCATCGGCCCACTGGCCCAATTTATCAAGATCCCGTTGCAATCCTGGATAACCTTCTTCACTGTCCACAATGCCACCAATCGTGGTGTCATCTGCAAACTTACTAACCATGCCTCCTAAATTCTCATCCAAATCATTAATATAAATAACAAATAACAGCGGACCCAGCACCGATCCCTGAGGCACACCGCTGGTCACAGGCCTCCAGTTTGAAAAACAACCCTCTACAACCATCCTCTGTCTTCTGCCGTCAATCCAATTTTGTATCCAACTGGCTACCTCACCTTGGATCCCGTGAGATTTAACCTTATGTAACAACCTACCATGCGGTACCTTGTCAAAGGCTTTGCTAAAGTCCATGTAGACCACGTCTACTGCACAGCCCTCATCTATCTTCTTGGTTACCCCTTCAAAAAACTCAATCAAATTCGTGAGACATGATTTTCCTCTCACAAAACCATGCTGACTGTTCCTAATCAGTCCCTGCCTCTCCAAATGCCCGTAGATCCTGTCTCTCAGAATACCCTCTAACAACTTACCCACTACAGATGTCAGGCTCACCGGTCTGTCGTTCCCAGGCTTTTCCCTGCCGCCCTTCTTAAACAAAGGCACAACATTTGCTACCCTCCAATCTTCAGGCACCTCACCTGCAGCTGTCGATGATTCAAATATCTCTGCTAGGGGACCCGCAATTTCCTCCCTAACCTCCCATAACATCCTGGGATACATTTCATCAGGTCCCGGAGATTTATCTACCTTGATGTGCATTAAGACTTCCAGCATCTCCCTCTCTGTAATATGTACACTCCTCAAGACATCACTATTTATTTCCCCAAGTTCCCTAACATCCATGCCTTTCTCAACCGTAAATACCGATGCGAAATAGTCATTTAGGATCTCACCCATCTCTAGTGGTTCCGCACATAGATGACCTTGTTGATCCTCAAGAGGCCCTACTCTCTCCCTAGTTACTCTTTTGCCCTTTATGTATTTGTAGAAGCTCTTTGGATTCTCCTTTACCTTATCTGCCAAAGCAATCTCATATCCCCTTTTTGCCCTCCTGATTTCTCTCTTAACTCTACTCCGGCAATCTCTATACTCTTCAAGGGATCCACTTGATCCCAGCTGCCTATGCATGTCATATGCCTCCTTCTTCTTTCTGACTAGGGCCTCAATTTGGATGCATGTGTAGGAGTCTCCTCACCAACATTACAAAAAGCTGATTGTGACTGGGTTAGCACATTATCCTTTCATCTTTGAGGGCCCTGTTTCCAATCCAACTCTATTGTTCAAATAAGAGTCTCTTCTATCTAATAGGAGACTATCTATCCAGGAAGATGAACGTGGGGAGCAGAAAAATTCATGCTTTGTGGCAGGAAGTGATCTCCTGATCTTGGTACACAGTAAAGAGACACTTACCCTGCAACTACCTGTGTTCTAATTGACCTGACATCAGGTTACAAAACTGGAAAGAGATTTGCATTCCCATAGATGGGTGGTCAGTGTTTCTATCCCCATTTGCACTGTTCACGTAGGAGCCACAACTTCAGTTATTTTCCAAGTTAGTTGAAAGTGCCCCATAATACTCTGCTTCTCAGTTCTTTTACAAATGCATAATATTCCAACATTCGTGGAGATTGGAAACAGTTGGTAGACATGTATTGGCGAGTGGTGGAAAAATCTTTAAATGGAGATCCAGCATGTGAGAGAGATTTATGTTTGAAAAGTTAAAGCGATGCAAAGGATGAGGGAAACTGACATTGAAAGTACTCCGCCCATAGTTTCCTTTGGGTTTTCTATTAGCTATACTCATAGTTACCAACTGTCCGCTTTTGGATCAGAAAAGTCAGCTTTTCCAACCCTCAATCATGTTGTTCGTGCAGGGGCACAGAAAACAGGTCAACTTTTAAACTTAAGTAAGGCCAACTTCGAAGGAAGTCGAACACGTTAACCCTGAAGAGCAAAAGTTCCACTTGTTAAGTAACTATGGTTATCATGAGGTAAAACAGAGTATAAATCTGAAGGCTGCATGAACACAATGACTTACACAAATGGCAAGAAAAGTGGTAATCCAGCAGATTGGGAGAAATATAGAAGGCAACAAAGGAAAACAAAGGAAATATTAAGACTGCAAAAGGGAATACAAAATATAAACTTGCAAGTAATATGAAGGCTAATCGTCAAAGTTTTATAAATATATTAAGAGTAAGAGAGTGGCTAAAGATGTGAGCCCATTAAAGACAGACGCAGATGATACTGTAATACACAAGGTAATGGCAGATTTATTAAACAAGTACTTTGGGGGTGATTTTAAACCCCAAGAACGGGTGGATTGGGGACAGGTGGGAGTTGAAAATAGTTGTTTTTGGGTCGTGACCGCAACCCGGCTTTATTTCCGGGTTTAACATCTGGGCGAAAAAGTACAGGCTTCCCACTGGGAATGCGAAGCCCGAAAATTTTGCGGTCGGGACCCAAAAAAACAACTATTTCCAACCCATCCATTCTTGGGGTTTAAAATCACTCCCTTTGTATCTGTTTTCACAGTAGAGGAAAAGAATAAAATACCAGTGATAGAAGTGAAACTAAAAATAAATCAAGGGCAGGAACTTAATGGATTCAATATAAGTAACAAAATGGTAATGGAGAAAACAATAGGATTGGAATAGATAAATCTCCAGGACCTAATGGTTTCTACTCCAGGGTATTAAAGTAACAGATTAGGGAATTGCAGAAGAAATAGTCTATTTTCAGAAGGCATTTGATAAGGTATTGGCTTATGGTATTATTCAGGTGTATGGTATTATATGTCAAGCCTTGGCTCAGTGGGAGCACTCTTGCCTCAAATCAGTGGGTCCAAGCCCCACTCCAAAGAATTGAGCATATAATCATAGAATCATAGAATCATAGAAGTTACAACATGGAAACAGGCCCTTCGGCCCAACATGTCCATGTCGCCCAGTTTATACCACTAAGCTAGTCCCAATTGCCTGCACTTGGCCCATATCCCTCTATACCCATCTTACCCATGTAACTGTCCAAATGCTTTTTAAAAGACAAAATTGTACCCGCCTCTACTACTGCCTCTGGCAGCTCGTTCCAGACACTCACCACCCTTTGAGTGAAAAAATTGCCCCTCTGGACCCTTTTGTATCTCTCCCCTCTCACCTTAAATCTATGCCCCCTCATTATAGACTCCCCCACCTTTGGGAAAAGATTTTGACTATCTACCTTATCTGTGTCCCTCATTATTTTATAGACTTCTATAAGATCACCCCTTAACCTCCTACTCTCCAGGGAAAAAAGTCCCAGTCTATCTAACCTCTCCCGAAAAATCAACCATCAAGTCCCGGTAGCATCCTAGTAAATCTTTTCTGCACTCTTTCTAGTTTAATAATATCCTTTCTATAATAGGGTGACCAGAACTGTACACAGTATTCCAAGTGTGGCCTTACTAATGTCTTGTACAACTTCAACAAGACATCCCAACTCCTGTATTCAATGTTCTGACCAATGAAACCAAGCATGCCGAATGCCGTCTTCACCACCCTATCCACCTGTGACTCCACTTTCAAGGAGCTATGAACCTGTACTCCTAGATCTCTTTGTTCTATAACTCTCCCCAACGCCCTACCATTAACGGAGTAGGTCCTGGCCCGATTTGATCTAGCAAAATGCATCACCTCACATTTATCTAAATTAAACTCCATCTGGCCCAATTTATCAAGATCCCGTCGCAATCCTAGATAACCTTCTTCACTGTCCACAATGCCACCAATCTTGGTGTCATCTGCAAACTTACTAACCATGCCTCCTAAATTCTCATCCAAATCATTAATATAAATAACAAATAACAGCGGACCCAGCACCAATCCCTGAGGCACACCGCTGGACACAGGCCTCCAGTTTGAAAAAATCTATGCCTGACACTTCAGTGCAGCATTGAGGGAGTGCTGTACTGTCGGAGGTGCTGTCTTTCGAATGAGACATTAAACCTCCTCTCAGTGAAAGATGCCATAGGATTATTTCGAAGAAGAGCAGGGAAGTTCTCCCTGGTGTCCTGGCCAATATTTATCCCTCAACCAAAATCACTGAAACAGATTATCTGGTCATTATCTCATTCTTGTTTGTGGGACTTTGCTGTGTACAAACTGGCTGCCGCGTTTCCCTAAATTACAACAGTGACTACACTTCAAAAGTACTTCAGCAGCTGTAAAGAGCTTTGGAACGTCCTGAGGTTGTGAAAGGCACTATATAAATGCAAATCTTTCTTTCTTTCTTATGCTTTATTGTGTCCCTCTATAAAGCATAACTATTTCAGAGATCTGTCAAGAGGCAAAGGAGAACACCGAATCCTTTGCAGAAGAGGAGTTCTAAACAACCACTGAAGAGTTGCAATCCAGGAAGCAGATTCTTCACTGTCCTCCCAGGCACCTAGTGCTCTCAAAACCAATGCTTTAATGTTGTAGCTTCAGTGTTGTCATAAACTAGGGATTAACCAACTGGGTTTGTAAATTGAGGGAAAATACACAACTTTCATGCAGCCACATAAATCCCTGTGTACTAGGCAAAATACAGTTAAACGACTGTTTAAATGATTCAAACAATTTGACAACAATTTCTCCTTTGAATTAAGGTGCTAATTTGTTAAATGTTCCAAGTGAAACAACTATTGATATTATCAGCACTATTATATGCTCTTACTGTGATTTTTAAAATTCACCATCTCACTTTATATTTCAATAAGAACAGTTATTATTCTGATTACATTACCTGGAAAAGTTTTGTATTTCCATAGATTGCAAGAATGATTCGAGATATAGTGGCATTGGGCTGGTTTTTAACATTGTCCAGAAGAGTTGGTGGTAGTTCAATTTTAGTCCTTAGGGCTAAGTTAGAGACATTTTTTTCTTGTATCTGTTCAATAATAAAAATAGAAATTATTTGCTAGTCTGTGCACTGGCACTTCAGGAGCAGCTTGCTGAAAGAATCTTGGGAGATAACGGCCTGGATTCTTCTCTGGGTGGATGGAAAGAGCTTCTCATCACTGGTAAATCGAGCCACTTAATCTGAGGGCTACTCACTGACGGTAACTACCATATTAAAGTAAGATGATAACTGACTGCCAGCATTCTGGTTAGGGTCACAACAGTGACTACAGCAATCAATTAGGTAAGGATGGAAAGTCTGTCTAAGAACTAAGTGGGTCTGGGTTACAGTAAGGCATATTTCTATGCTGAGGCTGCCTGAATGCAACTTAAATACACTCTACACTAAGGACTGAACTCCAACTGTGTCCGAGGAGAAAATCAACATAGCAGTTAAAAGGAATGTCCAGTTGGTTTTATCCCTGCTGAGAAAAGGGACCAACAAAAAAAAATCAGGAGATGGATTGACAACTTTACAAGTCAATTCAGCCTTTGTAACTCCTGATGGCAAGTTCAAGAGCAGCTTTGGTAGAGGCTTGGGATCAAGTCAACTACTTGTCTTGTTAGTCAACAAACAGTGAATGGAATATAGGAAAGTCTAGAATACAGTGACAACTTGAATTTAAAAGGGGGAATTAACAATAATTTTAAAACTGCAATACTGAGAAAGGTTCTACAGGCATCTCCCTATTGCTTCTCTAAAAGTGATGTGGTCTAAATGCTTGTGAATTTAAAATAAAATTGCTGGACTATAACTTGGTGTTGTAAAATTGTTTACAATTCTCTAAAAGTGGTGTCAGGTATCACCACGTTACTGCCATTGTTCACAATGCACACCCAAAAACAACACTTACCAAATCTGAATCAGGAAAGTGGATCCCCGTGAATGTTTCAGGTCTTATTTTAAGAACATGAGCAAATATATTTGGTGTTGAGAAGGATTGATTTTCTCCTTCAATTTTAATCTCCATGAGTATTCTGTCCAGACCTAAGCTGACTGTATTACTGCAAAAGAATGATAGTGTCAGCAAACAATCAACAAGGAAATAACCAATGAAAGAAAATTTTAAAAATCATAATATAAGATGCAAATTTGGTTTAAAAAGTGATTTTAACACTTGATTTTCTGAAATAATGAAAGTAGCTCAAGAAGTGAGTTTTTGGAATTATATATTACTTAACCAGAAATCAATACAGTTGACTGAAATTGTAAGGTAAAACTTTCTGTTTGCGTGCACTGTGGAAAATCCCAACTATTTGTAAAGTGAGGCTGTTCTCAACAGAATTTCCAGGTTTGAACCTATTTATTCATGGCAAGTTCCCCGAGGGACAGTTGTCCAAAACACGTGGCAAGAGAGGGTGGAGAAGATGACAGACCTGAGGAATAGTGCCAAGGTAATGATACCCAGCTGTTTCCTGTATCAAACATCTGTCCCAAGTCTGCATGCCACAAAGTGTGTCCCAAACCCATTAATCTTTTACTGCTCATCCTTCAAAGCTGCCAAGCAACTTTGTAGATTTTTGAATGCTTAGCATGCATGGCCATTCAGCAGCATGGAATGTTTACAGCCTGCAACTTATATCTGAAATGTTAAAATCTTAATGGGCCTTCTATCACCAAATTCTTCCAACACAGCCTGGCAGCATTTTACATGTTCATTTACTGACACACACAATGGGCTGCTGCTTGGGCAGTGAGGAGGATGGGGGTTCCTTCCCTTTGGCACCTGGAGAATTGAAGAACAACATATTTTATAATGCCGACAGTAAGACACCCCTTCAAACAGAGAAATTAGCCTGGATCAGGAGCACAGGCAAGGGCAGACAAAATGATCCACTGTCATTGTGGCTAAAAGGAAAATAATCCCTCAACTGTCTTCTATCTAACGTTTACATGGACACTTGTGGGTAGACGTTCAACTTGCCGTCCAGGCATAAAATTGGCATTTTGGATCAATGGAAATGAAAATTAGACAGTTTCTATAATGGGCGGCCAATTAGCAATATCAGTTTACGCCATGGCGACAAGTTGAAAATCTAAACCGTGGATTCTGTTCTGGGAACACTGATTCCTACCTATCTGAAATGTAACCATCACATTTTTCGATGAGTGTGTTCACTATTTTGAATGCATCATAACCGCTTCCATTTCTCTTTGTGGAAATCAGTTGCTGCTCCAAGTCTCGGCACATCTGGCTGGGGTCTGAACTACGGGTGGTCAGATTTTTACCTGAACGGAGAAGGAACAGGAAGGGGACAAAATAAATACAAGTAAAGTGCTTTGAATTAATTGGTGAGTAATTTCAGTATCCGGTGGATCTGAATGTAAGAGGCATCTGCATTTTTGAAGATCTCCTGCTTTCTGTATTACAGAGGAAAGATGAAGCTCGTACTCTGCGTACCAATGGATAAATGTCATGGTGCAGCTGGCAACAGTTTTGTAGCTAATTTTCTGACACGGTCATAGTTGATAACTGTATTGAGAAAGTAGGATAGGTTTTCCGGATAACACGATCTGTGCCACCAGCATGGAACGTGTATGCAGGGATGGGAAATCGACTTCTTAAAGCCCTAATTGCAAAGCAAATAAACATGATTTACCTGATGCTGTGATTCCTCAATTTTCTCACCGAGAATGCACTACACATTTAGTTGCGCAGATAAAATGGGCCATAAAGAGCAAGCACGTCCTGCCTTTCCAGGAAATGAGTATTTAAAGCTATGTCATTGGGTTTTTTCATTGCTGAATTGATGGCTCTGTTCTATTTGATTTTTTGGGGGATGGAAGAAGAGGATGAAAGAATGGTTATAAAGCAGGTTTGCCTGCACCAGACACAGACTTGCCTCTCCCTGATATCATCCACAAACCCATATCTACAGACCCAGGCATACCTATCTGCAAATGTCTGAGGATAAACTGTCTTTGCAGACTCAACTTCACCATGGAAGCAACTACTGAGTTGTGATATCTGCTAAAATCTGACCTGCAGACAACATCCACAACCAGGACTGCATTGCCAGTACCTGTGAAGGTCACCACAGCACTAAACTATTATGCATCCAGCTCCTTCTAAGCTACCTCAGAGGACCATTGCAACACCAGTTAATCTGAAGATGCACAATAACATCAAAAAATCACTGATGTATTGTTCAGCAGGGCAAATATCTTCGTCACTTTCCCCCATGGATAAATGGCATCAGAATAACAGCATACTGTAATTCTTCCACATTGCAGGTTTCCCAAAGTCCAGGGCATTATTGATTCTAAACTGTGTTACTGAGAGGGTCAGATAAATTCCACCATTACCATTCCTTCAATTGGAACAGCACACAATGGTAAGGCACGTGCACAACTAGAGATGTCACCTGCCCATTTCCTGGCCAGACAGTCTGAGGGAGAAATTCAACACCCGGCCGTGCATTTTATACCTGAAAAGCAAACGGCTCCTCTCGGCTCCCCATTCAGATAAGTTATTTATCTTCTTGATTGGCCCTAGAAGGCAATCCCTAGGCCTAGTTTCCCAGCAACGGCTGCCTCAGGGCAAACCAATCCTGGAGCGGTGATCTCAAACCAGAGCTAGGCACCTTATTTGCAAATGCAAAGGGACTGTAGCTTGTTTCCAGGGTGGGTAAAGGACTATTTTTTGTCCTTTACCGGTATGGCGGCCAGTGCACCTCCAGCTGCAAATGTGCACAAACTTCCTGCCTGCCATATTGGGGCCTTAGTAGTCTGAGTAGCACTCGAAAAAAGGGCGTTGCACGAATTAATTTCTAGGCCATGATAATGAGAGCCAGTGGCTCTCGGTTTCTTGCTCTTACATTCGTGAAGCACTCGTGGTAACTTAGACTGAGAATTATAAGGCACAGCCCTTGCCAGGATTAGCTGAGACAGGCAAAAGTGAGGAATTGCTGAGCATGAAGAGTCTGGAATGTTTCATTCGTGATTCCTGCAGCTGGGAACCACTTTTTGCAGTGATTTCTTTTGCCCTTCTGCTTACACAGACCTGGACTTGCTTATCACTGTTTCTGGCAGGGTCAGACCACCATGAGATTTTCACCATCCTTTCCCCATCCACATTGATGGCTATTCTATGGGCACACCCTCGTAAACCATTATCATGGAAAAGGAGGAGGATCAGCACAGGTTGGAGCAAAGAAAAATCTGGCAGTGTTCAAGGAGGATGCACAGCGCCAGATAATCCCCCATCTCTACAGAATACAGGTCATATGAGGACCTTAGTGAGGAGATGTGTATAATAAGAGTGCCCTTCACCAAAGACACTCAATCACAAGCCCTCCTGAGGCCATTATATGGCTGAAGAAACAATTCCTAAAACGGGATTATTTTACAATAAGGTAATTGATTTAGTCCGGGATTGATTACCTTTGTTTGCTAAAGGTTGGGGTCTTTCAAAAGGCTTCAGCATAATTCACACCAACTCTCAGATGGCAAGAGTTCCATTAAGGCTTTATAAAGGCGGAATGAGTGGAAATTCCACGCTAGTCTGGGAACTTCCCCTTAATGTAGGGGAGGCGGTCAGAGAAATTGCCCTCTCCTCCCCATCACAAAATGGAGAACTACAAGATTCCAGGCAGAAAATGGTAAAGACGAAAATCTACTCCAATTAACTGACAGTCCTCAAAAAGCAGCATTCCTTTGTACATAATTCCTGAATAGCACCATCCTAGAGTTCGGCAGCTGAGGGTCCTATATACTCACAGAATAATGGGAAAGCCAAAAGAGATTGAAGTCTATAAAGGGCCTACAAAGAGCTCATACTTATCTGTTATAACATCTATACCATTGGCAAATGGCTACAGCCTGGCAGAATTACCAATAGAAACTGGCTGAGAATAACCGTGCCAATGCTACCAGCAAATCACACTCTTCAATGGACACAGTTAGCCAAGCACATAGCCAAGTGAAAAGAAGGAATGCAAGGAGTAGTACAAGTAAGTACAAGGGAGGATAACAAGTCTCAGGATAAGGGGTCGGACATTTAGGACTGAGTTGAGGAGGAATTTCTTCACTCAGAGGGTCGTGAATATTTGGAATTCTCTACCCCAGAGGGCTGTGGATGCTCAGTCGTTGAGTATATTCAAGACTGAGATCGATAGATTTTTGGACTCTAAGGGAATGAAGGGATATGTGGATCAGGCGGGAAAGTGGAGTTGAGGTCAAAGGTCAGCCATGATCATATTGAATGGCGGAGCAGGTTTGAGGGGCCATGTGGCCCGCTCCTGCTCCTATTTCTTATGTTTTTATGTTCAGTCAAGTGAAAAACTATAATTTTTGAAAGAGATTGAGACACCAATATTAACACATCTGAATGAAGACACCCTTGTCTGAGTGATAGATTTAAAGATTAAGGGAACAGTATAATAGCAAGCTTCAACACCTTGCTCCTATCCCAAAAGCAGTGGGAAAAGAGACTATCAGAGACCATCAACCTAACAATTTTGGGGGGGGAGCGGGGGGGGGGGGGGGAATCAAAGCAAAGAAGAAAAATGCTCCCTGGAATTAGATCTGATACTACTTGGAAATCCTGAGGTGCAGGACAACAGAGATAACATTGCAAAGATCAAGAGACTACCCACAACTCAAAAAGACTTGCTTACAACTGCAGTTCAGGGAAGGGGAACATTTATTCAGATATTTCTTAGAAAGAAGGGTGTGGGGCTTTCTCGTTATAAGGTTAGAACTCAATTTTGTGTAATGTAAGAAAAGGCTGGGGGGCGGGGCAATGAATGAGTGCAAATAGAAGGGATCTGGTGCAAACTGGGAAACTGGGAGAGACTGGTTATGGGAAGCTGAGGAGATAGTTGGAAACTGTAAGAGAGAAGCACTTCCGAATATAAAGTACCATCGTCATTATTATCTCAAGTTTGATTCTGTTCTATGAAAGCTTGAAAACAACGGCATTGTGGCTTTACAGCATTACCAAAACTATGGGCATAGATGAACTGTGAAGCTGAAATATTTGGAACTATATTTTATAAGAAAATATGTGGAGGATATTGTCAACTATAAAATCTGCTATTAACGTGGGTCTCTCCTCTCCCCTCTCCTCTCCTCTCCTTCCCAGCAGTAACAAAAAGTCATCCATTAAAACAGCTATTGCTTAAGGTTTACATTTTCCAGAACTGAAGACAGATTTTATAAAAACATTTATTTACCTGTTGAAGAGGGGATATTGCTTGTTGATTCCTAAAGTGGAAATATATAATATCAGATAATTTTTCAATGGAATAGGTTATTTTAAGAACCTGTAGGTGAAATATGTTAATTCTGCCTTACCAGGGAGGTTTCACAAGGGATGTCTGCCACTGGTGTGGTGACATTGACATTACTGGAATAGTTACTCCATGTTGTAACTTTAAATGGATCACCATCTAGGTCATCGTCAAAAAGGTCCTGTAAAGAAACACAATAACAATATTACAACAAATCCTCCAAAACTAAAGATTCGTACAGCAAATATTTTGAACTTATTAAGTAATACTGATTGTTTAATTTACTACCTTTTGGCAACAGGTCAAGGATACTCACTGAGTAATTAGACTACTTTATCAAGGGCTGTCCTTTCTATTTTTAGTGCATAAATTAACTTTTCACTCATCAAAAAATAATGGCATGAACTTTACCCAGATCAAAATAATTCTAAAAAGAAAAAATATACATCAAGTTAAATCAAAACTACAGCACAGAAACAGGCCATTCTGCCCAACTGGTCTATGCTCCACACAAGCCTTCTCCCTCCCTACTTCATCTAACACTATTAGCATACCCTTCTACTCCTTTCTCCCTCATGTGCTTATCCAGCTTGCCTTTAAATGCATCTATCCTATTTGCCTCAACTTATGGTAGCGCTTTCCACACTCTTACCGCTCTTTGGTAATTCTCCTGAACTCCTTCTTGGATTTATTAGTGACTATTTAATATTTATGACCTCTAGTTTTGGACTTTCCCACAAGTGGAAACATTTTCTCTACGTTTACCCTATCAAACCCTTTCATTACCTTAAAGACCTCGATCGGCTCACCCCTCAGCCTTCTCTTTTCTAGAGAAAAGAGCCCCAGCCTGTTCAGCCGTTCCTGATAAGGATATCCTCTCAGTTCTGGTATTATCCTTGTGAATATATTTTGCACCATCTTCAATGACTCTATATTCTTTCTATAAAATGGAGACCAGAACTATGTGTGGTCCAACCAAGGTTCTATACGAGTTTAACATAAATTCTCCGCTTTTCAATTCTATCCCTCTAGAAATGAACCTCAGTGCTTGATTTGCCTTTTTTATGGCCTTAATAACCTGCAATGCTACTTTTGGTGATTTGTGTATCTGTACCCTGAGGTCCCTTTGCTCCTCGACCCCATTTACACTCTTATTATCCGAGCAGTATGTGGCCTCCTTATTCTTCCTACCAAAATGCACCACCTCACACTTATCTATATTGAAATTAATTTATCAATTACATTCCCATTCTGAAAGTTTATTAATGTCCTCTTGCATTTTGACGCATTCTTCCTTTGTACTAACTACACCTCCAAATTTGGTGTTGTCCGCAAATTTTGAAATTGTACTTCCAATTCCTGGATCCAAATCGTTAATGTAAATTGTGAACAAAAGTGGTCCCAGCACCAATCCCATAAGAACATACGAAATAGGATCAGCAGTAGGCCATACAGCCCTCAATCCTTTTAATAAGATCATGGCAGATCTTCGACCTCAACTCCATTTTCCCATCCAATCCCCACATCCCTTGATTTCCTTAGATTCCAAAAATCTATCGTCCCAGCCTTAAAAACTCAACGACTCAGCATCCATAGTCCACTCGGATAGAGAATTCCAAAGATTCACAACCCTCTGAGTGAAGAAATTCCTCCTCATCTCAGCCTTGAATGGCCGACCCCTTATCCTGTGACTATGCCCCCCATAGTTCTAAACCCTCCAGCCAGAGGAAACAGCGCCTCAGCATCTACCCTGTCAGAATCTTGTATGTTTCAATGAGATCACCTCTCATTCTTCTAAAGTCCAGAGAGTATAGGCCCATTCTACTCAATCTCTCCTCATAGGACAACCCTCTCATCCCAGGAATGAATGCAGACTTTGAAAGAATGAGAATATAATCTGACCACAGTAAACTGGGCTGAATTGTTAATGGGTAAACCTACAGATAGACAGTGGTAGGTATTCAAAGAAGTATTTGGTCCAATACAAAACCAGTACATACCCCTAAAAGGCAAAAGCTCCACTTGTGTAGTTCGGCAACCGTGGTTAAAAATGAAGTAAGGTTCAGTATAAAGCTAAAAGAAGAGGCTTATGGAAATACAAAGTAAAGTGGAAATCCAGCAGACTGGAAGAAACATAAAAAGTAACAAAGAGACACAAAGAAAGTATTAACAGCTGCAAAAAGTAATACTAAAAAAAGGCATATCAAGGCTAACAGTAAAAGCTTTTATAAGTATATTAAGAGAAAGGGAGTGGTTAAGGGAAATGTGGGCCCATTAAAGACAGATGCAGGTGGTGCTGTAATCAACAATCAGGAAATGGCAGACTTGTTAAATAAGTACTTTGCATCCATCTTCATAGTAGAGGAAGAGAACAAAATACCAGCAATGCAATGGAAACTAAAACTAAATCTATGGAAAGAACTTATTAGATTTAATATAAGTAAACAAATGGTAATGGAGAAAATAATGATCCAGAAATTGCTTTTAAAAAAACGGTGGACCTAACAGTGTTCACCGTTATTAATGGTGAAATCGAAGAGCAAGTTCCGACAGCCACACACGCGCAGTCAAACGTGGAAATCCGGAACTTGCTCATCCTGGTTTACCGGTGATCTGAAAGCCTTGTGTTAAAGGGACCTCGCCGGCTGCAATCGATGGACCAGCGCCAACTTGCTCTCCTGTCCAGCTGGTAATGAACTAATCTTGCCACAAAACAGGTAGGCTGAGTTTTTTAGGTCTAAATTAAGTTTTAACAGTATGGTAAGTATTAATGATTGCCGAACAATCTCTCTGGCACTGAAAATTACATTTTGAAAATGTGAATTCTCATTTTAATAGTTGTTTGGACATTTAACTTTTTCTTTCTGTCTCTTTTACCTCTATGTTGTAATTCGATATTTCTCACTCTCTCTTTATTTCGCTTTCTCTAACTGTTTTTACAATTGATTTTACTGTTGCAGCCTGCACTTCATGGTTTTGACTCTTTGCTGCTTGTCAAGGATGCTGCAAACTGATTGGTTATGGGGAAAGAGAGCTCTTCTCAATGCCCACATAGGTCCTAGGTTCGCGGGAGTTAACGATGGACTGTTTTCAGGTTCCCATTAGAGCAACTTACCACAGTAAAGACCGCGGATACAATTTGGGTAAGTTAGTAGGTAAGGAGCAGTGAGAATGGGTCGATCGCCACTCACAGCAATAACCGGCCCAATGAGATTTAAGATAGACAAATCTCCAGGACCTGACAGTTTCCATACCTCCCCATTATTTAAGGAGTGGGGGGAGAGAAAAACCAGATAACTTTGGACCTGTCAATCTAATATTAGTTGTGGGGAAATTACTAGAGTCTGTCATTAGGGACAAAGTGACTGAGCACTTGGACAAATTTGAGCTGATCAGAGAGAGTCAGCATGGATTTGTGAAGAGTAAGTCATGTCTGACTAATTTAGTTAAATTTTTTGAGGAGGTCACTAACATGGTGGATAAGGGAGTGTCTATGGATGTTATCTATATGGACTTCCATTAGGCATTCAATAAGGTTCCACACAACAGATTATTAGCAAAAATGAAAGCCCACGGAATTGGAGGCAACCTTGCAGCATGGGTTGGAAGTTGTTTGGGAGGTAGGAGACAGAGATTAGGGATAAAGGGTACGTATTCTGATTGGTGGGATGTGACAAGAGGTCTTCCCCAGGGATCAGTACTGGGGCCTCAGCTTTTCACCACATTTATTAATGACTGGGATGAGGGAATAGAGAGTTGTATTTCAGATGATACTAAGTTGAGAGGCACAGTAAATATACAGATTGGAGCCTAAAAGTTAATCAGGGATATAGACAGATTAAATGTGTGAGCAAAACTGTGGCAAATAGAGTTCAATGTTAGGAAATATCAGGATGTGGAGATGCCAGTGATGGACTGGGGTGGACAAATGTAAGGAGTCTTACAACACCAGGTTATAGTCCAACAGCTTTATTTGAAATCACAAGCTTTCGGAGCTTTGCTCCTTAGTCAGGTGACTCACCTGACGAAGGAGCAAAGCTCCGAAAGCTTGTGATTTCAAATAAAGCTGTTGGACTATAACCTGGTGTTGTAAGACTCCTTACAGGAAATATCAGGTCATTACTTTGGATCCAAGAAAGACAAATCGGAGTATTTTCTAAATGGTGAGAAACTAAGAACTGTGGATGAGCAGAGAGATTTTGGGCTTCATGTACACAAATCACTAAAAGCAAATGGCCAGGTACAAACGTCAATCAAAAAGGCTAATGAAATGTTGGCCTTTATCTCAATGGGGCTGGAATAAAAAGGGGAGCAAGTTATGATTCAGTTGTATAGAGCCTTGGCCAAACCCCATCTGGAGTACCGAGTTCAGTTCTGGGCACCGCATCTCAGGAAGGATATATTGGCCTTGGAGGGGGAGCAGCACCGATTCACCAGAATGATACTGGGGCTAAATGGATTAAATTATGAAGATAAGTTGCATATACTTGGCTTGTATTCCCTTGAATACAGAAGGTGATCTAATCGAGGTGTTTAAAATGATAAAGGATTCAATATGGTAGATGGAGAAAAACTATTTCCTCCGGTTTAGGACTCCAGAACAAGGGGGCATAATCTTAAAATTAGAGCCAGGCAATCCTGGAATGAAATCAGAAGGCACTTCTACACACAAAGGGTAGTGGAAATCTGGAAATCTCTCTCCGGCAAGGCTGTAGATCCTGGGCCAATTGAAGCTTTCAAGACTGAGATCGATGGGTTTTTGTTAGGTAAGGGTATCAAGGGATACGGAGCAAAGGCGGGTAAATGAATTTAAGATGCAAATCAACCATGATCTAATTGAATGGTGGAACAGGCTCGAGGGGCTGAATGGCCTACTCCTGTTCCTATGTTCCCATGAAAATGCAAATTCAGTATTTGTTTGGGACTGCTGCTTTTGAATATGTTTTTAATATTTAATATCAATTTGTTTTGGAGCTGAAGAGCACATACAGATCTGTATCAGTCCCAAATGTGGCTCCACAATGATGTGGCTTTGTTTGAAAGTTCCACTCCTAAATTGGACATTTCCTCCCAAACCGTCCCCCAATCTTTTCCACTATTCTCCTTTCCAAATACATAAGTTACAACACAGAAACAGGCCATTCGGCCCAGACAGTCCATGTCAGCATTCACCCTCCCCGTGTGTAAATAGCTCTAATCATATTTACCCACCCTGTTCATCCCCTTTTCCTTCATCCACCTATCCAATCTAATCTTCAATGTTGACATAGTTGCCTCAACCACTAACCTTGGAAGTGAATTCCAGAGCCTACAAACTCAGTGTGAAGAAGTTTCTCTTGCCCTGTTCCAAATCTCTTATTTGTAAACAATTTTACAACACCAAGTTATAGTCCAACGATTTTATTTGAAATTTACAAGCTTTCGGAGGCTTCCTCCTTCCTCAGGTAAATGTCAGGAACTCCTCGAAGGAAGGAGGAAGCCTCCGAAAGCTTGTAAATTTCAAATAAAATCGTTGGACAATAACTTGGTGTTGTAAAATTGTTTACAATTGTCAACCCCAGTCCATCACCGGCATCGCCACACCAAATCTCTTATGTTTAATCTTGTACCTACGGCCCATTATTCTAGACCCCACAACCACTGGAAACAGTCTGCTTCCAGGCTGAATGGCCTACTCCTGTTCCTATGACCCTGGGATAGAGAGTGAGAATATCAGCTCGGGTTCCTGCTCCTGATCAATAACCAGTGACCCTGGGATAGAGAGCAGGAACAGCAGCCCCAGTTCCTGATTCTGATCACTATCCAGTGACCCTGGGATAGAGAGAGGGAACAGCAGCCCCAGTTCCTGATCCTGATCAATAATCAGTGACCCTGGGATAGAGAGAGGGAACAGCAGCCCCGGTTCCTGATCCTGATCAATAACCAGTGACCCTGGGATAGAGAGAGGGAACAGCAGCCCCGGTTCCTGATCCTGATCAATAATCAGTGACCCTGGGATAGAGAGCAGGAACAGCAGCCCCAGTTTCTGATTCTGATCACTATCCAGTGACCCTGGGATAGAGAGAAGGAACAGCAGCCCCGGTTCCTGATTCTGATCAATAACCAGAGACCCTGGGATAGAGAGAGGGAACAGCAGCCCCGGTTCCTGATCCTGATCAATAACCAGTGACCCTGGGATAGAGAGAGGGAACAGCAGCCCCGGTTCCTGATCCTGATCAATAATCAGTGACCCTGGGATAGAGAGCAGGAACAGCAGCCCCAGTTTCTGATTCTGATCACTATCCAGTGACCCTGGGATAGAGAGAAGGAACAGCAGCCCCGGTTCCTGATTCTGATCAATAATCAGTGACCCTGGGATAGAGAGCGGGAACAGCAGCCCCGGTTCCTGATTCTGATCACTATCCAGTGACCCTGGGATAGAGAGCGGGAACAGCAGCCCCGGTTCCTGATTCTGATCAATATCCAGTGACCCTGGGATAGAGAGCGGGAACAGCAGCCCCGGTTCCTGATCCTGATCAATATCCAGTGACCCCTGCTGGAAACTGTAAACAGATCTCGGGTGAAGATAGAATCAGGATCAGCTGTTACGTCTTACAAGGTGAATCGCTTGGTGAAGCTCACACATGGATAATGAACACCTTAGCAGGATACAAGTGGGGGGGGGGCAAAGACCCAGATGGGGAAGGGATAGAGGAGAAACAGAGTGGTTGGGGAGGGGGAAGGAGGTGAAAATTATTGGGGCAGTGAACAAGGTAGGAGAAACAAGAGGAAGAGGACACATCAATGAGGGAGGGTGAAGGACCAAAAGGCCAATGGCAGGGAAGAGGGGATACCATTGGTGGGGAGAGATTTGCAGGGGTGAAACCAGAAGTGGGAGGAACTTTGATTCCTCCAATAAATAATAGTAATTCACTGAAGTTGCACCAGTAACTAATAACAACAAATTGCATTTATATAGCATCTTTAATGTAGGAAAACATCCCAAGGTGCTTCACAGGAGCGTTATCACACGTAATTTGACACCAAGCCACATAAGGAGATATTGGGACAGGTGACCAAATGCTTGGTCAAAGAGGTAGGTTTTAGGGAGCATCTTAAAGGAGGAGAGAGAGGTAGAGAGGTGGAGAGGTTCAGGGAGAGAACTCCAGAGCTTAAGGCCTAGATAGCTGAAGGCTTGGCCACCAGTTGAGGTGCGAAAGAAATCGGGGGTGTACAAGACACCAGAATTGGAGGCAAGCAGAGTTCTCAGACGGTTGTTGGGCTGGAGGAGGTTACAGAGATAGGGAGGGGCGAGGATATGAAGGGATTTGAAAACATTACATAGAATTACATAGAACGGACTGCATAGAAACAGGACATTTGGCCCAACTGGTCCATGCAGGTGTTTAAGCTTTGCACAAGCCTCCTCCCACCACTCTTCATCTAATCCTATCAGCATAACCTTTCTCCCTCATGTACATATCTAGCTTCCCCTTAAATGCATCTATGCTATTCGCCTCAACTACTCCATGTGGTAGCGAGTTCCACATTCTAAACAACCTCTGGGTAAAGAAGTTTCTCCTGAATTCCCCATTGGATTTATTGGTGATTACCTGCCACAATTTACCGTGTTCACCCACCCTCCCCCATTATATATACTTCAAGCCGACACGAGACGGGCTCCAGCAGGGGGTGACGTCACCAAGCGGGAGGCGGTTTCTTTGCAGCAACGGGCCATGTGGACATGCCTCGCCTCTCTGTTACAAATTAGAATTTATAAGAAATAAATACTGGTGGCTGCCAGCACCAGTCATTCAGTGACCTTGAATATACAGCTCCAAATTAGGCAAGAAAAGGTTGTAGGCTGAAAGGACTCGGAGCAGGCCCGCTGCTGCGGCGGGGAATTAAAAGCCCTCCCGGCCCACCCACCCCGGGTCACAGAAGTGGAACGATCTAATTTTCTCCCAGCAGCAGTGCCCAGGAGATTCATCTTCCATCCCAGGAGACACCCAGACAATCCGGGAGGGTTGCCAACCCAGAGTTAGTCGAGGTGAGATGGATGGAAAAAGGGGCACACAGGACTGGGTATCAACAGTTTGGAGAAGACAGCCTATGAGGACCACAAGAATAATAATGATGAGAAAATTAAAGGAGAACATGAGAAAATAGTTTTAAAAACATCAAAAGGAACAGTAAGGTATTTTACAAATATATCAGTAAAAAGAGAATTGTTAAAAACAAAGTGGGATCCCTGAGGGGAGAGGATTGTCAATTTATAGAAGATGTTCAAAAAATGGCACAAGAAGTAATCAAAAAGGCTAATGGAATGTTGGCCTTTATCTCAAGGGGATTGGAATACAAAAGTGATGCTTCAGTTGTATTGTGCCTTGCTCAGATCCCATCTGGAGTACCGCGTTCAGCTTTGGACACCGAACCCCAGGAAAGATATATTGACCTTGGAGAGGGTACAGCGCAGATTCACTCAGATGATACCAGGACTTAAAGGGTTAAATTATGAGGACAGGTTGTATAAACTTGGCTTGTATTCCCTTGAGCTTAGAAGGTTGAGGGGTGAACTAATTGTGGTGTTTAAAATGCTAAAGAGATTCAATAGGGTGGATACAGAGAAGCTATTTCCTCTAGTGAGGGAATCCAGAACAAGGGGATAGAAAATTAGAGATAGACAATTTAGGCAGGGCAAGACTCCCACCTGTCCACATAATCCCACAGGCACTTGATCGCATTTTCCTTGGAGGTGGGGGGGGCGGGGGGAACCTCACTGAATATGCAGGGTGGGATCTCAGCAAGAATCCTGCAACTGACTGGGTCTTCGTTGCTGGGAGGGAGGGAATGTGGAACTAGCGACAGCAGTTAAAAGGCAGCTGCAGCTGAAATGGCCAAAAGCACAGCAGGTGACTCAGGGGAGTAAGAGAGACTGAGCTGCAGCAGCACTTGAATATTGAAATGCAATAACAGAACAAAGAGCACTATCGGGGACAGGGGTCTGCAATGACCAAGTCCGCAAGATACTCAGAAGCTGCAGTGGAGATAATGTTGGCAGAAATAAGGGCCAAAAGACAATTGCCCTTTGGCACCCAGGGAATTATGCTTCAGAAAAAGGATGTGCTGGCAGTCTGGAGGGAGCTGCCACTGGCTGCCAGTGCAAACTCGATGACTCCACAAACAGCTATTCAATGCCAGAAACATTTTAATGACCTCACCAGGCTGGCCAAGTTAAGTGAAGGAACAAGTGCCCATGCAGATGCTGAGATACTGCTGGAAGCACGACTCACCGCCAACAATCCAGGACCACATAGTGCAAAAGAAGAAATGAATGAGACCCTTAATAGGCACAAGAGATGCCCATCAGCCCCTCATGGGTACACCTCCTCTCCTACTATTCAACTGTCCCACGTCACATTTCCTGAAATACATGAGTGAGAAGTGAAGAGATTGCTGTATTGCCTGAACCTGATGGCATGTTCACAAGGGAGTGTATGCAGACACCTGGGAATCTAGACATTGTAAATTAGTCCAGTGTTGTCCAATAGAAATTGCTGACTAGCCACAAATTGTGGCGACAACGTTTTATCCACATGCACTAATTTTAGTAGAAAACGTCTCACACACACTCACACAATACAGGTAAATGTACTTCACATGTGCACATTTGCTCAACAAACATTTCACCATTCAGTAACCAAGGAAATAAAGCACTCACATTGATCAAAAACACTCACACACTCTTCTCTTCATCTTACCAACAAACCACAGAAAGGTTGAAGTACACATGCACACACTTCTTTGTCGTGAGCAGGGGATTGGTCTCCAGAACCTTCTTCCTCTTCACCATCAATGCTTGGAAGGCCCAATCCCTTCGTAATGGCAAATTATGGAGGATATAGCAATCCACAACATTTCAGAAAATCCTTGTTGGACTATACTGCAGGGCTCCCGTGACCTGTCCAGGCATCAGAAACTGGACAAGATGATTTTGATGGTGTTCCACAATAATCCTGGTAGCACCCAAGGCCTCACTGAACCTGTTTGCAGCCACTGTCTTGGATTCCCAAAAAGGATGAAGTGGGTGTCCCTGCTCATGCACTGTGGCTGAGCTGTAGAGGTATCCTGGATTCTCTCTCACTCTCTCTGGCTGCTCGCTCCTGTTAATCTGATTTTCTCTTTCTCTCTCTCTGGCTGCTCGCTCCTTCACAATCACAGACAACAACATGCCCTGGTGGAAAGTGGCTGCAAGTCAGGTTCCAACAGCTGGCAGACCTCTGTGATGGTGTCAGAGGGAAAACACAGCCTTCTCAGACACTTCCTGTAGGAAAAATCCAGACAGGTCCTCTATAGTGTGTAGACCCTGTGGTGTGAATGCCTGCAGGTCGGGTGTTAATTTTGTACATACTGCTGCACTCTCTTGCCTTCCATCCTTTCTCCTCCTCCTCAAAGCACAGGAATAATGGAATCCCGGGAGAGAAGTCCATTATTTCAATTTGCATAATCGCTATTAAATTCCCTGCAAGTTTCACAAAGTGCCTTTAAATGATCAGAAATTACAGCTTCAAAGTAGTTGAAGTGACTCCCAGTCAAAACAATGTTGTAGAATCGCATTCCTGTGTGACCTTTCACCTTCCCGATCTGTTACCGCCAGTGGGACACCCTACATGCTCAGTACCGCCACCTTGTCAGCAGTGGTGATTTGAAGGGGCAGCAAGTCCCAATCACCCATCACCCCTGTACTCGCTGACCTACATTGGCTCCCAGTCCAGCACCGCCTCGATTTTAAAATTCTCCCCCTCATGTTCAAATCCCTCCATGGTCTGGCCCATCCCTATCTCTGAAACCTCCTCCAGCCCTACAACCTTCCAAGAACTCTGTGCTCCTCCAAATCAGGCCTCTTATGTATCCCCCACTTCCTTTCCCCAAGCATTGGCAACCCTATCTTCAACCTTCCAGGCCCTAGAAATTCCCTCCCTAAACCTCTCCGTCTCTCCGCATTTAAAACCCTCCTTAAAACTGACCTCTTTGACCAAGCTTTTGGTGACCTAATGTCTCCTTGGATCAGTTTCAATTGTCTGATTACGCTCCTGTGAATGTCTTGGGAAGTTTTATTATGTTAAAGGTGTGATATAAATGCAATTTGTTGTTACTGTTGTGATGAGTGGGTGGAAATGCAGGGAAATCTCAGACATTTGGCCATGCCCCCACTTCTGGCCATGCCCCCACTTCATTTAAATGCAGAGGGATGGCAGGTGGATCAGGGGCGCAACAGGGTCACGGGAGGAAAATCAAGATGGCCATTTTATTCTGGGTAGAGTTTCAGCAGAAGGCCTCTCCGCCCCATTTTGCTCACCAGACCATCTGAAAACAGACCTATTTTTTAAGGATAATCCAGCCCAGACTTTCCGTGGGTCTCTCTAGAGGCTGTGCCAATGGCAATGGCTTAAACATTGCAGAAATTGGGGTGGGAGGACCATAAAATATTCTGCAGGGGGGACTTTAAGACCTGGGCAATGCCCTACTGGACTGCAGTGAGAAGGTGAAAGCCAGTCTGAACTCCCAGTCTAATGTAAAGTTATATTGAAGTTTTTTTGAAATGTAAAGATGAGTATTATTCATACCTCCGATTCCAGTGTTACAGCAAAGAAGAAGCCCAAATGGTCACACCTGCTGGTGATGGAATTGACTCCTCTATTAACGTTACATCCATTCTGAATCCAGTTTTCTGTAATGGAGAGTTGCTAATTATAAGAATCATTACCTCATTTACACATTGCAGTACTGACCGGAGCAGTTTAAAAGGAGCCCAGTGGCAGCACAGCCCAGCAGTTGAACAAACCCAGGGGAAAATCTCAAAAGATGACATTATGGTCAGTGTAGAGGGGGGAGCGGCGGAACATGAGGATATTAAGCTAAGTGTTTAATTTACTGGACACACTATTTTTAACTATAAACTATGAATAAGTAGTTACATAAATATTCAGAATAATTGATTACTAATTAATTTAAAATCAAGCTAAAATCTATCTATTAAATATAATCTAGACCTTAAGTGTTTCTATTAGTTCTAGAACTAAATTACTACTAACAAATAAATAAATATATAAAAAGAGACTAGAGATGGCAGTGCAGGCTGTGTGTCAGGACTGTTAAGTGGGAATTTGTGGACAATGAGATTGTCCCGGATTGCCACATCTGCAGGAAATGGCTCTGGCTCAAGACACTCCGGCTCAGAGTCATTGAGCTGGAATGCGAGTTAGAGACACTCTGACACGTAAGAATGGGGATGAATTTCTGGATACTTTTCTCCAGAGTACAGTCACAGCTCAGAGCAAAGCACAGGTACAGGAAGGAGAGAGTTTGACTGCTCATCAGCAATGTAGGGGGAATCAAGGGGAGGTGGAGAAGAAGGTCCCACAGACACTGGTCCTATCCAACAGGTACAATGTACTTGCCATCTGTGAGGATAATGGTGCAGGCTGCCAGAATGCCAACCATGGCACCATGGAGCAGGTGGGGAGGAACAGAATAGAAAGGTTGTAATCATAGGGGATTCAATAATTAGGGGCATAGATAGTGTCCTCTGCAGTCACGGCCGAGAGCCCAGGAGAATGAGTTGCCTACCTGGTGCAAGGGTAAAGGATATCTCGGAGCAACTGGAGAGGAACTGGAAAGGGAGGAGGAAGCTTCAGTTTTTGTGGTCCATGTTACATGAGAACATAAGAAATGAGAGCAGGAGTAGGCCATACGGCCCCTCGAGCCTGCTCCGCCATTCAACAAGATCATGGCTGATCTTCGACCTCAACTCGACTTTCCCGCCCGATTCCCATATCCCTTGATTCCCCTAGAGTCCAAAAATCTATCAATCTCAGCCTTGAATATACTCAACAACTCAGCATCCACAGCCCACTTGGGTAGAGAATTCCAAAGATTCACAATCCTCTGAGTGAAGAAATTTCTCCTCATCTCAGTCCTAAATGGCCAACCCCTTATCCTGAGACTATGCCCCCTAGTTCTAGACTCTCCAGCCAGGGGAAACATCCTCTCAGCATCTCCTCTGTCAAGCCCTCTCAGAATCTTACATGTTTCAATGAGATCACCTCTCATTCTTCTAAACTCCAGTGACTATAGGCCCATTCTACTTAATCTCTCCTCAGAGGAAAACCCTCTTATCGCAGGAATCAATCCAGTGAACCTTTGTTGCACCGCCTATAAGGCCAGTGTATCCTTCCTTAGGTAAGGAAACCTGTTTATTCATACTCTCTGGTTAATGGACAGAAAACAATCTTCAATCCATGCTAATATATTACCCCCAAACCCATGAGCCCTTATCTTGTGTAACAACCTTTTATGTGGCACCTTAGCGAATGCCTGTTGAAAATCCAAATACACTACATCCACTTTATCTACCCTGCTAGTTACATCCTCAAAAAAATCTAATAGATTTTCAAACACGATTTCCCTTTCATAAAACAATGTTGACTCTGCCTAATCATATTATGATTTTCTAAGTGCCTCGTTACCACGTCCTTAATAATGGATTCCCAACAACTGATGTTAGAGAGGATAAAACTCCTGGTCCGGATGGATTGCATCTGTGTATATTGAAGGAAGTTAGGGAAGAGATAGCAGAGGCATTATTACATATACATAGAAATTCATTAGAAAAGGGAATAGTGCGAGAGGACTGGTGAACAGCTAATGTGATTCCTATATCTAAAAAGTGAGATAGAACAAGTCCAGAGAACTATAGACCAGTTAACTTAATGTCGGTGGTAGGAAAGATATTGCAATCTTCACTCAAAGATGTAATAGAAAAACATCTAGAAAATGAAAATATAATAAAGAATAGTCAGCACAGATTTCAGAAGGGAAAGTCATGCTTGACCAGCCTTATTGAATTCTTTGAAGAAGTAGCAGAAAGCGTAGACAAGGGATATGCAGTAGATGTAATATATTTAGATTTTCAAAAGATCTTCGATAAAGTAAGGTCAGAGCATGTGGAGTTAGGAGACAGGTAGCGGAATGGATAGCAAGCTGGATACAAAACAGAAAACAGAGAGTAGGGGTTAAGGGTAGCTACTCAGACTGTCAAAAGTTAGGAAGTGGTGTTCCACAGGGATCGGTGCTGGGAGCACTGTTGTTTACAATTTACATTAACGATTTGGACTCTGGAATCGGAAATACAATTTTAAAATTTGCAGACAGCACCAAATTGGGGGTGTGGTTAATACAAAGAAAGAATGCGCCAAAATGTAAGAAGGCATTAATAAACTCGCAGAATGGGCATGTAATTGGCAAATTAATTTCAATATAGATAAGTGAGAGGTGGTACATTTTGGTACGAAGAATAAGGAGACCACATACTGCTTGGATAATAAGAGTCTAAATGGGGCAGAGGAGCAAAAGGACCGCAGGATACAGATACACAAGCCACTAAAAGTAGTGTAGCAGGTTATTAAGGCCATTAAAAAGGTAAACATAGCACTGGGGTTCATTTCTAGAGGGATAGAATTGAAAAGCAGAGAAGTTATGTTAAATTTGTATAGAACTTTGGTTAGACCACACTTGGAATACGATGCATAGCTCTGGTCTCCATATTATAAAAAGAATATAGAGACATTGGAGAAGGTGCAAAAAAGGTTCAAAAGGATGATACCAGAACTGAGAGGATATCCTTATCAGGAAAGGCTGAACAGGCTGGGGCTTGTTTCTCTAGAAAAGAGAAGGCTGAGGGGTGACCTGATAGAGGTCTTTAAGATAATGAAATGATTTGATAGGGTAGTCGTAGAGAAAATGTTTCCACTGGTGAGAGTCCAAAACTAGAAGTCATAAAGGTAAGACAGACAGTCACTAATAAATCCAACAGGGAATTCAGGAGAAACTTATTTACCCAAAGAATGGTAAGAATGTGGAATGTGCTACCTCTGGATTAGTTGAGGGAAATAACATAAAATGTATTTAAGGGAAAGCTAGATAAGCACGTGAGGGAGAAAGGAATAGTAGGGTATGCTGATAGGGTTAAACGAAGAGGGGTGGGAGGAGGCTCGTATGGAGCATAAACACCGGCATCGACCAGTTGGGCCAAATGGCCTGTTTCTGTGTTGTAGCCTCAATGTAACTCAATGATGTCAGCCTTTTATAAAATTCTTTATTTACCTTGATCAGAAATCCTAAACCTGCATTCTCCAGAGTCTTTCTAAAATGGAGAAGAGAAATGTTACCATTAGATTCACCAGCACTGAAACAGTTTAATCAGCTGTGTAAGTGCTTAAACAGTTATATACTTTTAATTTGCCCATCTAACGGGGTAAAGCGTGGATTTAGGAGGAGGATATGTAGTGATGGCTGTGAAATCAGTGTTTCTGTAATTTCATTAATACCACAAAAAGTGGACAGTGCCTTCATGGAATTTGGGAAACTCATTTTATTGAAATGGGGAGCATGCTACTGAAGTAAAGATGACGGCTCCAGAATGTGCTCCTAGGGCTGTAAATGGAGTGCTTTTTGGGTGGATGGGATGATTAAAGTGGCAGCGTCTGGTTACGCTGAGTCCCTGCCCTTTACCTGCTCGTCTCAAATTCTGACCATGGTGGGGGAGGCCTATTGATGCCATGCAAAGGAGCAAAATAAATCATTGAAATTCTTTCTTCCATTTGTGCCCTAGCAATGCTGGTACAAGGGACGTTCTTGCATTTCGTAAAGTGGCAAAACCAGGACGTGACCATTTTCAATTATTTTTTATTCCCCACAGCTCTGCAAACCTGCTTAAACAGCGGCACCTCACCTGAGGTGGGCAACCTGTTGTACCAAGGATATTGTGGGTACCCACCTGCAATATGTAAACGCCCCTGACCCCAGGATTTTGGATGGAGCCAGGTCCAGATCCATTGGGTGGTCAAAAGTTCTGTCCTGTCCCAGATCCACCCTTCTGAATCCTCCATTGGAATTTCAGGATCTGAGTGAAGGAAAATATGTCACAAGACACAATTTTCCTCATTTGCATGGCATCATAATATGCACACACCCCCATCATGATCGGAACTTCTGATGGGCATCAAAGAGGCAAGGAGACCTACTCCAAATTCTGCCCCACCTGCCCAGAAAGTGCTCCATTTACAGCCCTAGGGCCATGGAATTCCAGGGCCATTCAGCCTAATTTCCACATCTACACTGGAGATTATAATACAGGCTGTGCTGCACAAATCGAATCCCATAAATAGCCTCACACAGGCGGAGCTCTATGATATTGTTCGGTTTAATCTTACCTGCCAGTGCCACAGGCCTTGAAATGTAATTGTCAGAGGGGTTGTGAGGTCATCAATACTTGAACTCCCCACTTTAACTCGAACGTTGGGTGAAACAGGGTTCCTCTCCTGACCCTATAACAACACCAAAAATTAATTACTGTAAATCTACTTAGGATTTACATCACACACAGAAACATTTCAATGGTGTTAATTTGTGTGGTGATGGTGAGAACTGCAGGTTTTTCTCATTGCAACAAATATTTTCTATGGGGCTGAAATTCCAGGAGGCCGCCTTGCTGGCAGAAGTGCAGTGAACCACAACTCGAAGCCACCCAAGAAACCTTCCGTAGACCCTGTCCCAAATTGCGGTGATGGGGTCATTAACATGTAAAAGCACATCAGTGACACCCACCCCTGGGGGGCAGAATGTCAGAGTGACACCATGTCCAGACACAGGTCTAGAAATTCGGGCGCGCACATTTTGGGACGTGGGGACGTAAGATATGTGGCCTGTGCCTTTATGGTGAGGCCCGATTCGACCCCCCCGATATTGGGTCTTGGGCCTCATGACAACGGAGCCAACGTGGATCAAGTTACCCGGCGGAGAGGAGACCAAGATTGGGCCGTTGGTAGTGTTGCAGCGGCGCTCAGGCAAGAGAAGCCGGGGGGTCGAGGTCGGAGGCTGCGGGGGGGAAGGACAGGAGGTCGGTGGTCAGAGGATTGGGGGTCGGCAGAGGATTGGAAGCTGGGAGGGAAGGATCGGAGGCCGGGGTCGAGAGAATCAGGGGTTAGAAGCGGAGGCCGAGGATTGGGGAGAGGTCGGGAGTGGCAGCAATTGCGGGAGGAGGGAGGGGCGCCAATTGTGGGGGAGGGAGCAGCAGCGAACTTTCATTAAATGTGGGCTCCATATTCAGGTAAGTAAATGTGAAAACCTGACCTTTTCGTGTCGCAGGCGATCCCAAGCTCTGGGTTTACTGAGCGCAGCCGGCGCTGGCTGCTTCAGGGCAAACCAATCTTGAAGTGGAGGCCTCAAACAGGTGTTAGGCCCCTTATTTACATATAAAAGGGATCTAACTAAAAAACAAACTAACTACTGGTCAACTAAAAAGGGCGCACTTATTGCCCGCCATATTGGGGGATTTGTGGGCCAATTAGAGCCCGAAAAACGGGTGCAGCGTGGCCAAATTTATAGGCCAGAGAGGCCTGACTCAATTATTCCCAAAGGAGCTGTCTGGCCATCTCTCGAAGGTGATCAATCCCCAATATGATCGATTACCTGCTTCCCTGCTACATTTTGGATGAGTGGAAGATCGCCCTCTCTGTCTCCCACGAGAATTGTGTCACTGGGTTACCGTTATTGGGAGGGATGAAACTGCAGTGTTTATACAGCCTTTAAAAGGCAGCAACTAATTAGAGGGGTTCATCACTTTTTGAGCGGCAGGATGCACAACTGCTAGAACAGCAGCCCTGCAGGAGGCCAGCAGCACTAAGGGCTCCCAGACTGTCTGATGATTCCATGCAGGTGTTGCTGGCTGACAAGGGATCGACTGTTGAGCACCGAGGGTAGGAAGCCCCATAAGTGGTTCAGGCTGTATGAACGAGTTTGCTGAGGCAGTCAGTGAAATCTCCACCGCTCCAAGAACTGCCACACAGTGCAGGAAGAGGTTCAATCACCTCACAAGGGGGGCCAAGATAAGTCAAGGAACTGTTGTCAATCCACATCCAGTACCATTGATAGAGAGTTCACTCATCTCCTTATGTCACTGTCATCACCTGGGTAACCTCTTCAAACATTCAAGCACCATCTGAACTCACAGCCACTCTGTCAACTCTGCCTTCCACAAGGAATTCTGCTAGTCTTCAAGGACTATTCATTTAAAGGGACAATGCATAAGAACATAAGAAATAGGAGCAGGACGTGACATCTTACCTGTGCAAGCACCAGCACAGAGACACTCACTTGGGAGAAAGTAATTAATGAGTCAGAAGGGATTTGAGTGAATGAAACACTGAGCACTTGTGAGCATGAGAACCTGGAAGATGAAGGGAGGGAGGGAGCCATTTTGCCACTGAGCAGAAAAACAACTACCCTCAGCTGAGGAGCCTAAGGATCCAGATCTCAGGTCTCAATATTTAAAAGAGCTATGATTTGGGAGCATTGAAATCATGTGCAGACAGTGGAGACGGTGAAGAAGTGAGAGGAGTTCACCACAAACATCCGCAACACAACGCAGGAAGGTTCTCACAATATGCAGAACATCCTGGAGACAGTGACAGTCATTGGGACTTTTGTATTAACAAGGCATCTGGAGGAAGTAGTAAAGACTGGTGGCTTCCGCTGTGGCAGCTACCAATGCTTCAATAGATGCCTTGAGGGCCAGCCTGACCGCTACTTTTACACAGGACTCCCAAGGCCTGATTGGGGATATTTGGTCTGTAATGACACCAACCAGCAGCAACTCCGGGTCTGTGCCCAGCACCAGTGAGAAAAAGTGGTCACAGATGCTGCTGTCTCCCTGGAGAGTGGCAATGAACCTGCTTTCTTAAGGCCCCCTCCAATACCAGCACATGAAGGAGCTTCAGAGTAGGGCCTGGTACATCTCGTTACTCAAGAGAAAGGCTGCCAGAAGCTGGTCGCTTTGGGACAGCTGCTTCGCTAAGATGAGAATCACCTCAGACTTCTAAGGCTCCAGGGGAACCATCCCAACGCCCATCACTCAACCTCTTCTCACTCAGGGAGCACCTCATAGAAGTAATAGACTAGGAGCTACAGCAAGTTAGTTAGTGGGCACAGGGTAGACCCAGTGTGAAGATGTAGTTGTAGATAGGATGAATGCATTTGTGGGCATCTTTGGAGGAATGTTGTTCTGTAAAGTAATCACGGCTTGACCACATAGAATTCTGAGTTCATCTCTGCGTGTGTTTGCAATTTCTGGTAACTGAGTGATGGCAGGGGAAATGTAAACTGCTGTCTTAGGAAGGTAAGAGCTGTAGTCTTTGATCATGAGGGACTCTGACAGTGTGGTGGGGAGAACAGGAAGATATGAAATGACCTTTATTTGTTGTGTCAACTTTTATTTATTGATAGGACTGGCTACAGATTGTGTGCAACTTTCTCTGTCTGCTGGCTGTCCCCTTCCATGTCCTCCCCTTCCTGTGCACCCTCCTCATGCTATGAATAGAGAGGACCTTCTCCCCATCTTCATCACCTTCTGTAAGCAGCAAGCCTTTCTTCATTGCGATGGAGCAAGATACAATGGCCCCGATATTAACGCGGAGACGGGGATGGAGCCGGGGGGCGGTAGCGGGAGAGAAATGCGTAACATCGTGGGACACTTTGGAGTGTCCGATTTCAACGGGGATGCCTCATTATCATTTTATTGGATTTCATGTCTCCACTACGTGTGAGCGGGCGTGACGTGCACCCACATGACGCGATTTCACCTCGACTATTTAAAGGTCCAATTCACAGCTGCCATGGAGGAGGAAGTCTGGAGATTGATAGTGAGATATTTGAAGGAGAAAACTGAGGGACATGTCTGTCAAGGGAGCAAAGGCTGCACCCAGGTTCAGTGAGTCATCTCTGGATGTTCTGCTGGGTGCAGTAGGGGCTAGGAGGAAGGTCCTCTTTCCAAGCAATGGAAAAAAGAAACCTGGTGCCACGGCTAACAAGGGATGGCTGGAGTTGACCCAGGAAGTGAGCAGCAGGAATGTGACCATGAGGATCTGGATCCAGTGCAGGAAGCGTTTCAATGACCTAACCAGGAAAGAAGAGCAAAGTTGCAGATTTACCTACATCCTGTAGGTCACCCCCTCTCACTCTGTCTTGTCAAGTGCACTCCATTCAAATCACTCCTCACACCCACTTCACTTTCAGCAGCACCCATCATTCCATTTCAATGCATATCCTCATCTCCCCCTTGCTACATCCACCACTGCTACTCACCCCAATCCTCATGTAACCTGATAACACCTCAGTGAGCTCTCCCGATTCTCAGCACACATTCTAAACTGGCACTGTCAACACGTTCCTCAAATGCATGCCAGTGCCACTTGTGCTGCATCTGCCTGATTGTCACCCTCGCCGAATGCACTGCATCCATTGGATGTACACATGCATCAGAGCCAATTATAGATCTGTCGGGCCACCCTTGCAGGTGAAGAGAGCAGTGAAAGGCAGGCAGAGGACGGGGAGGCAGATCCTCACAGATCATGGAACTTTACCCGGCAGAGGAGGCGGCTTTGGAGATTAGCAGCATATCTACCTCCCTAAGCATCAGAGATGGCGAGATTGATATTGCACTGCAGCAGGGTGACAGCATTAATCTCTCACACCCACATCTCCTACAAGACAGATAGGTGGGATTTCACCCAGTAAATCGCATGGGAGCATGAGCAGAGAGTGGTGGCAGGGACAGGTGTGGAGAGTCCATGTCAGAGGGCACCATCCTCTCCAAGCTCTGCTCAGCTGGACAGAGATGATGAACCTGGGGGGCAATCAATTAAAAGGAGAATGCTAGAGGCTCAGCAGCAACTGTGCGAGGTATTGGCAGTCCTGCCAGGCACACGTTCCACAGTGGCACAGAGGATGGAGGAGTTCAGCTCGAACATTTGTGGGGTGATTTTGCAGGCCCTTTCAAAAGGTACAATCTTCCACTGAGAGTCTGGCCTCCTCTATGGAAGTTGTATCAGGGCGCACAAATGAGTCCCTGCAGGCCCAGACGATGGCCTTGCAAACTCTGAACGTCAACATGTCTACCGGCTTCCAGACGGCTGGCATAGATCAGACGTGGGCTTTCAAGACGACACTGATCTCCTCTAAGCTGCTCTCCCGCAGAGAGTCAGGAGAGATATGCCGCTGGCCCAGGGGAGGAGGGATGGTGATAAGGGAGAGAAAGTGCGCACTCTTCTCAAAGCGTCTGTACATCTCACCTGCTGCCCACCCCCACCCCCACCTCAACCGGTACCCAACACGCTGACTCCTCTCCCGCTGGTCCAATCTGCCCCTGCACAAGTGCAGGTGGAGCAGTCATTGGCAGGGCCCTCACAGGCTCCAACACCCAGAGGTCGTCAGCCTCGTTCCTCCCACATCTCTTGTCCTCACTGCTGCACTATGTTTTGCAGAACCCAGCACACCACACCACGATTATCCTGGAGACCGTCACTGGTGAGTACTGAAGGGAGCCCCCAGACCTGTCCAGGCACCTGATGTGCCACTTCAGCTTGCCACTGGCTTGCTCCATGACACATCTGGTTGTCACATGGCTGGAGATGTACTGCTCCTGCTGCTCATCGTGGGGTTCCTCCAAATTACTCTCTCACACCAAGTACTCTCACCAAACTGTCCCAGACAGAACTGAGAAAGGACCAGTAAGTACTGAACCTTTATAGACATCGGGCCTCGTGAGCTTTGACATAAAGGAGCAAAGGGATCATGGGGTACAGATACACAAATCACTAAAACTAGTGACAGCTTATATATCAGAGCTGGTATGGTAGATTATCACATGATGAAGGCGTCATGCCAGCTTCCTGCATAGTGGGCATTCATGTACAGGATCTAGTGATTGGCTGCACATTAATAGAATGAAAGCCTTTCCTGTTAATGAAATTGTGGGGGTTATTATAAGAGACTTTGAGTGCCACATTCATTCCATCAATTGCTTCTTGCACCTGTGGGAATCCTGCTCGTCAGTAGAATTGGATAACTCTCTCTTTGTTTCTCTGCTTCCATTGGGAAGGATGTGAAGTGCACGACCCACCAGAAGAAAGCATCAATGACCTTCTTAATGCAATAGTGAGCTGCAGCCTGACTGATGTGGCAAAGATTACCAGATGCTGCCTGAAAAGATCCAGTTGCAAAGGAACTCATGGGAGTGCCGACTTTGACTGATACAAACAATGCCCGTTATCCTGGTGGGAGGAGTCGACAGGCCAGAAGAGACCGACGTAATGTTTAGAACTTAGCCTGGTTTTAACCACCTTGTGGGCCAGGAGTGTTCCCCCAGGCCTCACAAGGAAGGCTTCAGTCTCACCAGCCCTGACCTCCCGCCGCCCGATCGCGGCTATCAGCAGGTTCCCCCACTCCCGATCACATCCCGGATCCTTCCCCCCCCTCCCGATCGCGGCCCGGATCCTTTCCTCCACCCCCCACCCTGATCGCGGCCCGGAT